>NW_024609883.1:102412484-103012484 GCF_016920785.2 Ixodes scapularis | reverse complement strand
TTCTGTAGATATCAGAAATACAGTTTTGAGGCTTACTTGTTTACGTGACTACTGAGATAAAAGATCAAGATAATACGGAAGCTTATAAGTACCAAAGCCTAAAAGGCGAGAGATGATAACTGCTAGCCATTAATACTGGAAATGCCGTACGTAATAAACTACTAACTAGCAACAAAGGAACATATCTGAGAACAACAGGCCTCGCAAAAGGTTTCTGTGCTAGAGAAAAAAAAAAGTATTTCATTTTGTTCAAGGTCAGGTAAGGTAAGGCCTCCGTGTTTCTGGCACAGCTGGGGTTGACCAAAGAACAGTGAAGCGCTCACTCCTTTCAAATGTGAACAGAATCATATGTCCACATCTTGTAAACGCTGATTGTTTCAATCCTAATCTAAACAAGCCGAGTACTGACCATTATACTCGTTACTATAATTGTCACGATCTTACTTGGAACAGCCTGCTTCCAACTGTCGCTGCAACAACAGCAACGATGGCAGCTAATGCTACTGTCGTCGATGATGTGGTCGTCGAGGCCATTGTTTCTTTGTTTGTGTTCTTGTTGTTTTTAGCGTTGCTGTCGTCGCTGCTGTCGTTTTGCATTGAGCTAACCGCATATGCAAGTCTGCTCTGGCTCTTTTCCCGCTCAATCGGTCGGTTTTTCTGATGGTTCGACCTCGCTCTCACAGGCAACGCGGACTTCACGTCCCACGCCGCCCGGTGTGCCCGGACACGATCGTGAGCGGCGACCCGAACTCCAGGTGCCGTTTTCGGGGCCCCCTTCGGCTGCACCTGCCCCGTCAGGTGCGCGCTGGGAAGCCACCCTCGCAGGTGCCACCCCGGCTGCCGGAGAAATTCGACACGCTGTTTCCCAGGGGCGACTCCCGCCTCTTCTCCCCGTCCTCCTCTCCACCGACATTGTCTCTTTTCCCTTCCCTTACCCTCGGTGTCTTACCTAGACCCATTGGCGCGTGGGCAATCGACACAGCATGCCCGTCCGAAAAGACGATTTAGTAACTCCCCCCCCCCCCCCCCCCCCCCTTTTCATATTTGTTTATACCACTTGACACTTTGACGTTTCGCCATCAACGTTGGTGACGTTAGGTGCTAATGACCATACCGGGTGTTTTAGCGAATACTGAAAACGTCCTAGCCATAGGCTGGTTGAGAAAAAACAAAGTAGCACCTTTCGGTGGCAAATTGCCAGTCGCGGTGGACGTCGGGAATTTAAAAATTCGGACTAATTAGCTATATAATTAAATAAAATTTACTAGTATACCTTTTTTTCTTTATTGGAAATAAGCATATGAACCCAAGTAAAAACTTCCTGAGCATCACTGAAAACCCCTAAATCAGTCAATTTCAGAAATATATAAAGCATGTGTGAAGGCGGGGGTGCGCTAAAGTTTTCGATCGTTCAGCAGGCACAAGGCTGGTGATGCAAAAACGAGGACAATATCCTTATCATCCGCGTTGTCTCATCACTAGCCTTGCGCCTGCTGCACGAGTGGTGAATTTAACGCACCCGCGTGCTTAACACGGGCTTTAAGGATTTCTAAAACGGACTGATTAGGGGCTTTCGGTGATGCTCTACAAGTTTTTTAATTGAGACCTTGTGTTTATTTTTATCAATTATAAAGACCCTTAGTAAAATTAACTTATTTAGCTATGTTCTTGCAATGTTTGACGCCCGCCATGATTTTTTTTTTCAGAAAGCAGTTTTTGTTGTTTTTTGTTTTGTTTTTTACACTATTGTTAGGAACTTCTTTTTTTAAGTTTCGCTGAAACACTTGATATATTAAGTAGCCCAAATCTTAGTGATCATTACCAACTTCACAAATTATCTAGGGAAAGTGTTTATGCGTATAAGACATGCATTACTAAAACCGCCTCTATTAGTCGCGTGTTTAAGGCTGGCAATCGGCAATATTCTAGATATTAAAGGATCATGCTATAAGTCAGATGGAATAAGAGTTGCATCTGAACGATCCATATCTGGGAATATAAAGTGAGGTGCGACTCGCATAGATAGATGTCTACCACTTACAACGATAGTTTTAAACAAATAATTTATTTTCGTGGTACTGTGTAATGGTTTCTGTGTTTCTTGGAATTCTTGTTTAAACGTGACGCCTATCAACAGGATCGTTGCCAAAAAAAGTCAAATGCACATTTTTTTTTTTTAATTTTGAGAGGCCACATGCGGTGGCGAGATGCTCAAAGGTCCGAGGCGACATGCCCACACGCCTGTCCAAAATAGGGAGCAACCTCGCACACCCATCAGACCAAGCCCTCTGCTTTCGATTATCCTCGACAATCGGTCGCTTGTGTACCCATGAGCCGCCTACTCAGTCGCTCAAGTGTTTGCGCGTGGGATCTTCTCTGTCCAAAACAATAATATAGACAAGACCTACATGGTCGAAATGCACCCTTAAAGAACAGGACAGAAAGCAAAAGTCGACCAAGTAGGACTTCGAAGACCCCGCCACACACGACGCGAAATGAAACATAATTAAATATTTGAGACATGATCGATCACTTCATGCAGCAACCGACGCGTTTTCCCGGGTATTGTGCTTAAACAAATATTAACGGCTTAGATGTTTAGTCATTAATAGGAGCGGCCTGAGACCACCGGAATAGTCGTAGCAGTAGTACGTACACCCGTTCTTCTTGCCACATTTTCCCTCTCCTGTTTTTATTATCTTTTTACACAGAATGTATGTATACCTAAGGTTCCATAGAAGTGATAAAGAAAAAATCTAAAGAAAGTGTAATGAAAAAGTATAAAATAAAATTTCCAAGCTGCATTTAGCAGGGAAATTCAATTTTCTCTCACCAAACCCGAACGTGCGATTATTAAAATCTAGCATTTTACACAAAAAATACCGAATAAGAAGTAGTACTTCAGCAAGCGTGTTACGTTACACAGTTCCTTCACGTCCCACAGGTATTAATGTAAGTACTCGTCGTTCCTCCCGCCATCTCTCCCACTAGCCCAACTGCGACAAAGGTTGGTCCTTCCACGCTCTGACACAGAAGTTCGCAAAATGTCTTCTCTACTCAAATGCAGCATACTGAACTACAGCTACCAGACGCCGGACTCCTAAAACCATAACATTTCCCAGTCCTCTCCACTTGACACAAAACTTATCTCACTCTTTCTGCTTTCTGAACTCTTACCTATCTTACACTCTCTTTCCTCCGATAACTACTCAACATCCAACAGCGAAAACTCCCCGAAACCTACGTTAGCCATAAACATCCACAAAGTACTGAAGCTTTCAAAACAACAGTCAAAACAACAACGACCGTTGCGACACCGGAACGAGACAACTCCGCAACTCCGCAAAAAAACACAGCCTAAACTCATGTCCTCCTTTCCCTTCATTCCTCCCTCCTCCTACACCCTTTCTTAACGCGCTCGTGTTCTTGTATCCGTCTGGATGCATCTATATATGTATATTGTTACACGGAGAGATTTGCTGTAAGATGCAGCTTGGGTCCGCAGAACGGGACGAGGCAGGTGTTGCTACGGCAGGCGACAGCTGGAGACCCTATGGGAAGCGGACCACCACCGAGTGGTTCGAGAGTGAGGAGGAGAGCTAAGAAGCGGGAGGAGGTCTTTTGGGTGGGAGGGTGGCATTCTTGGAGTGACCGCTGCTTGCTCGAGAGAGCGAAGAGCGGGAGCAAGGGCGAGCACGGCTGGCCCTAGTAGAGGGAAGCATCCTGCACCATCAGGTCATCGTAGCGGTGTCTTCTGCCATGGTCTTCTGTGTGCTCAAGATGACGCTCTCTCCGCCCCCCATTATTCCTCGAGACACCTGGGGGGAAAAAAGCGGCGAAGAGACGGATAAGAGAGTGGAAAGGCGGAGGCAGGTGTTGTGTGATTGGTCGTTTTGTACAGGGTTGTCCTTGCGCGCTATGGTTTGTCGGTATGTACGTCATGCCGCTGTCACAACAGTCCTCATACGTCATATCAAAAAACACGGTGATTGCCCCAGAAATTATGAAAAATTGTCTGCCCACGCGTCTCAAGCATGTTCGAACAAAGCATGTTTGCTTTATTACATGTGTATGTCACGAACATGTCTGCGGACAGATTGTGTGCATTGCCAATGTGACGGGGCCGTCATACATGCAAGAGACACGCCAACTTGCCCGAAGGCTAGAATATGTAACTTAGCCGCCTCGGTGGCTCCAAGGCGAGAGCGCGGGCCTACGGATCCCCAGGTGACGGAGGCTTATTGCGGAGAAGGCGCCGTGTAACCGAGCTTTCGGTTGCACGTCAAAAGATCCCCAGGTGGTCGAAATTAATCCTCAGTCCTCCGCTGGGGCGTGCCAGATGCCCGTCGTAGGTTTGGCACGTAAAACCCCCAGATTTGACTTTAGAATATGTAACTTGGCATGAGGTAGCGCGAAGTCGAAGGGTGTAGAAAAAAGGACTAGCCAGAAGCAGAAACAAACATACACATGCACACATGCACATACACACATATTGGACTGGAGTTTCACTCTCCTTGCCCCCCTTTCTACTTTTTTTTATTTTTCACTCTCTCCCTTTGCTCAAAGTTTCGGGGTCAGAATTTTGAACCCGGAGCTGTCGCGGTCCGGTTGAACTCTGTGGCCACCATCGGTACGTCTACCAAAAAGAGGGAAACTTCTTTCTTTTCCGGAGTTCAATGTCGCCCCGGCCAGCAGCAGGTGGCGGCTCGGGCGGTGCTCTTGTTGCCTAGACGTGGGAATCAGTGGGAACGACCTCAAAAGTAGTCTCTGCGTCAGTGAAGTTCCAATGTTTTTGTTTGTTTCTTTTTGTCTTGTTATTTGTGTTTGTTTGTTTCAACTTTTTCTGTGTGAGGTTTGCGTTTTTTTCGAAAATGCTAGAGGTATGCCCCTCTGCCTCTTTTACGAGTACCATCTCCCTCCTTTCCTTTTCCTATTTGGGTTCCTTGTCTTTATTGTGAACTGTTTCCAAACATTTTTGATTAAGCTATTTTACCTCCACAATAAAAAAAACTGGCACTTTTTTTATATTTTTGTAGGAGTACGCATGTATAAGTTTGTCAATGCGTCGCACCGCGCATGAGCTAGCTGTCATGTCCACGCAATATTTTTTTTTCAGTAGACATTACAAAGCTTGGGTGCTCGACTGTATTTACATATGTGATCGTGCCCTTAATTAAGCTAGAACGTACGTGCGGCCTCTGTACAAATATAAAGGGGTCCACGTAAACATTTTGCCACTCATTCTGGATGCAACTCGCAACATGGCACCTCGTGCCATTCTTATCGGTTAAACCAAAGAAAGAAACAAATCCAGGCTTCCGCTGAACTCCTGCGAACATAGAATTCGCTTACAGGTGTCCGGTGGCGTAGTAAATATTTTTGCTAAATTTCGCAGGAAAACGACCTTCGGTATACGTTATATTTTGTCGTCTATATTCCATCTGTCTGAGATGTTACCTCCCTTTTCTGAATTTCGCAGGAAAACGACCTTCGGTATACGTTATATTTTGTCTTCTATATTCCATCTGTCTGAGATGTTACCTCCCTTTTCTGGAGAGATGTTACCTCCCTTTTCTCCAAACGAAGAAACACAAATTCAACGTTGGAATCCAATATTACGCTTTCGAAGCACATCATGGAGAAACATACACGCTTGAGCTTCTTGTTATAAATCATCGAATTTTGTCATATTCCAGTGAAGTAGTCTCAGCTGTCGCGGCTGCTTGAGGCTCTTTCTGACTCATTCGATTATTTCTGCACGCGATTGTACATAGATCTTCGAAAGGCCGACCGCTTCCGCAACAAAGCCTCTGGTATTCTCCGGAAAACTGCGTCTTGCACACACGTCTGAAGTCCACGTACATCATGGGTTTGGAACATGTCCGTGCTTGCGAGACGGCTGCACCCAGCATATCCTTGGGTCCTGTCCGCTGTAGCAGCAGTAGCGGCAGCCGCCCTGGAAGGAACACGTGTGGACGAGGATCCCCGACTAAGGAAAACGTGCCACGGCATCTCATCGCGCGGCCAGGTGCGAGCGCGCCCAGGCAAGAACCGTCAGATGGACGAACACCTGGGTTACGGCAGCCTGCAGCCGCCCGGCCGGCTAAGGACGTTTCACAAGCACGACAATGCGGCCGCCGCCTGCACGCAGCCGTCTGCAAACTTGGCCACTGGAGTTGGAAAACGGCAGTCCGCTTGTTTCCTGCTAAAAAAGCTGCTGATATCTTTTTGCTTGTTTTTTGTTATGTTTTAGACTGGGTAGGAGCATGTGTGCTTGGTGTCAGCTGTCTCCGGCCGATAAAGCGGCCCTTAATGAGGCGGCATGACTGACTAATGCACGCGACCTTGACTCGGTCTGTATAGCGCCGTTTAGGCCGGAGCGGTCTGCCGAGCGATGTAACGGAGCAGACGGCATAGGGGCGTGTCTGGAGTCTGCCTGCGTCAGGGTCCGTGAAAAGTACTGGAATAATCGGTATAAAGGGGGACTTTAACAACATTGTCCGCAATCAACTTTAACACGAGTAGGACAAAGAGCCCAGTAGAAATGGTGTTTGGTTCGGTAAGCTTTCGATTCAGACATAAAGCGCTCTCGAAACGAGTGGTTAACGCGAACAAACCTGGATGTTTGTTGGTCGCTGAATAGACGGAATAGTATGAAATGAGTGTAACGATCTTGGTTACTTTTGTTTCACAGATCGTCATGACTCTACTATTTATCTGTAGAAACTTGGAACAGGCAATTAACATGTCATGGTTACGCAGATTGCGTCTTTAAGCCACTCCGCGTTTCTGTTTTGTTAATTTCCGAAAGTGACTGACCTTTCGTGCGCTCTGAGGTAAGGTACGCGGGCAGGCGTTTTCTCTTTGACTGTGGTTCTGCGGAGCGCAAGCGTCGTCTGCTTCTTGCACAGGGGTTGCGATGATGTCAGAACGCGGAGCTCTTATTGGCTGATTTTAAAAAAAATTAGTGGGTAGACCTCAAGGCAGCTCTACTCCCTATCCTTCCAATCAAAGCCAATCAGATATCGGCGTTCTTCTGACGTCACTGCAATCCATGCGCGACAAGCAGACGACTTGCTCGTCCGCATAGACCTTTCCATCGCTTATCTCCCGTTCGAAAACTGCTGAGTCACTGAGCTCTATGGACGCTTATACGCAGCGCCTGATGTATTACATAACAGAGCTACAGCGCATGCTCAGAAGGCGTTCCACAGCCCAGCAAACAAAGATGGCAGCGCGCAGAAGGCGACTTTTGGAAAGGTATATTAGTCACTCAAAGGTTAATAAGCGCAGGGCGTGGTGCGTCTTCATCATCTTATTATACGGAACGCAAGTTCGTCTGGAAAGGGGGTTGCGAGGATTTCAGAACGCCGAACTCTTATTGGCTGATTGAAAACATGGTGGGTAGTCCTTGAGGCATCGAGCATTCAGGTCTACCCGCTATCCTTCCGATCAAAGCCAATCAGAACTCGGTGTCGCTCTTACGTCACCACATCCCCCACGCAAGAAGCAGACGACTTTTCCTCCGAATTGCTTTACAGTCAATCAGGTTGCGGCATTAGACGATAAGAACGCCCAAGGTCCAATCACGAAGCAAGAAGCGAAAACATAATAAGCAAGGCTTTGCGTTTGTTGAACCGTCAGTGACTCTACTTCTTGAACACAAAAACACTCATTCATGTCCAGAAACAAATGTCAAACTATTCCAGTCCCGTCGTCTATTTGGTTATCATTCTGTAGATTCGAACCGACTGGCGCTCTATTCAAGTGCGCATTCCAAAAAAGGTTAGCTCGCAGCAGTTTTTTTTTTTCTTTATTTCTTTCTTTTTTATATAAATTCAATTATTTGACATTATTAATTGGTCTTGCTTTAACCAGCTAAAGAGGAACTTCCGAGTAGGCGAGACCACGGGGTTTCCCGGTGAAGCGAAGGAGGACGGCGACCCAGACGTCAACAAAGCCTCACCGTACACATTTCAGCTGGACGCCGCCGCGAGCGCGTAGGTCGACCACGGCAGCGCACCAAGACCTCGCCCTCTGAGAGGCTTGAGGCGCGCGTAAGACGCCTGCACCGACACGGCGACGCCGACGATGCCAACTCGGCAGCCGCGGCGTGTGACCGGTCGGTCCCGTTCCGTAGGACGAGAGCGGGACGACTGCCGTGCCCACAACCCGGCGAGCGCAGCAACGAATTCGACGGGCCACGTAGGAAGGACGGGGTCGAAGTGGATTGACCGTAGGCGTACACCACTGCCGGGTTTGGGAGGAGGGGATGAACCAGGACATGTGTGACACGACGGCCTATTCGGAGAAAATGACGTGTGACGTTTTTCGTGTATCCTCCGTCAAACGTTTCTGACTGTGTGTGTGTGTTTTCTTTTCCTTCAACGTTTCACGGAAGTCGAACAAACGCGTGTGTGTGGATTGCCCAGTGTCGTGGGAGCACTGCGGTTGCTCTGTGACGACTGTGATGCCTGTCCCGGACGACTATGGCAGAACAGCGCCTGCGAAGTCCCACGCATCACCAAACTTTCACGTTTGCTTTAGAGATTTGTGAACGTCCATACAGAAGAAAGTCGGCCAGTTTGTCTTAGATCTTGTCTTCTGTCTCTTGCGGTGGAGGGACAGATTGGTCGATGCAGTACAACTGCTGCCTGCAACGGGATTTCTTAAAGGGGCACTAAACAGGATTCTGCGATCCTCTGTCCTTGGTCATAACTAATCCGAGTGGTCCCGAGGGGCCCTAATCTACACAGCGGGCCCAAGTGTGACATAAGGACGGGAACATCTCCGCCTGCTCCGATTGATCAGCGGTGTGGAGCTTTCCAATCGCAGTAGGTGGCGACGGCCCGGTCCCACTTGGTCCAGCAGTGCAGATTAGAGTCCAAACGGGCTCATATTGCTCATTGGGATTTCAGTTATGACCATATACTCTTTTGATACCCGGCAACAAATACGCGGGCTCTTACAAGCTTGTATTTTAAAGTTTTCTTATATTTTCCCAAAGGGCAAATAGCGGTTGAATCATTTGAATGTCTTAAATGGCCTACAAGTCGCCTAAGCACCGTGATCTATACGTAGTCTATCAATATGTTGTGTAAAATGAAATAGCATTGAACGAAAGGATACAGGTAGATAATATTAATGTTGTGTGTATGTTTATACAGCCGGAGGTTATTCAGGCTCGATGGGCGTCTCATGTCTCAGCTGTAGATGAGAAATGTTGCCAGTGCAGTACGATCGCTAGCTTGCCTGGTGTCTTTTTGCGTGCGTAACACAGTAAGGATACGCGACCGCACGCCGGTGCGATGCTCATCCAGATCGAAACAGGCAGGGGAGGGGGATTGAACATTTAGATAAGTAACCCATGCTTCATTCGGACAACGGATTTTGTCTTTATTAGCAGTTATTGTTCACAATCTTATCGCGCACCAAGAGGAAAAACAAAAAGTGAAGGGAGCTTAAATAAACATTGACACGTAGAGCATGTCTATTCAAATTAGACGGGTGAAATGTTCGCAGAACCACAAAAAAAAAGTCTTGCCAAAGGGCAATTAAAATATACGGACGAGTCGTCACGCCCTCCGAGAATGCCTCCCGAAACGTTGAGTAATTGCTTATTAACCCTTGGGTTAAAGTTCCTATTTTTCACTTATTGTCTACTCCTAACCAGGCAGACGGCTCCCGAACGTTTACCTTCAGGTCGATACGTCTGTATTCCAAGTCGCGTGCGTGCTTGCGCGCATAAACATGCGCGCGTGTGCTCCGGCAAAGGCGGCAGTGGCAGCAGGTCACGTCAGGTGCGGTCCACGCACATCGTGGTTTCCCCGTCAGCCCAGTTGACGAGCTCGTTGGAGCAACGAACTCTCCCGGGACGTCCGTGGGAAGAATCCGGCCGGCCCAATCGTTCCGCGAACCTCGCTGCGTGGATGGCGCCGTGTGTGTGGACGCGCGCGAGCGCCTTTCTTGGGCAAGTTTATATAGTGCACCGGGCCTACACACACCACGCAGACGACTTGTTTCTGCTTCGTAGGAACCGGGCGCGGCCGCCGCCTGGTTTCTGGGTGGCAGCAACCCTTTACCACGGGGCATAAGGCAGCTTCGTGGAGTCGTGTACAAAAGAAAAAAAACAAAAATCTACTACCAAATGAGCCCACTTCGCTCACTTTATTTATTTATTTATTTATTTATTCAAAATACCTCAAAGGCCCGGTGGGCATTACATGAGGGGGGGTTATTTTCCAACAAAGGCATTCAGTACAACGCAAAAACATCGAAACAAAATAATAACTGAAATTAGAACATACTGATGTGCGACAAATGACGACAATAAGCACAGGACAATAACTAAAAGTAGTTGAATCAGTCATGGTAAACACTTTGGGACAAAATAACATAATACAATGCTAATAACAACGGAGCACCGAAGAATGTCAGCTTGCATACTAGCCGGGGATGAGAAAGAAGTTAGTAAGTGCACTGCGAAACATTTTTGCATCAGATATGGTGACAATGTCGTCGGGAAGACCGTTCCAGTGTTTGATGGCTTGAGGAAGTGCTGAGTTATTAAATGCTAACGTTGAACCAAAAAGGCGTTTAAAGCTTTTGCTGTTATTTTGACGATGTGACACTCTATTCGGTGGTTCTAAAAGTGATGAGCTGGAAAGACCGGGGTTATAATGCAACCGATGAAGTAAGCAAAGAAGTGCGATTAGTCGACGAGTCTCGAGGGGATGAATAGTTATTTTGTTTAAGAAGGGAGACGCTGGCAAATCGGGAATAAGATGATGATATGAATCGGGCGGCACGGTTTTGGACAGATTCTAACTGGTTAATTAAGTACTTCTGATGAGGATTCCAGATAGGTGAAGCGTATTCTAGTTTTGGGCGTACGTAGGTATTATAGGCTAGATGGCGTAGATGCGCGGGTGCGGCTTTTAGGTTTCGCTTTAGGTACCCGAGAGTACGTGACGATTCAGCAGTTGTAATGTTAATGTGGGTAACCCAAGACAGATTCGAGGTCAGATGCACGCCGAGGTACTTGTAAGATGAGACAGCAGGTAGAGAAGCATTATTTAGGGCATAACAGAAAGATGAGACTGAGCGTTTCCTAGTGAATGAAACCAGGTTACATTTATTTACGTTTAGTTGCATTTCCCATTTTACACACCAGTCGAGGACCTTGTTAATATCACTTTGTAGGATGTCATGGTCAGTTTGGTTGTTAATTTTTCTATACAACACACAATCGTCAGCGAAAAGCCGGATTGTAGATGACACGGTGTTTGGAAGATCGTTAATGTAAATCAGAAAAAGAAGGGGCCCAAGGACTGTGCCCTGTGGGACACCAGAGGTTACATCGGTAGTCGTAGAGTGAAAGTTGCCAACCACAGTAAATTGCTGTCTAAGGGTTAAAAAGTTACGTAACCAAGAGAGCGTGAGGGAATCCAGGTTTAGAGCAGAAAGTTTGGATATTAGGCGACAGTGGGGTACCCGGTCAAATGCTTTAGAGAAGTCTAGGAAAATAGCGTCGGTTTGAGAGCCGGAGTCCATGTTAGTATGAATATCGTGGGTGAACTCGAGCAGTTGTGCTTCGCATGAGTAGCCCTTCCGAAATCCATATTGGTACTTGTAAAAGAAGTTGTTGCTTTCAAGGTGTCGTATGGAATGGGAAAATACTATATGTTCTAACAATTTTGACACGACACTGGTTAGGGATATGGGGCGATAGTTAGCTACAGATGATTTATTGCCAGACTTAAAGACTGGAACGATCTTCCCAATTTTCCAGTCCTCAGGAATGGAACAAGAAGACAAAGATTGTTGAAATAACAGGCACAGTAGCTGCGAAGAAATTTCACTGGTATTTTTCAGGATTTTAGAACAGATGTTATCAGCACCAGACGACGTGGATATATCAAGGTTACTTATAAGTTGACTAATACCGGAACTTGTGATAGAAATGGGATTCATGAATGGGTAATCAAAATCTGCCACAGGTGGAACGTTCGATTGGTCCTCTCTAGTAAATATTGATGCGAAGAATTCGTTAAAAACGGAGGGACAGAGAGCATCAGCTACAGGGTTCCCGGTATTATCGGATAAGGAAATAACCTGGTGAGATTCCTGCGGTGATATTATTTTCCAGAATTTTTTGGGGTTGTTAGTTAGAAGGGAGGGTAAGTCGGAGCCGTAATATTTTTCTTTGGCCAGGATAATAGTGGAGTCGTATTCTACCTCGCAATTTTTATAGTTTGCCCACGCCTCAGGAACATTTGACCGTTTAGCAAGGCGAAATAGTCTTTTCTTTTTTCGGCTTAGGATTTTAAGGGATTTATTGAACCATGGTTGGTTGCTATTGGAGTGAATGTGGACTAATGGGACAAATGCATCGATTAGTTCAGATATTTTAGTCTTAAACAGGTGCCAGTTTTCTTCAACAGTTCTATTTTGAAATCCATCAGCATAAAATGGAAAAAAGAGAGAAAGTGCTTCGTTAATTGAGGGAAAGTCGGCTTTGTTATAATCACGAATTTGCTTAGTCATTGCTCGCTCCATATCGGTATGAAGATTAATGCTGACATTGATCAACTTATGATCACTGAAACCGGTAAAAAGCGACAATGAATGAACAGACTCGGGATTTGATGTTAGAACTAAGTCCAAAATATTGTCGCCACGTGTCGGTTCATTCACAATTTGTACCAGGTTAAAGTTTTGACATACATCCAGGAAGTTTATTTCCTGCTGACCATGTGAAGTTTGAGTGGACCAATCAATAAGTGGAAAGTTGAAGTCACCAAATAAAAACAGGTTCGCTTTTGGAAAGGCCTGGTGTAGGGCATAAAGTTGATCATGAAGTATGTTGATAAATTCGGGGCCACT
This sequence comes from Ixodes scapularis, assembly GCF_016920785.2. Lineage (NCBI taxonomy): Eukaryota > Metazoa > Arthropoda > Arachnida > Ixodida > Ixodidae > Ixodes > Ixodes scapularis. Next base: position 102,999,599 of record NW_024609883.1, on the reverse strand, counting down.
GTCAGGGGGACGATAACACACACCCAGGATGTTCTTTTGGAATGAGGAATATAAGCTAACCCAGATTATCTCTAAACTACAATCATTTGGAATCTCGTATGAAGGAATCTGTTTTTTAACGGCAATCAGCACGCCACCACCTCGCCTGTCCGGTCTGTCTCGACGATAGAAGTTAAACTCAGAACCATTATTAAGGATTTCTTTATTTTTAATATCAGGTTTCAGCCATGTCTCAGTAAGAATCGCGATGTCAGTATCAGTGTCGTAAAGATAGGAAGAGAATGCATCGCGTTTTGGTATCACACTTCGAATATTTGTGAATGATACAGTAAGTGCAGGGGGGCTTATGACGGGGAGAGAATTCGTCGAAACAGCACGTCGTGGGATCGGTGGCTTATTTTTCGTGAGCTATCTTGGCATGAGTTCAACGCAATCTGAGTCAGGGTTGTACATATAGATAGTGTTATCAATTTTTAGTTTGTCAAATGATAGTCTAAAAGAAACGTTTTTATTCTTAGCGAATTCGATTAGTTTCCTCCTTGCGTGGCGGACTGAGATAGAAAAGTCTTCTCCAACAGAAAAGGGTGTTCCTTTCAACTTAAAACCTGAAGACAGGATGCGGTCTTTTTCTTTGAATCTGGAAAACTTTACAATGATAGGGCGTTTCTTCTCAGTGTTAAATTTTCCAATTCGGTGGGCTCTTTCGATACTATCTGGGTGGATGCTGATTTCGAAATGACGAGAACAAAAATCGATCACCTTCCCTTCGGACGAGGCCCATGTCTCATTTGCATCATCGATGATACCATAAAATAGCAGGTTAGACCGACGAAACCGATTTTCAGCGTCATCGCATCTATATGCCACATCATGCAACTTTGAAGAAATGACAGTGAGTTCACCTTCGGAGGCAGGGGTATTCTGCGTGGCTTTGCATCTCGTCAGTTCGGCCTCCAACTCAGCAACTTTCGCAGTTAGTCTTTGTATCTGCCCGTCCGAGACTTTTTGTTGTTCCTTTAGGGTTTTTATTTCCGAGATAATTCCTGCCTGACCATCTTCTATTCTCTGAACGGTAGCCAATATTTTTTCCTGTATGCCCGGGCTGTCAGTGACAGGTCCGGGGTTAGATTCTACATCGCCCGCCACTAGCAGCTGGGAGTGAGACAACATGGAAGCAAAGAAAGATTCAAATAATGCATAAACACATTGAAGAAAGGCTAGGGTGTCGGTGGGGCATGACACAGCAATCAGACAGTAATTACTAGATCGGCAACTAAGACTGGTGGTCCGATAACTAACCTGCAACAGCAGAAACGGTGAGCGCTCCATCTTGCGCGTGTCATGCCCCAAGAAGAATGCGTTCGGGGCGTCCTTATATACGGCCCCGCCGGTGGCAGACGATCCAGGTTGCCTGCACAGTGTCGCCCAAGCATCCAGAACTGGGTTTGGTGTCGTCGTTGTGTTGAAGAAGTCGGTAGGGGATCTGGCCGTGTCGCGTAGTCCAGGCTTGGCGCCGCCGCACAGTGAACTCAGAAAGACGAGAACCTGCAACAGCAGAAACGGTGAGCGCTCCATCTTGCGCGTGTCATGCCCCAAGAAGAATGCGTTCGGGGCGTCCTTATATACGGCCCCGCCGGTGGCAGACGATCCAGGTTGCCTGCACAGTGTCGCCCAAGCATCCAGAACTGGGTTTGGTGTCGTCGTTGTGTTGAAGAAGTCGGTAGGGGATCTGGCCGTGTCGCGTAGTCCAGGCTTGGCGCCGCCGCACAGTGAACTCAGAAAGACGAGAACCTGCAACAGCAGAAACGGTGAGCGCTCCATCTTGCGCGTGCCAAGCGCAACTCAATGGTGCTGGTTGAAAAAAAGTGCACTGTCACGGCGCTCGTCGCATTTGTGCGAGTTTGCTATCATCGGCTGAACCAATCGCGCACAAAAAAAGGGCAAGATCATGGGGCCTATTAGGCGTGATTGGTTTAGCCGGGAATTGCAAACCCATGAAGAAAAAGCAAGCGCCGCGACGACGATGAGCTTTTGGTGCTGCTTGATTGGCCATCGGGTAGTCGGCTTTGGCTATGGCTATGGCCCTACCGTAGCCAAGTCCTTCTGAGGAGCTCTCTGCTTCATCCGTGGGCGTCCCCGCTGCTGCGGCGGCTCCGACCGCGTCGAAGAGCTCCCACAGGAGCTGCGTGCGTGGTGCACTGCCCTCGTGTCTCGGGGCGTCGGCGTGGCCCGGTCAGCTGCCGTCCCTCCAGACCACCGACCCCGAGACGCGGAGCGGTCGAACAGACGGACCTCCGCGTGCTTCGATTGCTCGCGCCCACGTGGTCCGATTAGAAGAGGCGGCGGGTAGTTTTTTTCTAGTTGGCGTCCTCCTTTATTATTTTGTTTCAACGCCCCTCGGTTCGTTTGCCTTTTTGGGTGGACGCGGCGGGACTGAAACTTTCGGTTGGTCCTGTTGGCGAGGCGTATAAGGGTCCAGGAATTGCCTTTCGCCCCCTCAAAAGGTTTTTCTTTTGCAATCTTTTTTTATATTGGACGGTCGAAGATCGAACGACTTTCGGTGGGTGCTTCTACTAGACAGAAACTCAACCTACATGTTGTTTTCTTTTCCTTGTTTTTGTATTTTAATTTCGCGCTAATGCGTCGTTTTGCGTTCGATAAAGACTGTCGCTCCCGTTGTCCTAGTTGCTTTTAGGTTTCTGTTCGTTTATGTCATTGTTAGTCTTCTTGTTCTTGGTGGTGTTCGATTGTCCTTCGTACATGTGTTGCTTTGATATTTGGTCCTTTTGGTCCTCCTTGCTGGTGGCGTACCATCTGGTAGCGTTCTGTTCAGGTTGGTAATTTTAAGGCGTTGAGGTGGTACTCCAAGTGAAGTACCGCAAAAAGATGTTTATTGTACAGGGCGCGTCATATATGTATAGGTGCAAAGTTGGTTAAATTTGCTTGATTTCGTTGTTGTGACGGTTCATGGTTACGAGATTATACGGATAGCAAGTCGTCTGCTTTTTGCGCAGGAGCTTGTGACGACAGAGCGACATCAAGCTCCGATTAACTTTGATCGAAAGGACACAGAAAACCAACTACCTGAGTCGGCTACTTATTCATTAGCTAAGTAAGACATGCAATGAGTGGCGATCGTGAATATTTTTTTCTTTTTATGTCGGCAGTATTTAACGCAAAAAAAGTGAAATGTCATTGTGGTAACATTGAATCAGAATGTAATGTCGGGTCGTATCTGCAAAACTTGCGAGAGTTCGGATTGGTTAACTGGCTGATACAGACTCAATATACAGGTTCCGCCCGAGATACAATCGGATGAGCGTAGATTATTTGCCCCCTGGGCATGTATGTGAAGACAGCGGCTTCACGCAGCCAAGCTCAACGCTTTGCAGAAGACTGGGCCACGCTGACCATCACATAGAAGGTTTTTGTGAGTCACTGTGCCGACATCCTGTTGAATAAAAGAAGCTCTAAAGAACAACGATCGCGTATTTGATTGTGCGCCTTTCGTGGGTGCGAAGAAACGAAGAGCGAAACTGCAGGAGCCTGGAAAACCCAGCAACGAGCGGAACCGGGGACAAGAGGGGGAGAGGGGGCGGGGGGGGGGGGGGGGTAAAAAGGTTTTATTCAATATGACGACGCCCTACCTACTGAGCCCGTCTGAGGCCCAAACAAGATGGCGCCGCCCTATGGTTGCAGTGGGCCGCCATCTTGATCTCAGTACCGCCACCAAGCCTCAGGAGATTCTATCGGCGCTGCGGACGCCCATTCGGTGACCCATGGGCGGTATATCGCGATGCACTCCTCTGGTTTTACAGCTTTCATTTGAAAGTCACCATCACTGACTTGCACGAGCATCGTATCGCTCGTGCAAGTTCATCAATCAATAACCACTCGCAAAAAAAAAGAACAAACAAAACAAAAAAAACACGAAAACAGCGGGAGCCACTTATGGCTGCATTCCTATCATCCTACGCGCTGCTGCCCTAGAACATCAGTAGTTGACTGACACGTAAGACACAATTCTGGCCAAGCGGTCACCCTGGCCGTTTTACACCGGAGCACATGTAAACAAGCGCATGCAAAACAATTCACCCAGCAGCCATATCTTTTCAACCTTGTCACTAATAGTTAAAAAAAAAAAAAAACGGGATATTTTAACTGAATTCACTTCTGATACAGCCAAAGCCACAAGGCCTACATGTCTGAAACAATGTGTGTACTTGAAGTGGTAGACCATGACGCTCTCGTAATTCTATAGCCAAAGCACGTATGTTAAAAGCTTTTTTTTTTTTTTCGTGTTTTGTTTGGCATAGTTTTGAGTTGAAATTCCTCCAACGTGTAGTGAGGCTTACCCGCCCGGTCTTCTCCTGTAGTCGAGTGGTCGCCCGGTTGAGTCTCTCTCATTCCAAGCACGGTCGTCGAGAGACAAAAAGAAAAAGAAAACACATGGGCGACGCAGAGCCTGCAGGGCGACGAGGTCGCGTCGCTGTTGGCTTCGATCGCGGAACAGGTGTTTCTCTCTACGAGCGCATCGAAACACGCAACCACGTACATACGTAGTCTATAGCTTCCTCCAAGAAAAACTCAACGTAAAAACACACACACAAAACGTTTGTACACGCGAGGGATAGGAATGCTGGAATTAAAAACACCCTGAAATCCGTTCGGGTCCGTTTACAATCAGCGTGGGAAAATCGAACGCGAACGGTCGAAACAATTTCGCCTACTTTATCGCCGTTCGAAACGACAGCTGTTCCGTTTTATGTCACCGTTGCTTCGTGAATTCTGTCTATCGAGTCCATTAGCGTGCTTCACCCACTCGAGTAGCTTCTGTTTTACTTTATTTTTTTATACAGAATTGTTTCCTATAGACGGTCCCGATGTCGAGCGAATGTAGCCGCGTTCGTGCTTGTTTGGGCGTGCGTGCGTGCGGTGTGTATATGGTTGTTTTCGATAATGACGTTTTAATGGGTGCTTGCGTTAGCGATCCGGATAGAACAATGTGTTTACGATTCTTTTTAATTGTATTAATCGATGACATTACTGCCGGTGTCGGTCCTGATGCTGCTGGCGTGGTGACCTCATTGGAATTCTAATTGAAAAGGTGTTTCATTAATGAGAAGCATTCCGTTTGGCACGACCTGTACCGCTACAAAAACTAAAACACCAATGGTGTTTTTATGATTAAACGACTTTTTTTGTGCACAGATGCCCAAATTTAATTACGCACGATATTTTGAAATTTACGCGTGTAAATTGAGTTACTTGATTCAAATTAATTTGACCCTTTTGACCTGCGTTGTAGTAACCGAGAGCTGAATAGATGCAAGTTGTGTCGGCTTCCGATTACTTGATTATCATTCCGCAGTCAATGAGATTGATGTATTAGTCAATAGGAACACCGATGAACGATTATAAAAAAATATAAGAGTGAATATAATATATAGGCCACGCCCCGCGATTCTTAAAAAGACACTGACACCCTCAAAAATGTTTCTTTTTTTCTTTTCCAAGCGATCTATTATGGTTGCCAGAAGACTACCCAATCAATATTTTGCTACAGTGACACATAGATATTTAATAAATTAACAAAAAAAAACGCAACTGCTCGAAACCGCAACCGGAACTGGACTGGGGAGGAAGAAAAAATATAGAGGAGAAAGACACCAAAAAGCAGTGGCTGTGCAACTTTTTTTTTTTTTTTTTCAATCAACACATTTGCAGTTTCTTAGAGGCCACATAAATGGTTATCATTTATAATTAGAATGCAATTAAATGCAAAGGTGCAAGCGAGCTGGACAAGAATGATGAAAATTTCTTTTCTATTCTTAATATTGAGTGTATGTTTTCGATGACCCACGACTTTGATGATCTTTGGTGGTTGTGTCTAAACCATAGAAAACTTCACGTGATCACGGAGAAGAGAGTCAGCGCGAATCAAATCGGCCAGTTCTCGACCGGCGGTTTTCGGGCGGAAAGAAAATGAATTTCGAGGCGGCGAATTGTGTTCTGGGTAGCTGGTCTCTCATATGCAATGTTAACCCTCCTGCAATATGAAAGACCCATTAGAGACGACATTTTACGGTGAATCTGCCGAATTCGCTTTGACAAGGACAACATTTCTTATAGTACGAAAAAATTAATTAACCTTTGTTATTTCCCTTCCCTCAAAATTACATGCATCTGGCATGTGTGGGCTTAAAGGGGCACTAAATTCATTTTTGAAAAAAGGCCGTTTTTGATCATATATTTTTTTAAATGTGTTAGTTCCCACATATACCCAGTCCTATATTACAGAACCGCCTATTCATCTCAGAGCAATAGAAAAACATGTGGACCCTTTCTTCTCGCGGACTACATTGTGCGGACCAGGTACGTAGCCAGGGTTTTCTAGGGGGGGGGGGGGGGGGGGCGCCCATGACACAACGCTGTATGAGGGGGAGGGGGGAGAGGAGGTCCAAGCAAAATGGAAGATTTCAAGGGGGGGGGGGGGAACCGGATCCACGGGCCTCCCCCCTGGCTACGTGCTTGGTGTGGACCAATGAAAGCCCTACCATACGTGCAGATTCCGAATGATTTCATTATAACCTGTTTCGGAGGGGGTCTGATAGGTACACGTTCGGATAAGACGTACTGCTCTTTTTCTCCGCGGGCGAAGCCATCGCTTGCAACTCGCCGACAAGCACTCTTCGTCAACCACCTCACTCGGAAGAAAATTCTTCCTAAAAAAAAGCGTGTCACGATCTTTGAACACGCTTTTAACGAGGGAATAAGCTACGCACGATTGTGATTTCGGGTTTGTTGGAATGCGTAGAGCGTCTAGATTGAGTTGTCACCACAAAAGGACGATCTCAGAATCGACTTGAGTGCCCTTTCAACACAAATGGATGAATTGAATAGTCGAACGGGTCTTTCATATCACAGGGGGCTGTACAAATAAAAACCTTGGCGAGCATAAATACCCTGTCAGTGTCCCTTTTCCTAAGTTGTCGGTGGCCACGGCGCGAGCTGCTCCGCGTTTGGGCTCAATCATTTCAACGCGTGAGAGGGGCATTTTCTATTCTCTCAGAAATGGAGGGTGTAGTGCTTACACCCCTTGTCCCATATATTAACACCCCAAGACTACATTTCGACGTTCGATCCACTAACCTCGGAATGACGATACCAACTTTTAAATGCGGCCTGGTAGCTGTGTGATACACAACTTACTAAATAGCTAATGTACTACGTATCAAAGACTACAAAAAAAAACACTTAGGTTTTGCAACAGGGTTAACAAAACCGTGTTTTTTCCGCCGCGGTCTTTCATGTTTACATTGGCTATTTTATTAAAGGGGCACTCAAGTAGATTCTGAGATTGTCGGTTTATTGGTAAAACTCAGGCGACGGGCTCTAAGGATCCTAAAAAAATCACATTCAAGAGCGGTCAATTTTGTTATTAAAAATCCTGTCAGAGATCGCGCCACGCCCCTCCATCTGCACCGTGGCGCAGAACGCCAGGGGGCGCCACCGGACGGGAAGGCAGCAGGGAAAGGCACGCGACAGCCAATCACGAGTGACGGCTTCCCAGCTGACTGATTTTTCGAATGCGTGCGTATATGAAAATTCTGGCCGTGGCGCGTAACACATAAAATTTTGTGTTAAGCGCAACGGTGTAGAAAAGGGGGCGCAGCCTTTGATTGAATTTTTAATAGAGAAATCAGCCACCCGTGAGTGTAATTTAGGTTGTTTTGGGATGCTTAGAGCCCATAGATTAAGTTATGACAATAAATAAACTATCTCAGAATCCACTTGAGTGTCCCTTTATGTTGTATCACTCGACTACTAAGGCGCTCGTGAAAGTTGGTATCGTCGATTCGACGTCAGTGGACTGAATGTCAGATCGCAGTTTTTGGGGTGTTTTATAAGGAACAAGGGGTGTAAGCTCTACACCCCCATTTCTGAGAGTGTAGGAGCACTTCTTTATTATACGGGAAAGCCCTCGTCAAATATTCCCATGTTCTTGCGTGTTCGCTTATCGGAACATTAGGCTGCGCGAAATCTTCACCGTCCGCCTTGAAGGTGCCTGCTTGCTCTTTGCCATTTTCTATCTTCTTCCGCAAAACGTATATCTTTGCTGTAAATCCGAAAATAAAATAAAAAAAAAAAGTAGACGATGCGTTTGCGACAAATCCCGTTATCTGTATCGTCGGGTGCACGCGGTGTCCCCGAAGATAAAAGGAAACTCGAGAAGCGCGAGTACGGAATGCGCATGCGTGGTGGATGCAGCTGTGGATCCGGGTCACTTGGCCGTGGGATCGTGGATTGCGTAGAATGCCCGGCGTCTCAACGGTGATACGCCGGGGACAATTAACGTTTCCAGGACCACGATTTATTCACGGCCAACTTTGAAAATCCTCCCCCTCGGTAGATGCTAGAGCTGCTGACCGTGTCGCCTTAGTGCTCTTTGTATTCTTTGTCTGATCATATTAGCGGCTGAGGTCCTAATGTGGTCATGTCTGTCCGAGGCACAGTTGTGAGGAGATGATTGCACGTTTCTTTAATGATAAGCTGACGCCTAGTTCTAAAGAAGTTACGTTGTCTTAAAAAAGGAAAGATACAAAAAAGCTAATGGTTAAAGGGATACTGAACCAAAGAATTTAGTGCCCATAATAAGTGGCGCACGTTCTTTCCACCAGCCAGCAGCCGCCGGTGTGCGCAAGCACACGCAACAAAAATGACGTCACAGACCCCCATTCGCGGTTGAGATGACAGTGAAATGCATGGGCTTCGGATTAAAGGAGAATAAAGACAGGCTTTTCATCTCTACAAGTGAAAGCTACGTGCTTGTTAGACCAATTCATATCGCTTACTTTTTACACCAGGCACCACTGTGTAGATGAAAAACTTGTCTTCATTCTCCTTTGGTCCGAAGCCCATACATTTCACTGTCATCTCAAACACGAATGGAGGCCTGTGACGTCATTTTTGTTGCGTGTGCTCGCGCACACCGGCGGCTGCTGGCTCGTGGAAAGAACGTGCGCCACTTCTTATGGACACCAAATTCCTTGGTTCAGTATCCCTTTAATAGGAGGGAGCCTCTCGAAAGGAATAATGGTTGTTCGCGTATGTAGCCATGAATAATATTTGTTTTATTTTTACGGTAAATCATTATACAAAATATTTGTTGTTGTTTTTATTACAATATCCGTGGAGTGGCCGGCACTGGAAAATCAGTGTAAACGTCTCCATTCATTTCTAGATATTAAAGGAAAAAAAATGACGGATTGTGTCGATAAGTCAATGCGACCTTCGAAATGCAAAAAAAAAAAAAAAAATATTTTGTTTCCATGAGCACTTTCGCATTATTATTATTACAACTACTACGACGACCGAACGGACCAACACACGAACACACAAACTGGCATACCAACACACACAAGCGCATACACAAAAACACACGTACAAACACACATACACACAAACAAACACAAATACAAACACATAAACAAGCAAACGAACAACAACCAAACGAAGAAAAACAACAACCAAACAAACAAGAAAAACCAACCAAACAACAACCAAAGAGCAACCAAACCACATGTAGACAAAGAGCAACCAAACGAACCAACAAACAGCAAAAAAACAAACGAACACACTTATAATTTTTGACTGGACATTTAATCGAACTACGTTTCATCGAGCACCGCCGTTTTAACGAACCGGTTTCATCGAACGCCGTTTCATCGAAGCGCAGTGTTTTTCTTCTAGCGGATACTGCCGAAACCCTCCCGATCGGAACACTCTACAACGCCGCTGAAATGCACCATCGTAAAATAGCAGCTTAGTGTTTAGTTTTTTAAATACAGCGCATTCCGAGAAGTCTATAATCAAATCTTGAACTAGCACTAGGACTTTAGAACTTAATCAACTAAAGTTTTAATGCAAGTTTCCCAAGCTTGGTTTAATCACGTAGACCGATCAAATTGCAAGATTAGGTGCTACGGTTCTTCTATGCTACTTCTTCTATTTCTCATGATTTTAGCGTTTCCGAAAGCCTCTTCATTTCAAAAAGCCGTCAACATAAAAATAAAACCTGCCCCATACAAGATACCCGATGTCTTCATTTTCGCGCCAATGCCCCAATTGCGCGAACTACTTAATTGCTTCCAAACGGTGTCCTCAAATCATCACCTCTAGGAACGTATAATTTACTGTAACACGGGACGACTAATAGTGGACTTTGCCATATTATACTTAAGAAAAAACGCGTCCTAGTGTTTTGGTTTTTAGTGACAACTTAATACTCGATATAAACGTTTCTCTGGGGCCGCCATTTCCAAAAGAACGTCTTCTCTTCTTCTAAGGTGGTTTGCACCGCCCGATTATAGTAGAATGCAAGAAAGGAACGACGCAAGCCTGAACTTAATAGCTCAAGCAGGCATGTAGCCAGGGGGGCGGCCTATGGGGTCCGGCCCCCCTCCCTCCCCCCCCCCCCCCCCCCCCCCCCCAAGCCGAAATCTTCGATTTTGCTCAAACCTCCCCTCCCCCCTCCCCCCCCTACAGCATTTTGTCATGTCATAGGCGCCCCCCCCCCCCCCCCCCCCCTCCCCCGAAACGAAATCCTGGCTACGTGCCTGAGCTCAAGTTAATGGTTCCAGGCCAATACCACGGCGTAGCCATCGCCTTCGGCTTCATAAAGGAAAATAAGATAGAAAAGAAATGAAATTGCAGAAATTGGTGCAATGCAGCCCTTGGGGTGCTGCATTGGAGCTCTCTACAACTGATTTTTGAAGATAAATGAGAGCAGAAAGAAAAAGAAGAATAGATATGTTAATTTTCCCGTTTCATTCGTTTAGGTATACCATCCGAAACCACACGTCTCGTGCGGCTGATCTAGATCGCTTCCTTTCCTTGGCCTGACTCATAATTTGGGTGTCCATATATTTTTCGGTCTGAGTGACACAAGTTAACAGCTCCTTCCTGCACACGTCCTACTCACCCACACGGACAAAAAACAAAAACAAAGCCGTGTTGGTTTGTCCAAAACAGCAAGCCACAGGCAGCATCACACAGAGCACCTGCCAAGAGGCTCGAACGGCAAGCATGGCATGCACCCACGCTGCCCACCTTCTGACCAGCGCGAGGTGTTTGACCGCTCGCGTCGCCCCAGCAAAACAACCGGAGGCGGTTCGTTCCCGACTTCATCATCGGATCGCGAGGCGTCCGGTCGACCAAGCCCCAAATTCGGCGGCCCAGCCCCCCACTCCTCGCATGTCGCTGCTATTTTTTTTTTTTTTTTCGTCTCAAAACCGAACACCGGTGGGTGAGCCATTAGCGTGGCGTCAACGTGGGCGTTTTCCCGAAAGTGCATATCGGTGGCGGCATCGGCCGCACGCGCCCTCTACAATCATCGTATCACCAACAACAACGTATACCATAACACCTAAAGTAACCGAGAGGAACTATATACAAACGATAGTAGAGAACAAGAGAGAGAGTTTGTGATGAGGTACAAGAGTGGGCCTGCAGGAGGCTCGGCCCCCGAAATCGGTGTGGGTTGACGCCGTCGGTCGCCTCCAAACTCCGTTTCCCTCCACGCAATGAAAAGATGGACCGGGTAGAAGGCAGCAGTGATATGTACGCGTGGACAAACCCCAAACGCACCTGTTATTTGCTCTTTCATTCCGAGCGCCCTATAATTGGACCGGCGGATCCCGAGATTACACTCACGTGATCCATCCCCCGCAACTTCGTCGGGTCGAGGCGGAGAATGACACGGTGCGTTCGCGAAAACCCACGATCGGTATGCACACCTGGAGCACGTATATAACCCACGCCGCGGTCCACGCTGGGGTCAAACGGAGGACACGGAGGCCCCCTTGTCCAACATGAACGAACGCCATGCCCGCTTTTAGACCGTTGCCTGCTCCTACCTACGCAAAAAAACCCGGGCTGCCCAAAGTATCGCTTCGTTCTTGTGGGAGCTGTTCCTCGAGGCGTGGGCATCGCGCCCGTCTGGTCTTGAGCTGGCTCCCCGGTGGTGTCTTGCACGTCTTCTGCTTCTTCTTCGGTGGCAGAGGACGTCGAAGCGAATGGCTACCTCCGCACTTTCTGGAGGAAAAAAAGGGGGGGGGGGGGGGGGGGGGAGAGTTACTACACCCTTGTGTGTGGCTTCTGGAGCCAGGAGCCGCCGCTCCCTTCCTTGGTTTTTTATCATATGATAATGCTGGTTTGCTTCTTACCGAGAGCATCGCGATGCACTTCTTGTATGGTACGCGGGACGGGCCACCGTTGCAGGGTTCCTTGTGTTTCAAAGTTCAAGGGGGTAGAGGGGGGGGGGGGGGGGGGGGGGTTAATGCACGGATGAGTGTGAGTACGTAGGTGGGACACGTGTAGGTGCCGCGTACTTTGAACGCAATTAATAGCAGGGTGGAGGATGGGGAACTTGAGTGGCCGTTTGCAACCGGAACGCTATAAATGAGGTGTGGGTAGGTGGGAACGTTCATTTCGGGAGCGGGCGTGGGCCGGGGGTATATTATCGGTGATTTGTTACAGCCACGAGCGTATACCCGGGATCTATAGTGTTATTCTAAGCGCGTTAACCCGTGTCATATGTCTAGGCCCTGGTATATGTAAGCCACGCGTTCATTATCTCCCTTAATTCGCCTTTTTTTTCCCAAGTATCATTATAATGATCTACCTATTGATTCGCAGTCTGGTGAGTTTGCCGGCCGTTGATTAGTTCCGTCCTGCCTCCACGCGTCGCTATGCGTAATAGAAGAGTGTCTTCGAGGTTTTGAAGCTACGCGAGCACGGTCATGTTGAAGTGGTGATGGATGTGCTAGTGGACAAAACTTCCAACTGTCTTATCGAGATGGGACAGTTGGAAATGAATCGAATATAAGCGTCTGTTTTTCTCTAAAGAAAGACGTTCTATAGCTCACTTCTTGGCGCTGCTATATCTCCGCACGGCAGACTTACACGATCCCAATAGAAGTGTGCGTTTGAGAGTACTAAAAGTTAATGCAAACTTTACAAATTTTAAGACAGATTCTGTTATCCTTTCTGATAGCGTTCTCTTACCGTTTCTCATGTCATTACGTAGAAGTGATAAAGGAAACCACCAGGAATGGTGACAAGCCAGAGAGATACGGACCCGATATGGGACACGATCTCTTTGGTGGGCTGACAAGATATGACAGCCCCCTGACCGTTTTTCCCGATCGCCTTGCTGTCGTCCAAGGTACCAGTCGTTGTAGCCACTGGCTCCGGAGCTTCCACTATACCATCCAATGCCATGCCAATCAAGCACCGCAAATTGTGCATTGTCATGGCGCTCTTCGTTTTTGTGTGTTTAACTATCACCGGATAAACCAATCACGCAAGTAAAACAAAAAGTGCAGGATCACGCCACATCTTATATCTGCGTGATTGGTTTCAGCCGGTGGTAGCGAACGATACAAAGACCACGAGTGTCGACACACATTAGTGGCTTCCCGGCATGGTTCCACCGAACCGCTTTGTCGACCGCAGTCGGACTTGATGTGGAACACAGTACTATATAGACCTGTAGCTCTCTCGAGTGTTTGATCTAACCTTTCGAAAAAATAAAGTTATCCACCACCACAGCGCCCCAGGTGAGAAAAACTGGATCGTTTTGGGGCGCGTTCCGGCTGTGCATCGCGTTGCATCCTTTCAATTGCTCCGTTACAGTGCCCGTGGACAGAAGCTGAGGGACACTGACAGACGCTACTTTACGCCCGTGGATCGTGCAAGATGGAGGCACCTCTTATGTGTGGTCGCGTCTCGTGAATGCCACAGCGCCCCCCTGCCGAGAGAAACAGGTCTACATGGTTCGGCCTTCTGCTCCAAGGCGACGATCACCGGCTGTGCCGTCATTCAAAATCACGCTCGTCTAAATATAGAAGAGCATTCTTCAATCAGTGGCAGATGACGAAAGGAAGCGTACGCTTTCGACGCTTTCTGAACAGTAGGGAGTTTGAGTAGTTCGTTGCAATACCTCCAATAACGGTACCCGATAACGATATGTGGTGCCCGCACAAAGGCTTCGGCAGAATATATCGGGTATGGTTACCGGAGTTATTGGAACGATCTACTAAAACTAGATAGTTTCGGGGAATCGTTGTTGCACACCCGATACGGTACGATGGGCCCTAGGGTACAAACTGCGCGTGTTTGAATATTCTGCTGTAGCACATGCGCAGTTCGTGCCTGAGGCCCCATCGCACCATATCGGATGTGCAAAAACGGTTCCCTAAATCTCCCTACTCCCTATTTCTCCGATGACTCGGATAACGATGCCCGATACTCTGCCGCCGCCTTGGCGCATGCATCGTATCGTTATCGGCTACCGTTATAAGGTGGTATCCGAACGATCTACTAAAACTTTCTAATAATATGCTCTGGGCTCGCCACGTCCTGTTTCTTAAGTTGTCCGTGAGCAAAGTGAAAGACACGCACGTCTTGGTTTGAAATCAGCCATCTGAAATGCATCACGATGCTGCTGTAACGAGCATAGACACCAACACGCGGCTGTGACGTCACGCCGCTGAGGAGATATTGTTGTCGCCACTGCGCATGCGCAGAAGGTTCCTTTCACGCAAATCTTGTTTCTGCGCACGTGTAGTGCCCACACCTGTTGTGGGCAAACGCTGACTTGTTTGTAAGCATTGTGCCGGTCTATTTATATCCGGTCTTGCACAACTCGGCGCGGCGCTATAAGCTTTGTCGGATTCGTTTATTCATTGATAACACGTTGGCGGCCGGGATAATACGGCTTTTAAGTTTCTAGACTTTACAACACCTGCCGCCCTCCTCCTTAGGGAAGTCTGGCTGCCTGCATCGTTTGGAGTAATGACGGTGTTCGTCCGGTTTAAACGTTTAGTGTGGGAGGTCGGACTAAAGGCCATCCATATAAGCGGTTCCATATATGGTGTCTTACGTAGGAACGAAAAACCTTACACGTAGAAAATGAACGCACTTTACGTGCAAACACGTGCACGTTCACGCACATGCGAGGGCCTTGGTATTGGCAGTTTATACGTCCCCGTCTAATGTGTACGCAAGGCCAAACATTTCGGGAATATGACTATGTTATTTAAATTGGTTTGTGCCTCATAAAACTCCGCCAGTCATTACACTTTGATTATTGTGACTTGTCGTATATGGGCATAATATTAAAAATAATAAACCACACTTTAGATTTATGTAGTTCCTTCCCCTTACTTTCTTATTCTTCTCGTAGAGGAGAAATCATTACACTGATATCATGCCAATCAAATTTTCACTGTAGAATGAGGCCTTTTAAGTAATCAGGATTCAACAGCATTTTACTGGGGAACAACCTATTTGTAGCAATGTAGAGCATACTAGCAAGATCAACAGCGTTGCTTCAAACAAATGTGTGCAGATATAATTATATTTATCCCCCTTTTGGTCTTCCTCGGTGGGTAAAAGGCAAGGCAAAAAAAATCTTCCCTCGTTTTTTCTCTGTTTTTGTTCTTTTGGTGTGGAAGTAACGATAAGCTACAATCGAAAGAAAATCAACACCACAACTCAATCTAAGTTCCATTAAGTCAACGTAACCAACACCTTTTTGTTTCAGTTAACAGAATGTAAACTATTGCGCTTACCATGCTTCGACTGCATTGGCTCGTAAAAGTTTCACCGGAAACAGTACCCAATCGCCGGCACCGAAATATATTTTACTCTCTTTCACCACTGAACCGCAGTAAAAACATTTGGCTTCCCATGAACCGTTATTAACCTTTCTCTTTACATGGTGACTTGAGATATTTGTAGGTGCACGTAAGATCATGTGCTTGTGAGTTTATTGGAACGCATAAGAGCTGTTTATCCTTACAATCGAAATCAGGGAAGGGATACTTAGCTCGACATATAAACTATCCGCAAAACATTTTTATTATTTTGAGGTGACGATAAGGGGTAATATCAGTGGGACAAGAAAGGACGAAGGTGCTAAGGGTTGCCTACTTGCCTCTCGCCAAAAAACTGATCTTTAGATTATTTCATGAGAACTTTTTCTGGACGAAGAAAGGACAAAAACATTTTTCATTTTTCTCTGTAACTTACCAGCATGCTCCCATTCGTCAAAACGATAAGCCTACACCT
The DNA here is from genome assembly GCF_016920785.2 of Ixodes scapularis. Classification (NCBI taxonomy): domain Eukaryota; kingdom Metazoa; phylum Arthropoda; class Arachnida; order Ixodida; family Ixodidae; genus Ixodes; species Ixodes scapularis. The sequence goes on along the minus strand of NW_024609883.1, from coordinate 102,983,462 downwards.
CTTGCACGAGCCTTTGTCACCACCAGTTCGAAAATTTCCGCCCAAAGTGGGGCACGGATCCCTTGGCTCGCCGACATCAGAACCCCCCAAAAACTCTTTTTTTTTTACAACGAAATCGTGTTAGAAATACTTCGCGCACATGTGAACTATGTGCGAAGCATTCTTTTGGTCTTCGTGTGGCGATAAAGAATAAAAGAGAAGCAACACAAAGAACGAAGACACTAAAGGTTATCTACTGGCCTCTGGCTAAGAAACCCATCTTTGGCTTCTTTCATCAAAACTCTTTCTGAACGAAGTCAGCACAAAACATAATTCGTTATCTCCTGCAACTTACCAGTACGCTCCAATTCGTCAAGACGGTAAGCTTAGACCTTTTGCACAGCCGCTCGTCACCCCCCGTTCGAAAATTGGCGCCCAAAGTGGGGCGAGCGCACAGCTTTGCCCGGGCATCCATCCCTTGACTCGCATCAGTGGAAGGGGGGTGGACGCCTGGGAGGGAGCGGCGTGCCCAGCCGTTGCCCCGGCGACCGCCTCTCCGGCGCCGAACGGGATGCCATCGCCGAGGAGCAACAAAAAGGACCCCCCCCCCCCCCCCTTCCACCGGATTCCGCTACCGGACGGCCGCCGGCGACCGTTTCCACGTCGCGGTTTTCTTCATCCCGAGGATATCTGGTTCTTCTTCGTCTACTGGAAAGTCTTGGGCTGCCTCGCTGGGACTGGCTTCGCGCGGAGCCACTTGTCCCAGTGTCTTGGTGTTGAACAACAGGTGCAAGGTGTGCAACGGACGATGCGCTGCATACTGTCTTTACCATACAATTTGAAACCGCACTTTTCCTATACCATTTAGACACGAAGTCACGCAATAATCACCTGTCCGCAAGTGGTTCAAATGCAGTGTGAAGAATGGTCGAGAGCTTTAGAGAAACGGAATGTAAGCGTTTGCGTTACTGTTAATTGGTGGAAATTCCTGCTAATAAGTACTTCTAAAGCTACGGTAAAATTTGAGTACCTTAATATACTGCTTTACGTTCTGAGTAACTATCGTTCATTACATTTACTTTTCGAAACTTTGTTAACACGACAATTCGACTTTGCGTGCTGACCTTGTCCGGAGTTCCAGACAATCGGTTTCTCACCCACATGATGATCTACTTGTTTCCATTGGCGAAGTACGTGACCAAAAGCGTCGCTCTGGTCGGCCTTCGAAGGTTGGTCAAACGCTCTATGTGTCGTTTTGTGTTGGGTGAATTTGGTCGTTCTTGACGGAAAAAAAAAGTAATATAGAGTTTTCGTAGTCCACGCTTTTCCATCCGCTAAGCCGTCCGCAACGAAGAAGCCGCCACTGCGCCTGCGCGCCGATGGTCTTGACTGTTGAGTTCCGGGTATGGTAGCGGGTTGGCGGAGAGCGTTGCATGACTTCAAAAGCGATCTACAAAAACTCCTTGATGCCAGACTGCCAGAACGCGATGATTGCAAGTCGGGCTTTTGACACAGATACCATCAAACTTCAGTAGGTGACGGTGGTGACGTGACGGATAGACACCGTAAGAAGACACAACCGGGACCACTTTCTTTGGCTACGCAGTCAAAGCTGTGGGCGCGCGTGCGCTGGCTTATTATCTTGGGTGTCCATCAAGGGTGTGCACGCGAACGCACTTTTCAGTTCTGAAACGCCGCAGAAAGTTGTCCGCGAATAAAATAGAAATTTTGATGCCGGATATTTTTTCTTCAGCTAAATTAAGCGAGTAATCTTCTTTAATGGCATGACTCATGTTATCTAATAATCCCGGAGTATAACTATTATTTCTCCACAAAGCACTAAAACATTTATTTATTTTTTAGCGCATTTTTTTTATTTTTTTATTTCAGGGGTCTCGGGACGTTTTGACTAAGAGGCCAGATTCAAAAAATGTCCCAGCCTCGAGGGTCGGAAATAGATAAGACAATATAAGCGAGAAAATACTTAATCAAAAAGTCTAAATAAGCGCTTGAATATAGACATTTAATCTAGAGCAAAAGTTGAGGAAGAAATGTAATGTGGATGCACACATGAACTTTCATTCCAAATGTGTTTATTACGTTGTTTATGATATAACAAAATGATCGTAGTAACCCAGAGAACTCAAGTCATAAATCAACGCGAATAGGAACTTCGTCGTGTTCACGCAGGGCAGAAGACTTCTAAGAATGGTAGGTCTGATGATGACAATATGCAAGATGTATGAGACATGGCTCTAAGCACAATAAACTGAATGTAAAACAAGACATGTTTTTGTTGTTGTTTTTTTTTTTTTTGTTTTTAGCGCTAAAATAAAATACACCGCCGAACATTCATTGTTTATCGAAATGTAGTGCTGGGCGGTCCAAACCCTATGTCAAAGTTGCAGAGCTAAGCGTTCTCTTTTTCAAAATTTAAAAGTGATTTTCTGAAATTTTCAAAGGGGAAATGGTGGCCGACAGAGTTTTCGAATACATGGCGCTGTATGGGCGCCACGGACTGAAAACGGGTGAAACTGGGACCCTATTGAATTTTTTGGAAAATCACTTATAAATTTTGGTTGAAATAACGGTTAGTGTAAAAACTTTGGCATTTTGTTTGGACCGCTAGCGCTGCGTTCCGGCGGAAAATGAGCGCGCAACAATGCGTAAGTTAATTTTGCAGTTAAAAAAAAAATTGTTTTGGGGGACATGTTTTATGTGATAAGTTATCCCAAAGTAATTCGATGATATTACACAGAAATGCTGATGATGACAATGTTACAATATGGTGGGAGCGCGTTTTGATGCATTTGTTTCCTTTTATTTTTCTGATATCTTCGTTTGCGCTTACAATGCACCGTATTTTTTTTTTTTTTCACGCGTTTTTTTGTTTTGTTTTTGTTTTTGTTTTGTAGCAGCGGGTCGCCAGGAAGATTGCGGCCTTCCGCGTGCCGTACAGAAAGCTTCCGGGGGTCGGATCTGACCCGCGGGCCGCGGTTCGGGGAAGCCCCGTTCTAACCGAACGCCTCAGATGACTCTCTCTTTAAGCAAAAAGAGAAAGGAAGACCCAAATCATACTCAACAAAAGTTTAAATCCCTTTCCCCCACTTTAATATCTCCCTCTCTCCAAACAAAATATCCTTCCCCGATTCTCCACCACGGCCCAGGAGGTGGACAAGAGAGTGGAACAACCGCGGCGGGGACTCCCTCGGAGGAGGGTCCGTGCCGACGCAGACAGAAATGTGGCGCCGGTGTCCAATAAAGGCGGCGACGACGATTGACGATGGCAGTGGCGCCTACGAAACCCCCCTCCCGCCGATCCCCTTGTTCAACTCCTCCTCCGATTTCTCCGAGCTGTACCCCCCCAACCGCGCGACCACCACCACAAAAGCGCCGATGGAAAACCGAGCCGCTGGTGTGGGGCCCCATGCACGAAGACGTCGTCGGCGCCACGGAGTCGGCCCCACCGAGACCCCGGCAGCGCATACCGTCCCCTACGTACGGTTTCTTCTTATGGCGGACCGCGGAGGACACTGCGAGCCATCGAAGCGAATCCGGTGGGAGCGTGATTGCCACGTGACCTTTGGAAAGGGTGTAACCAAGTTCGGGGCGCTGAGTCACGTGACACCTTCAGAGCGCTGGATTGCTTGAGGATGGCTCGGAACGTACGTTCGTTGCGGGTCATCGTAAGGGGAGAAGGGCGAGCGGACGTCATGGTTCCTTTCTGCGTTCCCCGGTAAAAAGCGAACAAGCCCCTGGGGGCATGTCGGCGTTCTACACGCGTCGGTCGCTTGTTTGGCTATTTGTTCGTGTTTATATTGCGACGTTATTTTTTTTTTTTTGTTTCCCTCGACCCCGTGATTTGCTCGCGTTGGTCAAAACCTCCTCGGCAATGTCCAGCCAGGGACTTTCCTCGAGGACAGGGTTTCCCCGAAAACATATTGAGGGGAAAAAGTGAAATCGTGCCGAGTTCTTCCTTTGGGGGCCTCGTCGGCTCCATCGTGCTCTCGTTTTATTTATTTATTCATTCATTTCGGTTTTCATCTGGGAATGTGTGTTTCGAAAAAGGAGGGGGGGGGGGGGGGGGAGGGGGGCGAAGAACAGTGAGGTGTAGGTTTGAAACCTACAGTTAAGAAGTGATTGTGCAGCTCACCTCTGTGCGGGTAAAGCAGAGACATCTCTCATGCTATTTCCAATGACAAGGAGGACGTGATAGGAGTGATACTTGGGGAAGGCTAGGCACGCATAAACAGCCCACATAAGCACATACTCAAGAGGAAAACGGGACAGTGAACAGTCTTCCGGGTTTCCTTGTCTTACCCGCCACTTTTTTTAGGGTTTCGTCCTCGACCAGGAGTGGAACATGAAGTTTAGAAGAAAGCTGTCTCTGAAGTCTTCGACAGTCGATATATAGTAGAACTTGCGGGTATTGCAGGCGCAGCAGAAGGACAAATGAAGTGTTGCAGTTCTTATTGTCGAGTTTCTATCCCCTTGCCTTCAGGAACATGAACACTGAAGCGGCCCGATCGTCGTATTGCGTGCCACCTTCAAGGCAATTTTTCGCAATTTTTCTGGACACGTTTTCCACGCTGAGTTGTACGCTGAGAAAGATATCGTTTTTCGTGTCAACGATACTAGAACTCGAGCAGAGGTCGGTGGTATGAGCGATAATTAAAATTTACCAATAGTTTTGCACCTTAGAGCAAATGTCGAATTGCAGCTATTCTAACTGGTTAATGCAGCCTGCACATTACGGCGCACGTAGGTTGATACAGGGCATATTTAAGGGATGACTGGTAATATCCAAACAAAAAAGTCAACATAAAATAACAGTAAAAAAAAAAAGCCCAGGGCATAACATTAAAATATGTTGATAGCATCTGCTGTGAGTGGATCAAGTTTCTTAAGTGCGATACTGAACTGGGCATTTCTGTCTGGCTACTGTCTCATATTCCAGGCCCGCTAACAAAATCAAATCACTCTTTAATGCTCAAATCTCGAGTTCACACATCCAGTTCCAGCCCCGAAACGTCGTGCCTCACGCGACACATTAAGGCGGGAAAACGTGCGGCTCATATCACATAACACGGCGACGCAATTCGCAACAACTTCGCCGGCACACATCAAAGGCGAACCGCTCCCACAATGTTTCCCCATCGACAGGTGTAGTACGCGAACGCAACAAACAAATAAAAAAAGAATGAAACGCACCGCCGCGCCCATACGATTCAGGCATAAGCGTCAACCCCACTTGACTTCCTTGGCAGGTGACTCAGAGAGCAAGCACTGGTCACGTGATGGTTATCCTGAACGTCGGCTTTCTCTGATGCCGACATACGTGGAACTGTTTCTGGCTTATTTTTTTTTTTTTTCTTCTCGCGATACGGTTCTTTTCAGGGAAACGGCGCACAGGAAGACATAGGCCGTTATCGGACCGCCTCAGCTTGCGGATAGCGCGCGCCTCCAAACGTTGAATATCTGCCGCGCGCTCTGATATCTCTTGTGTTGAACTTTCCCACGGTGCTCCGGCCAATGAAGATACCTCAGCGAGATCTCTCTGCCCGGATGCCCGTTGTTATAAGTGGTTCCGTTTGCTGGCTTAGGAATCTATCTCAAGAGGACGCGAGGCGACTACTGCAGCAGCCCATCTTCACTACGAGCTACGTGTTACGTATTATATATAGCGGCCATTAGATACGGTTTATACTAAAAGCTACCAGGGGCATAAAGGTGGGTGAGGAGAAGTGTCAGATCCTGTGCGCCGACATCTGGAGTCCCAAGTGAAAGATCGCGAAAGAGCGCGACAGAACACGGGAGAAAGAAACCAATGTTGCCAGCTGAAAGACGACAGTCGCAATGGTAATCGCGAAGATTGAAAACTCTCAGCAAGCGTCGGTTTACTGTGGACTTCCCAGTGAACGTTCAATTGATGTGTACTTATATTCTATTTATATAAAAGTGTGGTAAAACATATTTATTTTATTTTTCACCACACAAATCCTACCAGTCTTCCTGGTGTTCGAATAGCGGAACATGTTTTCTTTCCATTTGTCTCGTTTCCGTGTCGCGGGTTGTTTTTATGCTGTTTTGCTTACTAATTTGACTCGCAAGTAAACAAATGGAACGCGATTGGCCGATTTCTCTCGAGGTGTGTCCGACGGACCATCCAACGCATTTTAGAGACGCTAAGAAACTATAACAGTATTATTATAATAGCTCCGTTTGATGCGACAGAAACTTCGGAGCTACCGTTCGGTCGGAGTTCGGAAAAGATGTAGGAGTCGTGCGTAGGCAGATTGCACGACACCTACACTTTCCTGAGTTCGGAGTGAACTCATTTTGAACTTCCTGGCCGAATCGAACAGACCTAATATATCTATATGCGAGAAACCAACCTGACGCAACCGCCGATTTCCCAAAAGGCTATAGTGATCGATTCTGATACGTGGTCCGAGATAGACAAACTTTCTACCCTTCCCGGCTCTCCGTGGAACGAGCCATTCGACGCGAAAGACGAAATATAACCTTTCCATAGACCATAGCTAACAGGCAACTTTAGAGTGACAAAGCATTCGTATTACCAGAGAGAAACTCGCGGCTGCGACAGTTACAAAGCTCAGCATTGCAGCGGAGGGAACATTTCAATTTTGACAGCAAACAACATTGCCATGGGCCCTGGAAGATCGCGAAATCTAGCTAATGAGACGTAAAGCTAGTTGGTAACCTTGTGTGAGACTCCTAAGGTCTCCTCCATGCTCCGCCGCTTGCAGCAGCCAGAAGGCATGGGGAAATGGCGGCCCTTTTTCTCTAGAGTTAGTATACTGTTTATAGGAACTCTATGAGAGCCACAGAGCTCGTGAATTCTAACTATCCGGATCGCAGGTTCGTCTGCTTCTGTTGCAGGGGACTGTGGTGACGTCAAAGCGACGCGGAGCTCTGATTGAATCTGATTGAGGAATGGTGGGTAGACCTCAATGCTAGCTGCCTTGAGGTCTACCCGCTGTCCTTGGGTAAGAGCCAATCAGAGCTCCGCGTTGCTCTGACGTCACCACAATCCCTGCAAAAGAAGCATGCAGACGAACTTGCGTTTCGCATAGTCACGGATAGTTCTATAAATGTAGAGCACGGCAAGTCCAATAATCTCAATTCTTAACCTCCTAGCCAACGTGATCACGTAAGTATACACGTTTGTACGTACGGGCTCAGGGCTCCGTCATCTTGCTCGCTTGGGATGTGCTTGACCGCGCCATATGATGCGCCTAAGCACATTCAAGAGAGCAAGATGGCGGCGCCCTGAAGCCGTACTTGCAACCTTGTGTAGCCATTGAGAACGTCGAAGATATCAGAAATGTACAGGCGTACAAGCCGCGTATATCTATGTTTTTTAATTAAGCTGCCAGTGACCGTATAGCAGAAGTCGTAAGTGGCGTCAGACTGCTTTCACGCTCGGTGTTTAAGCTCCGTTTGTGTGTAGTAAAAGTCAGACAAGACAAAACAGAAGAGGGAACAATGGCCTCTCATTCCGAGTTTAAAACAGGCTCTAAACGTATACCGTTGAAATTACTTTGCTGCCCTGCGAACCAGCTGGAAAGTATTTTTTACGACGTCCTTAAAAATAGCACTCGTCCATTGCCGATTGTTTGAAACGCAAACATGGCTCCGCCGACGGCTAAGAAACAGTTGCACTTCTCTTTTATTTTTATGTAAGAATACAATGTATCTCATAGCATATTTATAGCCCGTCGAAGGCGATATTGTCTGGGTAATGTCATTTTGCAAAAGAGAAGAAAAAAAAAAGATTATTTATGCGTACACATATACATGCCTACAACATAAAGTGTATCCTTGTACGTAATGTTGAGTGGTTCGGGAAGGAGTATAGCCGAATTTTTTACTCTCTTCACTAAACCAAGGCCTTCAAGACACTTCGGTCTATTAAAACCCTAAAAATTCTTCTTTTTTTTTTGCACCACAGTGGCTGTAACATGCGGGTACAACAACTTGGCTACCAAAAACCCTCAGATCTACAAGTGCGGAATGTGTCGAAAGTATAACAGAAACACTGCCGTCTCATGACCCAGTTGAAAATTCAGAGGAGTGTCAGATTACTTTTATGTGTTATCTTGTGTTTTGGGTCTACACTTGGAAGTCAAATAACATGTACGAATACTTGTTGACCGGCAACAATTAAGGTCGTCAACAACAGTCTTCTCGTTTTGACAGTGTCGCAGGCACTGGCTACCTCCACTAATCCGTTATTTTCCATCCGTCGATAGCTCAGTTGGTAGAGCGGTGGACTGTAGAAGGCATTCCGTACGGACATCCATAGGTCGCTGGTTCAAATCCGGCTCGACGGAGGGTTTTTTTTTTCTTTTTTTATTTATTTATTTTGTTTTTAAGAAGTTGACCGTATCTTGTAATCGAGAAAAGCTATTCTTCAAATGAACCACATGTGAGACACCAGTCGCACATTAACATTATAATTGTCATCTCCTTGGCCAACGCCAGTGATTGTGATAATAATATCATAATATCTGTGCGCGGGGTTGCTAACACGTTTTTGCAAAAAAAAAAGAGAAAAAAAGAAAAAAAAAAGCCTTGTGCGATTGTGTAAACCGCAACCTCTTCCCCTCACTGAAACTCAAGCGACAATTAAGAAAAAAACACAGCGGCGTGTTTTTTAATGCGTAGCATTTCAATTGGCTGACCACTTGTCCCCGTCTCGTTATTTTGCCTGAATGAAGAGTCGCGTCCCGTTTTCGTGGGAACGTGCGTGCATAGTTATGAAATGGGTGCTAAGCGAGTGGAAGAAATCTGAACGAATCCATAATATACTTTATAAAAATAAACGTATTATATAAATGTCACCTCTACTAACGTAAATGTAGAATTCTCTTTGTAGTTCCATATGTCAATATACGTTCTGTTCGCACAGGTGCTGGTTCGGGGCGACACCACGAGTCATCGAAGTCGATCCAATGCCGCGTGTGGGTGTCATCGTGTGACATTTCACACGACAGCAGCCCAGCGACGCGCAGATCGTGACGTCACGATGATGCCATCACAGCTCTGGACTGGCGGCATGCATTGGCTGGTAGAGTTTGCTGCTGCCCGTAAGGTGTATCGTAGTAGTCTCATACAGGTGGGCAAAAGTGGCGATAAGAGCATTGCCTCGTGCTTCTTTTCTCCGAAAACAACAACCACAGAAAATACATTTGTCTCTTTTTTATTTCTGTTTTCTTTTTTCTACGGGGGATTCATCGGAGCGAGGGCCGATTGCGGCGGCAGCTCTCTGACCCGAAACTGTCACGACGACCCCCGTCCCCGTTCGCTCGACTGACGACGTCGACGACGACGCTATCATGCGGGTCCCGCCTCCAGGAGGGTGCACACGCCGCCGCGCCTGCCTTGACTGCACGCTGTTGTTGTTAGCGGTCTCGTATGACAAGGCCCGTCGCGGGTTTTGTGCCTGGAGGTTTTGTTGGCGTCCCGCCGTCTATTTAAAGGACGTTCGATATAAGGCATTTCTGCGCGTCTATATATATATACACACTGACGCGCTGAAGACAAAAAAAAAAAAAAGAAGTCCACGTTCGCCCACGGAGTTTGGTGTTACCGTGTGGGCATTGCGCATGCGCAGGAACCGGAATCGCGTGACATGAGGCGTCTGCTCATGCGCCGGGCCGAAAGCAGCGTCACCGCAGCTGCGTGACGTCACAGAGGCGTGCTGTGACGTCACGGAAATGCGACTCTTACCAGGAACAAACGTCTTTATAGTGCTCCTTCCTTGATGATCTGTTATTCCCGATTTGTGTTCTTTTTTCTTAAATCTAATTAACGAGTATGGCGAGGTAAATTATTTGGTCTGTGTGTTTTGAATCTTGGCGTGCATATATCTAGATACTTCCTTTAGTTGAACTGGCAGAGCTTTATCCGAGCTCCCTCATCGCGCCTTAGCATTTGCTCGTAAAACTCAATTAATGAATTATTGTTGTCGCCGCTCCGGTTCATATCTTCGTTATTGACTTCTTCTTTTTAAAACGACACACACCCACTAACAAAGCAATTATGTGAATATATACTTGGAAACGGATATTAAGGGCCAAAAAATGTGACAAATAGGTGGAAAGATAACAAAATAGCTGCGAGTAAATACTGTTGAAGGCAATCTTTACACATATCTTTCAGCTTCATTTTGACACTACAGCAATTAACACCACAGCCGTTAATGAACATTTCCTTGGTTATCGTTTTGCCTAGAACTTGTTTAGGAGAAAATAAAAAGAACAAAAATGGCTTTTCTAAACTACAACGTTCATCCATATCGATCAACATCGCCGGCTTGCCGACAGGCAGGTGCCGTCTTTTGAATAAGTCTCCAGTTCTGACTGTAACACACAACTTTATCGCGGTGAGGATCACGTGTGTACGCGGAATTGCAAGAGCTTAATCGTCCCCGGCCGATTGCTTCGAAGAACGAGACTCGAAGGTTTATGGGAGAAGCGGCGAAAACAAATAAAACAACAACATTAAAACAAAATATAGAAGCAACCAGGTCCTTTCTTTTTTTCAGATATGAAATGGGTTAGGCAGCGACCGAAAAGATACCCGCAAAATTCCCATCTCAAAGAAGACAAAATTTCGCTTGCTCTAGACGGCATGCCTCGCAACTCGACAGCTGCCGCGAAAATCTAGAGCGCTTGTTCCTGTAATTGTTCCGAATGACTGAAAGCGTTTTAAGTATCCCTTTACTAATTAGTTACTGACTGTGAACAGTGAAGGAAGTAATTGAGGCAAGAAAGAAATTTTGTTGGTTGAAGCAGTCCTTATGGGATCAAGTTACTTTATTCCCGCTCTTCTCGTAAATAAACACTCCTGTCACAAACGATCACAGACTTCCACATTTAAAACATAAGTATATACGTGAAACTGCACGCGATTATAATACGCCGAGTGCTGTCGTTTGAGCACATTCACCAAGGGAAAAAAAGGTCTCACGAAACTCGAGGAGATACTTTGAAATTCTTGTACCTACACGCTGACTTTGTGAAGGGGGAAATGTTTCGGTCCAGTTTTAGTACTCATCTTATTCCTTCTGAATGCAGTCACTTATACCTCAGAAGCCAATTAAATATGACTCGAGGCTAAAAAAAAAATTAATACAAAGTCATACTTCAGAGATTGGTGAAACTATCGCAGTACTCTAATCGGACGGCGGAAGGAAGAGTGTTCACACGCACTGGCATACCAGACACTGAATTCAGAGCAGTTGCTTGCAGTCAGTGCCCATCGAAAACCGTAGAGGGCCCTAAACGCTCGTTGGTAGTTATCTTCTGGAGCCAGTTTCCGGAATTTCTAACGGTACCTTTTTGCTCGTTTTCCACTTTTTCTTGAGCAAATTCCATTATAAAGTTTCGATAAAAGGTTGCAAACAACACCTGTGAACTACGTTGTGTTGCTCGAGTATAGTATTTGGAAGCACCTGCTTAACTTCCGACCCTCCATTGTCCGCAAAAAATCGCCAAGGGGGCCCCAGTACAGAGGAGAACTCTATCGCCATCCTCAGGGTCGACACCTTTGCACCTTCCGACGAAGGGCATGGGAGGCCGGGTTATAATTTCCTTCCTGGATACACTCTTGTACAACAAGCTCACAAACGACCGCCTGTCCAGAGACGGAAACGTCATTGCAATTCTATTTCCCTGTTGAAAAACGAAAAAAAAAAAAAAGAAGGAAAAGGTAGCGAGAAGACCAAAGTGTCAGAGGCTCTTCAGAGAGTTCCTTCTGCTGTTGATTTGAGGCGCCTTAAATAGAAAAGTCTAACATTTTTTGAAATCCCAGGGGCCAGCATGGGGTCCCCTACAGCCTTAAAGGAGCTGTGCAACGATATTCAATTGGAATGTTTTTCGCTTGACACGAGCTTACTGGCACACCTGGGACTCAAGTATACTTGCACGCAACTCCGTTGGCCAAGAAACTCCTTTGTTGCGGTGTAATTTCAAGGGCAAAAGCGATCAGTTTCATTCAATCTCTCCTTCGCAAAATATGATGACGTAATTCGGGGATCGCAGTACACCCAAGTGACGATATTTGAATGCTGTTCATAGATTGGACCCGAGCATTGCGTGGGCACTCGACTTGGGCTCGTGACAATTGCTAGCTCGAGAAGCATTCGCGTAGTGACCCGTGTCCAATCGCTGCAACGACGACAACAGCCGAGCCATAACAATGTCTGGAACTCAGCGCGTGTCCTGCGCTTTGCCAACCCCAGCGCGTGGCTGTGATCAACACTGGCGGCATATAATCGGCTCCAGGTCACGTGGCCGCTTGTTCTGGCTGCGAGTTGAGGGGGTGAACGCTGCTCGTTTTTCTTAGATTTTTTTCTGGGACTTCTATTGCGTGGGGTGAAAAACGAAGGCGTGTTTCATAGGTCATTAACGTTAGGGATCCGTTTTAAGCGGTATCTGTGCACAGTACAAAAATTGTTGCACAGCTCCTTTAAGGCCCGGGGCTGCAGCTCCCTTAGCCCGTACCTTAATCGGGCCCTGCGCACGTGCATGTGTGTGCGCGTTTGTGTACGCGCGTGCGAGCTCGTGGGTATGATCAATACCACCTAGAACACAAGGCCTGCGCGTTTCCTCCTCTAAACGTCATCACTAGTAGATCCCCTCAGCGCCCCCTAGCTAGCCCGGATGAGCAACATCGTCTGCTACATCGTCTGCTCCATCGCCTGCTTCAGTGGTTTGTGTAACAGATAATTAAACAAATGCTCACGTCGAGTGTCTCTTGCAAAGAGCATACGATGAAGTTAGACTTTCACGTGGAGCGTCAAATGCATGAGCGAAATTGCCTTGCTGCTGCGCGAAGGGCTGAAAAGCCCTTCGTTGGACGCTGGACGCTGACACTGGACGCCATTTTCGAGGGCGCTGTTTATAACTCGGGTAGCTGCTTCGAAGCGTTCTACCGCAGAACGAGCGCGCGCGCTAGAAATGCGCGTCTCAAAGCCAGGAGCGCGTGCTAGCTCGCGCTCCTGGCCAAGGGAGCGTTCGCGTGCACGTCGCAAATGCACTGGAAGCTCGCTGTCAGCTCGCGCTCAGCAGTCACGCACACAGCTGCGGTCGCAAGTGAATGCGACGTAGTTGCGACGCGGCCCCTACTCTCGTCAAGCTTCGGGGTGTTTGCCGCTTGGGGCGGGTCGGGGATCTACTAACGAAACGTCATGCGCAGGCCTTGTTTTCTAGGTGGTATTGGTATGATACACAAACGCGGTGCTCGGGAGTCAGACCGCTACGGCGGCGCGGTTCTCGGTACTGCTCATGCGCAGACCGGCAACATTTGGGACATGCATTCCCAAAATACGTCGAATATTTAAAAAAAAAAAAAAAAATTTCTTTCACAGGTAAACGCCGGAAGGCATACGATCCCATGTAGTTGATCGCTTTCGAAGTTTCCGGTTATCCCAGAAATAAAAGAAACCGTGTTTTTGTTTCTTTTAAATATTATGTTCGAATTAATGGCTGAAAAAAAGCTTGACATTTAGAGTCTGACTAGTTGCCCTCTGTTTGTTTTCCTTTGTCCACACATCTGTGTGCTTTATCGAAAAAGGTCATCGGGTTGCAAATGAGAACTCAAAGAATGAATGAATGAATCAATGAAAATGCCGGGCATCCAAAAAACGCCTCGTCGTAGATCTTGTTTAAAAATTAAACAACTTTTAAATCTTAATCCTACATTAAAAAAAAAAGAAAGAACGAAAAGGAAACTACGCACGGCGTAGATTTTTATCAATAAACTACATTTTTGTTCCGCCACCACACATAGTACAAATAGCGGATTACTATAAAGAACCCGTCACGCACGATGCTCATTTTCGAGCCGTATATTAGTCGCCACCAAATTTACGCATGAGAACACCTGGTTAATAAGAAACCCTGAATTTATTCAAATAGAAGGAGAAAAAGACAGATTATCGGGGGTGATTAAAACAACGCGTTACAAGATGTATCTCGACTTGCACGAGCACAGCGCATGCTTCAGCATGTCTAAACATTAGTCAATGCATTCTAATCACTCCCGAGTGCAACCCGAAACCAAGTTCAAAGACAACAAAGGTGTTACGGTCATGTACTACGGAATTGCACTGCCGAAACTGAAACGTCCTGAAAAAAAAAAAATTTAAATAAAAAGCCCCTGTCTTTTTTTAAGCACTGAATAATGCATCGGTTACCGAGCTGACGTCCGCGTTCTGTCGTCACTCAGCGTGTCGTACCAAGCCAGGCCTTTAACCGATTCAAGCCCCTCCAGAGCCACCTCAAGCCCGGAACGCAGACTCACGGATGGGAGAGGAGGTTACAAGCGCGTAGGGAAGAGAAACTGAAGAGAGGGAGAGAGAGAGAGAGGCGAGGACGAAACACGCAAATAAAGGAGCCGCCATTGCCAACAATCATTTCTTTTTTTCTCTTCCGAAAGTCTCCGCGCCAATGTTGGAGGTCACGGTGGGGTAGGACAGGTGCACCGGGAGAGGAGGCAGGAATCCTCCTCGCTTTCCCCGGACAGCTGGCTCGCGCAGCCAGCCCCACCGTGAGAAAAAGGGACAACTCGAAGAGATAGAAGAAAAAAAAATGGCCGCGAAGCGGTCCTCCTCGCGGACGGAACCCACAGCTGTGAGCAGCGCGCCGCAACTACTACTGACTCCGGAGCGCGCCGCAGGGCGGTGGCGCCGTCTGACGTCCGAAACGCGCGATCTCGGATTCTCCCACGCGGCCTCATTGGCTGTCTCATCCCGCAGTGCCCGCCCCCTGTGCCCCGATTGGTCGGCCTCTCGTACTTGGCTATAAAAACGGCGGCCTTCCGTTTTCTGGTCCATGTTTCGCTCCTCGCTCGCCGTCGAGTCGACAACGCTCATCCGTCGCTTCGGTGTTGTGAAACAACCTTCCGCTGTTTTCAACCTCCTTCAGTGCGCCGTCGGCCCTCTTTGGATTACGTCCTCGGACTCCGCTATCTCTCGGATTAAGCCAGGAATGAAGTCGCAGATGGAACAGCAGGTCATCAGCCGGTGTTTGGCCAAGGTGGCCGAAGGCCGCGTCGGCCGCGGCCGCAAGGACCGGGACTTGAACCACGAAGAGATGCAGTCGCTGCTCGCCAAGCTCAAGGAACTCGTGCCTAACATGCCGCGAAACAAGAAGCTCTCCAAACTGGAGATCATCCAGAATGTCATCGACTACATCCTCGACCTGCAGATCGCTTTGGAAACGCACCCGGCCACCCGCTCGTCGCATCCTGCAGGCTCCAGCACGAGTCCAGCGAGGCAACCCTTGGGAGTTCTGTCGCCTTCTAGCAACGCTGTGGCGAACACCTGTTCTGTGTTGGAGGTGAGTTTCCAAACAATTGTTGCATCGCGTTTCTTGAGGCTGCTGCATGACTCGCTGCCGCACGGTGGGGGGAAAGTGTTAAAGCGAGGGTTTACGTAGTACCTACGATACCGCAAAGCCCTCCGTTCCAAATAACCCGGGACACTTCGTAGCGGTCGCGCCTTGTACAGTTGTCTCATGGAAAAAACAGAAGCTTTTTGTTGCCCCATGGATCCTCTTCTAACTGCGCAGGCGATGTCGTGTGTGGCGGTTAGCTTCCGCTTCTGGTCTCAAGGACGCATACCTTGTACGGGAAAACTCTTCTGGAACTCTGAATCATGAGTGTGACATCGTCGCACCAATATGATTCCTATTCATATGCTTCCTTTATAACCTCAGAAAGTCGAACAAGAGTCCTCGAACTGACCTTACAATCGCTGCATCATCGCGCCTTTTCTGGAAGCGAAAAAAAAAAGTCAACGAAGGTTTTTTTGCTCTTCCATGTTTTTAAACCCCCTACTCGGCGTTCCCTCTGATGCGTCATAAGAACAACACTCATTCATGATAACCGAAAAGAGTTCCGTCACTATCGTACCATCCCTCGCCCTTCAGCCCCACCTTGCCAGCTCTCGATACCGCCGTCACTCCTGCACGGCGACGCACGTCCTGTTATTGCGGCTGCATTCCGTCCGTTGTTAGTCACTCCCGTCTCATCTTCGGACGCATCCGTCAGAAAACGTAGCAGGCGTTCGACAACGACTACGCGTGACGTGGCTTCATGCATGCAATCCTTCCGCGAATGGTGTCTCTTGGTTGCGCGGCCCTTCTGCGACTTTCTGGCTGGCTCTATGCGCTTTAGTCGGGAAAAACCGAAGGGGCCCCCGCTTTTGCCCGGGACAAGGGGAGGTGTTTGACTTCCTTGACAAGTGCAGAACTGGTTTTTCTGCGGCCCGCAAAATCCTCCGCGAGCGAGCGAGCGAACCCGGGCAGGCCCCCTCTCCCGCTGTGGCCGATGTGGGTCAGACTCGTGTGGTAATGCCCCTGTGGACGTTGAAGGCCCGTCTGGCTTTTTCTTTTTTTTTTTTTTTTCGCATGGAGAGGCATCTTTCGTATGCTGCCTAACTTTCAAGATTGCCTTGAGAATTTCCTCGGCTTGCGTACAGTACACGAACGTTTGCAACGCTTCTGGCACGGCTTTGGCTTGCCGAGCGCTATTGCAACCGGTTTGGTAGGACAAAAACTAAAAATCTTCCACGTTGAACGTCAATGCGGATTGGAGATGTCGCTCTCGGTTGCAATACTGGCCGTAGTCTTGTCCACATTCTGTGTTGTTTACCGAACGGTTTCCGCGCCAAATAATAATGCATCGTTCATATCTGCGGTCCCCTTCATGTCGTCAGGTCGGCACTTCTGTCCTTGAAGGTACTTGTACAAGTAAACACTAGTGTCCTCCCGTAAACCTTCCAGGGTATTGCTCCTAGTGGGACAACTGGGCGCGTTTTGCAGTCTTGTACTATATTTGGTGTGCAAGCAACCTTCAACGGGATGTTTCTTCTGTGTTCTTGGAAATCCCGATGGCCACTTCTCTGACCAGTCGTTTCTTTTCGTGTTTTTCAGGCGAACCACGCCGACAAAGTCCTCCCCAGCCACCTGACGGACCTGATCTCTGCCGTGGTGCCGTCGCCACGTCCGGTCTCGTGCTAGGACTTGTGAGAAAGTGCGACCAGCGGGACAATGATTCTTCGTCATCCCAGAGCGCTGAGGCAGAGCTCCGGGACTCAGTGATGGTGCGTCGGTGCCTCCGAGCACGGCTAGTCTTTCGCTCTACTCCAAGCCAAGAGCGACATCTTCACCAACCACCGTCAACGCAACTGACGCCCCGGCGAGATGCAGAGGCTGCTTGATGACGTCCAGCGAAGACGCCGGCTGACGTCTGTGCCGCGGCTTGCCGATGAACAGCAATACACCATCTTCACGCCATCGGCAACTCTTCAGCATGGCAAGGCAGTCCAGGCACCGAAGATAGCAGCTCCCAGAAACAGCATGGAGAGTGCGATTATCTTCCTGGTTGTAGTCTTTAGCAGGCTGTAGATGTGCTCCTCAGCGCTGAGCCTGGCCACTCCAGCACAGTATTAGAGCATGTCTCTGTATCTTGAAGCCTTCCCCATCCCAGTTTCTGTCACAAACATGAAAGAAAAGGTCACCCCAATGTCATACGACAGCCTGAAAAACAACAATGTCAGGCTCTTGTTTGCTTGGAGATCATGTGCAATCTTTGACATCAAGTTTTTTTTTATATATATACATAGTTTCGTCGCGTGTATATGCCACTCTTGCGGGGAATTTTGTAAGGGTCGAGGGGTCATGTTGGGATCTCCAATCTTATTTATAATCGTTTCCCTCTTCCAGTTTTCTTCAGTTGCAAGTACAAACCGATGTTTTGGTAGCTACGTCTAAGAGCACCTACCTTTGCCTGCACTTATTTCGAAGCTAGTCCAGGGGAGGTTCGAATGTGTACAACTGCCGGTAGCTCTTAATTTCTTTCTGGGTATATCCCCAAACGTTACAAACGCTGAACTTGCTAACTGTTCTTGCCACGGGTTGGAGATCCCTGTCATTTTCTGGGCCAGGTTTTCGTGCAAACACATTTTATTTCGTTGAGTAACTTATATACGTCTGTGATGTGCGATTACGTAATAATAATAATAAAAAAGGACGAGGCATCTGATAACGTGTCCTGTACACAGACAAATCGTGCCCATTTTCATGTTGTAACCTAGTATACAGTGCTTGCTTGACAGAGGCTGCATGCTTCACAGCAATGCGCTCACCGGTACATCGGCTACTTATATTTTTTTTTCTCCCTTTGTATTTCTGACAAAAACTGACCGAGGCATTTCTGTGCCCCTTCTAGGCGATGCCTATGAATGTAATTATTATTTGTACAGAGAGACACTTACACAAGGACAGATCCTATAGTTTGATGACATTGTGATAAAGCCCCTTTTTGCAAGCAAAAAGAAAAACAAATAAATATTGCAGTTCAAACTTACCCTGTTGTGGTGTGGCCTTTCTTACTTTCTTTTGTTGTTTGTGTTCTATAAGGAACTCCAGTATTCCTTAGTAAACTCCAACCTCTCCAATTTATAGGACAGGAACATTGACTATAAAGTGTAAACCCACAATGAATTCTTTCCTAATTTTGAGAGGTTAGTTCTCACTGTGTACGTAATAGTCTCTAAAGGAACGATGGTTTACTCGAATTTCCAAACCTCCATATATATATATATTTTTTTTTTCTTTTTATTAGGAGCTTGAATGATTGTGGCCTCTATGCGTCCACCCAGAGTGTATTCCAGTGGACCCTCGTTGTGATACAGAGGCACCCAAGTCCCAAGAATTCGGAAAAAAATCGCTGTCGGGCGCTCTATTCAGTTATACGGTCAAAATCCTGTGGAGTGCTTGTACGAGAGAGACTACAGAGGGGCTACTGTCTTAGCGTAAACACTCAGCACGTCGTATCTTATTTAGGGACTTCGGAACCTCCTATCTTGACTCCCCCCTAAAAAAAAACTTGCTGCGAGGACGGCTCAAAGAAACGCTGTCGTCCTAAATCGGATAGACAAGAGAGACCAGCCATCGGTCCGAAGGACGATAACAGTCTCGAGAACTGCCTTGGAATGCCGTTCCATTGTTCCTCTCTGACGCGACAGAACGACCGCGCGAAACAATAGCCGCTGATACAGCACTCGGCGGGGATTAGATAGCAGGGAT
Source organism: Ixodes scapularis (assembly GCF_016920785.2). Lineage (NCBI taxonomy): Eukaryota > Metazoa > Arthropoda > Arachnida > Ixodida > Ixodidae > Ixodes > Ixodes scapularis. The sequence goes on along the minus strand of NW_024609883.1, from coordinate 102,964,359 downwards.
TTCGCCAGCCCGCGATAGCATTGTCGTCCCCGCGCGCCGTGACTTTGGACGGTGATTACTGGTGTGCTCGAAAGCAACGGCTTTTTCGCAGACGAGATTGTCGACAAGGCGCGCCCTCTATCGTTTGCTTTGCTGGTGAGCGTCATCATAAAGTCTGGTTCGCATGGTTAAACCGGTAATAGCAAGCCCACGAAGAAAACGAGCGCCATGACGCCGCACAAAAACTGAAACAAAATGTAGACGCTTTAAAAGAATACGCTTGCTTGGGAGAAGAGCGTGTTGGTTTGGGTCATGGATGAAGACAGCCGTCCTTGCTGACCACTTCTACCGAGATGAGGAGTCACTGAAACGGGAGTTTACGACGAGCTTCCACAAAGGCCACTGCTGGGGATAATAAGGACACAGTAGAATCTAATATGGCAATGAACTCTCCTGCCGTGGTAGTCAAGAAGTGAAGAAAACTTAATTAGAGGAAACAAAAACTGAGGGTTGGTTATGGCGGCGCCATAAGCACGGACATGCATAGCAAAAGCCCAAAATCACGCATGCGTTCACTGCTCTCGATAGGCTCAGCTGGTTAGAGCATACGCGCAACGAGAGGACAAATGTCACGAGGTTGCAAAACTTAGTCCGCGCTCAGCCGGTGCTACCAGGTGATGGGACCAATAAAGCAACATTAAAACCGCAACGTCACGGCTGCCGACGTGCGTGGACCTACTTTCGTCGGCGGAACAAATGAAGCCCTGTTCACGCTCCATGGCCTTGTGTCTACGTCCGTATGTCTGATATACTGGGTTTCGACCTGAGAAACAGAGTAGTCCTCGACTGCGATCGAACCAATGGTGAAACGAAGTAAGTATAGTTTTTTCTTCTATTATTTCCAGCGTCATTCTGCCCGATGTACACGTGTATTCGCTTCTCTCGGGGAAGGAAGCCTTCCCTCCTGCTGCGACGCTCCGCTTGTTTGAAAGTTTGGCATGTCGACAGAACGTGCGTCGAAGTGAACGTCGCCTGGAGGAAGAGCAGAAAGGGGAGGGAGAGAGAAAAGTCACAAGACGGATCTCTTTCCCTACTAGCGCGTACGCGTCACCCGCCAATTACGTCAGGGTCCCACCACCACCACCACCACGACACAGCTGTTCAAATACGCGGAGACAATTTTCTTCGCATCCTTCTTCGCTCTTTTGTTTTTGCGACTCGTTTGGGATGCCGCCTTGAGCAAATAGATAAAGAACCTCCTCTCCTCGTTGCACCCGCGTACCACGTGCTCCACCCATGACGTCACTAATCATCGCGTCCTCATTAGTTCCTTTTTGTTTTGTTTACTGTTTGCCATCGTTCTCCTTGCGTTGCTTTGATTTGAAGCAGAGAGAATAAACGAAATGGAGGTTCGATTGCGATGCCCGTACCATGAAACTTTGCTGTTACAGGCTCCAAGACTCTGCTGCGCACAGGTGGCGCCATCTGGACGAAGCAAGTGGCAATGACGTTCATGCATTTTCCTAAGTTTCGGTTTCGGTTTGCGAGGCGCGCGAACGTGTTTGCGTGCGCTTTCCGATGTAGTGCGCCCAGTACGATTTTGCTTTTACGTGCGACAAAGGTTGTCTTTGGACAGTGTGTGACTTTGTGATTCTTTATTGGAATAATAAAATTGGAATCGAAACTCACAGAAATAAAAGAATCCGCGCTGGAATGTGCGTGGCGTCGACTCTCCCCCCCCCCCCCCCCCCCCCCCCCCCCCCCCAGCGGGCGCAATTTTTCCTCATCTTCGTCGTTCACTGCGACGAGGTGTGTGAGTGTGTGGGGGGGGGGGGGGGATGTCGGCGTTTGCGGTCCAATTTAGTGGTTTCCACACCTGACACCACCGCAGACGAATTTGGCGAGCGCTACATTTGGCACCAAGTAGTTTAACGACAAAGTATTATCGAAAACAAACTGATCCGCCGCGAAACCAGATCTCGTCATAGCGCCGTATTGCAAAAAGCCTGACGTTTTCGTCGCGTGATGCGCGTGCCGGGAAGAAATCCCCGCGATTTCTCCCTCGTGTGAGTACCGCGTTAAGATACACGCATTAATTTACAAAACTAAAATAACCCGATGAAGATAAATGAATCTTCAACAAACACTCTCTTACCAAGCTTTCTTACGCTTGAACGTCGCTAGGTGACGACACATCGCACGGGTCGGCCAGCAATGTTGGTTGCTTGCTGTATAAATGTGGAACAATGGTATTAATAGCAGTAACAAAGGCGCGGTGCAGCTTTAATATAAAAAAACACTAAAACATTTTTTTTTAAAGTTTAGTTTGCGCTTTAAAAAACTTAACACCCAACATACACCTAACCAATGGAACTTTGGTAATTCCGTCGTCGCCGACCAGTAAACTTTTCAATGATTACTTCCGAGCCAGGAACTCCCAAATATTCACGAGCGGATTTACTTCGACTTCCTTATAAATATTATTCAAGCTTTTGTTTTTCTTCCTTTTTTTTTTAAAGTATTTTAAGTATTCTGCAATAGTCTTTTATCAGATCCCACAGTATGGAAACTTTGTATTTACCGAATTTTTCAAATTTAAGCTTTTCGGCAAACAAGGCACAACTTTTAATGATAACGAAAAAAAAAACAACAGAAAACTCTAAATCAAATTAATCTAAATTTGAGTCGATCAGCTTATTCAAGAGCTATGCAGTTCAGAACTTTCGATTGAAATCAATTATTTTGCATGTAGATTCTGCAGCGTTTAAGAATTCTATACTGATTAATTGGTGTTTCTTAGACGATTAATTCAACCATTACCTGTCAAACAGTGATATCAGAACGATATACTAAACCTCCCAGGGTACTTTACTACATCGTTTTGATATCTCCGATAACGATACCCCATACTCCGGCGACACCTTTGCGAATAAAGAGTTTCAGCAGACCGTTCCGATACCTCCGATACCCCCGACAACGATACCCGATAACGGTCCAATTTGTACGCAAAGGCGGTGGCGCTGTATCGTGTATCGTTATCGGTGTCATTGGAACGATCTACTGGAACTCTCTAGTGCGAATGCCTCGCATCGTTATTCGGATCGTTATCGGAGGTAATCAGAACGATCTACGGTCCCAAACTCTCTAATACACCGAGCTTCCACGAGTCCCTGGTCGTTCTTCAACGCTGCCACATTCCCTCGTTCATCCGAGGGAGAACCTTCCCAGTCAAAAGATTCAGCGCTACACGTACCGACATGTTGTTCAGCGAGCCTCGAAGGAGACCACCGTGCTCCGTTCACACTCCTAAGCTGACTGACAGTGCGGTCAAAGCTAGGCGCAAGCCGGACCAATCAGACGCCTCCTTTTCATCGCCTGACCCAGCCTGATCACGTGACGAAAGGCAGACGACGACTTGCCCAGTGAGCGTGTAACTTCCACCGCACTGTCAACTTAGGAAGAAACGGAGTTTGTTGTGTTTATTTTGTTTGTAGGTTAGCTTTGAGGGAAAAATTTCGAGCAGGTGGCGGCTGGTGGACAAGAGCGGTCCCATTCCGGGAAAGCGCTAGCTCCCCATTTCCCAGCGAGGCACTGGTCGCGTCCGCGGTGCAGACGACGGAAAGTGCAAGAAGCAGCTGGTGTCGTGCTCTTTTTTTTTATTGTTTTTTTTAGGGGGGAGGAGGGGGAAGGCATTTCCTTTTTTCCTTTCCGTTCTCTTCCTTCTTAGGGACGCTGTTGTAAAAAAGAAAAAAAAAGTTGGTGCCTCACCCAACGGTGTAAAGAAAAAGGCTTTAGCTTTACGAAGAGGAAAGTAGTTCGGGTGTCCGTGTTTGGGTCGGAGCTTTGACGGGCATCATGTGGGCTATATTTAGCTCAACCTTGCCTCCTGGAGAAAAAGAAAAAAGAGTGGTCCATAATATATGTTGTTGTAAATGTTAATCTTCTTACTCGTTTTTTTTTTTTACTTTTTTTCACATTTTGTTTGTTTGGTTTGTGGGAACTGTCATAGTTTGCGCAGTTTAATGTTTTCAAATCGGATCATTTGGTTCTTTGGAATTGGTTCGACGCGCTCGTGTGCGTGGGTCAGGGTTGTGCCTCTACATGTGTTACGAACACCGGTTTTGGTCAGGTGACGAAGAAAAAAAAGGCATGGTGAAGACCCGAGGCTCCGTATTCGATGACCGCACTAAAAACACAAACGGCGCAATCATCGACTACCTAATCCGTTAGAGGAACGTATGCGGCAGAGATACGGGAGTCCGAAGAGCAAATGAGAGAAAATGAGCGGTACAGAAAGCGTGGCGATGCCTTCATCGTGTGCTCTCCTCGTCAATATCTGCGATAGTCTATTTTTATGGGATCTAAGCATCCTATAAGACAAACGTTAATATCATGCGGGGCCGATTCCTTTGTTAAAATTGGCATCAAAGGATAATTTACCTCGGAACTATCGCGGACACCCGAGGACACCGTCGCACCAGGAAGGGCATGACTCTGCCTTTCCTCGTCTGATGGAGTCATATGGCATCAGTCTTCTTATGCCCATTTTAATAGAAAAATCGGCCACGCATGAATGTAATGCTTGGTTTTTTAGGATGCTTAGAGCCCCATAGATTCACTAATGGCCATAAATATAATATCGCAGAAAGCGTAATACAAAAGACGGGGTGTTGGCTGCCGACATGAACACAGAAGCATGTGCCGATACGTATCAAGCATCAAGCAGAGCATCATACAAAAGCTAGTCTGCAGACACTGTCCGACAGGTGGCGCAAGCTACCGCCCGTTACAAAGGGTATGGCTATTAACATCTCTCCATCCATCCAACTGTCGTACAACGAAGAAACGCGCCGCAGACGGCGACTGCAGTCTGGCTCGTGTACGGTGTATTGGCAGTGTGACCGCGGATTTATAGTTGATCATGTTCAGTGTACCCCTCGCAGTGCACAACCAGCAATTGACTGATCCAGTCCTCGGCAATAATCTGTTACGAAATATTAAAGAAATGTACTTTTTTTTTAACGATTTGTGCGGAGGGTCTAATATAGATGGTATTGCGAATTCCAATGTCATTTTCACTTCGGGTCGCTGTCCGAGTCTACCGTAATATGCGGGTACCTTTCTCGTGTCTATCTATACTCGAAGGTTGTGGTTGCGAGTGGCCGACTGACAGTAGACGCAAAACAATCATTAATTCGTTATGGAAACCTTTGAAACCTGAAGGACGCACAAAAACCAAAAATGTAACAGTAACGGGTGGGACATGCGGGCCAAGTCACTCGTATCTGCCAATCACACCTTCCCAAATCGGAACAATCTCCGCTTAGTAAATCTTGAATTTCGAAAGAGAAGGGCGTACAATAACCGGAAATGTGACTGTAGCCGATGTGACACGCAGAAAAGTCGATATCGTCTACGTTTAGCGTGATCCGTTATCAAGACCAGCTCCGTTTTGCCGTCGGACAGATGGACAACAACAACAACAACAAACTAGTGGAGGGCGCGCGCGTGACGACGACAACTTCCCCCAACTGACCAGCTTTTGTTCCCATTTCCCTACGCGAGGAAAAAGAAGGGAAGGAGAAGGGAGCAAGCACACTGATCGTAGAAGCCTCTTCCCCATTCACGGCGTCGCCAAGATAGAAAGAGGGAACGATAACTTTCTCATAATACTTCGAAAAAAAAAAACTTAAAAAAATAGATTAAAAATGTGAAAAAAATTGAGATGAAGGGAAGGAAGAGAGGACTGGGGGAGGGACGGAGTTTTATTGGGGAAAATTCGGGTCCGCAATGTCGGTCGTCTTTTGGCGAGGGGTGCCCCTTAATAATGGCGAAAGAGGGAGTCGGTGAGAAGGGTGGTTCATACAGAGAGTGGGACCCTAGGTCCACCTGGACACCGGAGGAGGGCGCGCGCTTGCACACGTGCGAAACCGCGGATGGGCTCGCTTCCGGTGGGATGGGCGCTCCGTACCTACGGCTTTAGGACCATCGGCTTGTTCCCCCCCCCCCGGTTCGTTGATATTTTACTTTCTCTCGTCCGTAAATAGCAGGAAGGGGAGGGGCGTCGAAGAAAGGTGGACATTGGGAAAGAGCCGCTCGGTTTTGTCCCTTCTCCAGCTGACCTCCTAATAGCGGACCTCGATAATAAAAGAAGTTAATAAAAAGTACACAAAAAAAAATGACCGTTTTGTATAGATTTGTGTTGTGGACAGAAATGTGATTACCCGGAGAGCGCTTAGGTGGCAGAGTAAGCTTTATATTAATTCGTTTTTTTTTAATTTGTTTTGGTGGTTTATCGGGATTTTACTTTATAACGTATACGCAAAACCAGAGTTTATCGTCAGTCATTTACAGCCCCGTTCTTATAGCTTTGCGTGCAAAAAAAAAAAAAAGTGAGAGCAAAAAAAGGCGATTGTCTACCGATCCAATGTGTGTATGTGTGTTTGTGTGGTGCGCGTGTTTGACGCTGGTCTTCATATTGCCCTCTGATTTGAAGTTCTCAACAGCGTGTAAAACGCACAAGCTTGCCCGGACTGTAACTACGCGCTTAAAAACGTGCCGACTCAGCAGTGTTGGGAATTGCGCATATTTTTCCACAAAGATGCAAAGCAGCATATTAAGAATTCGAAACATAATATCTTACCCAAAAAGCTTTATGCGCGCGAAACATTGCGTCGTCCACCGACTCGCTGTGCGCCAATTCAAAACGCGTTTCGAACTTGGCACATTCCCAATGGCAACGACGGTAATTTTTTGGGCACGCTATTCTAAAGCTCGCTAACGCTGGGTCGTATATTTTCTGGTCGCTTCTATCCTACTTCGAGAACATTGCGAAATAACGTGTTTCTTCTATAATCTATCTCACGTACGCCAGTACAGATTTCACCAACAAGAAGCATGACGTCAGCGTTCCTTGCCAACTACCTCCGTCCCGGACTTGAGTTTCTCCATTTTTTTGTGCAGGGACTCCCAAAAAGAAATTTACACCGTTTTCTAAACGCAAAGATAAAACACACTGCACCGGGCGCTCATTTTGCGCCCAAATATAGCTCTTGAGGTGCGAACCAGGTGCCAAAGCTTCAGCACGAACTTATTGTTACAAGTGATTTGCTGAAAATTTTAATTGGGAAAAATAGGGCCTATTTTCGGCCGTTTTCGGTTTCTTGTAGAGTTCCTGTATAGCTACCTACGGTAGCAGAGTTGCGCATTCAGCCTCGGCGCTTGGCCGTAGCGCCGGCTTTCCCGCACGAGCTGGATGCTTTGCTCCTCACGTGACTAAATTTGGCGAATAGCGGCGCCGCGCGCGCCGCCGCGCATGGAAAACAGGAGAGGAGGAAAAGGAGGCGGAAAGCAGGGAAACATACGCCGGGGCAAGAGAAACGTCGGCGGAGCGACCGTAAAGGTGGCTTTCTTGCACGCCACCGGATGCTTTGCTCCTCACGTGATGGATCTCGGCGAATAGCGGCGTGGCGGCGCGAGGAAAACAAATGCGCAACTCTGGCTCCCGTAGGGAGCCTATACAGGAACTCTAGTTTCTTGTGCCACAGAGCTCCATCTATTGGAGAGATTCGTCAACCGCCATTATGCAATTAAAATTTTCAGAAAATCGCTTATAACTTTTGGATAAGATAACGGGTAGTGCTGAAACTTTGGCATAAGGTTCAGAACTCTGACGCTACATTTAGGTGGATAAGGAACGTTCGATGAGGCGTAGCTTGTTTTTGCAATAAGAAAAAAAAAAAAAAAAAAAAGACATGTAATTCTTTGTTTCTGGGGGGACACCCTGCGCCTTTAGGAAGCAAGTTGGTATATTATAAATACCTTTAGGATATACTTTTTGGTATTGCGACTAAAATATATATTTTCAGGTCGCTTATACTCTTTTTATTCATTAAATTATGTTTGCCTTTTTCTGAGGCGGGGAATTGGGAACTTCAACTGTTTTGGGGCGCTCAGTGACGACATACAATTTTTGAATTAAGGGACCATGCTGTCGGACGTAGTGTATAAAAAAAGGTGTCGTACGAGAGAAAAAAAAAAAAAAAAAAAAGCTGTCGTTTAATAATGTTTTTTTTTAGAGCCACTTCTTTAGTAGTTAGTTGTCTGACTGAATAGAGACCAAATGTTGCGGGAATATCCTGAAAGTAGCCTTTTTAGTGTAACGTAAATAAAATATAATAAAAAAGTACGAGCTAGTGACTATTCTTAATGGCGATAAGCTGAAACTGAAGAGCACAACACACACAAAATAAAAAAAATCGTCCTCTTTTTTCATTCGTTACTCGGTGTCAGCTCTTTGTCATTATCAACTCAAATACGTGTTGTAAGTATATTGTACGAGTCGACTTCGTCCAAATCCCGTATTACCCACTTCGCGTCACAAATTCAAGTCCCGCACAAACCCATAAAACGTGACGTCACTATCTCCCTTTTTGGCGAGCGGGCCGCTCGCTAAATATGCAACGGGAACTTCCGAACGGGTGTGTGCGCGTCGTAAAGTCCCTTCCACGTAACCGAGGTCTGAATGAACGAACAAACGGCGTCGTCATCGCAGCGCAGAACCTCTCACAAAAGAGCAGGGTCCAACTTAGACGCCATCTTTCTTTACCTTTACGACCGGGGGTTCCGTCCCTTTCTCGTACTCTCCTCCCTCCGTACATAAGGCGTGGCGATTTCATACGGTGGCACCGCGAGTTCCCGCAATACTACCTAGAAGAAAAGGCTCGCTCCTTTCCCCTTTATACGTCATCACTCGTGGGCCCGCTCAGCGTTGCCTAGCTTGCCACCAACGATGACGTCATATGCAGGCCTTGTGTCTTCTAGTTGGTATTGGTTCCCGGCGTCGGTCTGTCATCGTCTTCTACCTCGCCTAGCGATGAGGCGAGGCTGCAGGTATGGGAAGAAGGGTGGGGTTTGACTCCTTGGAGAGAAAGTTACGTGGCTGGTTATGTGTGCGCTCCGGGAGTGGGGTTCCGTTGGGGAACATTGTGGGGAAAAGGGGGAAGGAAGGGGGTTGCGTAACAGGAGGTGTTTCGGGGAGCGCGCTCGCTTGACAGATGGCGCTTATCGATGCGACGAGGAAGAGTGGAATTCTGTCGATGTTGCCCGGAGTTCGTAGGGTGCGTCCGCGTTCGCGCGTGACCCCAGTCATTCCATGCTCCTCTGCGAGTTTTGTGCGTACACGTGCGTGCCCATGCCAGCATACGGGCATTCGCAGGCGGGTTTCTAAAACGCTGTCGTACCGCTAATACAGCATAAAAATAAAATAAAAAAATCTTCAGACACTGTGCGAGGCGTGTTTCTTCCAAACCTTGGGTTAGGTTAGTCTGTTTAGATTGAGGCTAGGTGGCGCAAGCTACCGCACATTACAAAGGGATTAGCCATTAACATTTATCCATCCATCCATCTTTCCTTGTGCATATGACGGCCCCGTTCATACTATTACTGTCTGCAGTCAAGCTCGAAGCATACGTATATGTATGAAGAAAACATACTTAAGAACATGATTGAGGCATGTTTGCACATATTTCTGTCATCATATTGTCAGCAGCGAACAACATGTCTCTTGTAGGATACACGGGTAGTATGACTGCACCTTGAGTGTGACGTTGTGCCTTTGGGTTTAGGTACAGAACATCGTACACTCTCAGAAGTCCATGAGGCTATACACATTTTCGGTGTTCAGAACCAAAAGGAAAAATGCCGAGTCACTGCTGGGCCGTGGACGCATGCACGGCGTATGACACTCTGCCGTACTGCGCATGCTTCCAACGTGTTACGCAGCCCAAAGACGGCAGCCCGCAGAAGATGGTTATTAGAACGGCATGGTGCTGGACCACGAGGATGCATTTAAGAGACGTATTAATCGACTTGCATTTTTTTTTTCGTTTCCTTGCACCGGTTGTATCAATGAGAAGCAGGATCGATATCATGCTTCAATAGCCATGCATCTCTGAGGTATGAAGATGCGAACTCGTTTTTGCCTCTAAGACTGCTTGCTGACTACGGTGGGATACTGATAGCGCCCTTCTGATTGTCTGAACTGATTAAGAGTTCACCAATGAGTGATCGTCTCTTAATGATGTACACTGCACGCGATTACATCGCGGTGCGGTGTACATCGAGAACCTGGAGAGTGTAGATCCTGGTAAGCATGAAGTGCGCAGGATAAGGTAAGTTTTGCGAGGACCAGTTCTACGTCTTGTACAATGGGGTGAGTGTCGCGCCTGTTATGGCCCAGACGTAAAGCCGCGCGGTGCCGAGCCCTGGACCCTTTTTGGTAGCTATGTGAGGATACTGACGTCCAACGACTCTGTGGAGAAGCGTCCGGCTCGAGTTATATGAAGTTTTTGGTAGATCGTTCCGATGACTCTGATAAGCGATACCCGATAGTCCGCGGACGCCTTTGCGCATGCGTCTTATTGGTGTCGGAACGATCTACTAAAACTCTGATGACTTGGGGAGACGCAGACGGTCAAGCGTGCAAAGTTCTGAGAGAAGACGACGGTCCTCAAGAAGGACCGCGATTTGTGTGACCTCTCGGGGGAGGGGTCCGTGGGCACAGCTTCCAGAAGAGGGAAAGCAATCAGACGTATCCTGACTCTGCACAGGTGGGCCCCTTTCCTGGAGCTTACTCGACGCTCGCACGAAGCACTTACGAAAATAAAAAAAAAGGTTTTACGTTAGGGATTTGCTACAAATTGGCTAAATTTTTTTTTTTCTTGAAGCAGAATGTGCCGGACTTTCGCCGTTGTCGAGTTAATCCCGCAGTGACCTCTGCACCTGGAGGATCTTGCTTGGTGACGCATTGTCGCATCTCGCTGCACCGACGTCAGCCGCCGAAGAGTTCCGTCAGGTGGCAAATCTTAAGGAGGGGGGGGGGGGGGGTGCAACGATTTTAAGATTAAAAGAATTCGCATCTCGTAATTTTTAAGTAGTTTATCGTGTCCCGGAGGATAAAGATCACGTCTCCTTCATTAAAAAATGTCGCGATTCCGCTGCATAATCGCAAAGCAGAAGTCGAGCCTTCCCCTCCCCCCCCCCCCCCCCCCCCCCCCCCCCCGCAACCGCGAGTGGCAGCCAAGGAACTACGGCGAAAAGATTACGTGATGTCGCTCGGCTCTAAGCTGCAGCATAACGCCCGCTAAAGTACGCAGAGAGAGGGAGAGGAAGCGTCCTCCGAGAGAGCACACGGGAACCTACACGGCACTCCGAATGACGTCACTAGGAGTGTGACCAGGTGTGACTTTGAAGGCTGGGAGTGAGTTGAGGGGTGCCAAAGATGCCAATATTTTTTTTTTTTTTTCACACAACTAGGGCACGCAGGCCAAATCGGTTTTCTGTTCTTTACTTCAGAAGTGTCAGACGGAAACCTCCACAAACGTTTGACCGAACTCCGGAAATTGTGGCCCCCCTCCCCCCCCTCCCTACCCCCCTCCCCCCTTTTACAAGCCCATCACACGTTCCGTGCTTCGCTGTTTCTGTGTACCTCTTACGGATCGACATCGTTGTTGTTTTCTGGTTGCCTTCTCTCCACCTTAAAAACAAAATGGCAGAGAACTTGGAATATAAGTGTTTTCTAAGAAAGGTAATAATACTGATCCTCAACAAGTACTGAAAGACTTCTAACACGGACATTTTTGTGAATCTTGTTGACCACCCCCCAATTAGGCCAGACAGCCGCCCCTTCTGATATCAATGCTTATTCATCATCATCGGCTTGAATTTGTCCAATCGCTACCACGCGGTGCACCTAGTTAGCACAAAGACGAAAGGCGTCACTGTACATTTGAAAATGACTAATCTAGTCATTTTTAGCAGGTACGTATATCTACGCCCAACTGGTCATACATAAGGCCCCACAATCCCCATCCGGGGTGGTTACTTGACCCGGAACGGTCAGCAGCTACACAACTACGTCATCGAGTAACATATCACATGGCGGAAACCCGGCAAGGAACGTCCGACACCATGTCAGACTACGTCCTGCATACGGCCTCGTTACTGTCCCGTCGTCACCAGGCAGCCACCACGCAACTCAGCAAGTCCCTTCCGTGTGTCGCTGCAGCAGTCGCCCTTGAATGGACGAGCACACAACGCGCGTACGCGCTGATGCAAGCCGGGCGTTGGAGCGGACCTGGGCGCGCACGCATCGAACCATTGAACCCTCGGCGGCCGCGTCCCACGTGTTCGACAGCATAATACCCGGCAAGAGAGGACACCCGGTGTTCCAACGTCGGGTTCAAACACATGGGGAGTGGGGAGAGAGGGAGGGAGAATAGGGAACGAGAGGGGAGAGCACGTACGCTGGGACCCCGTACGTACTCCCCGCAAGGCCCTCCCAGAGAGGCAGATTGCTGAGCAGACGGACGGTCGAGCGGATGCAGACGGCGTTGGCTATGGCAGCTGTTAATTGGGCCTAAAATGTGGCGGTGGCGGCGGAGAGCTCGCGTCGGTTGGTAGCGGCGACGGATCCTCTGTTCTGGTCGACGATGGGATGATGCCTGCGGCTGCGGGTCAGCTGCCTCCCCCCCCCCCTCCCCCCCCCCCCCCCTCCGCCCTTCTTTCTATTTCTCTCTTCTTCCGGGAGTTTTGGACCCTCCGGATCGCTTTTTGGGGACAGCCGGCTCATTTATCGAAGAGGGCCCGGTGGTGGTATTGCATACGGCGTTGGTGGTTAGGATTCTAATGCCGCTTTCGACATGCGAGACTCTGTCCGGCAGCTTGTAACGTATGGGTGGTTGTGGCGAACAGCTGAAGTTTCAAGCTGGCTTGAAATTTAGATAGGCCGGCGCTTATCAGTCGGGTCTGTTCCAAGTCATCAAAAAGAAAGACGCATTACTACTGAATACGTACATCGAAGTTTCGCGAACATTTTGGTTTCATGTACCATTGGGCATTAATAAAATGCGAACAGTGAGGGAACTTCAAGCCGACTACCGGCACAGCTTCCGAGCGTGGGTTGTGGTTTACGAGGTTCAAACATATCGGAGTAGGGCACTGCAAGGTTGTGCGTCCTACTCCGATGTGTTTGACCCTCACCATGCACAACCCAAGCTTGGAAGCCGCGCCGGTAGAGGGCGCGCAGTTCCGTCACTGTTCGCATTTCATTAGAACCCGATGGTACACATCTCCTTCGTGCCCAATGTTCGCGGGGAATTATAAAAAAAAAAAAAAAGACGATTCCGCAACTGGTCATGCATTTTGAAACGTCCGAACCGTTTTCCCATTTGTGCGTGAGTGGGGAATGAACCACTCTTTACCGAGTTTGCAAAACTTAAACGTCGCCTGCCATAACGTTTCGCCGTGATTATATTTATCGAGCAAAAGAATAACAGCTCTCGAAATATAATCTTTCTTCTGCAATGCATTGGCTCAAAGAGGTGACGCCTTGTTGCTTCTCTGTTTCAATGGCAGAAATCCGGGACAAATTCTCAGTGAGTAATGTTAAATAACTTCAATGTTAATTAATTCAACATTTGTGCCAGCCTCTTTAGTTTGTTTGCGGGTGGTGCTGATGGCGGTCCTGGTATATATTTGATGTTCGTTAGTATAGGAATACGTCAGGTCGATGGGGAGTTCCCCTGTGTCAGCGTGGTAGGAAGGGGAATGATAGGCCAAACGATTAGGTATTAGAATAATAGATGAACGATCAAGACTCCACTAATGTGGGACAAATTTAAGCTGGATCTGAACTTCCTCTTTATCTGCATCTTACAGAGGAGGCTCAGTGTATACCAGACATTTCGAGACAGTTTGCTAATAAAGTGTATTTTGTAGAAAAGCTGTATAGTTTCCGCGAAATACAATATATCTTGCGCGAAATACAATATAGTGTATTTCGCGCAAAGATGGAGCGCATATGCGCTCCATCTAAGCGGTGGCTTCTAGCAACGACATAAACGGCAAGTGTTTGTGAGAATATGTTAGCATTTAAGGAGCCTTCATTAAATTCGCCTTTGTTATTTATCGCCACTACGCCTATTCTGCCACGCTTTACAGACTTCTTGACATGTGGAACGATTCCGAATAATAGAGGCCAGATCATCTTATTTCTAACACTGAAAGACGCCAAAGATTAGTTTTGAAACGAGACGGAGCATAAAAAAAATTGTCGTATGTTATAAACCAGTTTTGCGTGAGAACGTTACTACTTCATGTACAAAATTACTAAAAACAAAAATGCCTGAAAATGGGAACGCAGTTCATGAGAGTGAAACGAAAGATAACAATGCAATGAAATTGGACCTCAGCATAATGCAGGATAGGAACATCGGGCTAAGAGTTGTATAATATAAATGATTGGGCCAGTCAGGTCTAGTACTTCGCTGGACAAACCTCACTTCTTCCAAAATCCTAAATCAGAATAAAATTTGCATATCACAAGGCCGGCAATCGTGTGCCCACTGTTTAAACAATGACACGTCAAATTTGAAACGTGATACCGATTCATCTGTCGAACCCTGGCTTACTTACCATAACGGTGTCGCCCCAATGAGATCACAGTGAACAAAGAGTAAGTGCGCAAACGAGCTGGTGTAAATTTAATATAATTATGGAACGTACATCCCGTGTTTGTGGCACGCTTTTCTTAGTCTCTCTGGAATTTTCTAATTATGATCATGGTGCTTGTCAAACCCACGTTTCCCCAACAAACTCGATGCCTCTTCAAAACCCTCTTCCCTCTCCTCCTCGTGTATTGTAGCAATATATCCGTTACAGTCACACGTATGGATACCATGCACGGCTGCAACTTTGTCGAGTGTCCCGCCTGGTTCGGTCAGCTGCCGTCGTCACCGCTCGGGGCGTTTTTCGAGGGTTCGGTGCCGAAAAACCCAGCTGGTCCCTCGCACGGACCCCGGGAACGGGTGTTGGCGAGAGGGCGCCTCCTGGTCGTCGCCAGCGGGACTGCGTGCGGCAGCGTCGAGGGTAGAGCGCCCGGATTCCACAGAGCGAGCAACTCACGCAGGCTGATCACGAATGCGCATGCGCTGCGTCGTCGCGTCTGCCAGGATGAAAGCGGGACAAGAGGCGGACATGCTTGTAGAAACACCTAAAACAAGGAAAAGAAAACGATAGTGCTGAATTTCCAAAGTCACCGTAAAACCCCATTCTCATTAAAAATACATCATAAAAAAAAAAAAAGTTTGCCGACACTTCTTTTGGTGCGTTTCTTCCTTGTATTGCGGTCCTGTCAGTTGTCCGCCAGTTGCCGCGTCCTCTATTTCAGACGAGCACAACTGTAGATCCAACCAGTGCCTCTGCTTGCCTACATTCCACCATGCAACCGCCGAAGAGTGTTCTACAAGAAGGATGAGGAGAGGTAATGACACGAGAGGATATGGCTTCTTTAAAGCTAGGCGAAAATTGCTGCAGACGTGTTCGAAGTTGACGTGTTTCGAACATCTTTGAGGCGCGTACTCAGATAATGACGTCATTCTTTCTGCAGCGAACACCGCGATTGTTACGTCAGCGTTCGGCTGAGACTGGTGTCCTCACCGATTGGAGCCGAGTCCCAGCCGAACGATGACGAAACACTCGGGTCCAATCCGCGCCCAGCGTTCGTCTCCCTATGTGACGTGGGAAAATCTGGCTGATGTGTTGCTTGCAGACGATCGTACCGCTTTCGCAACCGCCTCGCAGTTCCCAGGCGGACCGCAAGTTCGTCTGCTTCTTGTGCAGTAGTTGATGACGTCAGAACGACGCCGCGCTCTGATTGGCTTTGATTAGAAGGATAGTGGGTAGACTTTAATGCGAGATGCTTTAAGATCTATCCACTATTTTTTTATTTCTTTTTTTAGTCAGCTGATAAGGATTTGGCTTTCTGACATGATTGCAACCTTTGTACAAGAAGCAGACGAAACTCCGATCGAGCAGTTGGAGATACTCTGTGATCTAGGCCCACTACAGTCGAGGGCGCGTCGACGGCTGGCGACCGCCGGGGCACCCGACGTCACTGCTGGCGAGCACCCGGCCGGCGTGGTGGACCCGGTCTGCAACGAGCCGACCGTCTGTCGATCTTGCCGCCGCCGCGCGACTCGGCACGCTGCGCGCGGGTCGACGGGGTGGGGGGTTGGGGGACGGCTCATTGAAGTCGGTACGATGCGGGGAGAGCATCTGGATTGGGTGGGTTCTCTTTTCCGATGGGACGCATAAGGACGGTTGGGGCGTTGGCATGCCATAAGCATGGAAGAAGAGCGAACGCTTATCGCACTCGCAGCAAAATAGATGCATGTTACTAATTGTGTTGCTGATGGCGTTGTGTTAGAGTCATTTCCATATAGTACATAGAAGCTTGGCAGTGCACGTGCTCGCAACAGCGGAGGAAGTTGAAGTATCCTCACTCTGGGTTGTGAAAAACTTCCACCAGGCGGCGATACCCGAACCTCTCGCCGCGAATAAGTCGTACGAAATACAGTCTGGCAACACTGTCTGAGACATGTCTCTTCCTACGGCCCTGTCAGATTGGTCATACAGAAACTTTTTGCAGACATGTTCGAATCTTGTATATATGCGTGTGACGCAAGCGTGCAATTTTAAGATGCCTGAGGCACGTCCGCAAATACTTATGTCGTAACGGCTGCAGGGAGCACCTTCGTGTGTCTTGTATGATGAATCAGCAATGTCGTCGGCATTGTCACGCGACACCACGACATTAGGATGCCACGTGAGACGTTAGGGTGTCACGGAACGTCACACTGCCATGTGACGTCAGCAGATTCCGTGACGTCACACTCTTCCGTGACGTCATGGTGGCGTCGTTCACAAAAGAACTGCTCGCTGTTTTTTCTATAGACTTAAGCGTCGCTGCTTGGCCAAGAAACAACGTACTGTATATTTATGAACATCCGATAGCGCGGAAGTTTGCTCGCGAATCGCTAGAAAGCCATAGTTTGTTTTGTTGTCAAAATAAAAGGGAAGTGTTTGTGTTGCAGGCTTGAGCTGGAGCTAGTTGGTGCATATTTGCAGAATTCAAAGAAAACGAAGATACTCGGGAAAAGGTCGCCGTTATAAATTACATTCACGGGGTTACATACAATATAAAAAATGATGGCCGGAAAACAGAACATTCAAGTTGTCTGCTCAGCGCCAAACAAAGCATACTCCGTGTGCAGAAGAGTTAACCAGCCAACAAGAAAAAATTAAAACATGTAACACTTCCTACAAAACAAGATATGCCCAGTGCCAAACAGGAGTTGTTTATCACATATCCCTTTCATGCGGCGAGTGTTAAATTGGTCAAACGTGACGTGCCTAAATGACATAATTCGTGAACTATCCAGCATCTGTGAAGGGCACATATCAGCAGTCCATCCACCAGCTCACTGTAAGCCATGCAAACGCAGTGCAGAGTTTAGCGACATCACAATTCCTGTACCGAACAAGTATCCTTTTGTACATGAAATGCTCAAGGCACTCGCCATCGAGGAACACGCGGAGAAATGTGTTAGCACCTCGTTTATCGCTGCCCCCCCCCCCCCCAAAAAAGAAAAAAAAAACGACAGTATTTGCGGTGTGCCACACCCAGAGAACATCTTTCTCACTTTTACAACATCATATCCCCCCCCCCCCCCCTCCCTTATCAACTTGTAGGATGAATTTCAGCGGGTAACGGTAAATTTAATAATTTTCTCGGGTAAATATTCTATAAGACAATAGTTATTTTGTCTTAAGGCGCGTTCACACTCTTGCAACCGAGTACGACCGAGAAAGACTTCTTGAGACCGGATGCGCTGAGCGGAGCTGGTCCTAAGAGATCGCAAGAGGCTTAAAAACCGGTTTGGTCTCTCTCGGTCGCACTCGGTTGCAAGAGTGTGAACGGGCCTTTAGTGTGAGCTTCCTCTGAAGAAGACGATTACGCATCCGAAGAAGTGTTCTTAGAGCAAAGTTGTTCAAGCGTTTTGTCTTTACCGTCCTTTTTACGTTTGTTCCTGTAGGTTCAGGATGACCCATCACCAAAGTGTTTGCTTCTTAACGAGATCTTAATCTATTACAGATTTAGATATACAGGGCACGTCGAATGCTGAGATTGTTATTATAGTTCCGCAGTCACAAAGATTGCGACATCAGCCTACAAGAACGCAGATGAAGGACTCACGAAGCAAAAAGCGCGAGCATTATATGAAACTCAGAATGGAGATCGTGCTGGTAAGGATAATATAAACAATGGGAAGAACATAAAGCAGATGGACGGACTGACAATGGGAAATCGTCTTGTCCGTCCTCATATCTTGAGTTGTTCCAGTTTATTATAATATATGAAAAGCTTTGCATTTTTTTTAATCTGTCAGTGACTTTTAATAACGTCATTCTTCGATGATTTTGTTTTCTCACGTGCGACATTAGGCTTAACCCAACTTTTTCAATCACCCACAAACAGTATAGACGCCAAACATTCACAACATAGGCGTCGGAACAGTCTGAAAATGCAATCTCCCTTCTGCCGCTGATATCCCAATCGGACTGTTTCTGCCACCGGACGAAAGCCCCTTATCAGAAAAAGGCCGGAGGCCGACACAACCAAACCTCTGGGCCAGGCGGTCGGGCGGCCCGCGTGCGGAGGCTGATTTGGGCCCCCGACTATCGGGTTAAACAGTCCAGCTGCTGGCTCTGTCCACATCTGCAGCTGACAGGCGCGGCGCTATATTCCTTCTCCAGAGGGTCTCGACTCGTCACATTGCACAGATGCGTTTTCGGCCGCGATGCCCGCGAGCGTCGCCAAGGGCGTCTTGTTTTCATCTTGTCTGCTTCTTGGTTCATTTTTGTGTGTTCTTTGGTATGGCAGCAGCACCGATCCAATGAGATCCAGACGACCCCGATGATGTGGCCAGAAAGGGCCTAGATAGGCAACAGTCTGCGTCGGCAAGAAGATGGGCAATCTGGCTTGCAGCCTGCTTTGGATATAAGGAAATTGAACGAAAAGCAAATAAAATAATATCACATGGTGTTCCTTTTTGTTTTTTACGATTTTGTAACGATCCTGATGATGTCCCCAGTTATTTGTGTGCGCCTTGGACATTGTGGTCAAAGGCTACAACGGATGTCCGTCGATGATTGTAGCGCGAGCACCATCTGCCCGCTTTCATTGTCGGACCCAGAGCCGCGCTCACACAGCTGATACATCATACAAACGAACGTCTGCGGACACTGTCTGTGGTTCTTTCTTTACGACGGTCCTGTCCCATTGATCGTACAGAAACTGTCCTGAGACATCTTCCAATCATACGCATGTAATGATGCGAACATACTTCCAACACGCATGAGACGTGTGCGCAGATAATTATGTCATTACATGTCCGCAGCGAGCAGCGTGACTCTTGTATGATGTACGGGCAGCGTGACTGTACTCCGGATTTAAGTTGCGTGCATCGTCTGAGTCTTTTATCCGCACATGTTTGGACTGATATTTGACAGGAATAATGAATTTTAAGTGCCTATAGCGTAGAATGAAGTCGGCCTAATTTTATGGACGAAAGTTCACCACCATACATGTAGGGAAGGTGCATTCGTCAGGCCGCACATTTTGCACGAATACACTCCACCCCATGCTCAGGTCAAACAAACAAAAAAAATATTTGAATCTGCGAGAGGCGAGATTTTGCTACGGGCTTGCTATAGACCTTTCCACCACTTATCGCGCGGGCGAAAAATGCTGAGTCACTGAGCTGTGGACGCATGCGCAGCGTCTCATCTACCGCACAGCAAAGCAGCAGCGCATGCTCTGAAGGCCTTCCAGAGCTCATCAGACAAAGATGGCAGCGTGCAGAAGGCGATTTTTTGCGAAGGTCTATAGGGAGTATTGCACTGGCGGCCATAGCTGTGTGCGCGACTGCTGAGCGCGTGCTGCCGGGTGAGCATCTCCAGTTGTTTTGCGACGTGCATTCTACACCACCGAGATGGCCGGTCTTTTCAGCCTATTAATGTGAGCTCGTTCTGAGCATGCGCTTTAAACAGCGCCCTCAAATATGGCGTCGAGTGAATACCCCCTATAAACAAACTCAATTCACTAACGTCACGCGACTGCGGTGGCGCTGCTGTCAGTACTGCGCATATAGCTGTGCACACGCAGTAAGAAATATAAAACCGCACGCCGGTAAAATGCTCATCTGTAGATCGAACCAGGCCGGGGTCTGTATATTGAGCCCAGGATCCCTCGGTTCTGCAGCGCGAGCTTTCGCTCCACGCGCTCCGAGCTGTGCAAGCCGAAATGGTGAAGCGGATTGCTAAGAAGATCACGTTTTGTGCTTTCTATCTTCCTTTGTTTATATCTATAGAATAGTTTTCTTGTGCGCCACCATATATATATATTCACTGGCGAGCATAGCTGTGTACATTCTCTGGTGAAACGCGTGCTGAGAGCTAGCCCTCGCCAGATTCCTTCCGCACCATCGAGACGCTCGTTAATGATGGACGATCAGCTGCTCTACCTACAGCTCGCGCTGATGACTTCACGTGAATAACTGCTATTGTTAACGGATAGGACAAAAACGACGAGGATGTGTTTCAGTTCCCCCGCCTCGGTGGAAGGCAACGAACGCGTGCGTTCTCATCATTTCAGCGACTGTAAACGATGTGCAGTCGGTGAAATTCGAGCCCGATTCCGTTTCACGGCCCCCTTTGGAGAGAAAACGAACGACAGGCGGAGGATGCGCGATTGCATTTCGCGCACCGACCCCCGGTCTGACGGCGCCGCCAATCTGGTGGTGACATGGCTACCGTCAGCGGTATCTGACGCCTGTCGCCGACGCGACAGGCTCCTGGCCGGCTGCTTATCCTGGCAGAAGAGCGGCGTCGAATTCCGAGACTCGGAATAGCACGCGGTGACCTCTCTCGATGAACCTCGACGGAGACACAATAGACGAGAACGCCGTCTTTTTCGAAACCAATGGGCTTCTTTTCTTTTTCTCTTCAACGCTCTCAACGTTTTCTTTTTTTTTTTTTTTTTAGCACAACAAGATTCTAGAGAAAGGGCAAAAGATAGACACTAGATTCATCCTGACGAGGCTCAGTGACCGAAAACATTCCACCAGAAGGCAATGAGGAACACGAGTATATACAAGAAACATTATCAATTTCATATCATCTAGTGTAGAAGCACATAAAGGAACCTCCGACTGATTATAACCATAATGAATCTATGACGGAAAGATACTCCGATTTTTATTTATTAATTGTTTTACTGTCGAACGCTCCAGCACTGAAATGAAAAGACATTCCTGTTTCTTTATGAATATTCAAAATTAATCGGTGTCACTAAAATTAAAAAAAAAACTCATAATCAAATTAAACAAACAAACAAACAAACAAAAAACATTTCGATGCATCTCGCAGTAGCAGGGGGGCTGCCGCGGGATTCAAGTAGTCCACAATAGTCACTGACCGTTGAAGAAACCTTGATATCTTATTATGTCACGCCCTATAATATTCCATCAAAAATTCCCAGTAACCAAAAAAGAAAAAGAAAGCGCTTGACCAGACGAGCACTCGTCGGTGACACATCAACATTCTGGGAATTCTGGCAAAAGAAAAGAAACGAAGTAATAAGGCGAGAGGAAAACTGAAACGCTAGTAACCTACAGGGACCAAAGCAAACCAACAAGACGGGGAAGGCCTGCCAAGAATACGAGAGCTAAGACCTTTGTTTCGAAGATCGTGGGGAAAGAAGGAAAACCCCGCATGCAGGGTGCCCGGGCGCTCTGCGGTTTAGAAACGCAGCTGTGCACGTTTTTTCGAAAAGACTCGGGGTGCGGCGGCGGTGCACAGACGAGGCTCCCTTCTCCTTCTTCCCTCTCCCAGAGTTATACTGGGGTTTCTAGCAATGCGGAACTCAAGAAGCGAACGGGGAACACCCCAGAAGAAGGGCAAAAAAGAATGCACGCAAGACGAAATAAGGAAGGGAGAGTTCAGAGAAGCGACTGCAGCAGAAGACCCTCGCTGGGCCCTTCCATGTTACTTTCAGCCCTAGGCTGATAGTGCGGTGGAAGCTACGGGCTTGTCCCGACCGGTCGCACGTCAATCTCCTTTCGCCCCGTGATCCCTACCCCTGCCAGCTTCGGTACGGGCGAGTGTCGTACCGTCATGTGATCGAGGAACACTACTGCGTGATCCACGTAGAAAGACATGCTATCATACGTCAAGGGCAGACCGACCTTAAGCCGCGCTAACGCCGCTAAGACAGTTACATGGAAAAAAAAAAGACACGTGATGAAGGGGAAGTTATTGATTGGTCCGGCGGGCGGCGTAGCTCCCACCGCACTGTCAGCTTGGGTGTGCACGGGACCTACACCATCGGGAGTCGGTCCACAGATGCTTCTGGGGGTGAGCGAGAGAAGAGGGGCTACGACCACGGCAGCTGGGGCGGCCGCACCCTAAGGCCTGGCCATTGTCCGCGCTGGCCTATTTCGGGGCCTGCTGGGTGGTCAGTCGGTGCGCGCGGACTGAGGCAGGAGACCTAGTCAGTCAGTCAGTCAGTCAGACAGAAGGGAGCCTCCCGCATCTGTTGTTTTAGAGAAGGGGAGAAAGGAAAACAAGCAAAGTAGCCGAATGGAAAGCACGGCCAGGATATCGTTCCCTTTCTAAACACTGCCCGGAAAAACACGTCGTTTTGGGGGGTGTTAATGGGTCGTCTTTGTTGACGTGAAATACGAAATACGAGACTGCTTCGTTCGGAAGGGAGCGCGAATTTCTCGTATTGACCCCGATTAAAAGTCATCTTTACGGTCTCAATGTATCTCGTATTTAGGACACGTGGGTATACATACGATGAGGACGACTTCCGAAGGTGCTCTCTAACTAGCTTCGACATGAACGGCCTGTGCTCCCTGCTGAAACGCCAGAATCTGTGCTCGGAGTACGTAATTACAAAATAGAGTCTTCTACCATTCTCACTTACGTAAAGGTCGCACATTTCGCATACTTTGTTTCGGGTCCTTCGTTGGAGGCGATGCCTTCGTTTTGGGAAGTTTTTAAGGCATCCCATACCGACCTGTATTCACGTTATGTCACTCTGCGGAACCTTATTTGAATCTTTTTCCCACATTTGTTTTGAAGTAGTGAGCCTCCGAGGAGGTACATCCTTCATTGCGTCAAATAAACGTGAATTAATGAACCGGACACTCGTTATAGGTTATAAGAATTCAGCAGAAAGCCTCTAACACTCGCCGCTGCCTCCCACCCGGCTTTGGCGGCGCGAGTGGTGAAGTGCTATAGAAGGCAGAAATCTCGCGAAGGGTCTACTGAATTCTTAACCTGTCACCGGCTACACTGTTCTTACGTATTACAGTTCTAGCGATCCTAAAACTCAAAGCTGTGTCTCGGGAGCGGCGCGCTTTCAATCGTGCGTGACTGCTAGCTTCCTTCCACCGAATGCCGAGCGAATGTTTCAACTAATCCTCATAGGAATCAACAATGAAAATTCTTCGCGTGTGAAATCACCGTCGATTCAGCATTATCAGCTGCTAAGATCCATTGGTATCTGGCCAGCCCCCCTCACCCTCGAGAGCGAACAACTTTATGTTAAGGCCAATCACCGCAACTTATAGAGGCACCTCAGCGAATGACGATGCCGAAACATTATGTTTAGATCGAAAAACGCAGTCTGAGTTGTGACATTAAGCAATGCAAAACGTCACGCTTTCATTGCTTAATGTCACAACTCAGACTGCGTTTTTTGGTCTAAACATATGTTTCGGCATCGTCATTCGCTGAGCTACCTTCGTAAGTTGTGGTGATTGGCTCTCCGAGTGTTGTGCGGGAAAGTGGATGCACGGGATTTTTTTAGAGTGGGTATCTGGTCAGCCTCCCTCACCCTCGAGAGCGAACAACTTTATGTTTATGTCAGATTTATGTTAAGAGTATAGTTGAAAATATATCCTCGCATGTTAGGCTGTTCGCCGAGGATAGAATAGACAACTGCGCATTAGAAAGCCTGCCAAGCATTCGCTACCTGAGTGTCATTTTTTCCGAGAATTTAATGGGGAACATACATGTTGATTATCTGACTAAAAAGGCTAACAGAGTGTTGGGTTTCGTTAAAAGAAATTTCAAGTATTGTAGTAAAGAACTAAAAACTACCCTTCACTTTATGTTTATTCGGTCAATGCTCGATTATGCATGCATTATCTGGGACCCCACTACAGACAAGCTAATAGATAAAATAGAAGCAAATCAAAACCGGATTGCTAGATTTGTTTCAAATAACTATTGATCCCGTCAAAGTGTTTCTAAAATGAAAGACGAGCTAGACTGGTCATTGTTAGCTACCGGACGAAAAAGCCTCAGGTCAAAATTTTTCTACACATTTTTTCATGACCAGGCCATCATCCAAAAGGACAAATACTTAACGTGTCCGTACTATGTGTCCCAGAGATTAGACCATCCTTTCAAAGTGGAAACTGTGTCATCCTGCCAATCATCATTTTTTGTTCGTACAGGTAGTGATCGGAATTTGTTGCCATCCTCGTCATTTCCTGTGACGTATTCGCCAAGTGTATTTTATACCCGCTTATGTAACCCTCTCCCTGCTATAATGCCCTAACGGGCGCAGCAGGACTTAATGTAAATAAATAAATAAAATAAATGACTCTGGGGAGCTTTCAGTAACTACAGGGTGGTGGCCATTTCCTGAGTGTGGAGAGTCTGCTCGCATCCGAGTTCGTATCGAACGGCGAACACTGACCCAGTGGCACCCGTGTTCAGTAAGCATTGAGGCTCGAGCAACCCCGCGCAGAGCGCTGACGTAGCGTTCGTCTCCGATTCATGCCCAGAGTGCATTGCCAAAGTACGGCAACCTCGGAAGATTTGCGCATCAAATACTGGATGGCGCGAACATTCAACAAGAAAAGCAGGGACATAAGACGCTTCTCTAAGGTGGACTGTACTTGCCGCTGTCTAAAGCTTTATACAAAAAGTTTGACTTTTGGGGGTGAACAAATCTCGATATTTTGTTTCTGAACATACTTAAAGAGGAGGGGAGGAGAGTTATGTATCTCGCCTCATATCCCTCTCCTTCTCGATCCCCACATCCCTGTCCCCTGGCCCCCTCGACACTTCTCTCGTTTATTTTTTATCGCGACCACTTCCGTCGCCGCGCCACGAACGCCGCTACCCCGACAATTTAGAGAGCGTTTCCTCTCAGATCCCTGTAAGAAGAACCGTAATACTCGGATTAGTCGCTTGGATTAAGATAGCTCGCCCCCCTTCCACCAACACATGCACACACAAAAGCTTCCTCCATCTTTCTAAACGGTATACGACACCACACCGCTACCTTCAAAAGAAACGCTCCGTAAAAAAGAGCGAGCTTCAATAAAATGGTGTGTGTGTGTTGGGAGGGGGGGGGGGGGGGGTGAGGAGAGAGAGAGAGGCAAGCTTGATTTCCTTTAGCTGAGCAAGCAGACGTTTTTGTGCACGACTATTCCAGCGTCTTCCAATCCGAACCGGATCCATTCTTCAGCCGGTGTACGGTTTCCGGACGGAAGCATATACAATGTTGCCCGCCGCTATTCAGCGTTCAGTCTGTGTTTGGCTTCGTCGTCACCGTATAGATATACCAAGGACCGCGTGCCGTAACTATCGGTGTCAAGTCAGCTTCTCCTGCTTTATTTGAGTTTTATCGAGCGCCATAAACACTTTCTTTTAAAAACGCCCTAGTGTTCCGTTAGTTTACTGCCTTCCCAAAACGCCTTCACTGTTCACCTACACTCATAAAAAAAAAAAAGAAAAAAAACATTAAAGCAAAGTTTGCATGTCTACTTTCCTGCACAACTCGTAGTTAGCCAATCACGGTGATCGGCCGAACGAGTTCACCGAGTGATAAGACCAAAAATCAGTAGAGACGAAGAATCATTTAGGGAAGCTATGGAGCTTCTTGGAAAAAATGAGTTAGAAGTGAATTCTAGTGTATTTTTACCCCGTGAACCCGAATACCCAAACCATTTGCTGCGTAAGTATTGTTAAACGCGAGAAAAACGCGAAAGACAGTCGCCGTCCATGACGTCATCGACGGCTCTTTTGGCTGCCCAAGGCTAGGGGGGCGGGGCTTCAGCCCTATTTTGAAATTGCTCTTGTGGCTCTCCGGCGCGTCGCATTGAAATATAATTTTGATATCTGTTATTCTAAAGGCCAAATGAACGCAATTCAAGCGTTCTTTCTCAAATGTAGAAGTGCCCCATCTTCCCTTTTTAAGAGAAATGCCTTACGCCTTTTTTGCAACTGCCCAAACGATTTTTTTGTTTCGGATTTTGTAATTATATACCCCGAGTGCAAACAAAAAACAAGTCTAGTTATGTGTGTGTGTGTGTGTGTGTGGTTCGGGGGGGGGGGGGGGGGGAGGTAAACGGGGGGGGGGGGGGGGGGACCCAAAAGAAACCGAACTAATTCTATTTTAAGCAGAGCTTTTGCAGTACCGTGTTTTGCCGCCAGGAGTTGATAGAGCGAACATTGCTGAGTCATTAGGCCTAATTCCGTCCTCGAAGAAGGTTAGGACTAGTTGCGGCTGGGTTTATAGTGACAAGTGTTTCGTGTGGGCGTCGTTTTTGCAATGTCTGATTTCTGTGAACAGCGTGCGGCGGTTAAATTCGGTTTTTTGCTCGGAAAAAGTGGAACAGAAACTATTGAACCGTTAAAAACGGCGTACAAGGACGATTCCATGGGGAAAACTCAAGTGTTTGAGTGGTTTTCCCGTTTCAAGAATGGCGACATGTCAATTGATGACAAACCTCGTTCCGGTCGTCCTTCCACGGCACGAACACATGAAAACGTTGAAAAAATTCGTGCAATCATCAACGAAGATCGACGACGGACCATTGACAAAATTGTGGAGCTGTCGGGAGTGAGTTGGAGTTTATTGCAGCGAATTCTGACAGAAGATTTGGGAATGAAAAGGGTGGCTGCCAAATTCGTGCCACGACTGCTGACTGCTGAACAAAAGCAAGGTCGCGTGGAAGCATGCTGTGCTTTGAAAGAAGAGTCCCGAAGCGACCCAAACTTTTTTTCAAAAGTTATTACAGGTGACGAAACTTGGTGCTACGGTTACGATCCTGAATCAAAGCAACAATCGAGCCAGTGGAAGACTTCAGGTTCGCCTCGCCCCAAGAAAGCTCGTCAGGTGAAATCAAACATCAAAACAATGCTGATTAGTTTTTTCGATGTGAAAGGAGTCGTCCATTCAGAGTTTGTTCCGCACGGTCAGACAGTTAACCAGGCTTTCTACTTCGAGGTTTTGAAAAGATTGCGCAACAGTGTGCGGCGGAAGCGGCCCGATTTGTGGAAGTCGGGTGACTGGTTTTTCCATCATGACAATGCCCCGGCTCACACTGCCTTGTCTGTACGACAATTCTTGACCAAAAATGGTTTGACCCCTGTTCCTCACCCCCCATACTCACCCGACCTTGCCCCGTGCGACTTTTTTTTTGTTTCCTAGAATGAAAAGAGAAATGAAAGGAAAGCGTTTTGCTGACGTTGCTGAGGTGAAGAACAAAACGACGGAGGCGCTGTCAAGCATCGCAAAAGATGAATTTAAACAATGTTTCGACACATGGATTAAGAGATTAGACAAGTGTATTAGTGCAAGTGGACAGTACTTTGAAGGAGATTGAACGTTTGCAACTTGAAATGGGAATAAATAAGTGCAAACAAATTTAGTTCGGTTTCTTTTGGGTCCCCCCTCGTACATTCTTTCGCACAGGTTGAGAGATTGAATCGTATAAAAGAAGTAGATTTATGTCGACGCCACTTCACATTCATAAAACATTCGAAAGGAGATCTCCAGGAACCCCCATGGGCAGCTCTTACGTCAGTGACTTAGGTATAGACGATGAAGAAGAATGAGAAAATTCCACGCGTGGCGACTGGTTACCTTTCATTTCGATGCGCTTCGCTCGCCTCCAAGCTCCATGGAAATGCAAACAGCCTGGCAACCAACCTTCCCCTAGAAATATATATGTAAATATATAACGGGCATGGTGGAGGGGAAGGGGGGGGGGGGGCGAAGCGTGGGTATATAACTGAAAAGAAAAGAAAACCCTTGGTGAAAACAGCGACAACGGACGGTTTATCCTTCGACGTTTCGGCCGGAGTCCGGCCTTCGTCATTCACCTGAGCAGCATAAGTCACGCCCTGCTCGTTTCTTGAGCTGTCGACGACTGTATAGACCTCTCCAGCGCTTATCACCCAGGCGGAAAATGCCGAGTCATTGGGCTGTGGAGGCACGCGCGGCGTCTCATCAATTTCGCAAAAGAGAGCTTCTGCGCGCGCGCGCTCAGAACGCGTTCCATAGCCAAGTGGACAAAGATGGCGGCGCAGAGAATACGACTATTGGAAAGGTTCACAGAGGCAAATTAGAATATCTTCCTGTACACTTCACTACGAAGTATTTGGAGTGCTCAATGACGAGGGTCTCCTAACTGGCCCATCACAAAATTCGATATATGCCCAGAGACAATCAGTGGTGACGCCTCGTCCTCGCAGGCCCTGCGCCAACCACCGATAATAATAATAATAAAAAAATGATTCCCCTATTGTCAGGCCTCTTTCGAAACACGCCAAAAAAGCTCTGTCGTGCGTGAAATCGGGGTGCTTAACCAATTTCGTGACAGATTGAGGGGGCGGGGGGGAGAGAGACTCCCCCCTCTCCTTTTCCCCTTTCCAGAATCGTATAAAAAACTGTCCACATGTTTACGCCAGCTGATACAACGTTTCGCGCCGGTAGTTCGTACACACCCGCCGCTGGGTGTCGGACGGCGTGATGTACGGTACCGCCGGAGGACGCCGGGTTGGATCTCCGGCGGAAGAGCGGACACATAGCGACGACTGGTGGCGACCTCGTAAAACGCACGAAAAAAACAAAACAAAAAAAAAAAACACAAAAAAACGACGGTGTCAGTCCGCTGGCGTATGTATTTTACATCGTCTGCTTGCGGGAACTTCAGTCGCATCAAACAGTCGTCTGGCGTCCTTAAGTTATCAGGAACCTAGCTGTTTATCTTATTACAAAAAGAGTTGTGGAAGTTGCTATGGACCCTTTACGAGCGGAGCGATTGAAAAGACCGGGAGCATTTGCGCGCGGCATGGCTTGACTTTTTAAGTAGTAAAAGATTGAAGCAAGCATCAAAAGCGAATTACTAGCGGCTTGCATGGAGCACAGACACTTGTTTGATGATATGAGCTGTAAAATAGAGTCCTGTGCGTCAGAACGTGACAACAATACCAGCTTACTCCTCGGTGTTTTAGTCATTTCGCAAATGTTGCGGAGAGTAAAACCCTGCGAATTGGGATAGTCATCCCAGGTAGTTTCACGCTGCCGTGCTTTGCATTGTAGGCCCTTCACTTTAAAAAATGGGGTGCGCCGTACTTTTTCGCAGAGAAATCAGAGAGGAGTTCGGCAGGGGCTAGACGAACAACGAGGCAAAGAGAAAAATCACCACTTGACAGGAAACATAAAGGAAACATGCTCGGCGTTTCACGAAGCTTTTTAACAAAGTGTGTTTAAGATCTTCCAGTCCCAAAGAAGGTGTAGTGAAACGCACCAAAAACATTCTTGAAATGTGTGACACATACTTTAAGCAAAACAAAAGAACATATAATTGAGGATAGATATAATGCTACATTGAAGAGAAAGAACAAAATCCCGAACGTCCCAATAAGAGAAATACCTAAGATTCTGAACCTGGAAGCTCAACTTCCCAAGTTGAAGGAGAACGCTTCAACGAAAATAGTCTGCCAAATAGTATAGTTAACGTTTTGTTTTCTGCCACGTCATTATCTACACTGCCCATTATTGGTAGCTAAATATTGTCCTCCAAGTGCTGTGCTGAAAAGCAGACGTACCTGAATTTGTTTATGCCGTTCTGCTTTTCTTTAGTCCGTTTTTTATAGGTCGCGTAGCATCGGTACACGACTTCTGAAGGGAGTCTATGGACACCGGCAATCCTACCTTCCCTTTGCTCGCTGTGAGGTACCTGACAATCGTAGCCAAACAATAAACACACTTGACCATTTTTCATTGTTCTTATTTTTGTTTGTTTAGTCAAGCATCGCGGACCACGTGGGCCATTACGAGTTACCTCGTCACAAAAGAAAGAAGTCGCGCGCAGCCGCAGCGCCAAAAGCAACACTCCGCGCCCGCCTCGTGTCGTCCGAAAGTGCGTAACCCTATTCCTGGCGGAGGTCGTCAAAATATGTGTGATGGAACGCCGTCATAGCAACCGTAAGTCTGGAGTTCTCACTCACCCGAACAGGCGCTGCGACGTCAAGGGTCTGCTCAACTGGCTACTTTTTTTTTTTTTTTTTTCACCTTGCGATTAGGATTTTTGTTTTCCTAGGAAAGCGACTTCTTCGACAGCATTGGAAATCGTGGATGGTGGGAGTTGGAAAAAGAGTGTCAAATCTAAAGTATATTATATAGCGCTATCCTTTAGCAAAGTACTCCATGACAGTCACCGAGAGCCTAAAAAACAAGGAGCGCGGCGAGTTCTGATCTAACAATATCGATCCTGAGCCTTTGACATCGGGGTTTTTGGCCAATAAGGACTCCACAGGACGAATCACGAAGAAGCGTGAGGCTGTAAGCTGTCAGGGAGGATCGGCGACGAGATGTTCCGGTAGCTCCCTCTGACGGTTTCTATCTGTGACGTCACAAGCGGGATTTTGGATTTTCAGGAATTATTTCAATGACGTGAGTAAAAAGCACGGTGGAACCAATGCGGAGAGGAAGTCGTCTGCTTTTTGGCAGCAGTTCGGTGACGTCAGAACAACGCCGAGCTCTGATTGGCTGTGATTGACCTCAATGCTAGATGCCTTGAGCTCTACCCACTATTTATTCAGTCAGCCAATAAGAGCTCGGAGTCTGACGTCATCGCAATCCCTGTGCAAGAAGCAGACGAACTTGTGCTTCGCATTGGAGTCATCGCGTCCCTAAACCGTGCACGGTAGAAACTGGCAGTCTGAAATTGCGCTTATTTTCTATTAATAAAGAAAGCATTTTTCATACATAGGACATCATATAGTGGGCGTTTGGCCAATCATGGAAGGCCGATGACGACGACGCTTTTGGCCGCGCACTCCGTGGCTGTTGTTTCGGTCGTTCTGAACGCAACCAGCTGAACTGTCTGAACCAGGCTCACGTTGTGCCACAGTCCTGCCTCGATCACAGCTGAACGAACGCTCCTCAGCTTACGGTACTTATTTCACTGCGAGAGCAAGCGCTCCTGAGGAGCGGGTCTTTCCTGTGCGCATTAATTAAATGAAATATATTTAATCTCATACTGGCTCGGAAAATGGGCTCGGAACTCTGGTCTTTTAAGCGTTGGATCTAATGAAGAAGTTTTTTTTCAGTATCCTTTCATTATGTACATAATAAAATATTAGAACATTGTTATTATAGAGCTATTTAAAGCATGATTGGCCGATGATAATTCTTTTTAGATTAGGTAGACTATGCATTGCAGGTGTACGTACAAGCTGTTGCGAAAAATACTTATGGAGGGTACGAACATCGGTACTGTTCGTAAAATCCCGCAAAGCCTACAACGAGCATCCACAGGCGTTCCTTTGTCTTTTTGAGTCACGGAAACTGTCTAGTAAATATTTCCATCATATGGTTTCACAAGAGCCAAAAATAAAGGAAAATATGATGAACGGTACATTGTAACTTAACAATATAAAAAGAATCGTTAGTTTGTAAGATATTTTACCACGTTTCGCAACAGGAAATTTCGAAATATCCAGCTTGTAGAACAGGCTTTCCCTCGTTAAGATACTTTTTTTTTTTTTTTGCACTCCAAAATCTTGAACGACCATTAGAAGCCATCTTGCCGTCACCACCACAGCTGAACTTCGGCATGGCAGCTGTCGACACGAGAGCAACCAGCGGTGTTTCTCACACAGGCATTCCCACCAACCAACCACCCCACCGCTTTCCGTCGGAACAGATGGAATGCTTCAGCTGGTCCTGCTGCCACCGCCACCGCCTGGTGGTCACTCCTGGAACCCCGCTCTCTCTCTCTGGCTGGTCTTCCGGTTTCCCTAATCATCCAAGAAACAAAATCTCCGCGAGCACCGGGTCCCTCCCCGTTCACGCCTCTTCACAGCAGTGATCCCTAACCATTATTCTCGGAGATAACTATCGGTGCCCCCCATCCCCTCCTCTAACTGACCCGACCAACTGACCCACTAGATATTCTCGGAAGCAGTTTGGGTTTCTGTCCTCGGCAGCTGTGGACCAACGGACCATTCTTCGTCGTTTAGCAGAAGCTACGTCTTGCCCCTTTTTGTTTATCCATTTGTTTGTTTGTTTGTGTGTGTGGGTTCAAGTAGAACTCAGTGCATCTGCAAAGATTGTTGGTTGGTGTTGCTTGCGAAATCCGATGGTAACCTGGAAAGCCAGAAGGTCCTCGCTTACCGGAACAGCTAGCACCTGTCAGGAACAGATTGTTCAGAAGGGTGTCGAGGGTTGGCTCATTACTTAGGAGTTCTGCGTCGTTGGGACGGTTGTTTTGGTGTTGTTGATGCCGGCTTCTTTACTGCATCTGGTGCGCCTGCTCGTGTACAGCTGGTCTCCAATACAATCCATCGCAGGCACTTTCTCCAAATGACTTTTGTTTGTGGCAGTCTGGGAAGGATGTTTGGCAGGGGAGCCCACAACGGTGAAAAATGGAAATTTCGAAGTGTTTTTCGATGGTAGTGTTGTTTTTATTGTTGGGTGCACCGGCTTCGGGGCCTTGACAGCCCATGAAATTTGTTTCTAAGCAGTGCTTGGAAAGCGTATGATAAATAGGTTGGTCTAGAAATCTATACGGCTGTTTCGTTTTTGTTCAGCATAGTAGAAATGTGCTAGTATGAAGATTATAATGCAACGAAAGAACTAAATATTTCAGTTTTTACTTCCTGTTGTAACGACCAGTGACCACAGAAAAATATAAATCTAAGTTCAAAAGGGAACAACAGCTTAACGTCTGAGAATATACTACCACATGTATGTGTCCCCATTGGTACTACCTTCTAACAGTTTGGTAATGAACAGCCATGAATTAATAAGCTACGAACAATACATTCCCAACCATATACCAATTCTGAAAGTAAAAAATATACTCCCAGATCTTTAAGAAGTAATGGATGACTTGTTGCCTTATTATCACATTTTAACGCAATCCACAAACGCGCCTTTCATTCCTAATCACCCTTCTGCATGAGAATACGAAGCACGAAACTGGTAACCTGAAAGAGCGATGGCAGAAATTTGTCTCCCAGTTTTTTTGCTACACAACCAAAAGGATGTGAAAGAATGTCCTCTTGTGCTGCACACATTTGTATGTCGTGGTCTGGGGCTTGCGGCTAACAACCTTGGTGTTCCAATCAATGCCACGTTTGTGTTCCGATCAAGGTAAATAATATTGATAGAAAAGCCGAGCTGTTGATCGGTTTTTAAGCTTTATACATTAAATATAACAGATAATATAGCAGTTGTTGTGAAGGTAGCACACTCTCAAGAGCTTCTAGACCATAAATAATAAGAATAAAAAGGACTGATGCAGATGTTTACGTTCCCAACTCCTTTAAGAGCGTCAGCCATACACCACACCACAGACAGTGGAACTGTGTCAGACTTTAAGAAATAATAAAGAGAGTCTGTATTTTTATTTTGTCCATATAGACAAAAAATAGAAAAGAAAAAAAAGAAATTTTAACGTTTTTACAACAATGCAGGGAAACGAGGCTGAACAGATTGTCACGAAACATGCTCCCTCGGAACCGAAAACGACAGTGTATTTGAAGTTTCTCCTAAGGGGGAAAAAAACTCAAAACAGGCGCATAATTACGTTTACACACATGTCAGGCAGAGTGGAGACATCATTAGCATATCTAGGAGTCGTCATGGGTCACCCATCTAATCACTCGCAATAATTCGCAGCGTGCATCCAGCCCCTTTACACGACTTCCGCCCCTCCTAACTCTAACGACGTCATCACATGCTTTTACTGCATGCGCACGGAAGGCATATGCACCACACGGCAGCTTTACTCGTGCCTATTCGTACAGTCTAATTGAATGAAGCAGGTGCGCCTGCCTAAATCACTAAACAAGAGAAGTCAGGACCCAGCGTAAGTTTTACTCGCGAGCCAGGAGTTGAATTGAAACAAAAGCGGTCCGCATACGTAAACAGAATGAC
Organism: Ixodes scapularis; assembly: GCF_016920785.2. Taxonomy (NCBI): domain Eukaryota; kingdom Metazoa; phylum Arthropoda; class Arachnida; order Ixodida; family Ixodidae; genus Ixodes; species Ixodes scapularis. The sequence goes on along the minus strand of NW_024609883.1, from coordinate 102,930,215 downwards.
ATTTGGACTCGGGAGCATATCCTTTCATTGTTGAGGTGCTCTTGTTTAGGCGGTGGCATCCGGTCGTATTAAGCGTCGGATTCGAGTCTGCGATGTTACAATAGCCGGATTCGTTGTCAAATCTATTGTGGAAGGACGATAGAAAACCTTGATTTCCTGTTTGCTTTATGAACAAACTTTGTTCCACATGATGGATATTAATTAATTCATTTAATCAGAACTCTAGTTCATATTAAATCGTTAATCATAGGCGTGATCGTGTCAATTTTATCTTTTGCTCATGATTATGGACAACCGAACTAACCTAAAACTTGTAGCACAATCGCTTCACTCTTGTGGGTATCAAAGGTGAAAATATTACACTATGAAGAGAGAATTAAGGATAAGCGTCTAGGCTATACAAATGTAACAAAAAGGATTGAATTTTGTTTTTACATTTTGGTATTAATATGCTTCGTTCATCGCTAAGCTGAAAGGGCGATGAAAGCATGGTTCTTGCCGGATCAATAATTCGATTGCCTTTCATCGCCCCTCTCTGCGCGATAATACGCGCGGAAAGTGTATCACGTTGCACAAGACCAACGGCTGATTGGTCCAACGAGCACTATATACATATATATACATGTATACTATAGCTTCGGTCCTATCTTGTCAGCATAGCGGCGAACAGGGTATGACTGAAACTTTACGCGAAATAAAACAACTAATTGATGATTTTGGCGTTTGTAGCCCTGCAATTCTCATGTGTATAGGTTGGGGAGGTCTGAAGCTGCAGTTAAACTGTGCACACATCCTAGAAAATACACTTTGTTGGCTGCTGACGTCATGACATACTTATCAGCGGGCAGACCTAAAGTCTACTGAAGCATGCTTTATACATAAGTATGCTTTGAACATGTCTACAGACAGTTTTTGTATGACCGGCGTAACAGGAGGAAGAAAAAAACTCGCCTCAAAGAGTGTCTGCAAATTGTCTTTTGTATGATGCACGACAGCTTGACACCGCCACCTCATACGAGTAAGTAACTCTCCTAAATTTGTTATAATACGTCAATATTTCCCCAGTTCATCATAAGCCGCAACCCCTAATCGATCACAACTAACGTTCGTGTAAACTACCTGCCCGTATAACCGAAGTTGCATTAGGTGAGGTGTTCTCCTATTTACTTCGGCTACATTCATTGTTATTCAAGCGCGAAATGCAGCTATTATTCCACCCTGCTCGTGAGTTCCTTTAACGCTACGGTGTGTATACGAGCTTGGAACGTCATACAGGAGACTTTGTTCCGGACGTGGAACGAAAAAAAAAAGCCACGTGCGGAGACCGAAGCGCAGGTGGGGTAATTGAGATTCCCGGCAGAGCATAATGGACCTCGACGGAGGCAGGTGCTGTTCGCTCGAAGAAAATAAGCATCGTAAGCAAGTCTGGGCCTAAAAAAAAAAAAAAAAAAAAAAAAAAAAAAAAAATAGGCAGGAAACACACCGACATGTGCAGACATGAGGAGAGGAAGTACGAGGTCAGAGTGTGTGTGTGTGTTCTAAATTAGAGGTGCAGAGATTAAGTTAAGGGCTATTAGCCTCACCCAAATGGACGTGCGCAGGCTCAATTATAACTGTCTCCGCACCACTAATTCCTCAAGGTTGACTAACTGTTCACTACTTAAGCTGCCTGGAGCGTCGTGGTGGGGCCACTGATCCTCCGCTGGTTGTGATAGCCGAAAGTATATAATGCGCAATAAAGATTGCGCAAAATGTAATCGGTCATTTCTGTCACGTTATTTATACTTTGCAACTTCACCATCATCGCGTTCGGTTGATTTTCTGTAATTCCGCTTGGTGTAGCACACCTTGTGTGTGTATTTTTTACTGGCGATAGACTGACCAATAAACATCACATATCAAATTAATCGCATCTCTGGATTTGCCAGACCTATAAAACCTATAAAAATGCGAATTTTCGAGATGAAGCATTTTCTTAACGCGGTAATACATGTCTCAATGGTCGATGCCTACACCAATGTCATATCGTCCGTGAGCGTCGCGACTGTACGACCCACGGGCAACGTTAGCCCTCCATTCGTCGAGGACTGTATACCCAATCCTAGACCTGCCAGGTCGATCGTTACCATCGGTGGTTCGTTGATGTCGCATCAACAAATCAAACATCACATTCAAATTGTTAAGATTACAGACTGACGAGTTATGATATTTTGTAGCAGAAACTCATCCAATTAGGAAGAAAAATAAATAATATCGAGCATCTTTGAACGCAGCAACGTGTTCGCCCATCGAGCCAGTGACCGAAGTCACCCAAAGGCGCGAGCCTCCGGGCGACTTCGACCAAAGCTCATTACTTTAAACGACCGACACCAACCATCGTCACCACAAAGACCAAAGCGCGTGGCTATTCCTTTCTGCGAAGACCTCCAAACCATCTGCCAGGCGTTCTAAACGAGCACAGACCTGAAGCGCCATAGGTCCCCCCACGTCGTTCATGCAGGACGTGCGGCCGTCCACAGACACCGTTTTGCTGAATGAGTGACCGTCGTGAATGGACGTCGTGGCAGTTCCGCCCTCCGGTCCTCTTTTCAAGAGTAAATACGACGACCTTCAGACCGAAGTGAGAACAAAGAAAGCCGTATAGTAACAATGGTCCTCCTGGACTTGCTGGACGCGTACTCGTAATGAACTCTTGAGCGCCTCTCCCTTCCGGCCCTCCACTTCTACTATAGCGTCGTCGGTGATGCGTGTCTCGACCGGAAAATGCTTCTCCTGATTTGTCGCCGTAGTTGTTCATTCGCTTTGTGTGAGCATTGTCATCGACGTCACGCCGCGTAATCGAACATTCTGTCTGTGCCGAAACACCAGACATCGACTTGTCGCGCAGTAGACTGGTACAGAGTGTCTCGGCCTTTTGGTCTTTCTTCGATGCTGCCTGCCGGAATGCGACAGATGTTTAGGATGACGCAAATGTTGTCGACTGCCAGACGGTGAGAAAACAGCTTTGTTTGAAAGCGCTAACAAGCGACGTCGTGGAGCACACTGGGTGCTTCGAAGGTCTTACTACGACAGGTAGACGTGCGATCCTCGGAGATGGTTTATCTTTCTCTCCATGAAGCTGCGACTCAGGGTCCGTGCTATGTTCTCTTGTTCTTTCAGCGGAAATTAATAAATGGGTTTTACTTTGGCTCTATGACAAACAAACATATTGCAGTCACTTGTAAAAAAAGGAAAAGAAACTATAAAACAACTTTCGTGCACATACCCAAATGCAATGCTCTCAATGTCCGATTAGCCGGTACCTTTAGGTTATTGAGAAAAAAAACAACAACATAAAACCAAGTTCTTTGTCGTGTTGAGACCGTTACAGCTCATGAGGTCAGAATAAATGCAAGTATACAGGTATATGACCAGAAAAGGTTCGCATTACTACCAGGATGGATGCGCATATATAAGCAATAAGTCCAGGAGTATTGAATTATCAATTAGACAAGGTCTAATAACGTCTAAAATTTTCGCGTTTAAAGTCCGGCTACTTGGCATTGCAAATCAAGTTTATGTATATATATATATATATATATATATATATATATATATATACAGTATATATTGTGAATGTGCTCATTTCATTCCTTCGCCTATACACTTATGTCCGCAGTCTGATACCACTAAAGGCATCACAAGGTTTTACATACGCTCAAGCGGATTAAATCCTTCTTTTTTTTTGCTTTTATTATTTTATAATTATACATAGTTCCGATGGTTCTTATTTGTCACCCAGAGTTTTGATGCTTCGAATTCTCACTCATGATGCTCTGCGTGACTCTTCTTTCAACACTCCCGAAGAGCATATTCCAGGATCCAAATAATCCCGCAGTAAACAAGATTACCGCATCCGCAAAGTGAAATTGGTCGACAGCCCCATCACTGTTTGACCTCGTTAAAAGACAAGCCACGAGCGTGCGCACACCTGCACCGACCCCGCAGAATCGCTTCAATAAACATCTCATTTTATTTTATTTTATTCCACTGATGATGTGTGCTGCGTCCGGCTATGCCACCCAGAATCCCCCTCAAGCCGAACCACAAAACGCATAAAAAAAATTAAAAAATACGGATTTTCGTCGCAAATGTTGCGTTGCAACAGACGTTACACTCCACGCTTTTCCACACAGCGGGCCACTTCTCTGTCTAGAAATTCGCCCCTAAGCTGACGGTGCGGTGAGAGTAACGAGCTGGCCGGAACCAATGAACTGCCTCCTCTTTGGTCACGTGACCCGCGCTCTCTGTGCGTAAGTATCGGCGGTAACTCGATCACGTGGCGAAAGATCAACGTGTCACTGGTTTCAGAGACCACGTATAGCTTCGACCGCACTGCCAGCTTAGCGGTGAAGGGAGAGGTGCCTGGTGGCGCTCGTAAGGGAATCGACGTGGGACGTTCCAGTCACGACGACGGACTCCGCGGGGCGTCTCTGAGCGAGCAGTGCTCACGGGTTGTGCGCATGCGCGGTTCGGGGCTGGACCGTTCTTGGCCCGCGGCTATGGCGGCGGCATCGCGGCTCCGGCGTTCTTGTGGGCAGCGCGGGTCACGCTTTCCGCTGGTCGAGTGCGCCTTTTCCGGGTCGGAACCGGTCACGACCGAAGTCTCGCGACGACGACGACGCTGTCCGCTGCTGCTTGCTGCTCCTGCTGCTTCTGCGGTGGCGTCTTCGGCGGAGAGGGGCTGCCTGCAATAAGTTGAGTTTCGGTTATGGTGGCATGATTGCCGCTTAAGGGGACGGGTGTTATTATAAGACGGCCAGGAGTGTCCCGTCCCGCGTACGGCGCTCATTTTAGGTATGATTAATTTCTAGACCAACCAAAAATACGGGAAGGTAAAGGTGTGACCTGCGAGGCAATGTGTTGACGCAAAAGAATTTCGCTTTATTTTTTTTTAAATGTTTTTGAAGGCTCGAAGGTTTTGGTCTTGTTGGCCAATCCAACACAAAGATTAACGCGATGCTGGAAGAGCCATGAAGGCTTAGGGACAGTCAGGGTGACTACAATTTGAATTTGAGACTTCATGACTGTGGGTTAGCGATACGTTTGAAATTTGTAAATGAGAACCAATGATTGGTCTTTCGAGTGTGGCGTGAAGCAGTATATCGCGGGCCTTTCTGACAGTGTATTCACATTTGCAGTGCTTATCAGCGAGGCAAAAAATGCGGAGTCATTGGGTCTTGGACGCATGTTCAGAACGCGTTCCGCAGTTCAGTAATCAAAGATGCAAGTGCGCAGAAGCAACATCACATAGAAGAACCAAAGTATTTGCACTATATCACTGTGAGACCGAATCAGTCTTGTTCACTTTCTGTGTTTCTATGTTTATTTTTTCTCGTGCTTGAAAAGAGCTCCAAGGCCTTTTCGGCCTCGGAGCATTATACACAATTGCAAAAATACTCATGATAAAAGATATACACCTGCCTAGACTCATAGACGTGCCTAAACTCATACTCTTACTTAAATTCGCATACGTGCTTAAATTGGGTATTTTAAAACGACAGATCTCTGCAAAAAAATATCAAAATTCGTAAACTTCGCGTTTACAACATGCTGTATTCACGAAATCGGTGAAAGATAATGTTGAATATATGAATATTCAAATAACTTTCTCAATATCACACGTACTCCAAGAATCAATTCTGGGTCTTCTATTGCTTTAAATTTTTATAAATAATATAGCATCAGGTATAAAAAACGACGAACTGCTTTTATTTGCTGACGACATCAAGTTGCTCAAGAGTGTTCATTGCCCTTTAGATTGGGATTTGATACAACATCAGGTGTCTAATATAGCACAGTAGAGTAAACAATATCAGTTATTTGTTTAACCCTTTAAAAACAAGTGACATCTTCGTGAAGATGCCGTGAGATAATTAATAACACTTGTCATCTTGACGGAAAACCGATTGAACGAGTGTCACTTGTAAGGGATCTTGGTGTGTTCATTGCCTGCGGATTAACTTTTAAAATTTATGTCTCTTTTGTTGTCGGCTCTGCAATGAAAGTTCTAGGTATTATATCGTGGTTGACCAAGCATTCTAAAAGGCCCCATTGTATGATACATATTTTTAATTCCTTAGTGGTTTCAAAGCTCGAATTCACTTCTGTGATTTGGAATTTAGTATCTGCAATTCAGACTTCGATCTTAGAACGTGTGCAAAAAATATTTGTTCGAATTTCTTCTGATAGATGTATTGGACGGCGCATGTATTATGACTATGAATGGTTACTAACTAGATTTTCGCTGAGTTTTTTATCCCACAGAAGAACTGTCCGTGACTTGGTATTCCTGCATAAGATCATTAATGGTGCCATTGCTTTTTCATGGCTTATTAGTAAAATTTATTTTTATGTTCCTTTCCGCGCTACGAGGCATTTCACCTGTTTTGATATTTGTTCACCATGCAGGGTGTCACCTCTTTCTCGTTTACAGGCAACACTGTGCCACGTCAAGTTGACATCACCACCCCCCTTTCTACATTTCGCTGTCTGTTGGACGAACTTTTGGTCATCTCATGGCGCGTCAGTGTGTATGTATATTTATTTTTAATATGAGTAGGAATATTGTTGACGAGTTTCAATTTGTACGGGTTGGTGCACTTAAGAGAAGCCCATCTGGCCGTTTTAGGGCACCTGAAAAATAAAGATTATTCTTATTATTACAGCATTTCTAGAATTTTTAGTAACAGGAATGCGGAATTTTAAAGAAGCAAGAAGAGTAGGTCTATCTATTGAACCATGAATTAACCTATGCAAAAACTTAAGATCTCCAACATACTTTCTCTCGGAAAGACCGCCTAATTTTAATTTTTCTAAAATCAAATTATATTTAAAATAGCATTTTCCACCAAAATATCTGTCATAGTTTAGTCGTACATCTCGTTTTTCGTATGCGTTCAATGTTTTCACTCGCGAAAATGGAGATACGGTTCCATGCCACAAATTGAAATTCAAGTCTGGAACGCAAATGAGTACAATATAATCGTAAAAAAAAGAAGACAGAAAAAGAAATGATGAGCGCTAAAAGATTTATTTAAGTCAGAAATTACTCCCAGCTTCCGTAGGAACTGATTAACAATGGTGTTCGCGTGAGAACAAAAGGATAGGTGACCATCCACGAAAACCCCTCAATCTCATGCTAATGTGCCCACTTATAGTTTCATTTTCCAGAGTATACGCAAACGATAAAGTGCTACGTTTTCTTAACACTCGACACTCAAGAAAAAAAGTCGATAACAGTTACAATCACTATCGATTGAAAGGAATTCAAGTAGATTACTCAATTACTTCCGAAGAAAAATAATTGCCTGTTTCTTAAAAAAAGTAGCCGTTATATCTTCGATTAACCTCAGGTTTTCAAAACGACAGATTTCTCTGCCGTTTAGAAAATGGGTCGTTCGTACTGTCCGTTATTGGGTTAGAGTCGCCGAATTATAAACTACTTATCGTCTTAACCCACACAATTTCGGTAAACCATCCTCCTGTCCGAGACTTAGTTCGAGAAAACTTGTGGAAACAAAGGGTAAAAAGGGGAGAGAAAAACATTAACGGTTATAAGTAATTTCAGTACTTTCAAAGGTGATCAGATTAATCTCGCAATTACTTCTTAATATATTAATTCAAATGATTACAAAGTTATTTCAAAAAGTAATCGGTTAGAGGTAACTTGAGTACTTGGAATGAGTGCCGTGCGAGTTTGGATCAAACGCGCAGGCGCAGATCGGGCACGAGTGATATGCGTCAACACCGAGTGCGATGATGAAGTTACGTGGAGCCAAAGGCGGCTGTGTATGCAGGTTTTGATTTTTTTCTAGGCAGAAGGTAGGAATGTCCTATTAGCCCCGAGAAGTTCGCGTGGCGCCCCCTTACTGCGTACCGGGGTGACGTCACGGCGAGGAGAGAATTTTTACCCGACTCGGCCCGCTCGCTCTGTGGAGGCTGTGACGACGGTAGCTGACGGCGCGCTCGTTTCTATTTAATTTTTTTGGCGTGTTTTTCGTTGAAGTGTACTTTTTTTTTTATGTGCCTTTATTGAGGTATGGCCTGTAGCTACAGGCGAAACTTCAACCAACATTTTAAGCATGGTTGACAGGGTAGGCAACACATGAATCGCAGCTGGTATATGAAAATAAAGAAATATGGCCACAATTGCAGGAGCATCACTATAGATTTACATCTCGCACAATAAATGCTGCTGATGGTCTGAATGAATTGGCAGGTTATGTATATTATTTTTTTTTTTTTGTATCTCTGTTTTTAAACAAGATCGCCGAAGCAGAAAAGCTACATGCTGTTCGAGCAACATGTTAAATACAGCCTGGGCCATGAAGAGAGAATTACAAGACAGCCCAAGTGTAGGGGCAAAGTAGAAAAACAAGGAACATTTATTGTATACATTGCTCGCATTTGACCTTTGCTGGATTCGGATAGTAAAGTGGAGATTTGGGCCAGTTGGTTCATTGCAAGCAAAAAAAGCGCCGAAAAAAAATACAGGGACAGAGACGAAGGGTTTTTTCGGCGCTTTTTTGCATTCGGATAGTATTTCAATGGACTACTCGGGTGGTATCTGTGGACTTGTTTATATCAACCCTCAAGTAATGCATAACAAACGTAAGCGGAGGTGTCTAGCTCGTTATTAGCCCCTTAAGCCCTAAAATTCAAATTTTACTTAAATCGAATTGTCCTGAAACTGAGATACCTGAAGCTTTTCTCCCGCAGACTGTCGCCCTTCACAGATTCCACATTTTCTGCTGATAGTGCTGCATCTACCACTGGACAAACGTTCGAATGCTTGCTTTTACTCCTGTTTTCTTCTGATGTCAAAGAGTCCAGCTCTAGGGTGTTTGGAGGTTCAGGAAGCTTTTGGGGACCTGCAGCAGTATCCCTTTTAAATGGAAATGACAATTCAGACTAAACGGTGTATTTTGGAATACCCAAGGCTGGAATAAAGAATGTCAGGAAAAAGTATAAACATTCCATATTACGGCACTATTGCCGTGCACAGTTTGGCCAATACATATACAGACAACTGGGGGCAATTCGGCCGTTTTTGCTGCTACCATACAAACTAATTTCCAGTAATTGGGCAGCTTCTAAGAAATATGCCTGCATGCGTGTGTAAACTATATAATTGATTCACAAAGAAGCTACATTTATTTAAAACAACCCTGTTCCACGAGCACTTTCAAGATCATCAGACGCAAGGCCTTTAAAACATCTGCGAACCAGCGCATGCAGAGTGGCAGCGCAGAGTCAGGGTCGCGAGCTAATTTGCCTACCACCCAAAGGCCCATGATATAAATGCCACTTCAAATGCCTTGAAAGCGGGATGTAATATCGTCTTAAATCGTGAACGTGCAAGGAACAGAATTCCAGCGTTTGAAACACTCGCGCCACCGCTTCACCGACCCCTCGCAAGATTGCCTTGTGTCGTGTGGACGGACGGGGAGGTTCATCGGCGAAATTGCCTCCGCCGATAGCTTTCGGGATTTTTAACCCAATTTTAAAGTTAAAATGGACAAGCAGGCTTATAAAATGTACGGAAGCACGCCAATACCGGCCTAACTCAACGTTTTGCACACCAGGTAAACGAAGTCCAGCTCCTCGAAGAGCTTGCGGCACACAACGCTAAACCACGAACCGGTGCTGGGAGGCGAGCCGATGCGAGATCGCGGAGCGGAGTACTCCCCCTGACGTCACGGTACACCTCACCCAATCCGGGCGCGGCGACCGCAGCGACGCTTGTGTTCGCTCTCGGGGCTAATACTTGCACCAAGCTCGAATAAGATCCGTAGCACGCAGTGTTGGAACTAACGCGTTACTAGTAACGACGTTACTGGTAACGCGTTACTTTTTTGACTAACGTACTGACGTACTCGCTAGAATTCCAAATGACAAGCGAGTAAGGTGATTGTCATTATTATTTTACGGTATATGTTATCAAATTACGTTACCCATTACTCGTTACTTTTGAGTAAAAATGGGCGCATGATTGTTTTAAAAACAAAATAAGTTTTTTTTCTGTACAACAAACGGCGTTATTTAATACTTTTTCGGAAGTGTTCCCGCAACCGGACCCAACAGACGCGAGATTATCGCTGCGCGGAATCTCTAAGCGTCCTTGGTGCAGTCTTTGTAGAGAAGCTGCTAAAATCACCGTCGCCGTGCCATGAAGGAGCAGCCATCTTTGTGGAAAGAGACATCCGTTCAGATGGCTACAGTCTGCCGCCGCTTAAAGGATTCTGCCTCAGCGTCCCTAGCTACTCTAGCTGGTCACATCCTTCTCTCCAAAACAAATAAATGAACCAAAACAAGTGGCAAGGTTATCGCAGAATTTAACGGCGACTGTCACCAGAAAGACGTCACCATCTTTTAGAATCCCTGCCGCCGTGGTACAACGGTGCGGTCTCTCGCTGGAGAACGACTCCCGTTCAGAAGGTCGCCTCTCACCAAATCCTCCAGGCACCCTTTCTCCCATAGCGCCTCAAAGATTAGACAAAAGACTCCCTCACCACCGTGGACGGCATCTCCTTTGTATCGGTTCGTCAGACATAAATAGCGTGGTCTTCCACAAGAAAGCATGCTCGCAACTCCCTGGCATTCTAAGACCGAATTATCTATTGCTGGACGCTGCGCCCACCTTTTCCTTCTCGCAGTTCCTGATTGCCTTTGAAGGCTACTGTACCATTCTTTTAGAGAGACACATCCGTAGCAGTGATAGTGATGGCTTTCGTCTGCTTCGCCCTTACTTTGCTACTGCTGCCGGCGTGAAAAAAAGAAAAAGGTTAAGATTATAATGCAATTAAATGCAAAGGTGCAAGCGAGCTGGACAAGAATGACGATGTGTTTGTGTTTGGCCGTGAAAAGGAAACTTAGGTTTTAAGAGCTTATAAACGCTCGCCGCCTTTTTTGCTCATATATCACACGTAAAGATACTACTAATACGCATGTGATTATAACCAAGGTATGGCCGGCGCTATACTTCGTTTATAATCACCCATAATCATCTTTGGTTATTGTAGAAAAAACGTCAGGCGACTCCGATGTCTCGGATGGAATGTCTTTAATCACGCGCGTTCGCGACCGCATGCAACGTTACTGGAGCAAGCTCAGTTTCGCAGCTCCCTATTCTCGCCTGCAGAGGCGAGTGGCCCAGGTGGCGGTCACGAGAACTAGCGGCGCTGCCGTCGGATCTTGCTTCCCTGTCTCACGTGTTGTCTGCTACCACTGCGTTGAGAGCTTCCTTTTCTTTTTCTTGTCTTCCTTTTTTTTTTTTTACTTCCATGTTTTTATTAGCAAAAAAAAAAAAAAGTTGAAGATGAGGTGTAATACACCACAGAGATCAGAGTCAGCGCATTGTGAGTGTTTTTTCTTCGAGTGTTTGAAATTTATTTTTGTGTGCGTCTGTTTCCTTGCGCTGTGAAGTCTTAGTATGAATCAACAACTCGTCCAAGCTCAAGTATTGCTATTCAAACTTGGCAGGCTAGACAATCCGGAAGCAAGACTCGACTGCAGCGCTGCTAGTTCTCGTGACCGCCGCTGAGCCCACGTCGCAAGCGGAGCTGTGAAACTGAGCTTGCTCCAGTAACGTTCACCGCATCAGCGTTTGGGCATGGCGATGGTGCTGTGAGCTAAAAGAGAAAACAAAAAAACTACAAAGTGTCTAGCACGGGGCCCCTACAGTTATAATAAGCGATCGGTGTCCTCGTTTTGTTGCTTGTATAGCCTAAACAGGACTGTTACTAAAACCGGCGTGGCTACGAGGTGTGTTGTTTGTGAGCAGTCCGTGTATTGAACAGTTATCTTTGTCATGTAACGTCTGCCTTTAACCAACAAGGCCGTTTTAGAATGCTTGTTATAAATGCCTCCTTTACTGCCATCGCCCACTCACTTTCCGTGCAAAGTGGCAACGGCCACCAGAACTATGGCCCGGACTAAGTGCTATGTTTAAACTGAGGTAAACGAAGTCAGACAATTTGCTGTTTGCATGTCTAGTGTGCATGCCGAAACTCAAGCTGCTGAGCACACCAGGAATGTCAAACCTAGTATGAAAAAGCACATTAAGGTAAGTTATTTTTCAATGGCACTTTCTTACGTAGAAATGTCGGGGTTAAGTTTTGTTAGCCAAAAAAAGGCACCTTTCTTTAGAGATCATTTTGTTAGTCGCATAGTTTTTCAGCTATATCTCACAGTGCTGATTAATGTAAGCTAACGAAAACACTTCTAAAACGTTTTAATTGACTTTTCTTGTATATTTCAGAAAGAGGGTAAATAAATCATGGCATCTATATATAAACACGCCTATTTAATATTTGTCTAAATTTCCGATTTATTTAGACAGATTTTTCTGTTGAAATTCGTGATGCAATTCATTTAGTTAATATTTCGTTGTACCACAACACTGAACTAGAAATTAACAGCGGTGCTTCGCATCAGTCCTGATTTCTTTCTTAGTTTCCGCCAGTTCCTTTATTGGCAGATGCTATCAGAGTTCTAGGTGCTTTCAACGAAACGAAAAACCGAGACTACAACCCACTGTCCCTAGGCGTCCTTGCTGAAGCAGATGAGGAGCGACCGTATACCTCAAGTTCCCGTTTCTCAAGAACGGTTCGACAAACTTGTAGCGACGTTTGTGATTGAGACGCTATACATTCACATACTAACAGTCATTTACTAACAGCTGTCATATACTAAGAGTGAAACACAAAATAACGATAAAGTAACGTAAAAGTAACGTCCGTTAGTCATGGCAAATAACGACACCGGTATTTCGGTACCTTTGCTAAATGGTAAGGGAGCTCTGTAACGCGTTAGCTTTCTCCTAAGGTAACGAGTAACGCTATTTCGTTACTTATTTTCGGTAACCGGACCAACACTGGTATCACGACAGTAAGGTAGGGCTTTTTGTCTTCCTTTCTTTTTTAGGATTTTTGTGTTTTGCTTGGTGTCCGTTTCTGGCAGTCTCGGTCTCACTAACGTTTGAGAAACCATTCATCTCGACTTTTGGGAATCGTTCTTTAGGGTCTATATCTTGTAATAAAAAGCGAAAAAAAAGTTTTTTATCGGCAAACTGTTTTTTAAATATTCACCGAAAACTGATTGACCGCCTGCCCGTCAACGCAATCAGCGAACAAAAGAGCCCCCAGCGAACTTCCATCATACGTACTTCGGGGCATCGAGTATAAACTTTATATACTTGAATGCATCGCGAACCACGACACCCCGCCACTAAACCCCTCACACAACGCGTTTGCGAAGTAACCGAAGCCACAGCCACACGACGCCACCAGCCCGCCACACCCAGCACGGATATATTGAAACAAAAACATAGATAATAAAAAGAAACAAAAATATGGGATCCCATGGAAGACGACACCTAATCATGAATGTGAGCCAATCACAATGGGGTTAACTCTTCTATCCCGAACCTGCGAAGCAGAACCTGACACTACGGGACGTCACACTACATCAACCCTGTTTTTTTTTTTTTTTTTTAAGCACTTTATCTCAACCCGATCTCAAGAAAAGGGTCCAGGTCTTCACGGTCTTCACCTGGCTTCGCTTTATTTCATAAGAAGTGAAACCGCTCCCAATCATCGCTGAATGGTGGCCGGTTCGTTCTCCCGGACCTTCGGCGATTGAAAGGACTTAATGTACGACAGTTTCATAGAGCGAGCTTATATATGCTTGAGAAGGAGGGTGTCCGACCGAGTCCAACCTTACTGTTGAGTACAATGGACACTGAGTGAAGACGACGAAGGTACCGTTCTTTCAAAAGTCGGCTCGGAAAAGCGGTAAGGAGGGTCGACCTGCATGCATATTCGTTGCGAGGTTCGCTTCATATGCAAAAACCCGTCGTCCCGCTCCAACGGAAAGATTCGAGTGCGGGGAAGAAGAGAGGAACTACGGGACTTCATCTTCTTTGATGAGCCTCTCTATAGATTATCTGGAGAATCCCCGGCAGCGAAAGAGTTGAGTAAGAGTCGCAGATCATGATCTTGCTGATGATTTTTGGTGGTGTATTTTTGCTTTTCAAGGCACGGGGCATGGGAAATTGCTTATTGTTAAAATGTCCCGGGAATAGATGAGAATAGGGTAGCAAGCGTTGTTACGAAATCATTATACTCTGTTGCACCTTGTGTCGTACCGCAGGAAAGGCTACATGCGCGAGCTCCTTGCTCTAGGGCGCATCTCGGCGGCACAAGCTCTCGTGCGGTAAGAGTAGCTCCCAACGAGCGCTTCTAGCCTTCGCTGCGGTACAACATAAGGTGAAACGGAGTGTAGTACGTGCATACACTTTGATTGAAGCAAAGAGTCTGATACGATATAAGAAGGAGTACTAACAAATGTTAGTGAAATTTTTGTATGGTATATGATATATGATATACTTACTTTAGTTCAGGAGAGCCGCGGCGCCTCAGAAAGGTCAATCACCCATACCTTGCAGGCCTGCGGCACCGGTTCTAATGATGATGAAATGGCATTGTACAATTGAATCGTGTGGATGATGACGATGATGGTGGGATGGTGAAGAGGGTGAAGAGCGTGATGCCTAGCTGCGCCATCGCGACGGTGGTCTTTGCGAAGCACCTAAAAGAAGAAAAATGTTCTAGAACACGGTCGAAACACGGGCTCGTCCGCAAAAGTTTTGTGCTCGAAACCACAAAGTTGGTATCAGCGCTCCAAACGGACACGCAGGTCTATGCTAGTGGGTGACTGGGCATTTCTTTACCGCTGTTGTCTGCTGACAAAGCTCCGTTCGGTTTCGATCTCTTCATTACCACTGTGGCGAGTCTAGGGACCATGACATAACCAGCAATGCTATTAACAGCCTGTCTTTTCCTAGTCGATCATATTGCGCTGAGGTATATATGACGCACACTGTCTTTTTTCTCCACCTACACTAAATATGTATATCTCTATGACACAGACGATCAGTCATTTCAACTGACGAAAGGTGCACTCTTAAAAAAAACAAGCTAGTAGTATTTACTGGGTAAAAGCTAACAACTGCTTGTCACGTACGTTAAAAGGTATACCTAGTAACAGTAGGTAGTAACTGCCAAGCTAGTAACGGTTACTAAGTCAAGAAGCTTGTGACGGTTACTAACCAACTTAGTATCTTTCACTGCCTCTAGTTAGTAACTGGCACTAACTCCCACAAGACCGAGGTGGCTCTAGACAAAATCAGATTTGAAATTGCAAACAAATTATCGCTGGAAGATTTTTTTTCTAACGTTTCTCACACGTACATTTGCACGCGTATTACATATCTAACACAGACGAGGAATTAGAACACAGATGACACGCGAGCACAACACACACAAGACAACTGGCTAACCTAATCGCTGCCTCAATGACTACCCATGAGTCTTTTGTACTGATCATTTGAAAGAAGTCGGTTGATCAGTAACCACCTCGTCCGTGAACAATGTTACAAATATGGTTCTGCCTTCGCACGAATATTGTTCTCCAATATTGTTGCTGAACATTCCAAGGAATGGGTCTCTTACTGAGAAGTAAAAGTACACACAGTAATTATTTGCGACAGCCTATAAAACAGTGCCCCCATATAGGTTCCCAACAGAAATGTTCTTGCTTCCCTGCACAGCAGCTGCATGCCTACCTTTCGCGCGTTTGAGGTTTCAAATAGCGAGTAAAAACGGTCAGAAAAAGTTAGCAACCTGCTGCACTGACTAACTTTTTACTACCTGTCGCACCTTTAACGCAGTAAATAGTTAGTAGAAGGTAGTAACGAGCAGAAAAAGTTACCAACTGCTGCGGTTACTAGCTTTTTCTTTTCTTTTTCTAAGACTGTGGACAAGTTATACTCCTGAACCCTGTCTCACAGTCATTTTGAATTATATTAAAGCTGTTCCTTCTCAACATGTGCCCCTCGGCATGCACTGATTCACCGAAGGCCGTCCGCCCGGAGGCTTTTGTCAGGCCCTCAAAACAAGTCCCGCCCCCTGGAGCCTCTTAATGCACCAAAATTTAACATGAACAAACTTTGCAGGTTCTGCAGACTGCCTTCGTCAAACTGCCGCCCAAGAGTGAATACTTGAGAAAATCCACATAACAAACCTCAAGTTTTTTTTGTTGTTGTTTTTCTTCAACACAAAATAATTTTGTTTAGTCAATTAGTCTTTTGTCAAAAGACTGCGCCATCGCACGTCCGCCATTGCTTGCTCACATACTCTGAGCATGTATTGGACACGAGTGATGACGTCAGCGTTCGGCGAGGAATCGGAGCCAATCACACGGTTCGGGCCCAAGAAATGGCGACCATCAATGCTGCTTGACGGACTTCTAAAAAAAGTGTCTATTCCACGGGGAAAGCGTCCACAGAAGCGTCACGAAGATCCGCCACGTTAATTTCCCCGTTACATTTAGCGGCGTAAAATTATTGTCACGTAACCACGCCACGGGACCATGGAGTGCGACGTCATACGACACAAAGTCACGTGACGTCAATTGCCACGTTTAATTTAGCGGGGAACGAGACGTCAAGTGGAGAACGCCGACCCAAGTCACATGCAATGTCAATTTTCGCGAGGTGGTACGTTCGCGCTCGGCACATTCTGCGCATGCTCTTCGGTATTTGGCAGCGTGATGAAGCTTGTGCATTATAATTTTTTTTTTCTATAACGAACAGGTAGTTATACCCACCGCCAATGGACCTTATAAACTCAGTTTCACTTTAAGTTCGAGCTCAACCGATGCTACTATCCGATCTAGCCAATCAAGCACGCTCCCAATGTGCATCATTACGGCGCTAATTGCCTTTGCGCGTTTGCTATCAAAACTATGCCTGTTTTCACCTCAAGAACCATAGTAAAAAAAAGTCCGGCTTCAAACGCGGAGCATTACTAATTTCCCCCTTTATGTTGATAATTAAGGTATATGTTATCTGAATTTAAGATTACATATATGGTATCATATCAAGACGTACGCGTTCCAAACGGTAGGAGCATCGCTTTTTCCTCCGACAAGCAAATTTTGTACGAAATACTTCGCGCCGCGTATAAACAATGCGCAAAACTTGTTTTGTTTGTTGAGGTGAAAACGGGTATAGACGAATCACGCATAGTGAATGCGCCGCGATCTTGCATGATTGGTTTAGCCGTTGATGGCAGCAAACCCACGAAGACAACGAGCGCCATGACAATGCACTTTTGGCACTGCCTGCTTGACTCCATCGTTAGCGAGGTTTCCTTGCCTACATATCCTCGTCAATGTATCCGGGCAAATCTCGGTTGCAAGACGGGAGGCATCGCACGAGAGCGGTGTCCTTTTGGGACGCAGCAAGGACGCTTCTGAACGGGTTGGCCTCGTCGTCGTCGTCGGCGGCAGCGACCTCGCGGGGCGAGCGATAGAATGCGCGCGCAGCACCCGCGGAGCCGCGGTTGCGGCAAGAGAGAACCGCACAAGGCCACACAGGTGGACACGGGATATGCGAGCTGACGTCACTGGCGGCGCGCGAGCTCTAATGGCACGGGCTACAGACGGGGCTGCTGCGTCCGCCTTGGTTGCTGACGGACTCGCTGGCAAGTGCACCGGGTCTTTTTCAATGCCCCGAGGGGTTATTCCACCTGCTGTCGATGGGTACGCCCAGACGATGCGATGGCGAGCGGCGGAGTCGTCCGTAGATGGAGGTTTGTCATTGGAGTCGGGTTGAACGTTTCGCCGATTGATGAGCGTCTTTGGGCGTTACCGTCTTCGGGCTTCTCTCGATGTAGTCATTCTTCAACAATCATCCTACGTGTCCGGCGGATAGGCTTTTGTGAATTGCTCGAAGCGATAGTTGATTCATATCCACGCAGAGGAAGTTCTGTCTGAGTCAAAACTTTGCCATAAGAGACGCCCTTCACCCAGGATAACGGAGGCAGTTGCGCAAACTTGTCTGGAATATAGCACACTGCAGAAAAGGTTCGCAAAGGTGCTGAAAATATATCGCTTTTTCTGCGAGGTTAGCGTACACGGAGCCAAAGCACGGCTGGTTTTGCTATGAAGAAAAAGCATTTAATGCACCATCCAGTGTCAGACTTCTAGCTCATAACACTTTTGTGCGATCGAAACTTGAATACGCCAGCCTTTTCTGGGATCCCTTCACAAAAAAAAAAAAAACATTTCGAAGCTGGAAATGGTTCAAAGGCGCGCGGTCAGACTCATCTATGGAAAATTTAAAAGGTTACACTTTCCATCGGACCTTAGGAAAACGAATGGCATAGCTACACTTGAGCTGCATAGGAAGCTTACCAGGCTAAAATTTTTATTGCTTATCGTACGAAGCAATGAACGATTCGGCACACATAATCACCTCATCCCGTTAATGTCATGACATACGAGGTACCATAATCAATATTCATTAACACCAATCTTTGCACGCACTAATCGTTTCATATTTTTCTTCTCTCCCCACACCATCTTGGAATGGAACTCTCTACCTCGTAGCGTTTTTTTAAAGCTGCCGATTTTTGTGATGACATTGAGAGTTATTTTTCTTAGATGCGCTTAATTTTCTCGTATAAAATATCTTCCATATTAGTATTTTGCACGTCCTGTATTGCATTTTTGGTATATGCCTCGAATATGTATAGCCATGTGTTTTATTTTTGACCTCAAATATGCTTGCTTGTATTTTACTTGTTGTGATTTCCACTCCTGCTTGGGCCATTCTCTGGCCTGCAGTATGTTCTAAATAAAAATAATAAAAAATGCAAAGGTGCAAGTGAGCTAGACAAGAATGACGAAAGATTTGTGCTTGTCCTTTGTCCCCCCTTGTTCTCCTTCTCCAGGGATTATTTTCGTGGTTTTCCTAATTGCTCTTCAAGACTGCCAAAGACAGTGCCCTGTCTATCCCTTGTTGGGCGTCATGCGGTTCAACGGAGCTTTTGTCGGGCTCCCTTTCCGTCTCACATAAACTTCACAGTTTGACAGGTAACCCCGCTTTCAAAGACAACGTGCCAAAACACGCTTCCTCACGCGTGACCTCACTTATATTTGTTTTTTTCACAGCCCTTCCATTGGCCACGTTCCTCCACGCGAACACACAAAAGGGCCGGGCAGCATGACATAACCACAGAGTCAGAGACACTCGTCCGTCAGCCGAACCATTACGCAGCACGCGCTGCAAGAAGGAAAAAAAAAAAAACGATCCACGAAGCCACCGACGAACTGGTTCCGCCAGTCAACGAACCGGCATCACGAAACGGAAACCTTCCGGGAGGGGACCTGTCTGCAAGACCCGCAGACGCAACCACCACCGTTCCCATCGGGGACGCGAGCCCTATCATTAAGGCAGGTCGCCCGAGATTCTGAATACCATACGGGCACCGGACATAACACTGCGCATATACCTATACACACCGTCATCAACTCGGTGGCCGCTCCGAACCCCCGAACGATTCGTACCGGCCCGTGCGGAACAGTAGTAAGGTATACACATCGAGGATCATCACTGGTGGAACGTGCGGCTTGTATGCACGAACCACCGTCGTTTATCTGACTCGCATTAATGTCCGCAACAACAACAAAGCCAACAACGACAACGGAGGACAACAATAATTAAGAACAACAATAGAGAAAACGATGATACTATACAAAATATACAAAAGTCGGTGGATGCGCAATAGGGGACACGGCCGTCGCGGTTGGCACGTGGCTCTGTAGCTTCGACAATGGGAACCACGCCATGCGCGCTTCCTTCCCTGTCGGGAAGCGCATTGTTGTGGGGTTTAACGGTGTCGTCCGCACCTGAAATTTGGCGGTGACCCGTGAACATCCCTTCGAAAAAGTCTCAGCACAGGAAAGAATAAAAATGTTTAGTTCCATCCGGGCACTCCTTTTGTGACGGTGGGTTTTAACCCTGTCTTCAGCGTAGCGTGTAAAACAAAATGTATTGAGGTCTCGTTAATGTAGACACCTCCGCTCTTCCAACAAGTCGTCCATAATGTGAGTTGCCCATAATAACGAAACAAAAATACCCGTATTTTATCCATTTCGCCCTCCAAAACGAAATCCATAGAGCGATGCATCCATATTAACGGGTTCCATATTAACGACACATCACTACAAGGAAATAACTTATTGCGGGGAACAATGATAGTTGCGAGTTTGTCATCTGGGAAAAAAAAAAATATTCGTACCAAAATGGCTGCGATTAAACCTGAATTCGCTCTGAAATGTCACCACCAGGCTTTCTGACTTTTTTTCCCCAGTTTAGAAATGTGTTGAGAGGCGTATCTAAGAAAAGAACGGATATGATGTTTGTATCCGCTCTCGTTGAACGAAAGTGTGACATAAGCAGAAACGCGGAAAATCGCGTGTGAGGTGTGAAGTCGCAACAATGATATTTGTACACTTCTCGCATGTGTGTCAACCATTTAGCGAGTAATAACCAGCCACCTGTAAAGAGGAAATGATCTGGGGAAAGCCGGCCGCGGTGCCGAATTTAAGTAAGAACCACCACGACTAGATTGCTTTGACAGGAAGTTAGTAAAAAGGGGGAGGCGTATCGTTGATATGTAAAGAAAACACCGTTCCAGAGAGGATATGAAGTGCCTCCCTTTCACAGGTAGGGCGACGGAGAACAGGAACCGAAAGTCACCAATAGAGGACCGAGACAGAAATCAGCGAAGCAACGTCGCACTTACCAAAGCGTCCGAACCTTGACGTAACGTTTTCGAGGCACGCACGTAACACCGCACGATCATTAACGACCGATGTATGGTGCATGAACGCCACACGAATTTAGTTTTGCTCGGGTACGCACTTCTCTTTCAGGTACCGTCACAGTCAATTATAACAGAGCAGGCAACAGCTTTCCGGCGGTTGTGGAGAGACTAAATTTTGAAAATCACCTTTTGTGTAAAATCCTAGCCTGAGTCTATACTGACAAAGCCTGGCAGATCGCCACGAGAAGCGGCCGCCGAAATGGAAAAGGTGGAGCGTCAGACAACGGATGACAGGAGATCCACGTGACTGGCGCCCCGCTGCGGCGAGACGCCGAAACACACTCCTTCCGAGTGAACAGGTGTGTTTCGGGTCCCCGCCGCTGCGAAATTGTGCGCTGACGTCCAGGTTGCCCGAGAAATGGCTCTTTGATGCTCTGTGTTACCAGATCCTCGCGCTCCAAATCTGCGACCGGGCACTCTATGGCTCCGTCGTCGAACTGCCAGGCTTTGTGAGTATAGAAGAGGCTATGGTAAAACATTAAATGCGGTCTGACAGAACAACTATAGACATTGACCGAACGATAAGGGCAGGGTGTGTCTCTCGCTGCCTTCCGTCGTGCTCTGGCTGCGCGCGCAAGCTCGAGGCTCACGAGACGCGTAATTGTTGTCGAGGTTAGGAAGCTCGCGCTGGATGCAGGACCACTCAAAGACCTGGCTGTCGTTCTGATCCGGTCAGTAATTATGTATTTAACAACCTATTAACTTTCCATATAATTTGCAAGTTAAACCTTAGGCTTATAACAACTTTAAAAGTGACAAACGCAGTCGGTCACCTTTTTTTTCTGTCCCTCTTTGTTCATCGTCAATTTCCTTCCCAGTCTCAGGGTTTAGACATCATGATCTCTATCTTTTGCATTTATATTATTCTTTTTATGCTGATTCTTTTAAGGGGGCTGATGGCCGCATCAGAAGACTTTTTTTTTCCCCATAGCCTCCTAGACACAAGTCTGTCTAAAATAAACTATTATTATTATTATTATTATTATTATTATTTACTTTCTCCGATGTATGCGCATTCAAAGTTTGTTTTAACCATATCTTTGGTAATTCATTCGGACTGCTAAACATTCGTAGTAAAAGAAGATACTGTGATAAGTTTTTGACGATTGCTGTAAACTAGAAGGCATAATTGACGGTTTTCCTTTAACAAAAATGAATACTCCTTCTATACCTTGTCTCATCCTACGATGGACTAAAGGCCAAAGCCACGGGCCGCCAGGTCCAATCACGTTCCACGCTAAACCATGGCATGCTTAGCATTGGCTAGGGGCGGACAAATAATGCCCCGAACCCAAAAGCGCGGCGTCATTTCTATAGTTACGACACTCCAAACAGCCTGTATGTCATGACTTCTTTTGCAATGTAAAATTGTTGAGTCATTCGATGCCATTCGATCTGAACCACTGTCCGCTCACCCCCATCAGTGATCCGAGACGCGGGCACCGATACGTGCATCGAAGCGAAATACCGCGCAATTTCTAAGTGGCTTGTGATTGAATGTGGCCGTCTCTAGCCTTTGC
Organism: Ixodes scapularis; assembly: GCF_016920785.2. NCBI lineage: Eukaryota > Metazoa > Arthropoda > Arachnida > Ixodida > Ixodidae > Ixodes > Ixodes scapularis. The sequence goes on along the minus strand of NW_024609883.1, from coordinate 102,907,918 downwards.
TTTTAGTCTATCGTAGGGTGAGACGAAGTATAGGTCATTGGAGCCGTTCGTTTTGCCTGAATATTGTTTTTTTTTTTTTTTGCTATACACGCTTCAACAGACGGGGTGGTGGAATTGCCATTTTTGTTAGAGACGTTTACACCACATACCGAATGGACACTTCCTTGGTTTATTCTGAATTTTACGGATAATCACGGATAACCACTTTACGGATAATCACGAAATATACTTCGTTTTTGCTAATGGCAGTCGATCGCTCTCCGTTTAACAGTGCTTCCAATTTTATTCAGGTACTTGAAAACGTCGTATCATCACGGACGTTAAAAGAACGGGTCCATATCACATGAGCAAATGACGTTCTAGTGAACAACGCCATACGAGCAAATCGCCATTTGAGCAAATAACAAAAGCGCCTTTATAGAGAACCCAGTTTAGAGAAAATGGCGATGAGCCTCCTTTTAGCGAATTCAGCCGCCGCGAAGCGGCGTGTACGGGCAAATCAGGTGAGCGGACAAATAATGCCCCCCTGGCGTCTTCCTGTATCTAGAACAAATTTCGGCACTCAGAGATACCGCTACCAATTACCGCTATTGTTAAACCTTCTTTTTTCTCATGGAATTGATATATACTCTGTAAACAGTCGTACAATACAAGACATTTTGTAATATAAAATCACTATTTACGTTTCAGATAGCTCTAAATATGTGTACTTAGGTAGATGTTTTTTTGCTGTTGTTGTTTTAGAGCGCAGCTCTTAGGGGCCCGTTACCGGCTTGAGCGGCGTCGCCGCCGCCGTCGGCGTAACCAAGGTCACCCCAAGGTCACGCGACCCCCCCAAGGTCATCCCAAGGTCACGTGGCCCCCAAGGTCACCCCAAGGTCACGTGACCCCCAGAGGTCACGTGACCCCTCCCCCAGGGTCACGTGACACCCAAAGTCACGTGACCCCCGAGGTCACGAGACCCCCAAGTCACGTGACCCCCCGAGGTCACGTGACCCCCGCCGAGGTCACGTGACCCCCCGCCGAGGTCACGTGACCTCCCCGATGACGTCATCGTCACTGATGACGTCACCGGCATCCAGATCGTCATCGTCATCATCACTAATGACGTCATCAGTGACGTCACTGAAGACCTCACCGGCATCCGCATCGTCAACGTCATCATCACTGATGACGTCATCAGTTGCGTCACTGATGACGTCACCGGCCTCCGCATCGTCATCATCATCATCACGGATTACGTCATCAGTGACGTCACTGATGACGTCACCGACATCCGCATCGTCATCGTCATCATCGCTGATGACGTCATCGGAGTCCGCATCGTCATCGTCACTGATGACGTCATCAGTGACGTCACTGATGACATCACCGGCATCAGCATCGTCATCATCACTGATGACGTCATCAGTGACGTCACTGATGACGTCACCGGCATCCGCATCGTCATCGTCATCATCACGGATGACGTCATCAGTGACGTCACTGATGACATCATCGGCATCGTCAGGTGACCCCCCCCCCAGGTCACTTCACCCCCCAGTATCCTTCCCTCCTCCTCCTCCTCAAGAGCTGCGCTCTAATTCGGTGTTACAGGGAGTTGTGAACGGCTTTCACTTTTTTTTTTGTTATTGTTATATACTGTGTTCTTCTTTTTTTGTATTCATGTCAGTTCCGCTGCTGCTTTGTATTGGGGCGCTGGGACTCGTCAAGCTGCTACGTGCAGCTTTTTTTCCAGCGCCCTTGTCACGAATGTATTTTTGTGGCAGAAAATAAACTGATTTGATGATGATTTGAGTTAACATTTTTGTAATGAGCCGCCGCAGACTGCCGCCGAGAAGTAGGAAAACCTTTTTCTAGAAAGCATCCCCTTTTCGATGAACGGCGTTTCTCTAAACCGTGCTTCGATAAAACGTGCCCATTCTCTGAAACGTGCTTCGATGAAATGGCATTCGATCAACCGTAGTAAAGCCGTCGTATAACTGTGATCTGACCGAATGTGGAAGTCTTCGTTGACCTTCCTTTTAAATGTTGTTCTTGAGTTCAGTAATTTGGCGCAACTTTTGAACGGTTGTTTAAAAAAAATATTATGTCATTTAATGTATTCAGAGATAGTCTATCGCTATGCTGTACCCAGTTCTTATACCTGCTATGGACAAGCTAATCGGGATATTTATGTCCCGAAAATATTTAATTCAATTCCTGACGTAATTTTTATGCATACCTAAAAAAAGCAACTTAAAATATTTTACAGTGATTTGACTCTACCTTAACTACTCATTAATAATTCTGTACCTTTATTTTGACAACCTTGTCGGAACCTTTTTATTTTTCGCATGTATCTCTCTACAGTGTTTATATCGGTCTACTGTGATTGCCCATCTCTATCCGTGACATGTACAATCTGACCTACTGCCCCCACCGGACAACTTTGATCGTCTATATGTGCCAGCTTGTTAACTTATTACGTACATAGTGGCTTACTTTCTCTCCCGGGCCATGTTACCCAAACCTATTAGCTATTGCTTTGAATTGGGCCAAAAATATCAGAAACAAACATGAAAGCCGAATAAATATTAATATTATTATTAAGACTAATTCATTTATACCTTTCATACACACTGGTTAACCGTACATACCTCTACGGAGGCAAACATCGACAATCTTTTACAACTCCAAATCATCGAGAACAGGCGCATTAGCACCCGACGCAGCACATAACAAGTCTGCATGAAAGAAACACAACGATACGAAAAGCGCCAAAGTTCAATGGCCCGCGCATATACATCCCGAGGTGCTAATGGATCTTATGCCGCACCGGCCGGTAGCACGGAAATCTTCCTTTCCACCGCACGGATCATCGTGTTCCACGGGCAACCGATTCCATATGGCCACCGGCTCAAGCCTCAACTCCAGAGGGCACGTCTTTCTCCTCTCCACACGCCCACGGACGGCACGCGTACGGCGGAGGCCACCTGTGTTCGCCGCGCACCTCGGTCGACTCCGCGTGAAGAACTCGCCCAGCTGACACGCCGGGTGGGTAACTGAGCGTGTGGTTCAACCTGCCGGAGCCAGCCGCAGCCGCAGACCCGGCTGTGTCTCAAATTGCCCTTAGCGCTGCCCGGACAGCGCATCGGCGAAGGGGCATCCAGCCACAGCCGTTGGCTTCTTGTCGGAGCAGCAGGCGATGAAAATGCTTTAATCACGCGGGGAACTCGTATCATCCGCCATCTGGGATATTATGTTTACAACTAGGTTGCTTACGATTATTGGGCTCCTACAGGTGGAGGACGGATCACGTGTGGCGCGTAAAGCCACAGTCCCCCTTCTCTTCCATCATACAAAAAAAAGACACCTACCTTGTTTGTTTCATACACGTATATGTATTCTTCGAACATCTCTGCGGACAGTTTTTGTATGGCCAATAATGTGACAGGACAGCCATACAAGACAGGTCTACAGACTGTGTTTAGTGTGATTCATTAGCAGTGATACCGCGGATTAACGTTTCGGCGATTTTGATATTATCTATGGCACCGTGAAGTCGCAACGGATCCATTCTTTATTCGCTGATAATTATTCACCTATATTGTAGGGTATAAGCACTGACAAATCACGTACAGTGACGGTTGAGGCTGAAGGGAGGAACTTGAAAAAGAGATCCCGAAAAACTCAGGATTGCGCGCGACCGATGTTTCCCGAAGATGCTTGGCGAGTCGGGGGTATCTTAATTATACGACACTACATACGACACTTCTAGGTGACGTCCCATCTGCGATAAGTGAAAAATTTCGCACCCTAAAATTTATTTCTGCCTTTGATTCGTGTGCTAGAAACACAGAATTGATCGACTCCCATATGTTGCTGACCTCAGACTGCCAAACGTAAATGTTAACACCAAAGCGTTCTCACAAAACTTGATTGCACCTTTTAAAGGAGAATGCGATGAATAAACGGTAGATTGAATGTGTCTAATACCAAGTAGCACAATATTGCCGCACAGTCAGGAATTTTCTGCCGGAGTGGCAATTCAGCACCCTTGAACGGAAGCATTTGGGGCGCCGCAGTTTAAGTCCTAATTGTCCCCACCCCCCTGTCCCAAAAAAGCTGTTCACTGTGAGTGTGACGTCTTTAGGCCATATAGACTGTCCTAAATGAGGTTTGCAAGCATACTTGCCGTCGGTTGCTTATGTGCAAGTAAGATTCGCAACACTGATTCTTTTGTCGATATTTCTACGTTCTTTTTTTTTAGAAACAGACCGACTCGCACGAGACTCACCTGTTGAAATTCATACGAAATTTAAGCACCAAGCATTGTCAAAACAACCGGGTAGGTGCGCTTTAAGATGCGCATTGAACCGAGTTATGGAAATTTTCACCACCGTTGGTCGGCAATTCAAATCACCAGGACGAGCCACGCGACGGAAGTGGCCGGGAAAGTGCTTCACGCAAACCGACTTTTCAAAATAGCGCGCCCCTTCGGCACGACTCCGCAAAAAATAAAAACAGAAAGAAAAGCCGAACCTTGGGCACGGTCACCGCCTCCTCCGCCTCCTTTCAACGCCATTGTTACACGGGCCTTATTGTTCCGAAGGCCACGTCCCATGCTTCGGACCGTGCATCGAGGTAAGGCTCCAGCGCATCCACAGGTGGAAGACGGGACTTTCCCAAGAAGCAGAACAACAAGAGGCGGCGAGAGGAGGACCCGATGTCCAGATGGACACCTGCCGAGTCTCAAGCGTGCTTCCTCCACCAGAAGACGCGGGTGCGGCAAAGCACGTCCAGCGGCGTCGATGCACAGACACAGCACCGTCTCGCTCCTGGTGGTAGCTCGTGCTGCTAACCGGGACGTCCATTTCCGCCAGATTCTCACGGAGGCGAGACAGGGCTTCGCGGACGAACCTTCCGTGAGGATCCTCCCCCGCGGGTGCTTGCCGCTAAACGGCATCTCCTTATTCTTTTAATTTGGGTTCGACACGGTCCGACTAGTCAGCCGGATGGGACATCTTGTCTTCGGGTTCTGCGCAGTGTGACCGGGTCCGCCGCCAGCGGGGGGTTCGTCTTCCTCTGGTCCAGTGTCCTGCTGTTGCCCCTCGGGTATGACGAGGCGGTGTTCTCGGATGGTCCGCAGATGCCTAATTCAATTGTCATCGACGGGGTGGGGTCGCCCATCGCTTTCTACGTGGTGTTTTATGGTCGTTTTCTTTTCGTGTCCTTTCTCTGCTAGAGATGGCAGTCATCGGTACTTTGTTTAGGAAAAGGTTGCTGGATCCTTACGGGTGTCTGATGGAAATGAAATCGCGAGCGGCATTTTATCAAGCGATGACTTTGCAAATACTGAGGTCAGGCTTTCGTTTTTCGAAATCTTCGCCAACAAATGCTTTCCGTGTGTTTGACTAATTGTGCTGAAAAAAAACAAAAAAACGTAACAGTTTTTTTTTTTTTTTTTGTGGTTTGGGGGGGGGGGGGGGGGGGTATGACACGTTAGTTCTACTTACCTTAGGTATCGGGAATCGCCGAGCATAAAAGTTGTGTACGCTCTCTCGTGCACCAAAATTTAGAATTGTAATTGGTTGTCAGCTTCAGATCAATGGACTGAGCCACCTTGCTGTGACAGATCTCCGGGAAATAAAAGATGCAACGAGCCGCTGTACCACGGCGGTCGAGCGCGGACAGTGTTTGCCACGCGCGCGTCAATTTCACGCTCCCGTACGATGGCGTAATTTTGAAATCAAAGATGCACATGATCCAACTCTTCCGGAGAGCGAAGAAACTTGAATGAACGAATCACACTTGAGTTCTTTTGAAAACAAAGGATTTGTTGAAATATTAATGAATGTTCGCCCAAATATAACTTTATATTTTATCCTCAACCCTGGTTTTCATAACGTGGGTCAACTTGGTTACGCATAAAATATTTAATTATTAGAATAATAGTGTTTGTCATTTTGTTTTCTTCTTAATTTTAGAGCAGAATTACTGACGTTAATTTTCGCGTGCACGTGAACTTCTGACCAGGCGGTTTATATGAGAGCGGTGACAGACTCCATCAAAAATCCACAAAGAAACTTTAAAAAAAATATTTAAAAACCCGTAAAATTTTCAGAATTAGTAAGCGGAGGCGTGGGATTTGGTTCCACGTCATTTTCGAAGTAGGAGAGCCAGATTTTTCTTTTCAGCATGCCATCAAGCGTATGTTCGTGACACGATTAAAGCAAGACGTGAAACATAGCGAGAGACCACTCGATTTGATTACTCGCCCACGCCGTCAAACACAACAGCGCTTGTGTGTGTCTGCCCGAACAGAACAGTTCGAACAAATGGAATATGTCCTGTGTCGCGGGATCGTAACAAGTCGGACGTGAATCTAGTTTTCTTACCTTATCGTACGGGTTCTAGTATTTCAAATAGCCTTTTTGACGTCCGCGTCTGCAACTCTATCCAATTCAATGTTATTCACAGGATCCCCGCGTTAGGTCGACGTTGTCACAATTACAATGTATCCAGTGGTCGTGAAAAAGAAGCAGATGTTTTTTGTTTTGTTTTTTTGCGAAAAACGGGCGGCGCGATTGGACACACTACGACGGCTTTGTCCCAATCACGATATCCCTGCTTGTCGTCGAAAAAGTACAGCTCGCTTTTTCCGGGGCACGATCGAGCACGAGTGGCACAATCTTTCACACCCTCTTTCAACTACGCCCGACAGGCGCAGCGTAGTTTCGCCTTGGTCAGCTCAAGCACTCATGGCGAACGACGCGCAGTTGACGAGGCGTTGACGTGCTCGCACACGCTCTTCCGCGCACGAAAAACCCGAAAGAATTCAATGTCTCGGTTGATTTGTGGGTGTCTAACTTCGTCGAATGCTTCACGTGTACAGGTTTCCACATGGTACGTCAGGTGGTAGGGCCACTTAACGTTCGCCACGGAGGCCAAATAAAACGAGATCCGGTGCTTTTTCTTGGCGCCGTATATGGTCCAGAAACACATCGATCTATCTTACCTCCGGTCGTCGACTCACCTTTTCCGATTTTCCGCCTAGAAAAACGAAAAGTCGCGCCGTTCACTCTTGCTCGTAGAAACATACGCAAGAAGCTGGTCAACGGGAAGTTATATCGGCCACGAAGTTCCGCCATTACTCGTTTGTTTACCTTGGAATACCATGTAGAGAATTACGGTTAGACTTCTCACTGTAAAATTTTGATTCCTGATTTCACAAATCTCGACAGTTGCACGTGACTCATATAAAAACGAGGGAAATACCCGCTGATAATTATCAGTCGGCCGAGACACCTCGAAACGAATCTACCATTTGTAGCTATCACTCTAAAAAAAGCCAGTGCTTCTACTTTCCAGCACAACACTCGAAGAGCCAATCACCGCAACTTACGGAGGCAGCTCAGCGAATGACAATGCCGAAACATATGTTTAGACCAAAAAACGTAGTCTGAGTTGTGACACTAAGCAATGCAAGCGTGACGTTTTGCATTGCTTAATGTCACAACTCAGACTGCGTTTTTTGGTCTAAACGTATGTTTCGGCACTGTCATTCGCTGAGCTGCCTCCGTAAGTTGCGGTGATTGGCTCTGCAAGTGTTGTGCGTGAAAGTAGACGCACAAAACTTTTTTTAGAGTGTGTTTTGTTTCTGTGTGGCCATGACGTCAACCACTTTCACTAGATTTATATATATCGCGTGGGTTAAACAGATCGCATCCCCGCTTCGAATGATAAAACTCGGGCATCTTTCTAGCAACGCCATAATGTTAATTAATTGAAAAACTTGAAATGAATTTAATTGATTACACCTACCCATAAACCTGTTGGAGAGCCAATTACTGCGACCGGTCAGAGCCAGATCAGAACATGACGAGGTCGAGAAAACATTTTATACTCTCAACAATGAACTGCGATGAGATACTGCGTACCAGGTTCCAGTTCACTTACTCCCGTCATGCCTTGTGACACGCCGCGCAGACATTTTTTTCTATACGTCGATTCACCTAAGCGCAGTTTAAGGTCACAACATTTGTCGCATATAAGCGTCTGCTCTGGCCGGCTACACCAATCAAGTGCAGAGACTGCGTCTTGAACCTGTGTTTTGAGTGTGGGCATTTGTGTTCGAGGGGCTTCAGTCGTGAAGCAAAGCATAGGTTCAAGCGTTATCATTCACTGACTTCTCCCCGTGTGAGTACTTTGCGGGAAAATAATCGCACGGGAGTTTCCAGAACACAGTTTAATGTATCGTTGGTGACAAGCAGGCCAATTACACAATATTAACAATAAGAAAACGTAGAGGCAGCTATGTATAATTTTTGCTCTAAGCCATATATGAGCACGTTGTTCACAGTGAATTCTCAGAAACCGAGTTTCGTCTTGACGTCTGCCAAAAGCGACAACCTTTATTACGTAATATGCACGTAGGGGCGGAAGCTATGTCAAAGCTCGTCGTCAGCATGGATTCGGCAACAACGAGCTCAGCTATGGCCGCCAGTGAATACCGTTCTTAAATACACCATGAGAGTCAGCTTTATTGCAGCGACCCACGCTAGAAGAGGCCGGCAGAAGCCATCAATGAAAAATACCAGTTCACTTCGTAGCAGACGACACAGACAGCGCGTGGGCGGAGACGACCCATCCCCGCGTACTCATTTCTCCCTTTCTCCTTTTTGTGTTTCTTTCCCCCTCTCTCTCTCTCTCTTTCTTTATCAGCATGAGCCAATCACCGATCGTTCCCGTGGCGGCTGAAACCAAAATAATGAAGAAAACAAAACAAATCTTCCAATCCAAAGTCAGCCCGTCCCAAAACAAGAAGCCGAAGCCAACTACGGGAACGGAACGACCCAGCGGCAAGCAAGCAAGGAAGCGGATACGGTCTGCTGGTCGCACACCTGCCGCCACGAGCACCTGTGCGTGAATCGCGCGGCAGAGAAAAAATAAAAAAAAAGACGAGCAAAAAGAAAAATGGCGAGAAGCGAAAGAACGTAAAACGCTGAGTGGCGTTTCGTGTAGCGTTGGTATGCGCTGAGGTTTTTTACTCCCACCGTGGTGAACTATGGGTTGATGGGAAGCCTATTTTATTCTTAGTAGTGTACGTTTCCTCTTGAACGCTCAAGGTGATAAAAAAATATATATATGTATGGTAGAACGCGTCTGCTATCGCGCGATAGAGATCGCGTGAGGGAGTGGCATACGCCTAGTGATTATTTCCGAACTTTGGAGGTACGTGCGAGACTCCAAAATTGCACGGTGTTTTGGTTGCGTTATTTTTGTTCGAGATGAAATACGTCTGCTCTATCCGCTAACTTTGTTTTCAGGAGGAAGCTTCAGACAACTGTGCTAGACTGCAGCTTGCAATATCTCGAGACTAGATCCTTCCTCGTAGACGTAGACCGTAATAAATAAATAGATGTAACAGCCGGAAAAGGTCGCCCGGTCATGAGGCTGTCTCCAACTGTCTAGATCACAAGAGTCAAAGAAACGCACTAAAAAAAGGCGCACGAGCACACGTAACGTTATCACAAGACCGCTCGAATGGCCCGCAAGAGCGCGTTCTGGGGTGCGAAAACGCAGACCGTCTGCTAATGAGCCCCTGCAATGTCATTGACATTGTTTCTTGAGAATGTTGTCAAGGCTTGCATTGACGTCACTTGAGCCGCCATCGTGGTACCCTTGCTGCTCTGAGCGCGTTTATCCCGCAGCGTAAAAATCGCAACATGGAATCTGTGTTCTTCCGCAGGAACGGCACATATTGTCATCAACATTCTCATAGGAGGCGAATGCCATGTCGTCATGTTCGAGTCACGCGTCAAACCTTTCCAGAGATTAACACCCGGAGTAAAAGTGCTGAGTAACTGTGCTGTGAATGCACGTGTAGCGTCTAATATTTTACGGAAGAGAGTTACTGGGTGTTCTCTATACACTCTAAAAAAAGTCTGTGCGACTACTTTCACGCACAATACTCGGAGAACCAATCAGCGCTACTTACGGAGGCAGCTCAGCGAATGACGATGCCGAAACATGTTTAGACCAAAAAACGCAGACTGAGTTGTGACATTAAGCAATGCAAGCGTGACGTTTTGCATTGCTTAATGTCACAACTCAGACTGCGTTTTTTGGTCTAAACATATGCTTCGGCATCGTCCTTCGCTGAGCTACCTCCGTAAGTTGCGCTGATTGGCTCTCTGAGTGTTATGCGTGAAAGTAGACGCACACACTTTTTTAGTGTGCAGAGAACGTACACTGGCGGCTCACGGAGGTAGGAAACTTGTGGAGGGAACATGAGGCCGCCAGAGCTGAAGCCGGGGAAGACTCCTGGTTTAAAAAGACACGATGGCACAAACAAACAAAACCAAATGACCCTACAACCCCTTTCGAAATACTGCCCTCTGTTGGCAGCCGTGGAATCAATGCACAGTGGCGGACTAACTCCTTAACGTCCCACGGCGCATTTAAAAAAACACACCCACAAAAAAAAAAAAATTATGAGTGCAGGGACGTTGTACTTTTGACGCTGTTTGATTGGGTCGTTGGCACGTGATCTGACGTTCGCATCTTATGGTATGACCTGTGCGTTCCTCGATGCAGTCGCCCCTCCATTGTGCAATGGTTATGGCCTTCTAATAATCGGCACGAGAATGTCGCAAGGACATCCCTGTTGACGTTTCCACCGACCGGCACCTCTGCTTCGAACCTCACTTGGAATATTTTCTCGTTTGGCTAGCTCGAGCCACTATGTCGCCTCTCCCCCTCTTCGTATACCTCCATGATTTTCGGTCATAGCTGTAGGCACGCCTGCTCAGCGCGCGTTGACGGTGAGCTTTTACGGTGCGTTTGCAGTCTGAATTTTACGCCATCAATACTGAATGTCTTCGCAGTCTATAAATGTGAGCTTGTTCTGAGCGTGGGCGGTGCCCCTCTCATGGTTCCTACCCGTGATGTCACGATTATTAGGAGCTAGCGACGAGTTCGAAGGTGCATAAAAAAAGTTCGGCGGAAGTCCTCACGTTCCTAAATCAACACCGTCAAAGCTGAGAGTCTGGCTTTGCTCTTTATTTCCGTCGATGAGAGCAAAACCAATCTTACTCAAGACCCAGTGAGCGTCCGCCCAATCGTGGAAGGCCGATCACAGTGACGTTTTCGGTCGCGCACGTCGCCAATAGGAATCGCAAACTAGGAAAGCTGCACGTAGTATTCAAATAAGCCATGTGTCATGCTTTTTATTTATAACTTTTTTTTTTTTTAATATCTTCTGAACTTTTAGGATGGCGCCCAGCCGTATAGTCGGTCTGCGAGGTAATTAACAATCTGTTAAACCGTGTGCCTGAACTATGAAAAGGTTTCATTGGTTCCAGAATGTGAGAACACGGGCTGACGTTTTTAAAGTAATGATAATAAAGTAGGAGAAAAAGTAGGAGCCTGTTAAGGGGTGCAGTGAAAATCGAAAAATAATCAAACAGACACGGAGGTAGAAGGCAAAGATATATAACACTTAAAAAAATTAATAAAAAGGATAGGCGAGTTTTTGCTTTACGTTCTCTTAAATGTTTCTTTTTTTTAAAATTAATTTTAAGGCACTTTCGGATTCGGTTTTCAATGAGGACCGATTAAACGAGACGTCGTCGCTTTGCGTCGCGTCGCGATCCTTGCTTAGCTTTCCTATAAGCTTCGAATGGAAATGATCTTCCGTTGTTCGTTACGTAGAATTCCTTCGCAAGCTTGATCACGTCGAGTCTACGCAGGTTCCAAACAAGATATGGGACGATTGAGCGCACAAACGCCGCGGGATCCAAAACAAATCTCGATTCCCACGCTGTCCCCCCCTCTCTCTCCCCCGTCGCTGCAACCGCAAGACGGAAACTCCGAGTCAAAGCCCAGGCGAGCGACCGAGATGTATCCGGAGCACCCCTCGTTTATAAACACACACTTCCTCGATCCGACCCAGTGTTTTTGGTTCGGCACGTCGGTGTGGTTTTTAGGCCGCCCCGCTTCCCGTTCGAGGCTGGCAACCCTGTAGCGACATCGCGGCCCCCCGTTCCGCGGCATAACTTGGCTGCAGACGACCAAAGCCACGGCGTGAGCAGAGCCAATCAGGGTGACGGAGGCAAGCACGTGACAACGTTTCATCAGAGCGTACTCTATCGCGTAGAGAGAGCTGTCAGCTCTCACGCGCTTTGCTGCGCCGCTCTGATTGGCTCGATAAGGCTGTAGCGTTAGCACTTTGCCAAGTCTGGGGCGAACCGGGGAGGAGAGAGAAGTTAGGACTGTGTCTTCTCTTCGCAACGTCATCTCTCAGCGGACCAGAAGCCGCCGGCTAAGGAAATAGTTGGATTCACTCACACGCCCGCACAAGAAACAGGCGCAGTCTTTTTTTTTTTTTTTTTTTTTGCTTTTATCGGCATAGGGTTTTTTATTTATTTTTTTGCTTTTTTTGTTTGTTGCGATCTTTGTTACTTTGATCGTTCTAACTGGAGTCTGTCCGCGCGAAGAAAACGTGCCGGATAACGTAAGTATTTGGCCTCGGATAAATAAAGAAAAAAAGAAAAGGAAAAGGAAAAAGAAAACCCAAGCATACTGCGGCATCGCTAGAGTATACATACCATAGGCTGTTTTATAGGCGGGCATAGCGCCGTACCTTTGATGTGAATCTTCTTTCTTGCCCCGCATTCTCCGTTGCGCTGTAAATTAATTGACTTTTTTTTTGTGCGAGAATATGAATGTAGAGCACGGCACAGTTAGAACGAACAAAATTAATTTCGTACTTGTGCATTTTTTATTTTATTTTACAGATGAGAGGTTGTTATTAAAAAGGGGGAACGCATATGAAGCCTCCACTCAAGTGGTTGAAGTTTGATTCTCAACGCTATTCGCGACGTACGCGATCGAAAGCGTCGCTGTGGTCGGCCTGCAACAATTGGCCTAATGCTGACTAAGACGCCAGCAAATGATTTCTTATTGACGGAAATGAGAGTAACGTAAGAACTTCGATTTTGACAGTGTTGGCAGCGTTGGTTTCAGAGCGCTATGATTTCATGAAAGCTCCCTCACCCCCTCACCCTTCACAACCCTTCCCCTCCCGTCTCAGGAGCACAACTCCATAGGGGGTGAACCCCTCAACAAATAAAAACATGTCTCTCCCTCTCAAGCTTCCTCCATGCTTGTTAGAGTCAGCACCGAACTTGTTGTTCGTAAAGTGATGACGTCACAAGAGGGTACCATACAAGGGCGCCACCAAAACATCTCACGCTAATAACATGTCTGAATTAAAGAAAAAAAGAAAAACGAAGTCAAGATTAAAAGCGCAATATGATGTTAGTGCTAGTAGTGTTAATACAGGTTCTCAGTTTACTTACAACATTTAATGGTGAGTTTATAGTCGAGGATTCGAGGCGGCGAGTGGATCTTCGAGCGGGGGGGGAGGGGGGGGGGGGGAAGGGAAGGGAAATATCCGGCTCCAAAATCCGGTCGCCACCGGTGCGGATCGGCCCGCGTATTCGCAAGTGTAAACAAACGCACCATAATAGTCTTGTGCCTGACCAATCAAATGAGATCACCTAGTATACCTGATATCTTAAAATCTAAAAAGGAGACAGACCTAGCCTGAGCAATAGCTATAAGTCAGCTGTGATTTCCATCTGCCAGCAGATGGAAATCTTTTCTATCACCTGTTGATTTCAAACTGAAACGGTACGCAGCGTACATCACCAACAGTGTTTCCAGAAAGCTCAAAAGAATTCCACAAACAATGCACCGTTATCCAGCGTACGTGCGCCTATTTTCTAACCCAGCAAGGGGAGGGGCCAAATAAAAATCGACAAATGACGATGTAAACAAAAACAAAAATTGAGAAAGGAATTTTGCGATGGTATACAAAATGGGAGACTGACACCGTTTTTACGCCATGCTCAAATCTGCATCGGGGGGCAGATTTCTCTATTGCTCAGAAATATTCTTGGTCTGTTTTCGACGTTGGCCGAGTCCCCTTTCGTAGATCGCACGAGTCGAAATTCAAGCCTCCCTCTTGAGATCTGTTATGTGCTTTACTTCTCCACTTTGATTGGCTCAAGTGAACCCTTCGCAGTGCAATCCACTTATAATAATAATAATAATAATAAAAAACTAAAATTTTATTTTTGTTATAACCGATTATGGTTATATCTGGACGAGAAACGTATCTTTTCTATAGTCTATAGAAACTTTGGAAACTGATCGTTATAAGCGGTACTTTATTATATATGGTATCGTTATAAGTGGATTGCACTACTCCGTTTCACTTTAAGTGTGACCGGAGCCGACACTATACTATTCGATGCAGCCAATCAAGAAGTGGCAAAATTGCATAATCATGGCGCTCATGGCCTTTGAGATTTTTTTGTCCCCGATTAAACCAATCACGCACAGTGATTGGCTTAGTCACATCCTGCGCTGTGTGATTGCTTTAACCACACGCAGCAGGATGCACACCCACAGCACATCCTGCGTAGTGTGAGAGATTAGCTTGCGCGTGATTAGTCGGTGATAGCAAACACAAGGGTTACTAGCGCCATGACGATGCACTTTTTGCCACTGATTGATTGGGTACATCGTATAGTAGAGCGTCGGCTGTGGTGGCTGTTAAAGTGAAACGAAATATGCAATCTTTCGCCCAAGTAAGTTACGCTGAAACGGTCACAGAGACGCATATAATGCCGCAGGACGCCCAAAGGAACGCCAATCATCGGTTTCTTTTTGATCACTCTTTGTCTTTTGAGAGTGCATGACCGTATACTATGGAGCACGCTACCAATCACCCTTCTTGTTGGCCGAATAAAAAGCTACACGTGGCCCCGCGGTCCGCGGAACAAGTCCTTTTGTACGAGATCTTCTACGTCATTTATCGTAGGCCAGGTGTGGAGCGCAGACTCGGTGCTGCCTCGTCTGCGTTCGGTTTGAAAGTCGTGCCGCAACGGATATCAAACCCGACTCCCAACCGAACGCTCACGCGACCCACTCCTGTCGAACCCTGTGCCGCCGCGCAGGCCTCTGACTGGTGACGTCGTAAATCCACGTATAACGGCCTCGTTACCTAGTAGAGTCACTGACAGCTTATTAAGAAACGCAAGGTGTGGCTTACAACGTTTACGCTTTCTGCTTCGTGATTGATTTTTCGGAGTTATTATTGGCTAACGCGGCGATCTGAGTGGCCGCCGAGCAATAATGAGATGCTCCGTGCTGGCCAAGCCGTGCCTTAAGCTCTCACGCGACTCAGGGAGGTGTTGCGCAAATTCGGGTGAGAGTTCGTGGAAACACGCACGGACAGTTTCAGTGCATTTCAACTTTCAAGCAAACCGTGACACCGACCACTCTATACGTTTCCCTTCACAGCATAATCTCCGCCTGTCCAACAGCTCGCGCAGCTGGTCCCCGGGCGTCATTGCCTCAACATCTTTCATCGACGAACATCTATTTTCTCTGGGAGGGTTTTTCGTCACGACCGCGGCTGCGCCGGCGACCGGCTGTTGCAGCAGCACGTCCCCGCTGCTCGTCCGTCGCCCCGCAACCCTGACGCGGATTCGCGGGGTCTCCACCGAGAGACACTTCGCAGGCGCAAGCGTTCCCCAGCCAAATCCTGCCCTAGGCCGCGACACAAACCTCTGGACAGTGTCGCTCGCAGAGCCTCGAGGGATCGACGGCGTTTCTGTCAGCGCGGCCTCTGGATGGCAGCGGCCGGCTCAAGGCGCCGTGAGATCCTCAAACTCCCGCCACCTAAGAAACAAGGCCGGCGCCTTTGCCCCCCTAAACGTCAGCGCTGGTGAAGTCACGCTGCAGCGCCTAGCTCGCGTCGGCATCGCTGTCAGCGTTTCTCGCGGCGTCTCGCAGCCAGCGAGATGTTAGAATGTGGCGGCGTCTCTCGGCTTCAGCGTGTTTTCCACTTGGGGCGGGTCGGGGGTCCACCTACGATGACGTCATGAGCCGGCCCTGTCTTCTTGGTGGTATTGCTCAAGAAACCGCCCTCACTTTCCCGCGCCAAAGGCGGAAGATTTTTATAGGAGACGAGCAGCGGTATTAGCTTACCGAGGCCTGGTGTTCGAAACCCACGGCATGCAGCTGCGTCGCTCAGTTTTGACCGGAAAGAGCGCGGGGATGTTTGCTTTCAACGCGTTCGAGACGTCAGTTTACTGTAATGTATACGTGGTGCGAGCACAATCTTAAGTGGTAAAAAAAAAAGGAAAAAAAAAGGAAAAAACACGGACAAGTTGAATTGAACGCTGCGAGCCGGAGAGCGGATTCCTAATACATCATAAAGGGGGAAGGACCCATACATCGAGAGCAATTATAAATTATGTGGTGGAAATGCGGCAACAGGGAGAGTATCGAGCCAATCGCGGCCTGTGTATGTGAGTCATCACTGTAAGCCTAAAGCCGGGGTAACGCTGCTTTAGGCTTTTAAGGGGGCCATGAAACGAGTTTTGGGCTGGGATAAATGATTTTGAATTGGGACTTTACTAATCGCATATCGTTTGGTTGGCCAAAAGAAAGAGGGTAGAAAGTCAAAAGCCAGCTTTTCGGCACGAACATTTGAAGATATAGTGGACTATTTTGTACCTTCTTTCCTTCGAAACTTTCTCCGCCTTTTCGCTATGACACATCCGCGGTTCCCAAAGCGCGTCAGCGGTGCCAACCTGACGTCAGCCAACCCCAGCCTACCCATTGGACACGAGAACTGCGTCACTCGGACGTATGCGCTCGTCAACAATCAATCTGTCGACAAATATTTGGATTCGCGTTCGTGGCCAATGAGTGCCCTGACAGAACTTATCGTCACTGGGGAATGACAAGTTGTATGATGTGCATAAAAAACACGGTGGAAGCTAGGAGTCATTGCGCCGGTGTCGAAGAATGTCACGACGACGTGACTTCACAATTCGCATTTGAGTTGAGAATTAAAGCTAAGGAGGAAGAAGTAGGAAAATCGTTTCATGGACTCCTTGAAGTCTGCTTGAAGTCTGCAGACATCAGTCACCACGATATCCGTGGTTCGAGTGCCGCGTGCCAAGTTTCTCCTTGAACTCGTTGCCATGTTGCAGACTGTGTTTTTCTATGATGAATAAGCAGTGTGCCCGCAGCTTAAAGTCGCCGTCACACCGCAGATATACACCATACCATGTCACAGGCACGTAGCCAGGATTTTGTTCCGGGGGGGGGGCGCTCATGACAAAATGTTGTATGAGGGGGAGGGGAGAGAGGTTGGTCCAAGCAAAATGGAAGATTTCCAGGGGGGGGGGGGGGGGGGGGCGGGCTCCATGCCTCCCCCCCCCCCCCCCCCCCTTGCTACGTGCCTGCCATGTCATGCGACATTGCTATAACCCGTTCTTTTTTTAATATAGGAAAGTATACATTTCCTAAAGTGATAGTAAAACCAGCTTAATTTTTTTTCTCGATGTAATGCATTTAGCCAAGACTTCGAACTATCCCCCAACATAATGGTAGTGTAATAATAATGCGGCTAAATTCGAAGCCAGTGCTTATGTCTGGATATGCCTCTAGGATCTGGCTCCGGCACCGAGTATCTCTCCTCGGCGTTAGGGCAGCACGCACATCTGGCATGTGTCTGGCAGGTCTTGACGCCTTCGGGTTTCGCACAATCGCCGAAGAAGCGGCGCATTAACGTGAGCCAGACAGACCGGATGCGAGAAAGCGACGAGGCCGTCGTCGAAGCAGGCGCTCACGCCCTTTCGCCACCGCCGCCACCCGCCAACGCAGAAAAAAAATGATAGCCAAACTTCCACAAAACTCGGACAATTTGCACACAAACAAACACACTCAGGAAGCATACAAGAACACCTGAGAGAAAGTGAAAAAGAAAAATTTGAGAGAACGATGGAAAGTCATGAAGGCTGAACCCGTATTGCCTCCCGGTACCTTCGGAGACCACCGGTCGCTCGCCAAGGCGCGTGCGACTTGCCTCTCAAAGCTCGCGCGTGTGCGAGCATGTGCATCCGGCCGGTGTGCGCCTTGGGGTCTTGCCCCTTGGCCCTCCGAGGGTCACGTGGAACGGAGGTCTTGCCCTTCGAGGTGCGCGCGCAGGTCTTTTTTGCCGGCACCGCCCGCATTCCGCGTGGGCGTAACGGTATTGCGAAGCGGATATTGCGCGTCACGAAGTCGCACATGGCGTTGCGCCTTCGGCTATTTTTTTGTTGAAACAGCCGGAACAAAGTTTAGGCAAAGTGGCAGTTTTTTTTTTTTTTTTTTTTTTTTTTATGAAGATACGCCCAATCATTTAAACGTCGTCAACAGTTTCCGGTCTCGTGTGGTTACATCCGCTTTTGAGTCGATTATCCTGACGTGTGACTATTAAGGGCATTGGGTCAAAACATAGCCAACAGACGCTAGACCAAGGCTTATGGAAGCTCTCATCGTACGCCGGAGTTTTTAATGAACAACGCTCTAAGGTGTCTCTGCATGCATGCTGCAAAACAAGGCATATTTGTTTTTTAGTTCAGTATGGGATCAGCGATATTGTTTTGCAACGGTAACCTAGTCTCAGGGGCGAGAAGGTGTCCACCTCTTTTTTCATTGACATGGTATGGTCATTTGATGATGGTACGGATTATCCTTCGTATTGGTCCAGCTGATTAAAAGAGAAGCAGTGTTTGGTTCTGCAAGTGAATCACTACGAAATTAAGGTAGATATGCAAAAGCTTTAGAGAGAGCGATACAACTTAGAAAAAGAAAAAGGAGAAAGAGATCACCCCTTCCACACGAATTCTTCCGATAACTATAGAGCCCTTCATTAAAGAAACAAATACGTCGGACCACGTATTCGCTATCCGGAGCACGAGTCCCGACCTGAAGCTTACAGTAATCAAGATAGAGCAGGGCTACTCCTACGCCACCTGTCTGCGGTACTCGTGGCCTGTTCCTTCATGTCCCGTGAGAACTCAGCAGCGCATCCCGTTCCACGGAAATACTCATCCCATTCAGAGGGACCAACGACACGTCCCTGTCTTTGTCCCAACGTTCCCGACCTGGTCGGCCACGTACGTTGTTTTTCGGCCTCAAAGAGCGCCCTTTCGATACGCTCACCGAAGCATCCAGGGCTTCTGGACATGCCACTGGTCACCGTTGAGAGCGCAAGAGCGCGGCGGCTCAATGGCGTCCCGCCTAGCTGCGCTTGATGACCATTTCTGTGGGACCACGTCCACGTCCGACATCCGTGGGACCTCCTCGCAGTGCCGAGAGCGGTCATTGACGATGTCATCCTTCCGGTGCGACGCGCAACTCATTCCTTCCTGTGGGAACGAACTCTCCGCGGGTTTTCAAAACGTGGATTTTGTTCTTGTGCTCTTTGTTTACTTGGCATTGCTTGCTTTATTCTTTTTGGCGTGTATGATACTGAGAAAGTTAGCCGTGTCTTGCTTCAGCTCAACGATAACAATAACATTCTCCCATTTTTTAATGTATACAAAAAGAACATATGTCGCGTTTTTTTCGGGAGAAGTTAAGTCTCATGCTGCTCTATACCATATACCAAATCTACAAAACCTGAAACAGGTAGCGTTAACAATAAATCGCATAATCTGGTACTTTAGACGATATCCTCCAAAACGATGTACCAAGACGTTCTCCTTTTAACTATTAGTAATAAAGATACATTAAACTGCCTCGTACCCCTTTTCAAATCAAGTAGGCTCTTGCACCCCTCAAGATCGGTCCGCAGAGGAGAGTTTTCCTATGTTACATTACGTTACGACCGTTTACGATCGCTTACGTTGCGAGTCACTTGGACATCCGTGCTTTGAAAGATGCGTGGCGACAGGTTCAAGGAGCAGCTTGGCACGCGACATACAAAGCATGACGGTCCCGGTGACTCTTCACGTAACGTAACAACTCGTAAGCTAACGCCCCTGTGTGAACCGACCTTTGCCGGGTAAGCGACAACGCGAAAGATTTAATCTGTAACACCATATATGCTGTCTCATACTTAGTGTACAACCATAGCCTCAACTACACTCAAACATCCTGGCAGTTCGACGACGAAGCCATAGAGTGCCCGGTCGCAGATTTGGAGCGCGAGGATCATGGTAGCACACAGCATCAATGCGCCATTTCTCGGGGAACGTGGACACCACGCACAGCTTTTGCCGCTGCGAGGACCCGAAACATGATTTTCAAACACGACGATAAAAGAGACGGTAGCGCGAGGAACGCGAGGAGCACGAGCAGACATTCTATCGCTCGGGAGAAGTGTGTTTCGGCGTATCGCCGCTGCGGGGCGCCCGTCACGTGGCTGTCCTCTCATCCGCTGTCTGTCACTCTACCTTTTCGATTTCGGCGGCCGCTTCTCGCGGCGATCTGCCAGGCTTTGTCAGTATAGAGGAGGCTACGGTGTAACGTTGTCAGAGCTGTTGGCGCGAGCACGAGGCTTGATCTCGCAGATAATGTGCACGCGTTTTCGCGCCATCCAAACCATAGATGAAGCCAGGTGCTCTCGTCAGTAGCTTTGACATCGTTGTATACTAAGTATGAAACGGAGTATAGATATCATCGCATCTAACATAATGATTGGCCCAATACCGTATACTGTCACTCATTATGCAGGTGTTCACTCGAAACCGGTAATACAGGCCGCTTACATTTAAATACGTCCAGAGCAGTGCCGTATTCAGGAATATATTTTTGGAGGGCGAGGGGGGGGGGGGGGGGGGGGGGGGCTGAAATGGCTTGGATGTTTATGACTTAGTGTGTGGAAGGGAAGGGGGGCGGGTTCAGAGTGCAGATGTATATTATAGGGTCGAATCCGTTTCGGGGGGGGGGGGGGGGGGGGGGTGAAGCGCCATAAAAATACGCGTCCCCCTGTGACTCTTCACGCCACTGGTCCAGAGAAATAGAGCGGAAAGGCCGAGTATTCCGTCGGGAACTGTAATGTAAGAAGAGCGCCGGCTAGACGCAAGGGTAGATGCGTGGAACGCTGTACCAATGAGGACGACACGGGAGGGTCGGTATTTCAACGCCGGTACAACGATCAGCCAGGAAGTAAGCCTGGGTACGCGGAATGCGAGATCGCAGTTTTGCATTTCGTCTGCTTATACGTGCTCGGCGGCCGACCTTGTGACGGTGGTGTTCCGACGTTATTTTGACGTGGCTGTAGAAAAAAAATGTGAAGGACTTTTGCAGCGTCAAGTTTCGATGGCTGCAGTCTGAAGCGGCCTTCATTGCCAGGTTCTTTCATCTCGTTCGTTTTACTTTACACATATTAAACAGAAAGTATGGTTTCGCAGCTTGTGATATCGAGGGACAAATGAACATGCAATAATAGGTCTGGCAGTGAAGAGATACAGAGTTTGCATAAATGAACAAAAAAAGAGAAGGGCATAAACGTCCTTACAAATGGCCCACGGAAAAAAATTGTTGATTAAGACGGCCTTATGCAAATAGGATTAGAAAGGCTATGGAATGAGAAATTCTGCGTCCTATAATAACCAGAGTCACCTCTCTATGAAGATATTCATACACTAACTACTTGGAGCACTTGCATTTTTTCGTTTCCACCTGGGCGTGAACCGCAGCGAGGGCTAGAGGCCTCTAGCCTCTACTCTGGTTTTGATATGGAGATTATGAACCTGACCCTACCAGCATACGTTCATGTAACCAGTCCAGCGTGTTGAACATTAGATACTATGACCAGTGAGGACCAGTCAGAATGGGAAAGCAAAGCAGACTGGTCGTTGTGAGCTTTTATAAACAGCCAAAGATTCGTCTGCTTTGAGAACTGGCCAAAGTTCAAAGCCATAGAAGGTGATTTTCATTTAGGCAGTAATTTTCCTGGTCTATAAGGTGCATCACGCGGCAACTTTTTCCAAGACCATACACCGCCGGTGCAGTGTCCATCCACATTGAAAGACAAAGCGGCTATCTACACGACGGAGACATCAACGTCATAGTAACTACAGCAATCACAGTTGACGTCTTGACGCTTCCGCTGTGGTATCGACTTTAGGCAGTGCTTTGGTTCACACAAGGCTCGTGGCTATACCACCACTATAGGCCATGGTCTCTCGAACAAGTTGGTGCGCGACGTCGTCGGCGGCACCATACCACCGGAGCCTGGGAAAAAAAGAAAGGGTCCGGCATCCGAACTCGGTGCAGGCTCATTAGCGCCGTCGATGGAGCCTGACCGTGTCGGGCTCACACCCTCAAGATAAACGGCTCCAATTGTCCGTACCCACCGCGGGAGGGCGACACACACACTCGCCCACTTCCGGTCGACGCCGCCGCTCTGGCACGCCGCACACTACCTCTGCTGCCGCCAGCCTGCGTCCACAGCGGCATATCGCACCGCCGCACTGTCTACCTCTACGCCGTGGCACGGGCGGCGAGGGAACGGGCGTGTACCGTGTGATTTATGCGCGGAACTGCAACCGTCGCAGTAAACGGCCGCCGAGACGGTTTGTCGCTTCTGAATTTGGCACGTATACGGAACGGTCAGAACCGTTTGTATACGTGGCCGTTCGATGAGGTTCGATGACGCAGCAGGTGGTGTTCGATGACTCTGAATATTACTACGAACAGCAACCTGCTTGTTGGTTGAAGGAATCTTGTAGTGACTCGTTCGGGGTTTCTTTGAGCGTTTGTTGTCACCAGCTAAACCACTCACCCGCCAAAAAAGCGCAGGATCACGCCAACCATGAGATGTAGAATGGTTTCGAGAGCAGAGCTCCGTTAAGGTTCAAGAGCATATTTTGCATATATATCTTACCTAAAGTTGCAAGAGCTCCAGCGTAACCAGGGCCGTGCTTGACGAGGGTGGCTCGTAGTTGTGGCTCGATTTACGTTCACATTTATGTGCTCGTGCAAATGTGAACTAAGATAAGGTGCAGCCTAAGTAAGCTCCTATTTGAAAGAACTGTGATAACCCAACCATGTCGGATGTAAACGTGTTTAACCTTCTCTGACTCGATGACATTCGCCGCGGGTCTTGTGTATACAAAGTTGTGGAAGGGTGCTCAGACAACGTGACATCCATGATATATCTATCCAGAGAAGCCACTTATTTAAACTAAAGAAGAAGTTTTTTTCGAGCAAGCTCATAAGCTTAGAGAGGAGCTTGAAAAAAAAATGAAAGCAAATACGTCATCTCCCCAAACAAGATGCACTCAGAGTATAGACCTTTTTTTTGAACGGCGCCACCATCTTGAGAATTGCGGCGCCGACGATGCCGTCTAGCGCCTTAGAAAAAGAAATACCGGCTAGTTCTGGCAGCACAGCTATCTGGGTAGGCAACCGTGTGGGTATGGGGGGAACTTGGCTAGACTTGGCTATGGTGGGCTGCAAAAACTTGGTTGGAGCTTGTCCGGTTGAGTCCAGCTGGCTACTCCCAGGCCATCACCTTTCCTCCTCGAGAGAACGAGGACGAAGGCGGTTGGGTGTTTTGATTGAGTTTCCACAGCGAAGTATATATGAGCAGTTTAATGTTGTCTATGCATGTAAGCTCTCGAGATTTGATAGCTCCATCTTGAGGGGTGGCATGTAAACTTTTTCATACCTTTCACATACCATGGGGCTTGCAGTGATAACCTAATTGGACCACCTGCAACGGGAATTAAAATCGGTCCTCTTGTCGTAGACGAAGTGGTAGTGAGTTTAAACGTGACGTTGATTCTGATACGAATCTCTCTCGATTCAAGCTCGAAATCGACTGACTTCATAAATAAGGATTCTTGGGGAAAATGCGAAGCTCGATAACATTGTAGCCACACTCGCGCTGCAGCTTCTTGTGCTCATGGCACACTTGCTGCTATTGTTCTTATGTTTTTTTAAATTATTTATCCATCGCCCACGCAGTGGTGGCCAGACAACCGTAGATTTTCGGAAATTGCAGCACGGTAAAAAGGAGCACTCGGAACTAACTCATGCACGACGTCCGTTTTTAAGCCTTTTCGCCCATACCCTTGGCGGTTGCATACCCTGTGTCAGCGGGTAATCCAAGAATGCACCAGGTCGAGGGTACGTCAGTTACTGGCTGGTTTGAGGTTATGCGAAAAAGGTCTATATGTTTAGCCGCAAAGTGGCTTCCGAACCACCAGGCGCGCAATACTCGTGTCGAGTACGGCTCAGCCGCACTGCCAACATAGCACGTAGAAAGTTTCGTTGGTTGGTTACTATCATACTGTCTCTAGAGATGCACATTAAGTGACGAGAATGGGAGTGTCACCAGGGGGCGTTGGCTCGCGGACCTGCGTCGCTTTCCGTTCGCTGCGGGCGACGCCCCGCTCCCACGTCAGGGCTCTAATGAACGCCGCCGCTCTGCCCATTGTCTTCCAGCGTTCCGGACGCTGCTCGCCTTGCCGCCGCGCATCCGGGCAGGTATGTCATTGTTCCCAGGATAGGGCTGCTGACCCGCCCTACGTCCGTTGTCCTCTGGCGGTTTCCCTTAGCCATGCCAAGCCACGTGAACACCTGACATCGCCCACCGAGTGGAGCTGAAGTCCCTTGATACTTCTTTTACAAAAAACGACAACCAATACAGATGACAGAGCGCATTCCGCTGGAACAAAATGGCGCCATTTAGTTCAGCCTTCTGCTGTGCGCCGCCATTCGCTTTTTAAAACCTGCAACGTCACTCAGTCGACGCTTCAAAGAATGTCGCTACTTCTAGGAAGCTCATATCTAGGGACTTCAAGTAGATCAGTTTATTCATTTCTTGCTTCCTGAAGCGAACACATCAACTGTACTTCGTTTCAGCTTAGGTTCGGGCGCGGCCGATGTTATGAGCCGAAGGGCCAATCAAACAGCGCAAAAAGCGCAACGTCACGGCGTGCTCTCTGTGCTTGATAGGACTAGCCGGCGGAGGAGCACGCACAGAGAGACGGCGAATACCGACTGGTCCTATCAACTGCACAGTGCACGCCATGACGTTGTGCCTCCTTCGCTGTTTGATTGGCCCTTCGGCTCATAACATCGGCCGTGCTCGGACCGAAGCTGAAACGGAGTATAGAATTAGGAATAAGCCTACACCCCCCCCCCCCCCCCCCCCCAAAGAAAAAAAAAATAAAGTAAGATGAGAAACTACTGGCGAAGAGGTTGAATTATATACGCCTTTACAGCACCTATCACCCAGGCGAAAAATGCCTAGTCACTGGGTGGCGGATGCATAAACACCTTCTGGTATTCCGCAGAAGAGAGCTCCGGCGCATGCTCAGGACGCCTTCCGCATCCAGTAGACAAGAGGAAATGAGAGAGCTCGATGTTTACCAAACATGAGGCCCGTGGACTGGATTCTTCACGTCATTTTCCTCACAGAGGTTAGACACAAGTGCCGCTTCAGTGTTCTGCAGGGACTCCTAACTGGTGCCTCACTGAATGACCACGAGCCCCATGCAGAATGCTGACGCGTTGTTCCACGACGTCAGTCGAACGCTGCTGCAGAAACACGAATAATTTATATTTTGGCCCCCACGGGTTTAGTTTTCAATTTAGCCCCTAGGTGCGCGACGTTTGGATCTCGTCCCCGATAGCGATGAATAAGTGCTTACGGAACGCGTGGACGAATTCAACGTGCACAAGGAAGCCCGTTCGCTGACGAAATCTGTGCGCATCTATATAGGGATTCGCTCGCATCTGTACACGCGTCAGTGCGCAGTCGGCGTCACTGCATGGCAGGACGTCATAAACACATATTTGTGTATATAAACGTCCGCAAGTGCGACCTCTGGGCGCCGCCATCTTCTTGCTGGTGTCGGTAGATCGTCTGATAGTCAAGCATTGCTGAGGCGCGCCCACGGTTTCCAGACTGGCGCCCAAACAAAGCGTTTTTCATCCACGGTGGCCAGACTAGCTCTCGAAGAGCGGCTGCTTGCAAACGTCTATATCCTCTACCGGTATATAGATAACATAAATTGCACAGTCGAAGGAAACAAAAATATACCCGTGAGATTGTTAAAAAGCACGAGGAGAATCTGTAAAGATATATGGAACTATATAATACGAGGAAGAGGGCACATTTTCCAACAAATGATCGGTTTTTAGTCACGAAATCAAGAGGCATGAGCAGATATGCCCGGCGTTCCTGAGAAAAGAGAACTGTGATTTTCGGCTAGCGTAAATAAACTTTATACGTCACAGAAAGCTCACACTCCATAAGAATGCGAAGCTAGCGGTTGGGATAGAAGGCAAAAGTATAAAAACATATGACGTTACCTAGATCAACAGATTATCGAGAAAGACAAAATGTCTCTTTGAGCCGACGTCCACCCAAGCCTACTATCGTCAAAAACAGGAACTAACGCTGTGGGCGCATGCGAGAGAGAGACCAGTGAAAAGCACTTACTAGCAAGAAAGAAAATATTGTTTCCTTTCTTGCTGACGAATGTTCCTCAACGAAATAGATGCTACAGGCGCCCTCATTCTCATTTCTTGTTTTAACGAGATTATGCGGCGACGTCAGCTCATCCAGAAATTTCGTTTTCCTCAATAATCTTTTTATCCAGGTAATGTCATGCCCTCAAACGTTCGCGTTCGTCCAACCACTATCATATTTTCGCGGAGTTCGAGCCCTTCTGCGACGTATAGTTTATTTACCGGGGCCAACAAAGACACTGTTCCCTTTTCTCAGGAACTTACTGAACATCCCCGTGGACCTAAGCAATACAGTAGTCGTTAACTAAGCAGAAAAATAACCGCCGAGACAAGTGGGAACCAACAGTGAATAGAGTCTTCAATGTGACACTGAAAATGAATTTTACATCTTCACGTCGTTCTTAGTCCTCATCGCAACTTCATTTTCGGTCTCTATATATTTCGTTTCACATTAAAACCGAACGCAGTCGATGCTACTATCCAATGGAGCTAACCAGGCAGTACCGAAAGTGCATCGTCACGGCGAGCGTTGGTCTTTTTAGACTTAGGCTAGGTGGCGCAAGATACCACCCGTTACAAAGGATATAGCCATTAACATCCATCCATCCATCTATCCATTCGTTTTATTTTAAACGTATTTTTGGCTTATTTATTGGCTGCGCTCTCTCTCTTTAGACCGCAATGATTGGTTTTCCGCGAGTGCTGTGCGGTAAAGTTGGCACACAAGCACTTCAGGAGTGTGGAGTATCGAACCATGGACACGAAGGCCAACTGACAGACGACAAGCCCACA
Source organism: Ixodes scapularis (assembly GCF_016920785.2). Taxonomy (NCBI): domain Eukaryota; kingdom Metazoa; phylum Arthropoda; class Arachnida; order Ixodida; family Ixodidae; genus Ixodes; species Ixodes scapularis. The sequence continues at coordinate 102,880,795 of NW_024609883.1, read as the reverse complement.
CGATACCGTTGCGAAGTCAACAAATAACGACAGGGAGAGACAAAGGAACAAAGGGACCAAAATAGACGGTTGTAGGACGTCGACAATGCTATGTACCCTTGCGACGCCGGGGCCATGTCACGACGCTCGGCATACCTGGGCAGCAGCTGCTGCCGCAGCGTCCAATTAGAAAGACAATCCGCTCTCGGGCGCAGTACGGAACGCGGCGCGGAAACAAAAGATGCGTGGCCCTAGCATCGGAGACGCCGTGGTCGAGGGCGACGGACGATCTCCTCGCGGACAATGGACGGGCTTGTGAGACAATGCCCGCCGTGGCGCGCGCTTGGGAATGGCGGTGCCGCTTTTTCGTTTCGGGGCAGGAAGTGCAGTCGCCCGTAAATGGTGTACTATGTGTCCCTCCGTAGTGGCTCTCGCGCCCTTGTCTGACCGGATGCGACGGAGCCGAGTGAAGTACCTTAACGTGGTACACCAGGCGGTTCTACTACGGTTCACAAAACGGTAATTCATCGTATTGCACCGTATCTATGAGCATACCGTTTTGAAGATTCCCGGTATTGAGTTTGAGTGCTAGAAGGTCATCTGCCAAACACACAGCGATCGCGTTGCGATTATTCGGTGTTGGCGTTTTCCTAGATGTCCTTAATATGGCTACTGTTTTTGACATCCAAAGATTGCACATCCTGCACTTACTCTGTTGTTTCACCACCGAAGTTGATTAAGATGGCTTATGTGAGCATACAGTTGACATGCAAAAGTGAAATAATCGGCGGAGAGGAACAGATTGTTTTTAGTAGTCAGTCAGATTTGAAATTCTGGAATTGGGTTCATCACATACTACCCCAGATTTTAATTTTAGCTCATGTTACACGCACGTTGAATGGCGAAGCTACGTTCAAAATGATAGAAACAAGTACAAAGGGAGTATAGCAGGTAACAGCTATCGGCGAAATTTTGTTAAATCGGTTGCGCATAGTGGTCAGAAACGCCAAAATATATAACGGCAGGTTCGTCCTCCAACTTGTACAAACAGATCACATATTAACAGCGTTTGGCGGTGTTAAAGAGATACTGAACCGAACTTTCGAGCTCACAAAACAAGGGTGTACTGATAGGCGGGACGCTGAGGAAACCGTAGAAACATCACTCATACAGCGATATCTCTAACGGATCGCCGTATTTCTGGAAAAGAAGCGCGCAATTGAAAACGGCCGACGAGGCCAACGAGACAAGTTACGTCACGATTCTCATTCCCCCTCCTCCCCACTTCGTCCCGTCGAGCAGGTGAACTGAAGCGAGGAGGAGAGAAGCGAGATCACTTTCCCTCATTCTCAACTTTTCCAGGAGGATCGTAACGTCAGAGTCCTCGCTTCATCGCGCCCTTCTTTCCCGAAAATACGGCCATCCGTTTAAGATTTCGATGTATGAATGATGTTTTAGAGTTTGTAGGCGTCCCGTTCAATGCTTCTTCAGCCTTATTTTGCGAAATCCAAATTTCGGTTCAGTATCGCTTGAAACAGCTCAAGTGTGTTTTTAACATAGAACATGTTATAGGGGAAGTAATACATTAATCAGCACTACGAAAAAACAATCGTTACGCATAAACGTTACACAAACAATGATCCGATGTATTTCTTGGGCGTGACGGCGGCCACATGATGTTATGAGCGTGTCGGTGGTCACGTGATTACAGTCCGCTAAAGTCGGCCGGCAGCATGTCACTGACATAGCAAGGCTCTCTCGCGGGCGGCCCCTCATTCTTATTGGCTGGCGTAAGCAATCTTGTGACCGTAACAACAATCAATGGCGTCCTCGTCGGGAGTCGCATCATAATCCTTGGTACATAAAATGACGAAATTAAAATTTACCAACCCAAGACGTTTTCTATGATTGACGATTTTCCCAGTATATATCCCAAGTTCTGTCCATTTGATTTTTGTTTATAATTCACAAACTTATTAGTATTGCTTTCTTTAGTTAGAAAATAACCCAATATTTAAAAAAGAAAGATCCCTCCTCGTTACAATACTGCGAGCAAGTGTGCGTCTTTGGTGCACAGGAACGCAACAAGGTGTTCGCCAAGCAACGGGCAACATAGAGATCTCGCCATGACTAGGCAGTAGTGATGCAAAACTATCGATAGCACTATCGATGCTACTGATAGTGGGGCCGAATTTCACTATCGATAGTTGAAAAAAATACCGATAGTGCTATCGATAGTCGACTATCGTAAAACTATCGCAAGTCGGCTATCGTGAAACTCGGCAGCTACTATCAATAGTCGACTATCGTGAAATAGTTTCTAGTCGACTATTGAGAAACTATTTCTATACAACTATCCTGATGCTATCGATGGGATTTTTATTGGGTGACGGAGGAGGAATATCCAGGAAATGTCCTGCAACTCGGAGAAAAACGCAACTGCGAATAGGGACTTCCATTGACGAGAAACAATCTAAAAACTATTGAGAAACTCACAAAACGGTAGAAATCCACCTTAGAAACTATTGCCAATAAACTATTAAAATATGCATTGTATATCTTCCGGGTCCGGGTCACCAATTGTGTTGGAACCAGGAATATAGCACCCAACATATTTTAAGTACAATATTTACAAGAGAAAGGCAACTGTCATGGACATCGCTCGATGTAGCCGCTCGGTCGCCGAATCTCCAAGCTCGCAATGTGTCGTTCTGTCTGCTCGCGCCGACAGGCTTCTTTTTTATTGTCTCGGAAGCACCACTAGCTCGGCTGCTACATATATACTATTGAAAAATTATGAACAGGTATCAACTTGATAGGTGGTCAAAGCTTTTTCCTCTTTCAGATTGCTTTCCGGGGTGTGTCCTTCGCTTTTTATGAGCTCAATCGGAAAAATGAATATTTCTCTCGCCCCTGATAAGTAAAATATACGTGTCGCATAAATCCGGAACCCTGCTTGAATATAATTAGGGTTCCGCGTTTTCGGTTTCTATTTTTTTCAAAATTCGGCGTACTTTTTTCGGTGTTTATTTTAAAATTCAATTTTCGGTTTTTTTCGGCGTATATTTAAGCCCACAAAATTTTATCGGCGTTTTCTAGTGTATATACAATAAACACCAACGGTCACCGGATCAGATGATTCTTGTAGCTCTGATATTTTTGATCATTCAAAGAATAAAGGCACAGATACAGATTCATTGAAAAAGAAATGGACACTTTATTTGGCAAATGTGTGCAACTGTAGAAGAAACAAGAAGAAAACAGAAGTACAGACAAGTCAGATATAAAGCCTATTTCCCCCAAAAAAAGGGAACTTTACCGTCTGTACGTCAGGATTACGTGATCTTATTATAGTACACACGCATGTACATTCCCAAGTTCTCCTCGTTGATCCGCACTCTTTCTTCCCTGTTAATATAACCCTGAGCTTCGAGAATGCCCTCACAACGCTAACACTGTACACTGGCAGGCTGAGGATATGAAGAGCTGCCTGAGCCAAAATTGGCCCATCAACCGATTGTGACCACCAAAAGATACACGGTGCGACGTATTGAAGCACAACATAACATGCAGAGCTTGAATCAAGTCAGTCTTCTTTACAACGAGTTAAAAAACACGCTTGTATATGGGGAGTCAGGGGGCATTTGAGACTTCACGTTCGGATCGATGATGTGGCACATTCAAACCAAAACGTCGTGATGTCATCCGTGTATCCCATAAATTCGGGCACATTTCGATAGACACTGTCGTTCCATTTTTTCGCCACAGCTCTGCGGTACGACTACAAGGTCAAAGTGAGCTTTTCCGGTTAAAACGGAATTTTAGAAAATGAATCCGACGTATTTTTATCGGTTTCAATCGAAAATGCCGAGCCTAAAAACTGACCTTTTTCGGTTAAAACCGAATTTCCGAAAATGGATTCGGCGTACTTTTATCGGTTTTTATCGGTTTAAACCGAAAACGCCGAACCCTAAATATAATGCTTGCGATGGTGATCGAATGCGCAAGTGTGGGGACATTAGCTTTACCCGGATGAAAAGCTAAGTGTGGAGTTTTTTTTTTTTTTTTTTTCAAAACAAACAAATTGCGAGAAAAAAAAAAAGAAACAAATTGCCTTTTGGATTCACAAGTTATTTTAAGGGAAATAGTGCCTAATTGCCAACAATATTGTTACTACGATCACAATAAATTTTACTTTTATCATTTATTCTTGATCCAGTTAACGTCAATTACATTTTCAAACTTATTGTATTTGAAGAATGGAAAAACTAAAATCATCAGTAACTATGTTTTCTTGGTATAAGCTTTTTATCTTGTAGTGCTTAATTTGAAGTCTGTACAACAAAATCTCTGTTGCATTTATTGATTCAAATATATTTATTTATACATTATGTGACGGCTTCTATATTTTAAAGTTGTTTTGTGTACCAACAGGTGAATATCTTCCCAGCCACCGTCATTAAACTCTGCCAAAATAGAACCGAACAAAAAGTGGGAACATATGGCATACAAGTCTGAGTGCTTTCGTCAACAGCTAATATCCGATTTTAAGAAATTCAATGTAAACGGCCATCAGGAGAAAAAAAAATTATCCCAGCAGAGTACTCGCGTTTTCACCTGTCAGTGGCCAAGGCTATGAAAAGGAATATGTACCAATTGAATAATAGAGGAGACACTGGTGTGAAACAAACTTGTGAAAACCCCGATGATAAATGTTTTCAGCGAATGTTTACCCTGGTTCCAACACAAAAAGAAAAAAAAAAAAAAAAAAATCTACCTAATACTTTTGCAAACGCGGGCATACTGAAGTGTGAAGCCTGACATCTCAACCTTACGAATATACAAAATATATGCTCAGGAAAACAACCAAACCGCCATATTTACTTCTATATTAATTTTAGGAGAATGCCGCTCTATGTTTTGTTTCCTTTCAGTTTAATTTTTCTCCCAAAACCACGCGTTGTCTGTTCGTATACATATCCGTCATCAATCCTTTTTTTGGTAGTGCTTTTAATTTTCCTGACACTCGACAGTTTTCTGAAAGCCGACTTTCAATAGTATCATTAGAGTAGTATAGATTGCTCTGCCGCTAGTACTATCAATCGTCAACTACCAATAACACTATCGATGGTACTATCGACAGTCAACTATCGATAGTATCATCGATATCCACCTATCGATAGTCAACTATCGATTGTACTATCAATAGTCCACTATCGATATTATTGATAGTTTTGGAAGAACTATCGGTAGTATCCATACTCAATTTTTCGCTAGTTTTATAGGCAGCCAAGTACTCGCCGTCATTGGTTGAGGTTGGGGGGGGGGGGGGGGAATGAAAGCACGTGGCCTCATCTGGGGGTAAACAAATGCGCAAGGGGCGCAAAGAGCAGGCGAACTTGCAAGCTGAATAGTAAAAAGAGTTTTAAAAGAATGTTTACAAAGAATAATCACTACTCTAATTAGTGTGCTTCTTTAAAATTGGCGATGAAAACACAATCGTGTTTTTGAAAACAAAATGCGTCTTAAAATAACAATAATTAATCAAAACAGCGAGCGTCTGCAGAATTTGCTTAGTGAACACAATGGTGTTCTTGGAAACCAGTCGTCTTCGAAGCCCAATAAAGACTCCAGTCTGCTTCTGCAGGATTCCCTTAGTGAACACAATGGTGTTCTTGGGTACCAGTCGTCTACAAAGCCCAGTAAGAATTTTAAAGAGTGTGCTTCTGCAGATTTTGCTCAGTGAACACAATGGTGTTCCTGGAAACCAGTCGTCTTGAAATACGAATGACAACTTTAAATAGCGCGCATCTGCAGATTTTGCTTAGTGAACACTATGGAGCTCTTGGAAACCAGTCAGTATGGTTTATTGAATAGCGCCCAATAAAGAGAACATCCCACGTCGTCTTTGCGAACCTCCCTCGCCAGACATTCGCCGCCTGTTCCCCTCGCTTTTCCAGACGAGCACGTTTGGCGCGTTGGCACGCCTGATTGGCTGTCGGCGTTCCAGCACGAACAAGCCCCATCTTTTCAGGGCTTAATTGCGTTTGCCGTTCCGCCCTCATTGCGGCGTGCGCTTACATCTCCTCCCGCGAACAAGTCGGCGGTGCCAGCGTTGTACCCCTTCACAAAACTCAACCTGCAGCACGCTGGAAGCCCGAGGACGTACCAGGGCACACATACCTGAGTGCGCGGGAAGATATAGTCCCCCAGCGTTCGCCTCCGCAAAGTCAGAGAGACGCATCGCGGAGTAAGACAACCTCGACGGTCTTCGTGGCTGCTGATTGGTCGGATTGGTTCCGCAGCCGTCACCGTACTGCACGGAGCGTTCGAGGGGGCAGGTTGGTCGCCTAAGGAAGCCTACCATGACGTGGGCGAGGGTCGAAGTCGTGAGCGACCGCTTTGGCAGGGACGACGGAGCGTGCCGGCCGAAGCATCGCGGTGTGCGCGTCTTCGACCGGCGTGACTGCACTCAGAAGCGCACATGCGAGCGATGGCATGCCGTCGACGTCGCGACCTCTGACCCCTGTTGACGGCCAAGGTCAACTCTCGAATCTTCGACGCGGTGGATGGAAAAGGACGTTGACTCGCTCGCCAGGTTTGAGTGGCGCGCCGTTGCGGCGCCGCGAAGATCGGGTGGGATAATCTCCTCCGACAGGATGACTGCGATGGACGCTCTACGAAAAGGACCTCTCCCGTCTACCTTCTCGGGGGGGCCCGCGAGTGCCAATCACAGATGTGACGAGCATAGCCAATGACGACACTCGCGCAAATACAGACGTCTTTCGAAAATGTGGCCTCTGCTGGAACTTGAAAGCTGGGGAATTTTTAGAATGAAGGATAAAAAAGAAACAGCCATAATTGGAATCCTAAAGATGATGCTCCGTTCAGTGTAAGTACGTCCTTACGAGCAGATGGAATACATCGTCACGGCTCTTTCTGTGTTTGTGCGTCTGCTATCACCGATGGAACCAATCACGCAGAGTGAACGCGCACCTGTGATCCTGGGTTTCTTTTTAATGTGCGTGATTGGTTTTAGCTGGTGACACAAAACACACAAAGAAAACGAGCACCATGACGATGCACTTTTAGCGCTGCTTCATTGTATCCATTGGATTACAACGCCAGCTGCGGCAGAAGTGAAACGAAGTATAATTTCCCCAAATTCATCGTTATTTTTTGTGGTTCTACACTTGCGCGTCTTCTAGCCTTCTCTACAATCGACGAGTGAATTCTGGAAGACATCCTTTTTAAGTAGCAACTGCTCCAAGCGGCCGACGCGCACACTACATTCGATGGGGTCGGATGAACGAAAGATGGATGCGCATACGATTGAGTCCTTTCAATAGGGCGGCTGCTTGCGCCACCGATCGGCTCTGTTTGGAAGGAGCCTAAACGCTGTGCCGGCAGCCCGTTCTCGTTTGATCCTAATATTTAACTAGAAAAAAAAAATGATTTTCGGAAATTATTTCTAGACTGGTAGGGTTGAAATCATTTCACCCTAACCCTCTTTTTACACCGTCTCGGGGCAGAATCGCAATTCTGACTAAGCGAGAACCGACTGTCATATAGCACTTCGTTTGGCCACAATTCCGGTTCTCTGCCCGTTTTCATTGGAGTTGTCTTTAAAACTGATGTATATATAGTCGGTGAGAGGCGACGTATTCAGTAGATGCTTCGCCTCTAGGGCGAGCTTGCTTTCCGCCTTTTATGACACCGTCCCACGCGCAACCCGAGACCAGTGGAAGGGACCGAGCACCTGCTGAAGGCGGTGCTTCGATGAACTCTAAAGCTTCGCACACGTTGCTAACGTATCACACAAAAGACAGTCTGTAAACACTTTCCGATGCATTTTTGTTCCTTGTACGGAAGGTGGTTCGGTGACACTGGTCATACAAAAACTGTCCACAGATATGGTCGAAGCATCTATGAAGCAAATATGCTTAGAATATGCTTCGGATGTATTTACAAACAATTCCCTCATAATGTCTGCAGCGATAAGCGTGGCTCTCGTATGACGTATGAGCAGTGTTGCTTACGTGGAAAACAGTTAAAATAATTGCAACACATGAGACATGTAGGAAGTATAAAAGCGGTAGTATACACCTCCCCACGGAGCTCCCGCCACTTCCGTCATAGAGCTGTATCGCGCTCCAACCACCGAGCATAGCCGTCCGAGTCTTTCCATGTTTTGACCGAGGAGCTTTCAAATGCATCACTTAACGGGCAAATTCGGTGCTCCAAATTCTTTGAACTGACAGGAACTATCGTCCTGGTCAGTTGGTTTGCAACATCATGGGGCATTTGAGAGCAGAAATCTTAATTGTGCTAATAAATACAAACTAAATTCAACTCAGGGGCATCAAACGGGGAATCTGTCAAAGTTTCGGAATTTCCGGTCCCAATTCTAATTTCACAGGGAAAAAAAAATAAAAATAAAAATCGTGTGAAAATAGTCAATGCGCTCGTAAGTGGGGGCAATTTCATTATAATAGTAGCTGATATTGAAACGTCGTCTTTCCCCCCTTTCTTTTTTTCTTTTTTTTGCTTTCAATGTGTCTTTTTTAACACCAAGTTTCAGGGCTTACTATCGCAATAAACTACCGCGTCTCTACTTTCATGTAGTGTAGTAAGGACGGCAGACAAATTTGACGCTCTTTAAAGATACGCAAAACAAATTCAGATTAGCCGGCGTAATCCCTGTGCCGGCGGTTGCCGCCGCAGTCGCTTGCGCTCGTGAGCTCGGAGCTGGGGGCAATATCAGAGCAGAACCGAACGCCCCGTCCCGAACGAAAAGCGCGAAAGTTCAGACGTTTTTTGAGGGAACTGGTGGCGCCATCTCTCATTGACAAAGAGAAACAGTGTTCGGCAAGTGGTTGCCAGAGGCCTGCTTGTTTTAAGGTAAAATCTGGACGGACGTTTTTTTTCTTTTGCATTTTTCTTTTTGACGAGCGTGTTTACGCAAAATGTTTTCGTAACGTGTTCCTTGCGTCACGTAACAAGGGGTGTATAAAAAGAAAAAAAAATCGCATTTTAAAGCCGGAAAACGTACGGAATTGTTGGAGGACGTGGTCGTTCGTTCTTAGAGAACGGCAGTCCGGTTATAGGTATGTGGGAGTACCAGAACGCGTAGCGAAGTTACAGCGTCGCATATCTTGTTTTGTAATGTGGATAGATGAGCACGTTGATGCCTAAATTGCGACGACAAAAGTGGGACATGGAAAACAATACAGACAGCACAGAATGTCAGGGCGCTAACGAGCTGGTGCACATTGCGCATGGTTGAAAAAAAACCCAAGTGTTGTGTCGTTTACCCGCAGTCTCGGGGTTTTTTCAACCATGTGCAGACGACACAGGTCCCTCTTTTGTTATCGTAAATTGTCTCGAAACCTAACAGAACACCAGACTTGGGATCAAACGATCAATCTGTTACTTTTTCTAGTAATTTTGTAATTGCCACGTTACCTTTTTTTGTGGCAGTAATTTGTAATGTAATTTCTTTACAAAATATTGGTAACGGATTACTTTAATTACTCGTTACTTTTTAAAAAAAAAGTATGAACATAATAAAGAAACTGGACCAATATGAGCACGCAATTCACAGGCACAGAGATAGCAAGTTTATCAAATTGAAATAGAAACCATCGTAAAGAGAAAAATAACCGAAATAAGAACGATTTTTCGTCTGACCGGTCACTAGAACCACTAGAAACACGTGAAAATACTATGTGAAAAACAAAGACCAAGAAGACAATGACGAGTAGACTTTGCTTCTTTCCATCGCCTTCCATCGTAGTTTGCTTCTAAGAAAGCTCTTCGTGTTTAATTGTTTTTGACTTCTACACTACTTGAAAGGCCCGTTTCAAATGGGAGCTTTCGCAGATCGCTTCCTTAGCTCCGCATCTCCTAGCGGAGGTAGATGCTGCAACTGAGCATGCGCACCGCTATCTTTGTCTGCTGATATTCCAGGGATCATTTCCGGTCGCTGTAAGCTAGCGGGATGGCGGGTGTGGTTGCAGCTTTCGCTGCCTTCTCAGCTTACAGGTGAACGGAGTGCACCTACACTTGTTTCTTCTCTTAAATACAATATTTATTGTTACAATGACAATGCTCACATTTCAGCGTTTCACTAAAATGTACATATTGTTTTGCATTCATAGGTTGTTGTTTAGTGTATGTTGTTGAATTCTACTGATGTAACCCGCTCCCCTCTGTAATGCCTTCGGGCCCTGAGGGAACTTCTAAATAAATAAACAAAATAAATAAATTATGCGGGTGTATAAGAAATGGAAAGTGGTGTTGCGGAACATTTTTGAAAACATCAACATTGTTTCTATTGTTTTTCTTGAAAAGCGTACTGGAAAAGTAACGTGAAAGTAATTTGTAACGTAACGAGTAAAGTGATCCGTTACTTTTCAGCGAAAGTGATTTGTAACGGTAATTCATTACATTTGGGGCTCGGTAATTTGCAATTATAATACATTACATTCTTGAAGTAACGGGCACAAGTCTGCAGAAAACCAGATACGGCTGAAACCAGGTCTGTGTTTCGTTTAGATCTATACGCGCGCTATTACTTTTTTTTTTTAACTTTATAGTTTATTCACTGCACGGTTACGTTCTGTTACAATATCTGTGTTCAATTCATTACACATTAAAAAAAAGACACACCGAATTTGTTTAAACGAGGAATCGCGCTTTAGGAACCTGGGCAAATGCGACGCTACCCTTATTGAAAACCGTTAATGCGAGATGAAGTAACTTCCACTGTGTACGGAACCCTGTTTACTTCTGATTTTAAATAAAGGCCTGAAAGTGGAATCATCGCGTACCCCAAAAATTACGCAGTAGGTGTGGTATTTTGCGTGGAGATTATTCGAAAATAACATATATATGAAGCTCTATTGCGGATTGCCCTATCGCACGCCAGATTACGCATGCTTATCAAATTTCGGCCGCCTTTGAAATGTTTTCTGCTTCAACGTCTCGTTCACTTAGGACCAGAAGCCCTTGAATGTGGAAATCGCATGACGGTGAGCTACGCCCATGTTTCTGATGCTCTGACGCGTCTGTAGAGGACAGAGGAAGCAGCTAGCCGAATGTCGTGATTTGAAATGGAGCGCAACTTGCGCCCTCTGGGGAACTGGCGACCAAGGAGATTCTTTTTTTTTTTTTTTTTTCAGCGGCCAATAGTCGCATAGATGACGCATGTTGCACTGTATTTCCGCTGGAAGGGGCAATTCATTAGGGCTGGGCATTGATTAAAGCTTTTAATTCGATTAATCGCAGCCCTTTAATCAACCAATTCATGAATCAATCGGTCTCGTTTTTTTCCCATGTATAATATATATATTTAAAAAAATGTTGCCTTAGTTTGAACTTTGAATATGTGAAAAACGGCGAAACGTACAATTGTGATTTCAAGTCAACATCGATGTGGGGTTGAGAACAGTTCAATGACACTGCGCTTAAATACCTTGAATCTGACATAGAAGCAATTCAGAACCGTGCAGTTGGCTTTATAACGTCTCAGTGCTCCAGGTTTGGTTCCGTCCCTGAACTTAAACAAAACTTATCTTTGACTTCTTTATGTTCACGCTGGCGTATTGCTAAACTTTTTTTTTTTTCGCGGGTTTTATTGAGATGACTACCTACATAGCCCGTTCAATTTGCCACCTCACCGCACATCCGCTCGAGTTGATCACCCTGCAAAATATGACCTTCTTTTTACCCGAAGTACAGCATTCTTTGAATTATTATTTTTCCGGCGATGTCTGTGGACTGGAACGGCCTGCTCGAATTAATCGTCTCCACTCAAGATATCGACTCGCTCCACGAATTGTTATCATCACTTTTTTTTTGTAATCTTACTGATGTAATACCCTGACTCCAAGGTCCTTGAGGTCTTTCAATAAATGAGCAAATGGCGCAAAACGATTCGTTGATATTGTCCGGCAAAAGCGACCTCCCTTGTTTGCACGTTTTGATGAATTACCCGAGACTCGAGCAAGAAAACTAGAAACATCAACCATGAAAGAGAAAGAAAAGGTGACTGGAGGACAAAGTCTCTAACTCAGCTGTTCACAATCGTCTCTGCCGGGCTAAACGGACACTCGAACGGCGTTGAAGGGGCAGGGACACTTGTAACCTTCTGCAATTGTCTAGAGTGACATACCTCGGCCCTACAGTGTACTTTAGGCTTCCACCTCAAGTTTGCCCTTCCCACAGGCGTACCCGTCAACGTCTGCCTCGTGAAAGCGTTGAATTTTTACTTTGTTTTGGTTCGTCGAAATGTTGCCGATTAACCGGTCAAAAAAAAACAAAACAATCGCCATTCAAGCATTAGTAGATTAACCGGTAGGTTAATCGATCAATTGCTAAGCAAGCCAAAAATTTATTGTCACCTAAATATCGTGATCGTGAAATACGAAAATGAGGCGTGCGCGCATAGGCGGCGCCATCACCGCGCGGTGTGACGTCAGAGCTACGTGTCTTGTGACGTCACGCCGCGGCGTGACGTCAGAAGCGGTGTAGGCTGACGTTCGGTCGGGACTCGTGACCGAGGAAGGATCTTGGGGCTCTGAGCGCCGCACCCGATGGTTCGAGTAGGTATACGCTATGCGTCTTTTGGTTAGGCTTAGCGCGCCGCACTCAATGAGTCAGCGGAAATAAAAAAAAGGAGAGCAGCTTGGGGATTTGCGTCTTTTACGACGGCGGCGTCCATTCTGGACGACACGCGAAGCTAAAGAATCGCGCTCCTCGTGGCAAATTGGGGTCGACACGCCGCACCAGTGGTCGCCGGGGTATGTCGCCCTCCGGGATTACAGACGTGCATGGGGAGAGCAGCTCAGAACCGGCAGGGACCGGGGGCCCCTCCCGATCCGAATTAGGCGTCACGGTTTGGTGGCGGTGCAATGCGTCGTGAGCGGCTCTCACGCTGATCCGCCGACTTTGCCCATTTTGCCCGATCTGAAACCGAGCACCCGGTGGCTGGTACTGGAGGCACGAAATAAACCGCGTATAGGCTTCAGACTCGGTAACGATACGTGAGCCATCTTGGTTCCTTGTTATCAAAGCTTTGTGCGAAATTGCAGAAGATGCTTCGCCGTCCTCCGAGATTGTGAAAGCAGTTCACCCTAGCGGCACCTTCAGTGCGAGCTGTCTGCCCTTGCTAACACAAGCGTGAGGGCACGCTCCACCAAAGCAGTGCGGAAGCCAGCGAACTCGCGCTGAAGGCTGAGCTTCTAAACTCAGCTTCAGGGTGAACGGAGTTTATCACCTAAACCTCACGAGACCAAGCTTGTACGGCACTCATCACCAGCAATCAAATTACTCGTAATTCATTACTTTCTGGGGTAATTGTGTAATCGTTTGGCTACCTTAATTAGGCAGTAATCACCAGAATAATTTAATTACTTTTCTAATAAATAAAATGTTATGTAACCGTTTCTATTTTTTCGTTACCCTGCCGAATGGCGCCCTTTTTTTCCACACCCGTCCTGCAATGCTCGAACCAAGTCCAACAGGGGGACGAACTTCCAAAAGGGATGAATTTAGAAGATGCGTAGTTTGCAATCCGATGATTTTTTACCCACTATTAGGCATAGGCAACACAAAAAAACCTGTCTTCCAACCTGCAGAAAAGAAATATGCCGTTTTTGAAAATATGAAGTAGTCGGAAAAGTAACGGTTACTTTTGCAAGTAACTGTCAGTTACTTTTCCTTTCAAGTAATCAAGTAACCTAAATGAAAACTCTTTAACCAAGAGTAATCTCTACCGAAAAACCCAGCGTAACCTTTCACTATCTGGACTATGGAACTGAGATGTATGTGGATTCTATCTGCATTTCAGGGTTTCAGAAATTATTCCTTCGTCTGCAATCTGGATTTCAGATTTCCAGAAACAATTCCACTTAGATTTCCATTTCCATAACCCACACAGTGAAACGCTATACTGGGTTTTCGGTAGGGATAGTAATTTTAGTCGATAACTCTTTTTTGAATAATTTTTCATTTAATTTATTATTCCCTCAGGCCCCAAGGCATTACAGAGGGGAGTGGGCGCTTACTCAAAACACATGAAAGTAACACAAATATGTGAGGCAGAAAAAGAACGCTCTACGCAACGTTTGCTAAAAAGTTAGTAACAACATTTTTTTTAGGTTAACAGTGTTAGTTATTGAGACTATAAGTGCGGGAAGGGGATTCCAATCAAAGGAAATCTGGGGTAGAAACGAGGTATTAAAAGTGGAGGTGCTGCAATGGGGAATCCCTACCTTTAGGCCATGGTCTACTCGTCATGATATGCACGATGGTTCTAAAAGCAATGCTTGACGGAGAGCTGGGTTAGAGTGATATATATTGTGAAATAAAGATATACGAGATATTTTTCTTCGGAAAGAGAGATCAGGCAAAGAGAGGGACAATTTCATAGAAGTTACTCTGGCTGTGCGTTGATAGATCGAAAGTATGAAACGGGCGAAACGACTCTGAATAGATTAGACAGCTGATACAAGGGTGATACTGGGGCTAGAGATAGAAGCCACATATTGAAGTTTAGGACGAGCTAGGGTTTTATAGAGAAGACGTTTTAACGAAAGGGGAGCAAGCGAAAAGTTACGTTTGAGATAGCCGAAAAGTCGATTGGCGTTGTTAGTGACATATTGGACCTGGATGTTCCAGGAGAGGTCGTTGGTTATGTGAACGCCAAGATATTTATAGGAGGACACAGAAACTAGAGTATAATTGTTGATAGAGTAGAAAGGACAAGTGTTGTTAAGACGAGATACTCCCACGGATGTACAGTTAAACATGTGAAGCTACATGAGCGATTCCTTGCACAATTTGCAGATGTTGTTAATATCAACCCGAAGGGCAGAAATGTGAAAGTCGTTATCTTTTTATAAATTACACAGTCGTCAGCGAATAGACTAATAGAGGAAGAAACATGCAGGGAAGGTCATTGATATAAATAAGAAATAAGAGTGGTCCGAGTACAGAATGTTTACAGACTGTTTCTGAGACTGCCCGAGACGCAATATCTTAAGACTGGTAAGCGTAATTTTTGGATTGTGTCTGGTGCCAATTGAGCCTGCTTCGCGCTAAGCCCTAAAATGGCGTTTCCTCAAGATAGTTAGGCGTGAGTGCCGATGCTCTATGCGTAGAACACTTAGCTGTTGCGGAATCCGGACCGGAGTAGCAGAAGTCACCCTCAAGCGTGAACAACATAGGCTACAGTGATACGCTATATACACCAACTTAACTCTCTGAGGCCACGCATCCGCGGTGGCGCTGCTGTCAGAACTGCGCATGCGCAGAAACTTCACCTTACGCGGGTCTGTTTGTGAACAGCATGTGTTGGTGTATAGTTACACGGGAACCGCAGTCATGTCAGATTGACTGACATGACTGCGGTTAACAAGCGTCCTAATACCCCGGGGGGATCGGTGGCCGAGTGGTCTAGCGCACACCAGCTCGGAGCACGTGGAGCGAAAGCTCGCGCTGCAGAACCCAGGGATCCTGGGTTCGAGCCCCACCCCTGCCCGTTTCGATCTGGATGAGCATCGTACCGGCGTGCGGTCGTGTATCACTACTGCGTGATGCACGTTAAAGACCCCAGGCTAGCGGCTGTACCGCACTGGCTAAATTTCTCATCTACAGCTGGGAGACTCGTCGCCCCTGTGAGGCAGACCAAGTTCTAGGCTGTATAAACACACACACAACCCCATTTTTTTTAATACCCCTGTTATACCCCTGTTATACGGGCACACTTAACCCCGGTTAACTCAGCTTTAACTGCGGTTACGTGGCAGCACAGATGCCGCACTATACCCTCGGACAGCTATTTCCAAAGAAGTTAAGAAAGAGCGTGCACTGCTTTGATGGGTGCTCAAGATGCTCAAGCGCACGCTCGCCCATAGCTCTGACTGCATCGCCGCAGAATGTTGTAGGCAAGTATTGTGCGCTAATTGTGGTTTAGCGTAAGTGCAGTTAAGTGTGCTCGTGTAGCAAGGGTATAAACCGCAGTCACGCTTAAGCGTATGATTAGCAGCCACTGCCAACTATACCCTAGTTATGGGGGCACGTATACCCTTAACCGCATATAATTCATGCCTCAGTCACACTTCGATGCCCTTATATGGCGATTCGCACACTTGCGTTGAGTCTGACCGGGTGCGAGGGTTGCTATGGCAACAGTTGCGTCGGCTCCAAACAAAATCGTTCCATACACAAGTGTATGAAACGCCCTTTAGGGTGCCCATATAATTGGGGTATTGCTCAAGCTAAAAAGTAACCGAGTTGCAAATAGTTTCGCTCTCAGAATCGCGTTATATTTGTTAGTAAAAGATTTTTTTACGCTTCGATTACACAATATCGCGTGGCTTCGAAATATGCTGCAGGATACGGCAAGAAACAAATACGTAACTTTTTTGTTTTGTTTTACAGAAACAAACATACACACACTTCCATGTGAATTGGGTAAGATATAGCGCATAAAATGATCTAGATTAATAAAGGCGAACGAGCGCGTGTTGCCGGCTCCCGCAACAGCCGCGTCACGGCAGCGCAGCCACGGCCGACTCGAGGATCGGGAAGGCCTTCCTGGCGCACGTCCTCTTGTTGTCGTCCAGTTCCATGTCCCAGATGGCCACGCAGAAAGGCTGCGTGCTCACCACGGTCGTTTTCAGGGCCTTGAGCAGAGCCAGCGTCTTGTTGATTTTCACCCTTATCGACCAGTGGTTCTCGATGCCCAGCCACGTGTTCTCCACCCTGCGGCGAGGCATCGAAACAAAACGAGCAGATGGCTTTGTTTATGCGGATACAAACTGAGGCAGAGCTGGAGACAAGAGAGCGCCGGGGCATCAGGGCACCGAGCTCTAGTTGGAATGATTAGGGGGAAAAACCGGCTGCTTTCTTCTCTGCTAACCGTTCGAATGCGTTTAACCATAGCCTCCTCTATACTCACAAAGCCTGTCAGTTCGACGACGGAGCCATAGAGTGCCCGATAGCAGGTTTGAGGCGCGGGGATCTGGTAGCACAGAGCATCAAAGAGCCATTTCTCGGGGAATCTGGACGTCAGCGCACACCTTTTGCAGCGGCGAGGACCCGAAACACACTTGTTCGCTCGGGAGAAGTGTGTTGGAGGCGTCTCGCCGCAGCGGGGCGCCAGTCGCGTGGCTCTGTTCTCATCCGTTGTCTGCCGCTGCATCTTTCCATTTCTGCGGCCGCTTCTCGTGGCGATTCACCAGGCTTTTCCAGTATATACGAGGCTATGGTTCAACGCCGAACGCCGGCATTCGGCGTTCGCGTTCGCCACTGCCCATTTAAAGACGATACTTCACCATTGAAAAACAACAAAAACAACCCCATCAAAGAAACAAAAACCTCCGGCGTAGTAGTGGTGCAGTGCAGGCTCATAATCTTGGGGTCGTGGGTCCGATGCCCGTCGGGAGTGCGTTCGAAATTAGGTTCTGTTTTTCTTAATCTCAATTAATTACTTTTTTCTATCAGTCCCGCGCTCCTTTGTGAAGATTGTTCTCACTCATTTCGCAACGGTTTCCGTAGTGTTCCATCACACTTTTCTCATGAATTTCAGATCAAGTCCGACCACAGCCAACGCTTCGATCTTCCGATGGAGACAACCAAGAAAAACAAAAAGTGACGTGGTTTAGTTGGTGATAGGGTACCCACAAAAAGAAAACAAGACCGAGACAATGCACTTGCGTGTAACGTCATCTGCGGTCGTACCTAAAGCGAAACAGAGTATAAAGACCGTCGTACGCATCGTTTGGCTTATTAGTTGCAGTCAAACACGCGAAAGTCCATTTTGTAAAAGTAAGAGTGTATTAAACGAGAGTTTGTGATATATATATGGTCCATAATAAAATTAAAAAAAAAAAAATTATGTACGGTTTGCCGCAGTATCGGCTTTCTGTAATAATTATAGTTATCGACAGTTTAAGAAACGCAAAGTTTAGGGTTGGGGAATGGGTTAGTCACGAGGGGCAGATTAATAGAAAAGAAGGAGAGAGAGAGAGAAAGATAAGGACAAAGGGAAGGGTGGGTGACTGTCATTTTTCACTCTGCACTTATGGTCGGGTACTTGTGGCTTATTGGCGGTCGAATAATTCAGTGTCGTCTAAGAATATGGGGAGTCGAGCGAACGATTTAGAGCAACGTTACGTGCGTGGCTCGTATACGCCACGCGAGGCCTATCGAGCTGAAACTTAGCTGACGTCGATCGACAAATCGCGCGGGCCTTGAGTCTCCAGGCGAGGCATCGCGGCTCACCTCATGTACGCGCAGTACTTCCTTTCCACACCTTTGGCCCTCCGCCCCAACCTGCAGACCTGGCTGTACGCCAGGACTCCGGGTATCCCCGTGTATCGGCTCAGGTCCCCTGGCCCCGAAGCCTTCATGCGGTACTCGGAGGCCGTGCCCGTGACGGTGTAGCCGACAGATCGGGCGGACACCGTGAAACAGAACTTGGCCAGGTCGATGGATTGTCCCAGTGCATTGTCCAGAAAGATAATCTGGGCCCTCATGGTGTTTCTGCATCAAAATGACGTCGCACCTGGCCATCACCAGGGAGCGGAAACCACGGCTAAACCGATCGCACACACGAAATGCGCCGTTATCCCGTGTTCTTTTTATTTTTTTTGCAATAGTGGGGGGGGTGAGTATGAGATAGCGCAGAAACAAAGGGTACGAGTGCCATGATGATGCCCTTTTGCACGAGAGGGGAGAGGGGGGGGGGGGGGGGGGGAGTTTGTAAGCGCATTGCAGCTCGGAGTACGTGGAGCTAAAGCTCGCGCTACGGTACACTCGGGGATGCTGTGGGTTCGATCCATACCATAATGGCGACAAGGACTGCGCGTTACGCCATTGGTAGTGGATCCCACCCTTTATCTGCCGCGTAAAATGCGTATCAAGTATCTTATCTATCACGTAAAAACCAGTGTGCCGAGACCCGAAGAGCAGACCGGTCTTATTTGGTCCATGAAAATAAGCGTCGAACTTGGTTAAAAAGCATAACAGGCATTTTTACCCCCTCCTCCCCCCCCCCCGCCCCCCCCCCCCTCCACACACATACACAAAAGTCGTAAACCTTTGCCTGTCCGTCTGGGCATCCACCATTTCTGGTGGTAAAATTGACGCCGGGTGACCCGACGTCACGGTAGAAAACACAAGTTCAGTTCCACGTTCCATATGGCGGGGAAACTGATATCACGTCAAGTGACATCAATGTATGTACAAATCAGTTTCCCCGCTAAATCGATCAAATGCATCGTTCTTCTCCACTCCCCGAAACGACTGCTTCTTGTGTCTTCTAAACAAATCGAAACGACCGCTCCTCAGATGCTGCATTTCTAGCGTTATCGGACTTTGGAGATGAAGTAGTTTTCTGGTTTGGCTTCGTACTCATTGCCGTTGGTGAACGGAGTATAACACGAGGTGATGTTCGACGTGCCCGGCGAGGAGAACCCATGGGTCGTGGCGATCATCCAGTCGACCATAGGGAAGAGCTCCATGACGTTATAGTTTTTCAGGTAGCCCCTCTCCCGGGGCAGGATGACGCCAAATGTGTAGTTGGGCCTGAGTTGTCTGCTGAGGTTGCCGAAGAAGGGCTTGGCCTGGGACCAGACCAGTGGATTGAGCCAGTGCACGAAGACGCCGTCGAAGCCGTACCGTCCGGCCCAGTGCTTCACGCTCGCCACGAGCTTGTCTATCGCGTCGGGGGCGCCCGCGATGCTCAGCAAGAAGGCACTCTCGACCGCCGTCTCGGCAGAGAGAACAAAGTACACCTAGAAACCAGAACGATAAAATACGCGAGCTTGGTCACGCTGATAACGAACAGGGAACAGAGAGAATGTGTCGAGCGCGAACTTTTAGCGTGCCTTCATGTGCGCTTCGCTTACCGCTCATTCACACTGGAAGCGGATCCGCGTTCGCAAAACGGTTGCGAACGCGGTTGTATAAAGATTCAGTACAATGGACCTTTTCCAAATACCGACGGCACCAGGCGGCGGCTGCACGAACTAAAAATCAAGGAAGTGACCTACCTGCGCTACCATTGATAATGGGAGCTACGTTACCAGTTGCTTCGCTCTCTGAGCAGCGTCGCGTGCCCAACGCAACGAAGTAGGCCTAGCGCGACTTTAAAGAAGGAAATCCGTAGCGTCCACCCAAACGTCGTGTTTTTCTTTCCGACCACTTTCTTTTTTTGTGTAACACAATTATATATATGCTGCAATTACGTGTTCTACTCGTCGATTTACAGCCTCATTCCGAATTTCCTCGATTTTTTCGTGCCGACTTCCACCGCTTGGCATCGGGCGCTCGCGCGTGCGCAGAACGCTTCTCGGAAAAGGTCCATTGCACGCGCGCATGTCGTCATCGAGTGCGCATGCAATTTTACTGGATCTTTATAGAGCCGCGTTCGCAACCGCCTTGCGAACGCGGATCCGCTTCCAGTTTGAATGAGCGGTTAGGGTGATGGACATCTGGCCATTTTGTTCGGAACGCTTGTATTCATTTTTTGTTCTGAAGCGTGTGAAAGAACGTGTCCCGTCATGCGCTAATGGCGTTTACTGTATGCACGTGCTGTGTGCCACGGAAACATTTTGTTCTCAGTAATTTTTGTTTTGTTTTGTTTTCGCCGTGAGCGCGTGCTGTCGACATCGGGTTCTAGGAAGGATGGCATCACCCTACGCGCTGTCAGCATCGGGTACTACGAAGGATGGCATCACCCTAAACCACGGTGTAAGATATACTCTTTAGGTGAGAACTCTGCTTGACGCGGAGTGACCAGATAGGGTCCTGTCACGAGCGCATGAGCGTTAACAGTTCACGGCGAACTAGCGTCGCTCGGTGGCGAAACGACGGAACTGTGAAAAAAAAAAACCAAAAAAAAACATCTCTTTGCTACGGCATCTCTTGTGCAGCCGTCGGACATCCTTGGGCAAGGAGCTCGTGCTCGTCTGATGCCATGGCAACGAGCTATTTTATTTAGGTGTTTTTCACAGTTGCGTCGTTTCGCTACCGAGCGGTTGGGCGCGCGCATACGCTCGTGAGAGGACTTTATCTGTTCGATCGCGTCTCATTGTTTCTCGCGCCAGTGTCCTCACCTAAAGAGTATGTATTTTACACCGTGCCCTAAACAGAGGGACATTGAGACACCATACGAACTACCACCACGCAGAACCCGCTAGGAGAAATTGACGTCACATGATGTGGTCGAGTCAATTTCATCGTTAAATTTAGCGGGGAAATCGACGTCACGTGACTCTAGGTCACATAACGTTGTCATGTGAGGTCACTTTCACCGCTCAATTCCGCGGGGATATGAATGTCCCGTGGCGTCACTTACCAGCTATAGGCATATGGGGGAACTGGATGTCACGTGACTTTAGGTCACATGATGTGGTCCACGTGACGTTATTTCCCCGCTTAATTTAGTGGTGAGATTGACATCACGTGGCATCACCTAAACGCTGCCTTCAGCGTCCTTCACGACACTTATTCATGACTATTTTCTCATAGAAAACGACCCATAATCAGGGTACACATTACAAGTAATAAAAGTACTTCTAATCGATTACTTTTTGGAGTAATCTTGTAATCATTTTAATACCTTTATTAGGAAGTAATCAGAAGAGTAAACTTATTTCTTTTGAAAGTTCTAAAATGTAACCACTTTTATTTTTTCCTCTCCTTTCTAATTGCTCCTTTTGTTCCTACAAGTTTCCTACCTGGAAATCCTCGAACCACGTCTTCGAGAGGAGGATAGTTTAACCAAATTGACAAATTAAGGTGATATTTAAATTATAATTTGGTTATTCTAGTCATAAAATAGCCAGTACTTAAGGCCAGTATTCAAACCGGCAGAGAATCTGTCATTTATGAAATATAAATCAGCCGCCTCCCTTTTATCACCTGACCCGGCTCACCGCGCGTAGGTAGTCGTCCGTTTTGGTCTGGATGGGCATCGTTCCGGACTGAGGTCGTGCATCACGGCAGGTGTAATGCGCGGGCTAAAAACAGCTTAAACATGTCGCCACACTTCAAAGGCATACCGAACTTACACTGCCTAAACACGAATGCATTTTTTTTATTAGTTTTTCGTAAAAGATTTGTCCGAAAACGGCTTTTTTTTTTTTTTTCTCGCTTGACAGCGTTGTGCGCAGCTTGAGAGTTAAGAGTCATGGTGCCTGGAACGCGTGTCCGATTGTTGTGTCTACCCGTTCAAAAATGTGGACCCTCGATTTCCGCCTCATGACGTCATACAAATGTCACGCTGCTGCCGGCCGCGATCCTAGCGGCGTCCCAACAGCTGCGGTGAATGTGGCAGACCCCTGCTCTGCTGCAGGTCGCTCTCCAGTGTGGCAGTCCACGGAAGCTTCGGGAGCCACAAGTTCGGACGCCGCGACAACAGCGACCCTCGCGTTTGCTTGCGCTTTCGGCCAGCATCTCTACGACCATGCAACCGCCAGGATCGCGACATCAGACAGCAGGACACTCCGGCTGCTGTTACGTCATTTCTTGCCACTTGGGGACCGCCTTTGATATATGGGAGGGTCGGGACGCTAAGCACACCTGTCGGAGACGCGCTCCAGGCACTATAATAAAGTACAGGGTTGCATAAGCGGATCTTCCGCTGTAAAACGAGTCGGAAAAATTGGCGCCTGACGTAAAAAGTTCTAGCCTTCACCGAATATGCACTAAGCAGGTCAGTTGAAACGTGAGAAATTTTAAGACGAAGTTCTCTTCCCGCCAAAAGTGAGAGCAACAAACTTGCCAAAGTCAACGTCAGTGGCCTTCGCAGGCGACAAAGTTTGCCACGTAGTTACCTTGTGGCGCCATCTCGCGATAAGCGCTGCGAGCAGACAACAGAGTGTCGTCTATTCGCTGCGTCAATCGGCACATGGCGCCACAAGTAAATAGCGTCGCTAACTCGGTCGCCGGATATTTTCCCTGCCCCTTCTAGTTTCTCGAGATAGGAAAAGTGTGCGCGGTGGCTTCAAGCTAAATCGTCCATCCATCCGGTATGGCAAGCCAGATTTCACAAACCAACGTCCCCCGATGAAGTCGGTCCGGACTCATCTTGCGAAGCTTGTGGCCAACGAGCCACACGTGTGAATTTGGTCCGGAACTGCGAGGACATAGGGAAGCGAAGGCTGGACGACATCGCAGAATTACCACCGGAAGCAAGACCTTCAAGCTACACAGGGCGGACACGCCCAAGCCTCAAGAAAGCTCACAGAAAACAATACATTGTCATCTCTGGTCAGTTTTATTCGCACCCCAGGCCTCATCCCTTACATCTCATTCCCTTCCCCAATCCCATCTCATCCTCCCCTGTCTTGCTAGATGGTATCGACCAAGAGGAAACGACATAATTGCCTTTTCTCTTCAATAAACGTATTTACTACTAACTCGGTCGTCCGCGAATCGCCAAACTTTGACTTCGCCAAGTTTTTGCTCTGAATGTTTACAGGAAGAAAACTGCGCCTTGAAATTTCACATGGTAAAACTGACCTGCCCGGTGCCCATTGAGTTAAATATTAATCTTTCTGCGTACGGGCGTCAATTTTCCAAGATCGTTTTACAGAGGAAAATCCGCTTGTGCCACCTTATATAACCACGTGCCTCCCTTCAACGCTCTGGCTCGCTCACCGGGACCATTGCCTTCGCAGATTGCCAAGTTACGGAGAGCGCCATTTATGCGAAGAGCGAGTCGTCTGCTTTTTGCGCAGGAGTTGCGATGACCTCGGAACGACGCCAAGCTCTGATGGAGGGATAGTGGGTAGACCTCAAGACAGCTTGCTTTGAGGTCTATCCACTATCCTTCCAATCAGAACCCATCAGAACTTGGCGTTGTGACGTCACCACAACCTCTGCAAAAGAAGCAGACGAACTTGCGCTCCGCATAGCCTGCGTCAGCGTCGCCGCCAGCGCGTATCGCACTGCGTCTCACAAGAAGCGCGAAGTCACACGCAGCGGCGCCAAGACGGACGCGACTGCCGCTTGGCGGCGTCTCTAGTTGAGGCTTCAGCGCGTTGGCCGTTTGGGGGCGGGCCGGGGTTCCATTAACCAGCTATTAATGAGGACGTAATTTAAGCGGGCTTCGCTCTCCATAGACTGCATTGAAAGGACACGCGGCTTACCTTCATGGCTGCAAAGCGCTTCTTGAGAGTAGCTACGCTCTCGAGGCCCCGGCATTCGTAGTCGAACTCGGGGTTGTTGGTCTCCAGCTCGTTTTTGGAAGTCACGCCGAGCGAGTAGTAGAGGAGGTGACGACACAGAGCACCGGGTGTCAGGCCGACGGGGAAGCGGGCAACTGCGCGAGACGCGCCACCAAAAATGGTCCCGCTATAGAGTCACTGGCTGGGGGACTGTAACAAGATGTGCAGAACACCCCACGCCGTGCGTTAAGCTGTCAGGGGCTGTACAGCAATCCTACGTTCGCAGCTGCGTGTCCTTCACGTTTCCTTCTTTTTATTACTTTACCACGTGAAAAGTCAAGTTCGCAGGTCTCGACAGGGATCTATGGCCAGTGGCCACCATCCACAGTTGAGCTTCCTACTCCTGAGGTCAAGGCATGTTACGATACACGACTCAACGCACGCTGACAGCACAAGAGAGAAAGTCACAGCTAGCTGAAATGAGCTTGGTAACACGCACAAATGTCACGATGCTAATCTTCGAAGGAAGTTCCTGAAAGCCTCACAACGAGCGTTAACGTTTCGCTAAGTGGCACTGCAACGTAGAGTGTAACTCTAAGGCTTCATAGAGGTATACATTGCCTGGAACGCGTCTCTGAGTTGTGTTTTTGCGGCGATTAAAAAAGTGTTCCCTCGATTTCTGTCCGACGGCATCGTATACAAGTGTCACGCTGCCGCCGGTCGCGATCCGGGCGGTGTCCCACCAGAACCTAAAACCAAACTTGACGTTCGTGTTTATACGACGTGGGGTCGGGGTCTGTCTTCGGGATGCGGCGAGGCAGGTTTACGCTGTGAATGAGAAATATATAGCCTATAGTGCAGTGCTAGCCTGCAGGGTGCATCACACGGTATAGTGATACACGACCGCACGCCGGTGGACGATGTCTCATCCAGATCGAAACGGGCAGGGGGGCAGTTGAATCGGATTCATGTGTTCTGCAGCGCGAGCTTTCGCTCTACGTGCACCGAGCTGGTGTGCGCCGCTAGCACACGCGGCCACCGATCCCCCCGTTGTCCCAGCAGAAATGGTGGTGCATGTTTTCAAACGCCTCTTCTGGTGCGCGTCGCTCTCCAGTTTGACATTCCACGGAAGTTTCGGCAGCCAGAAGTTGAGAAGCCGCGACGACAGCGACACTCACGTTCTCTTGCGCTTTTTGCCAGCGTTTCTACCACCAACCGCCAGGATTGCGACAGCTGACAGCGTGACACTTCGGTCTTTATGACGTCATTCGCTGCAACTGCGGGACTACTTTCGTTATACGGGCGGGATTGGACGCTAAAGTCGCCAATTTGACAGGCGTTCCAGGCACTATAGTAAGTAGCGGGTTGGGTTACGCACCGTACGGCCTGCTGTGAGCGGACGCGTTGTAGAGGCAGAAGACCTGGCTGAGCATGCTTCTCGGCGTGCCCATACTCATCTTTAGGACGGGAAACTGGTCCTCGCACTTGTCCTGGCCCTGGGACATCAGCGAATCGGGGTCCGTGGTGGCCGGATCGTACGAGGAGGCGCGCAACGACGTGCGCAAGATCGCGAAGGCGACAAGGGAGACCGGGATGAAGGCCAGGATGCACAAAGACCAGCAGATGACCGTCGCCTTGTAGAATAACGTGTGCACGGGAGGGATGAGCAGCACGCTATCCGCGGCGCAAATCGTGGCCTGCGCGGGACGTTGCGTGCATGGTTAGCTGCCTAAAAGTGTGAGGTGCTCCGCTGGTTTTCTGAGCTACCCTAATTGAACCCATTTTCGGAAGACACGGGTCTTGCTCTTTACTGTATTCTATTTAGTTATCTTTAAAATTAAATAGCTTTTGATAAAACGGGAAGTTAAGGTTATGCCAAAACCATCCTTCAAATTTTCTCCGCGCTCTTCGGTGGGGCTACGTGACACGTTGTATATAACTTGCATGACGTGCGGGCATTATAAAAACACGTTATTTTGCGAATTTCTTTTTTTATTTTAAGGTTTCGCTGGTGTGAGTTTTTTTTTTTTACCATTCATTGTACGCCGTCAAACCTCTTGTAGCCTGTTGGGAACAAGATGTGTACTTCTCCAATATCACCAACGTTATTATATAAGCTCAGGTATACGCTGCTTCACGGGCAGTACACCGCTTCCCCCATGGAAGGTCGTGAAAGGTCGCTGCGGTCGACCCTCCACGATTGGACAGACGCCCACAGGGACATCACGAGTACGATCTATATTCCTTTCAATAATAGAAACAAGAGGAAAGGCAGACTGTCAACTTTGACGGTGTTGGTTTAAGGACGCGATCACTCCGAGCTTCCCCCATGGCTTTTACACTCGCCCTCAAATTTGTAGCTAGAATCGATAATTCTGGTCGTGGCGTTACAAATAGCAACCAGAACAGGGAGCAAACCGAAACATCCAATGTTTCGGTTTCCATCTGGGTACACCATGTGGGCTATAGACAATTGCAAGCATGGCGCCACAAGTGGTGCCCCATGCGTGCAAGCGCGTGCAACGCGCCGGTGAACGTAGCTTTGGCAAGCTCGTAATCGCACGGGCGTGCCTGCTCGAGCAGAGACATGGCGGCGGCCAGTCGCCCAGCTTGCAATCGTCTATACTCAACTGAAATACAGCTTCCACACGAAGCACACTAAGTCACACACGCATGTTATCCCCGCGACCCGGCAGTCTTTCTTTGAAATTAGTTGCCCCCCAAATTGATAATCCTGGATAAACCCCGTGCTCGACCAACCAGACGTTCCAGCTCCTTCGCGTACCTGTTTGGCCCCCTGGTCAGGGTGATCACCTTCTTCGCCGCTGTCGTCCGTTTCTTTGAAGGCTGGAGGCGGGGGCATTTGTTCTCCCCGAATCATAGACATGCGCCGTAACATGTTCATGTTTGCTGTCTTCACTCCGGGATGTTCTCGAATGCGTGCAGTCGTCTACGAGCCCCTGCGGTTATGTGCAGCACGTGGTCACCTGCGGGCACGCGATCACGGGCCGTACAACGCCCCCTAAGCGCTTATACGGTCCTCCAGTCGTGATTGACTAGAGCTCACCGTGACGTCGTGGATCCCAAGTTGTGATCGCTTAGGGGGCACACTGCATTGAAAATGTGAACTACTCTTTATTTTATATGATTTCTGACATTTCCTGTGGGCGAAAATTTCATCGCCGGCAGTCTCGCAGGCTTTGCATGCAGAGTTACGTATATATGCTCTAGAGCCACTAAATGAGCTGCGCTTAGAGTATCGCCGCCAGGGTGTAAGATAGACTTATCTATCTTACACCCTGATCGCCGCTCTGTTCCCCGACATTCTTGTGGGCGCCGCCATTTTCGTACTTCTGCAAAGCAGACGCAACTGCCGATCGTAATGATTCAAGAGTAAGACTTCCTCAGCATTAGATTCGGTGTTATACTTCGTTTCAGCTTCGGTCCAGACGCAGCCAAAGCTACAAGCGCGAGCTCCGGGCTTTCAGCATCCCTGCCAAGCACGCGCGCTCGTGCAGTGCAAGCAATGTTCCCGGCCACATGCTCGCGCTTGTAGCATCGGCTGCGTCTGGACCGAAGCTGAAACGAAGTATAGGAAGCTGATGTATGTATAGCTTTGCTCAGTCGCGAACTGTTGAAACATTTGTGGAGGGTGGAAAACCGTTTTTTGTGATTTTAGATAAAGCTTCAGATAACTGACAACCATGATTTTAAGCCAGAATATGGACAAGTGTCGTTACCCTGAAGCGTAGCTTAGTTAGGGGCACTACTATGTTCCATCATAGCTTCCTCTATACTCACAAAGCCTGGTAGTTTGACGACGGAGCCATAGAGTGCCCAGTCGCAGATTTAGAGTGCGAGGATCTGGTAACACAGAACATTTCTCGGGGAATCTGTTATTCAGCGAACAGCTTTTGCAGCGGCAAGGACACGAAACGTGGTTTTCAAACGCGACGAGAAAAGAAGCGGTATTGGAGGTATTCACTGGACGCCATATTTGAGGGCGATGTTTAGAGCGCATGCTCAGAATGAGTTCACATTAGTAGCCTGCTAAGACCGGCAACCTTGATGGTGCTAAATGCAGGCTCCAAAAGGACTGCGGAAGCTCGCCGTCAGCACGCGCTCAGCAGTTGCGCACACGGATATGGCCGCCAGTGAATACTCCCTATAGGGAGTATTCACTGGTGGCCATTGGCGACGTGGGCGATCGAAAGTGTCGCTGTGGTCGGCCCACCGCAATTGGCCGAATGCTGACTATGACGTCAGCAAAGGATGTCTCATCGACGCAAATAAGAGGAATGTAAGAACTTCAATTTTGACGGTGTTGGCAGTGTTGCTTTGAGACCGCTATGATTTCAGGCTTCCAGAATGCTCATTACAATCACCATCGAAATTGTTGCTTACAATGTAATGACGTCACGAAAGGTAACCGAACGAGGGCGCCACCGAAGCATCTCGCCGCTAATAGCTGTGTGCGCGAATGCTCAGCGCGTGCTGATGGCGAGCTTCCACAGTTCTTTTGCAACGTGCATTCCGCACCATCAATAGTGCCGGTCTTAGCAGCCTATTGATGTGAGCTCGTTCTGAGCATGCGCTCTAAACAGCACCCACAAATATGGCGTCCAGTGAATACTCCCTATAGGAAGTATTCACTGGCGGCCATAGCTGTGTGCGCGACTACTGAGCGCGTGCTGATGGCGAACTTCCAGGGTTTTTCTTGCAACGTGCATTCCACACCGTCAAAATGGCCGGTCTTAGCAGCCTATTAATGGGAGCTCGTTCTGAGCATGCGCTCTAGACAGCACCCACAAATATGGCGCCCATTGAATAGTCCTTATACCCAGGGGGGTAAAGGAGGGAAAGGGAGCGCGGCGCAAAGCGGAGGCTGCCATATTAAAACCGCTTAGGTTGCCAGCATAGGTTTTGCAGCGGAGAAGTTGCTGCCATACACGGCGGACTGAGTTTTACTTTCTTTTTCGTTTTGGAACGAGAATGTATTGTTGTGTTACGTAAGTCCTCCTGCATACAGACAATGAAGTTTAATTATATTTGTCTTGTTTACTTGTTTGAAACCCTAAAAACGGGTTTTTGACGACTTATTGCTTCCATCATTTTGGAGTACGCAAGGCTCGCTGTTCTGGTTTCGGTTACGAAAGCAAGGCTAAACGCTCGTAGTTCCCGCCCCCAATACACGTTGGACACCTTCCACACTTTGACACCGGATAACTGGATGAACAAGGATTTACATTTACTTCAGAGGTAACTTTCGCCGCTTCCTCACAGTCGAGCAGCCGGATCAGCTGGCGGCAAGCCGCGTATAAAAGGCCTGAGCGTCAACAGCCTAGAGCCACTTCAACAGCCCAAGTGCACTCAGTGCCGATGCGGGCGACGCGGGCTCCTGTCAACCCAGGGGCGGACCCAAGGGGGGGGGGGTTACGGGGACGGCCGCCTTCCCTCCAAACAGTCGACCCCCCCCCCTCCCCCCCCCCCCCCGCCCCCTGCCTCCTTCTCGAAGGCCGATTTGACATGGGCCGGGCGGATCCCCCGAAATAAAACCAACTACCGGCCTGCCAGGTGGTAGGAGGCTCGGTACTCAAGGACGAGGGTTCGAAATAGGTTAGGTCGCACCCTAGCAAGCACACTTGTACTCTGAACTTGGAGAACCACTCCGTCGCTTCAACCGAGACTGAAGTCCGCGGCGACGGTTTCAAAGCACGGCTTAGAACCAAAAGTCGGCGCAGCGGCGCACATCTAGGGGCCGTCGGCGCAGTGTGGTTCTGCGGCGGTTAAAACAAAAGGCGCAACCCGAGTCCTGTTCATCTTGCTTTAAATTTACCTCCCTCCCCCCCGAAACAAAAAAAAAAAAAAACAACGGAGTTTTGGATCTGCCCCTGGGTCAACCGGTAGCCCAGCACAATCCGTGAACGTTCCAGCTCTTCGCCATGACACGGCGTTGCAGAAAGCAGGGAAAAATACAACTACACGGACCACCGAATCAAATGCACTGTTATAGTAAATATTGGCTTGTGATTGCGCCTTTGTAGACGTTTTGCTGGAGAGGCGCAACCGACTGGCATAACAAAATCGTTTGCGTATTCCGCATACCTCGCAAAAGCACTTACCCAGTCACCTTGCGAAAAACGCAAAACACGGAGTCCGCACCGCCCTGACTTGCCAGTCTTTTACCTGCTTTAGAGCAGTTTGTACCTGCTAGTAGGTATGTCTACTGCAACTGCAACTTGAAACTAGGGGCAATGCCAGAGAGAAAAGAGACAAAGTTAGGAAAGCATGCTCGCTCTCTCCAATTTCTGAACTCTCGAGTGATTGTACCATGATAAATTCCCCAACACCTCTTTCCAAAATAAAGAAAAAACGCTATGTTCACTACGTAAAAAATGGTCTCAATTAATGCATCTGTGGGCAGGTAGGAAACCTTGCCCCAATTTATTCACACCACATGACGAGCGGAACCAACTCACACGAGATTTACAAGAAAATATCGGTGGTGACTTAAGTTTCTCTGAAGTTCTGTATGACCGGTCGTTTGCATGACCGAATCATCTACTCGGGCGGTGTGCGTCGCTGTGCAAACGCCAACACGAAGCATAAAAACGGCAGGTCTATAGGACAACAATCCGGAGTGCATTGTTCAATTAAAACGACGTAATTTTGTTGAAAACGCCCGCAGCTTTTTACTCACGGTATGCGTCGAGAATCTTCCATATTTTGAAACGGAACGAAGGAAGATTTACTTTAAAAAGCGCTCGCTGCGTCCTCCCGGGCCAGCTGGACCGGATCAGCTGACGACGACGAAATTGAACCCGTTGAATTTCAACCCCACAATAACCAATTTGCGCTTCGTGTTAGTATGGGCTTCTACCTCCAAGCACCGCATCACACATTACGAACGTTTCAACTCTTTGTCGCATCGCCGTGTTGCACCAAACCTATCTCTATAAGCCAAACAGAACGAGATCGCCGAAGTCAACGGAGCGCTGTCGTGAACCTTGGCTTGTGGTTGCGCACTCGTGGACCCTGTGACTCCCTTCGCTTTCAAAGCACACTTGACGATTACGAATGATACTTTCCGTCTTCCGGTACCACCACAGGGGCACTTCTCCGGTCATGTCTTCGCTACATGTGCTCGTAAACCGCGTCAAACGGGGTCAAACCGAAGCTGCCGAACCAATCCCGGCGCCATGTTGAACGTGCGTTGTTGCTAGATTTTCTCCCACCAAACAAAAACAACGAAAGCAAACCGGCTCTAGCTTCCAGCGTACATTCGCGTTGCGCCGTGGCCAGATTTTCTCCGTCACCTCTAACTTAAAGACGACCTACAGATGCAGCCACACTGGTATCAAGTTTTAACATGGAGGCCCCCACGGAGCGCCGTAAATTCTGAGGACGGTGCATTGAAAGCGGCGGCACCTCCCCCCCCCCCCCCCCCCCCCCCCTGCTTATACCCGAGGAAAGCGAGAAGCACGAGCGGACATTCCATCGCTCGGAGAAGTGTGTTTCTGTAGTTTCGGCGTCTCGCCGCGAATTAACGAATTAGCAGCCAAAGGTTTAGCATCGGCAATTCTGTCATTGCGTCTCGTTACTCTCCCGGTAATATTGCGGGTGTTTTGATGCCTTCGGGACGTGGAACCCTGGTAAATTCAGAAATGCCGAGACACCCGTCAGGCTTCAGCGAGAGCCGTACGTTCGCGCGAGCCTGCGCGGGTTGCATCGTGCGCAGATCATTCTGTAGCAACGACAGCCACGGGATGGCGCTTCCGAAACAGTTGCGCGGAGAAGCACCGGTGCTGTGGATGACGGGCTGTGGATTGACGGGCATAGCAGCTTGTAGACGCGCCAGATAGAGCCGCCATGGCCGATCTTCTCTTGTCTTACCGAGATGCCGAGCCACTGAAGCAGCCGTTGACGAGCCTCCACAAAGACCTATGCTGAGGATAAGGACACAGTAGCACCTAAAGTGGCAAAACCCTTCCCTGCTGCGGCAATGACGAAGTGAAGCGAACGGAACAAGAAGAAACAAAAACCAGAGTTTGGTTATGACGGTGTCCACGCACAGCTGCCTGAACAAGAGAAGGTCGGCAATGAGCACGTTATGTCCGCGCTCCTTTACTCCTCTCCGACGCTCCGAGTTCCTGTACTCCGAGTGCAGCGACTAAACGGAGCCCACTGCAGCGTACAGGAGCGCTACACACCGAAACTATCGACGAGACGCATGAGAGCGAAGAAGTCACTTGCGCTCCGAGAAATACTCGCTACACGGAGAGCGCGCCCGAGCGTCATGTCTCCGGCGGCACTCCTGTCCACTTAGTGAACAAAGCGCCAAACTCTCGCGCTCCGGAGCATGGACTTAATTAAAGACCGACGATCAGTTTTCCCTTTCCACTTTCCCGCGCTTCCTCCTCTCCCCCTTCTACCCTGCCCACCATTGCCTGTTTCCTCCTCCCCCAGGGTGAGAAGGATCTTCTGCCTTGCAGAATCTCGAGTCTGGTCGTCGGCCTTTAACGCGCCCAGCGGCGGCCGTCCTCTGGCGCGTGTGTAAAAGCGGCAGCTTCTTGTGCTCATCTCACACTTTCCGCGATTATTTTTATGAATCGTCAAAATTATTTGTGCACTGGACGGTGAAACAGTCACGTCCAGACAACCCTAGGTTTTCGGAAATTGTAACACGGTAAAATAACAAAACACTCGGAACTAACTTACGCACGACGTCCGTTTTTGAGCCATTTTGCCCATACCTTTGGCGGTTGCATGCCCTGTCAGTGGGCAAGCCAAAAATGCACTGGATGTGCGTTAGTCGCACGCTAGTATGACGTTATGTGAAAAAGGTCTATACTTAGTGTTTTCGTAGTACCCAATGGCCACTGCACGCGCTCCGAGAAAAAAAAAATAGCAGATAAGAAAATTTCGTTCTATCACTGTTAATGCCAAGAGCTCGTGCCGGGAGAAGCGCTTGCAGGTGCTCTGCTAGAAATAATAATAACAATAATAAAAAAAAAACAGCGTTCGGAACAAAATGGTTAGATGTCTATTTTGTTCTAAACGCTTTTGTTTGCGCAAGCGACGGTGCATGAATGCGACGCTGATGCACGACGACTTTGCCATAAAGCGTCACGGATAACGCCGATATAATGTAGATTAACACAGGACTCAATTTTTTTTGTCTAGCTGCAGATAAAAAATAAATAAAAAATAAACTTTCGTTGCAACAGTTAAGAAAAACATGCAGCTCAGGATTTTTTTTTTTTTTTTTGGACTCTCCAAATATTTGAGAGAGAAAAATTGAGAGACAAATCCCAACTGGCTATTGCAGCTCATACTGTTCGCGGGGTACCTCAGCCTCATTGTATAATCGTCATAGGGACATAATAGTGGTCCTTAAAAGCCTCTTTGCCAAGTTGGCCGCCAGAGAAGTAAAGTGTGGTCGAGTGTTATATCAAAGCACACGGAAATTTCTTGCAGAAGTAAGAAAAATACCTATATAATTCGATCAATTGCAGTATGACGTATGCCGCGCTGCGAAGTTCCACTGAACACTCATGTAATCTATAAGGTTACAAAAGGCGATATGGTAGACAAAAAAGAACACGACGTACTTGTGAAAGCGCCGTTGCAACGTGTTATCTCAAACCAGTAATTAAGGAGTAAATCAACGAAATTTAGAGGACTAGCCAATTGATCATACGGCTCTATCTTGCATCTAATGTTCTTCAAACCTGATAAAGTTGCAGGCGCTGTCACTAATAGTCATGCCCAGTAATACAAGAAATATATCGATTAAAACACACTGCATATTAACTGAACAAATATGATAGATCACTTCGATTAAGGCAATTTAGCCACTGCCATTTCCACCAATGGAAATGGCTCGTCCCCGCACACGGGTTGGTGATCGTCCAGGTCCAAGTCCCACACGCCCAGACAGAACCTCGAGGTTCCCACGGAACGACCTCGCAGACTCTTAAGCAGCCAGAGGGTTCGGTTCACTTTCTGCTCCATGGACCTAAGGTTCTCAAAGGCCACCCAGGTCCTCCCGATCCTCGTGAAGACGCATAGGCCCAGAGGGTCTTCGGAGGCGCTCCTCTGGACGTTGCAGACCTGACTGTACGCCAGCATTCCTGGAACGCGAAGATCGTCCTCCAGGAGTCCAGGTCTGTCCTCTAGAAGCCCTGGACCCAGAGCAGGCATGCCGATGGTCGTACCAGGAGCCCGGACGCGGTAGCCGGAGGCCCGAGGCGAGATCGTGAAGCAGAGGGTCGTGAAATTCAGCGCGCCCTCCGACTTCTTTGCTATATACTCGACTTGCGTTTCCACAGATTGCTTGTTGGGGTCAGTAGTTCTGGAAGAGTCAAAACGGCTTTGAGCTTCTGTGTGTTAAAACAAATGGCCCTTTTAAAAAAGCCCATCAAGCAACATTGTGGGTCGACATTTCTTGGGCAGAAAAAGTATACCATTGGATCCGAATCCTCACCGAACACTGACGCATGTAGTACTCGTCTATGATACTAGCTGAGTCAGCTTCAACCGACCGCTGACACAGCCCTTGCGTCGAATGCATGATCACAGTATACGCGCCCACACAATGACTGTCTAGGATAATTAACGCAGCCACTACTAGATGGCGCGTTCTTTCTGAAAGGGTCTATTGGTCAAATGGAGGGTTACATCGCAACTGGTACAGTGACCGAGATGTACGCAGAAACCACGATTTATTACGGGACGTCTCATACAAAGAAACTGTCAGTACATATACCAAGGACCGTGATAACTGCTTATATAGCGTGCCTATTTTTGTTTTCATGTTGCCGACGATGAACTTGCAAAGCATAGTCTTTTTTTAAATATATTCTTGACCACGCACTCAAATTGAATTGAATGTGCCACAAATATATCAGACATTAGGCGAAACAAATATAGATCGTTTTTCAGTACACTAAATCTGTTCACTCCCAGAAGTTTGTACATGATACACATGAACACCAATCACTGGTGTTCATTCAATACGTTTAGTTAATAAGAAGGACGAGCGATATTACTCCGCAATAGACTAGTCATGTACTCTCAGTGGCAAAATGGCCTCCGCCACTTTGACCGCTAGAATAGCAGTCGTAGGACCATATGACACCGAGCGCACTTTTCACTAAAATTAGTGCTGCAACATGTACTGCGGGGCAGAACACACCTTGTAGCGGTTATCACCCATGTAGGTAAAAAATACCGAATATCTGATTTGCTGACACATGCGCGGTGTCTGATATTATGCGGAAGAGAGCAATGTAACTGCGCATGCTCAGAGAGCGTTCTACAGCCCCGTGCAAAGATGCGGTAGTGCGCAGAAGGCAAAAGACCTTTCCGGATGCCAAGCCCGTCACCGAGCGGGCGCGTGTGTGGCCGAATGGTTACCGCGCTTGACTGTCGCGCGGAAGGTCTGGGTTCGAATCCAGGTAGCGGAATGAAGCCTCTATTATTTCTCCTTGTTGTTCTCGCAAGTCCGGGAACTTTCTCGCTTCATCGAGATACGAATGTTCTACGCGCCGAACGTTCTAGGCCGAATGTTCCAGAAGCCCACGCCGGTACAAAAGGTGCTCCGCGTGGCGAGCCGGAGGCAGTCTCACCCCAGCGTTTGGTCCTGCTGCAGTACGCCGACTTCGACGCCCGCGACGCTGTGTTGTTATCTTCTGTTCAACGTTTAATGGGGCACAAGTTCGCCCCATCAAATGTTTCAGTTTCTTTAGTTATTCTTTGATTCGTCACCTCGACATTCGTGACACGGAAAATCCCAGGAGACCTCACAGCTATCCCACATTGAAGTGCACGGCGAGGGTAAGTGTGGGGCTGTTTTGATATACGCTGGGGTGGACCGGGACGCTTCGTGTATTCTGGAAGTGGAACGATCCATTTTGTCATGTTACTTGGAGATCGGATCACACAAATAATTTAACGAACGTAAAAAGAAAGTTATCAAATACTCAGTTTTGCCTTCCCGCTGTCTTCTCTGCGTTCTTTATTCACAAAACAAAGAAATGTCGATTTCGTTTCTTCCACGCGCCGTACATCGGATAGTCATAATGCGCTTGGCAGGCAACGGGGGCGACATATATTTTCGGAAAGTTCTATTATTAAAAAGGTATATTCCCTCAGCGATCTCTGAAACGGGACCCACTCACTTGTAAGGACTAGGGCACGATGTATGGCTCCAGTCGCCGTTCGGATAGAAGCCGTGGGTCGTTGCGATCATCCAATCAACGGCCAAAGCCATCTTCGGGAGGTCGTAGTGATCGAGGGCATCTCTAGACGTCGGAAGTATGACGCCAAGCGTGAGCTTTGGTCGGAGTGTCAAGCCCAGGGTCTTGAAGAAGACGCCCGATGAGCCGGCGTCAAAAGGATCGGACCAAGACACGAAGATTCCGTCGAAGCCGTAACGGTGGGCCCACGTCATCAGGCCATTTATGAGCCTCATCCTGAGGGCGTGGCTTCTTGAAATTGCCAAGAGGCGAGCGTTCTCTAACAGGCTTTCGGCGCTGATGACTAAATGCACCTGTAGAAGGAATAACAAGGTTTTGGTCGGAGGACAGTAAACCTTACACAGCACGTTATTCGTAGACAACTTCCTCTAGCATTTCAGGAAGCGTAAAGCGTTCGCGTGCAGAGCTTTCATCGGTGCTCAGGGTGCACGAGCGCCCGTGCACCGATAGCTTTGGCTGCATTGCCACAGGAAGCTATCCCTGAGTGTGGTCAAAGACATCTTGAGAAACTTGGAGCGTTGCTTCTTATGATACTGCTTCTTGCTTCGTGATTCGTTCTTTGGAGTTCTTATCGGGGGCTAATGCAGCAATTTGATTGGCTGCGGAGAGATAAAATATGCTACGAACTCGTTTCACCCAGTGTTTCTGAAGCTTTCGGTGGCAATGGACAACATTTACATGCACCCAACAAGGGTACGGCCCTCTGCGTGAGATTTTGATCGATGGGGCATTTTCATAGTGAAAAGTATGTTCTCGCCCGCGCCATGTTTACTCTCAGCTCACACCAAAACCTTCCTCGTGGGTAATTTTCTAGACGAATAATATATTTCATAACAGCTCTTAATTTGTTTAGCACAATGCATCGTGAATGTGAAGTAACCGCCCTTAAGATAGTGGCAGGCTTGTAGCTTGTCCTTATTTTTACCACAGGTAGTGTGGTTTAAAAAGCAGATGTTTAGGCCGTAGCTGCTTTTCATTGACCTCTATTTCTTCACATTGTCCCTTCGGTAAAACGGCGCTGGAACGCCGGAAATAAATATTTTCATGTTTGTGTCTTGTGGCCTTAGGTAGGCCGCAAAGCTTCTATAGACATTAGAGAGTTTTAGTAGATCGTATTCTCCGGAAAGCGGGCTGAGCGGGCGGGTGCTCAATGCATGCTTCTAAGTGACGACACGAGCTCCTGCTAGCAAAGAGAGGCTCTTTTTTATGGTTCACTAAAGGTCCGTTCTCACATGCAGCGAAGCGCTGAAGTAGCGCTCCTCACGTGCCGTCAGCTACTTATCGTCTGCCATGAGCAACAGTTTTGACGGTGCGATACAAAGCTGGTGAACGCTCCCGTCAGCACGCGCTTAGCGCGAGGAAAGCGCTATGCTTGTAGCGCTCCGCTGCATGTGTGAACAGGCCTTAAAAGTCCCGAGGAGTGTTCACTGGCGGCCATATCTGTGTGCGCGAATTCTGTGCGCGTGCTGATGGCGAGCTTCTACAGTTCTTTTGCAACGTGCATTCCGCACCATCGATCGTGCCGGTCTTATCAGCCTATTAATATGAGCTCGTTCTGAGCATGCGCTTTAAACAGCACCCACAATTATGGCGTCCAGTGAATACTTCCTATTGCTAAAAACATTGCAAACGACCCCACAGTGTGCTGCGATACATAACTTGCACTGACGTCACTTGATCAGACATAAGGGGGGGGGGGGGCGCATGGAACAGTAGCTTTCCCTGCATTAACGAGACGCGTCTTGCCACCAGAAAGAAGAAAGGGACTCAGGTCACGTGCAAGCCATGTATTGGCACGGTAGCTGTTGCGTTGTGCAGAGTCATATTGAAGGAGATTTGCTTTAGCCATTGTGCTGTACAATGTTTGCAATGGGTTCTTTGCTTTCAGTGGAATTGATGTAGGAGACGTGTGTGAGGAAATGTGCGCTTTGGTGGAACGATTGTGCGAGATGTTGCGTGTGTTGGAGTACGCAAAAAACGGCTTTTCTTGTTGTTTTCAGGGGGGCTGAAACGTTTTTATGTAGAACAGGGGCGCCTATGACCGCGCCTGCGGTGGAAGAAGCGGAAGTACGTACGCGAGCTGTTCTGTAGGGGAGCGGCGTACATAGGAGGACGGAACCATGGGCGGCGGCGGCGGGGAGGCGAGGGAGCGTGTCGGCACAACGCGACCACGTTGGTATTTCGCAACGGCGGCTGCCGGAGGAGTGGGGAGGGGGATGGAGGACGGGAGTGCGTTGCTGGAGAGTACGTGGATGTAGCAGGAACGATGGGGAGGCGAAAAGCGCTTTCCCCGTGCGGTCTGCGTGATCACGTGGGTTTTTCGGAACAGGGGCGGCCTACAAGAGAAAAAAAAATGGGGGGGGGGGGGGGGGGGGGGCGAGAGGGAGCGAATGTGTGATGAACGACGGGGAGAGGGAGAGCAGTGCATCTGCTGTAGAGTGGGGTTTTGCGTTCGTACATGAGCATTTTTTTTCCGGAAAGGCGCACTAACAGCTACCGCTGTAAAATGTATGAGGTCTGAATTCTAATTACGTTTATTATATTTAGGTGTGGTCTCTCCCTTGTGGATTTACCTTTAGGGCTTGGAAACGCTTCTTGAGGGTTGTAGTGCTTTCGAGACCCTTGCACGTGTAGTCAAACTCTTCGGCACGGGACCGCAGGTCGCCGTTGGCCGTGACGGACATTGACGAGTAGAGCACGTGATTGCAGAGGGCGCCAGGGATCATGCCAAGCGGAAAACGATACGCTGCACAAAGCACCATGCTTGTTTCGGAGCCGCAGAGCGCAATCAATTTATCCGTTTAATTTGTATATATTTATTGGGAGATATTTT
This sequence comes from Ixodes scapularis, assembly GCF_016920785.2. Lineage (NCBI taxonomy): Eukaryota > Metazoa > Arthropoda > Arachnida > Ixodida > Ixodidae > Ixodes > Ixodes scapularis. The sequence continues at coordinate 102,841,538 of NW_024609883.1, read as the reverse complement.
AAGCCCTAGCAACTGTGTAAGTAATCCAAGTGAACAGACTTCACGCTTGATTCATTTACTGAGGAGGATAAATATGGTTGTATATGTAAAACAGAATTACTAGTATAAATGAACTAAAAAAAAAAAAAGAAACTTTCAGCCTTTCCACTCTGGTGAAGAAGGAAGAGCAGCGAGGCTGTAGCTTCTGTTCTCGGCGGTGGCTTTCCAAGCGAGCGATCTGCTCTTCTTTCGCAAGGGAATCTGAAGCGCTCGACGCAGTGGAACTTGAGGCGATAACGGCCTCGCGTCGGTTGCGGAACCATTCGCGCTGCTGCGCACATCGCCGCTCGTTCCGCTCCCGCTCTGTTTCTTCCGAATAAAATGTTATCTAAGAGTGGCGGCAGCAACCAGTTGTCTGGTTGCCGAGGCTGGAAAGGTTGCCGCAATCTATGAACGACGGCGGCAAACAGACAAACGGCAAACACAACACTCTGGACGGCTACCGCCATCTATGGGCGCCGGCGGCAACCAGAGTGTTGTGTCGACATTTGTTTTGTACCGGACACGATCCTGGGGAAACTAGCCCTTAAATGCACCGTTGTAAAAAAAAAATATTAGAAAAACTAACTTATATATAAATAATTAAACGAATGTATTCAGTGCCATTAGTTTTGCACTCGTTTAAAGCAAACCAGCCAAGAAGGTGTCTTGGAATACCAGCCACTGTGGAGGAGTGTCTGATGTTATTTTAGATTTAAGGAGAGTCATTCTCAATTAAAAGCTTTATTTTTCTCGTTTTAAATCATTGTGGTTAGCACTTTTGATCGTTTTTTCTTTTTGTTCTTATAAAGATGTTCATTAGTCCCCTGCAGAAGAGTTTCTGGTACAAAAAGCATTATCTTTCGCTCTAGCACTCACTTCTTTAAACGAGTAACAAAGCTTCAGAAAACAGACGTTCCAACACCTCTTTCATGAAGGGGTTATCCCAATGCGCCTCGTAGATTGCATCATTTATGATCAAGTTCAAAGGCGCCATAATACGTAACAGCTGCTATCTGGAGAAATATCTCGGTAGTACTATTTTTTTGTCAAATAACTATTCCGTTTTCTGTCTTGTCTTAGTCTTTAGCTGGCAATGCTCACGCCCAAAGCTGGTTACTAACAACGCTGTTTGAGAGGTATTTGTGAGCAGTAGCTGACGTCTGTTCGCCTAAAAGCCTGTTCGAACTCATGTATTTGCTTCCGACCGATTTGTTATGATCTCTTATAAAAAGAGAACACACTGGCGCGCTGGCGCCATCTATGAGGTCACCCTGGAGCTGCATTCTTTCTAGAGCGAAGGCTTTGTGCGGTTATGCGAGATCAAATATACGGACAGTATATAAGAAATGGTCGTTTATAACATCGCCAAGACTTGTTCAAGTTAAAAAAGAAAAAAAAGTCGCGAATAAATAGGAAACATGCGGAAATGCCAAGTAACCCCCAATCACCCGATAGATTACTTCGGTGTATTCTCTCGTCGTAGGAGGAGAGTTTGAGAGGTTTTAAGACACACTGTCGTAAGTAGTCGTAAGGGTGTGTGGACGAGCCTTGTGTTGCCTTACCGAGGGGTCGGTAGTGCGCTGACGCGTTGAAAAGGCAGAAGACCTGGCTGTCCCTTGCCCTCGAGGTGCCCATGTGGCTTCCCTGAGCGGGGAACATTTCTTCGCACGGGACTCCTTCCTCCACTTTGGCGATCAGGTTGTCTGTGTCCCCCGTGACTTCGAAGTGTCCCAGCTTTCTGCTCGCCTTGGCTGTGCGGTGGCGGCGGTAGTAGGCGAAAAGGGACAGTCCTAGTGGCAGTAGGAAGAGCACGCCGAAGGCGCTACCGAAGGCACAGGCTTTGTACAGGTTCCCGTGCGATGAAGGTCGCCTGGTAAGGTACAACGTTTCAAGGGCGTCATAAGGACGTGAAGCTATTATTAAAAGATAGCATCGTTATACATAACTTGCGAACGTCGCTATAAGGAGTATTCACTGGGCGCCATATTTGTGGGCGCTGTCTAGAGCGCATGCTCAGAACGAGCCCACATTAATAGGCTGCTAAGACCGGCAATCTTGAGGGTGCGGAATGCACGTTACAAAAGAACTGTGGAAGCTTGCTATCAGCACGCGCTCAGCAGTCGCGCATACAGCTATGGCCGCCAGTGAATACTTCCTATTGCTGGGTACTAAGTGTTATCTCTACTTACTGGCTTCCTCGAATTACAATTTCTGCGGTGTGAAACTAACACGGCGAACCAAACGCTTGCCACGCATGAAATAGTGGCATGGCTACGAATGACGTCACATGCAAGCTGTGTATATCACAGTGTCCAGAAAAAAAAAAGAAACACAGTTGAGTTTTTTTTTTCGTTTACTATTAAAGTATGGCGCGTGAATGAGGTTTAAAGATTACTAAACGGGCTCGTGGCCTATATCCAGACATGTACACGTTGCCCCAAAAAGTAACTAAATAAGTTCCTCGTTATCGATTCTTAAATGGAACGCGTGAGTTACCTCAAATGTAACGAGTTACTTTTCACGTTACTCTGACGACCAAATACACAACTGTTTTTGTTTCATGGTTTATTGTTTTCTTGTTAGTAGTCGTTGCTCTTAGGCACTAGCTGCCTCTCAAAGTTTTCATCAGTTAAGTTTTCCCGCTTCCTTAAAAATGCATTTCCGGCGACGCTGAAGAGTCGTTCTACCGACGCGCTCGAAGGAACAGCATTGTTGGCGTCAGGAAGAGCTGGTGAATCTTCGGGAACTGCGCCATCATTCAGGACAGCGGGTAGTGGGTTCTGTGCCTTCCCGTGTTCGCAGCCTCCGGGTTTTTATTCATTCCGTACCCGGCTCTGGAAGGTTCAATTAACGAACCTTATTATGTTCACTGGGTGAAGGACATTCCCAGCCTGTATAGTTCAGTACAGTGACGTTTATCGCTGGACATGTCTGTCGAACTTTTCGACTGGCGTGTTCACCGATATACGTTGCTATACCGTCATACTGTATAGTTGCTTTTCGGGTTGCCCCTTTGCCGTTTTGTCGCAATAAACGCCTACTCAGGTTAGAATTAAAACGAGGCTGTAAAAGCGTTGTTGTGCTCATTACTCCTCAAAAGTAACGAGATACCGTTACTCGTTACTTGGCCTTAAAAGTAACTAGGTACGTTACTCGTTACCGGAAATAGTAACTAGGTAGAAATAACTCGTTACTTGTAACGCGTTACGTACTCTATGTCATCTTCAGAGTTCAAAGTCTGGGATCTGTGATATTGTGGCTCTCATTCAATCGACGCAACTCTCCACTCTAGGGCAAAGAAGGTTTTGCTTTAAATTGCCCCCCATTAGGGTCATCTTACACCAAAACTCTCCGAGGCTATGAAGTAGACTTAAAAAACAACAAAATATCTTTGGAAAAATGCGTAAAACCTTTCTGCAGTAGCAAACTACCATATCTGTAGAATGCTGAGTATTATAATCTGGATTGTGCAATATCAGAGAATAACAGGTGATGATGTTGCACTTCTGCGTCACTTCATGAGGGTGCAAACTATCTTGTAACGTTTCCTTAGGACTATTAAAGAGAACAAACCGTACACTGGAAAAGCGTATGCATATGTAAGGAGCTCTTCCTCAAAAAGGCCTTAGAAGGCCTTACCTCACCTGGGCATGGCGCTGTTCATTCCAATGACAACGCCAGGGACAATTTCTTCTCCATTTACGGCGCACTCACAAGAGATTTTCGCGTGTTTTTCCTCGGCTGTTGGTGCAGTTTCCTCATTGTGTTCGCCTGTTAATCCATTATTCCGGTCGCCGTCGCATTTTAGTGCTCTGTCCTTGTGATGTTTGCCGGCTCGTTTTGAACTCCCGTTGGGGTCCGCAAGTCCAAGCTGAGTTCCCTTTGGTAATGTTAAAATTTTGTTGACGGCGACTGTGTCCTTGCAGTGATGGTCCCCGGGACCAATTAGCCTGAAGCCGCTCTTGTTGAAATCTGACATGACGAGGTCAACCAGACGTCTCTTGGTATTCCAACTCGTGCATCCAGCACGTTCCTCGTGCTCGTGCTTTTGTTTTCGTTCTCATTGTTCCTTCTGTCTCATATAGGTTGATTCGATGATGTTGGTTAAACTAGACCACAGATGACCTCATCATTCATTCTTGTTATTGTCCTTACAAGTCGGCAGCCTATATGCGAGGGGGATTTCACCTAAATATTCTACTCACCGTAGGCTCAAAAGCACTATTTTCGTAAATGTGTTGTTGCGAAACACAATAGAAAGCACTATTTTTTGCATCCAATCAACGAGAAGAATGCAATAAATAAAAAGATGCCGGATATGACGGCAATCAATGCAAAAGGCAGAATGGGACACAGGATTGAAGAGCGTTTCTATGTATGTAGAGAAAAAAAAAAGAAGCAAAGCGGAGTGAAGTCTGCTTCCCCCCTCAAAGTTCCCCACTGAAGTGACAGCATAATTTTGGGTAAGCGTTCCCCAAACCAATCAGCGACAAACCCCGAGTCACGTGCCCACGCATCCACGCAGGCAAAGAACACTGTCACGTGCCGCAAGGCCCGCGTGCGATTGGGCGATTTCAACAACCAGCCCTCGCCATTATGTCGTCTAAGGGATGGGCGAGGTACATACTTCCCTTCTCTCTACTCCCAGATTGGGAATTCGGGAAAGGGACAGCGAAGACGGGAAGAGCGGACCGCGCGGGGGCGGTGGCGGCCGTAATTTAACCGGGAATACGTTTACAGCGCGAACTGCGTGTTTGCGCCGAATTCCCCGCTCGACTCCGGCGTGGGGGACAGGGCTGGTCCTCTGATTGCAGCCCGAGTTCGTCCGGGGTGGCGTCATTGGATTATCTTCCCGCTTTTCCCCCCACTTCTCCTCTTACAAGGCAATATGGGAAGAGGGGGACATCTGGGGGAAGGACGGGAGGAAGGGAAGAGGCAAAGAGATGGCTCTCATAGTAATCATTACTGATATTGCGATTTTCTCCACTTGACATATTTTATAAAAATATCTACTATCTAAAAGAAAACTAAAAAAAAACAAAAAAAAAAAAAAGAAACGCCCCGAAAGTTTTCGGAATGTATGCAGCTGAACCTTTTGAATCGGACGTTGGATACGGCATTATGTGCGTTTCAGAGCCATATGTTGGCGATTTTGTGGTTTCTCTTGCCTCTCTTCTTGAAAATCATCATTTCTTGTGAAGGAAAAAAACAAAAACACAGGAACCACACCGAAAAAAATTGCGCAGCGCTTGTTTGGAGCCCTAGGCATTATTTTTTATAAAAAGGAACTACTACTTGAAATCAGGAGTATCAAAATTAAGGTATTACGTTAGGAGGCCATCTTGATCGCGGATCGCTTGTTCTTAACACAAATTAGAAGTTTATGCAGAGATAAGCGCTACAAAATTAAAATCATCCCACGGATGGTTTTACAAGTGCGAAAAGGCGTCATAAATTAAATAAGCGCGAACGGCGAGGATGCATGTGACCAATGGTGTATAATGAATTATTGATGCCAACGTTGCAAAAATAATTATATAGATGCATCTTTACAGCACAAAAAGCGAAAAGACCTTATACGTTCATGGAATAGGGACCGTAAAATTGGATGCATCCTTTTCCAAATTAATTTCCTTAGAAATACCGTGGGTCTTGTTTGTATACATGCGAACAGGTTGTGGCAGAATAAACCGTATTCTTACACTTGCACAGTTAATTCCCCTCGAACTTGCATCTCATTCTCTCCGACTCTCTCTCTCTCTCTCTTTCTCTTCACCGTACGTATTTAAGGCGCTTATAAGCTGACCCTTATTAGCTAAATTATTATTACCTTGTATTGAAGCTTTTCTAACGTTTAAAAAATCACGAAGACACTTCGACAAAAAATATACTGTGTTGTCGCTTGTCGGTTTTTACTAATTTGGAAAGCAGAAGCATATGCTGCGTTTTTAGATCAATATTTAAAAACAAAATCTAGTTTTCGAGATCAATAAGAATTGAAAAGAAAAAAAAAATGTTTTACGGCGAGTGTTTGCAGAATGATTTGATATCTATTTGTAGATACGGAGTCAATATATTTTACATTGGCAAAGTCGGCGCTGGTTCGAACGCACAGCTACGGCATTCGTATTCATTTAAACAATCAGTATACATTGGCCCTCATATCAAAACGATTAATCTTCGTTGATGACAAGAAAGCTTGAATATGGTTATCATGCATTCAGTGCGTTGACGACATAGTCTTTGTTTGGAGATGACTGAGATAATATAGAGCAGAAATAAACCTGTCGGCATATACGTGTGTTAAAAGTCGAAAGATGTGTTGTCCGCGTTCTATCTTTTATGTCTAATTCTTTCGTAAAAAAGCTTTATGGTTTCAAACTGTCAAGTTTTTTCTATAGTATAACTTTTTGTGTTGTTGTTTGAGATGGAAACTACTCGTCATGTTCCATAAAACACGATCATCCGCTAACAGTTTATTCAAATTAGGGGAAAAGACTACGCGACACCTGCCTTGCCATTTTATCCCTCGCCACGGGATACCGCCGTTTCCAAGCAGCTTCGCAATGCCGCCGTCTGCCCCTATTCCCCTAGCGCGGCCGCCCCCTCTTCCTTTTTTATGACCCTCAATCCCTTTTCCCTCCCCAGTCGCGTCTATCCTTCTTTCCACATCCTCCCCGTCTCCCGGACCAAACAACGCAGCGCCATGAATAGAGCATCCCAATTTTACCGACGCAGGGCCTTCTCCCATTTATCTCTCTTCCACTCCCTAGATTCCCCATCCTTTTTCTTGCGGCCTGTGGCGAGGCAACGGGGAGAAGAAGCGAGACGGGGAAAAGAAGGGAAGAAGCTTCGGGAATGAGGGAAGAGGGGGAGAGAGACGTGGAGTAGCAGAAGCCGAGAAGATCAGAAGTCATACGTGACAACCGCGCCGTGTCGTGTGGGGAAGCGGAATGGATCGATACGGTTGTCAAGGCAACGGCTCGCTTCCCTTTGGCGATTTTTTTAAAAGGATTCTTTAGTGCTCTCTTACGGAATGCTACCCGCCCCACGCAGAGAAACTGTCCATCTTTTCTTTTCGTTTTTGTTTTGTCTGCGAGGCGATATCCGGAAAAGTCTGGTCACTCTAGACACAAAAAAGATACAGAAGCTTAGAACTTTGGGATGACCATAATCCTTTCCATGCATACCGTAGTGTACAACGCTGTGGAAACTGCTGGCGCGAGTGAGTACTAGGGCATAACTTTATCTGTCGACTCATTTGCATAAGTGTGCCTGCAAATAAAGCTGACGATTAAGCCATTGGCGATGTGAGTGATCGAAAGCGTCGCTGTGGTCGGCCGCCCATGATCGGCCGAACGCTGATTATGACGTCAGCAAAGGGTTCATCATCGACGGAACTAAGAGGAATGTGAGGGCTTTAATATTGACGGTGTTGGCAGTGTTGCTTTGAGAGCGCAATGATTTCATGCTTCCACCATACTCATTACAAACGCCGTCGAACCTGTTGTTCACAAGGTAATGACATCACGAGAGAGAACCATAGGAGGGCGCCACCAAAACATCTCGCCGCTAATAGGGACTATTCACTGGCGGCCATAGGAGGTATTCACTGGACGCCATATTTGAGGGCAATGTTTAGAGCGCATGTTCAGAACGAGCTCACATTAATAGCCTGCTAAGACCGGCAACCTTGATGGTGCTAAATGCACGCTCCAAAAAGACTGCGGAAGCTCGCCGTCAGTACGCGCTCAGCAGCAGCGCACACGGTTATGGCCGCCAGTGAATACTCCTTATAGCTGTGTGCGCGACTGCTGAGCACGTGCTGACGGCGAGCTTTCGCAATTCCTTTGCAACGTGCATTCTGCACCATCAAGACTGCCGGTCTTAGCAGCCTATTAATGTAAGCTTGTTCTGAGCATGCGCTCTAAACATCGCACTCAAATATGGGGTCCTGTGAATACCCGCTCTACACTCTCGCACCGGCAGTTTTCAGAGCGTTGTCACTATACAGGAAAGGATTCACAGCCTTTGTCTGGCAGTAGCCACTCATACCGTGAACAGATGGCTTCTTATAAACAATAAGTGAAATTCGTCACTAGTGTTCACTAAACCCTAGGTTTAAACTATATAAGGAGCAACATTGTCTCAACGTAACTCGTGGTTGATTCAAGTACTTTTGGTTATAATTAAGGTGGGAATGGGAAACGAGGCTACGTGCCTGTTGAAACAATTAACCGCCAGGCTCGCACTACGTCACCACGTCTTTTGCAGTCACACTATACTGAGTGTCAACAATTTTGTGTTGTATATAGATTGTCAAGACTAGCATAGCATGCGCATCGCTGCAGCTCCGAACTCCTGTGAGAGCTTTGTCTTGTGTCTCATTCGAATGCCCTCGCTCAACTAGCTTTGAGAGATATGGATCATTGGAGAAACTACGCTAGCTTTGATTGGCAATGTAGCGCAAAATAGGTGATGCCGTGTAGAGGTCTTGCTCAAAGACGCGTTCTTTTTGTTGCCGGTGTTATGAATGCTGATGCATAAAGTAGAAATTGTTACAAGGTGCATTTCTTCTATCAGATCACGGTGTTTACCGTTTTTCACCAAACTGAGACTATACCCTTGTTGAAAACCGCGTTTCTGTGTGTTCTTTTGTATTTGTTGACAAATATAACGGTTTCAATACAAATCTCGGTCATGTTTGTAGCCAAGGTTCCTTGAGTGTTCACGAAATTTGTGGAAATTTAGGGATATCAATGACGGAGAAAACCAGGAACCTTCTTTTTTCACGAAAACCTCTCAAGCCCAGAAAATGTCCGTATGATTGAGGTATCTAATTTTCGATGTACACCTGAAATTCAATGGCCGTCATAGCTGAGTCCGCCGCCGGCGACCGCGGCCCGGCGAAGAGCTTTCACGAGCCTTTTACACGCCACACCATTATTTATTTGGGCTCAGCAGAGTTAGCAGTATACAGCAGGTCGGTCTAAATTCACCGGATCCTAGGAAAGTAGCGCCAAACTCCTCGTATGGTCGCCATTTTGGTCTATAAAATGGGCAATACGTTTTTTCTTGACCTCTCCATTCCCGGTGAGCCGATTCAAATACACGGTGACAGGTCGCTTTATAAAGACATCTCTTGTATGCCCATATTTTTTTTATCCATACACCGGCGACAAGGGCACATCTTCGCACAGGCTACCCCTGCGGCCTTGGTGCTCTGCGACATTGAAAAATATTTTTTCTTATCTTAAAATACGCAAGAAACAAAACATCCTCGTAAGGCTGATAAGTTGATTACATACACAGCGCAAAAGAAGCTTCTATTAGGGAGTTTTAGGGAACCGTTTTTGCAAATCCGATACGGTACGAACTGCGCATGTGCAAGTCTTCTGTGCTAGCGCATGCGCAGTTCGTACCGTAGGGCCCATCGTACCGTATCGGACGTGCGAAAACGGTTCTCTAAAACTCCGTATTGGCGAGGAACGCTTTCAGTATACGAAGACGCTCCATAGCGGTCTTGGCGTTGCTGGTTCAGAACAACCCTTTCGGAGCTTCGAGGATTTAAAAGGACCGAAATTGCAATTGCCATGACAACAGAGACCGACCGGACTTCCGAAGTTCAATTCGGCTGCATGCATGTTAGTGTATGTTTGTGTCCTGCTAGCAGACAGGGAATTCAATGTCGCTACTTTCACAGGGTACAATGACTTTAAGGGAGTTTTGCCTTGCTTTAGCCTCACCAATATGCTACAAAAAGTATATCTTGGGGGATAAAAGCCCATTCATACAGTCTTTTGACCACGTTTAAAAGGACTATGATATGATTTTTCAGTTTTTTTCTCAAATGAAGACCCCAATTCGTTCTCAATGTTCATAGAATCCGGAGGAGGAATCAGTTTTTGTTTTATTGCCTCCAGTTCTGCACCGCAAAAAGATGAAAGCTCACGTCTGCTTTTCTTCTTGATTCGACCGGACTCGGCCACCAACATGTGAAATCACGTGGCCGTGACGTAGAGTATGCCTTTCTACCGGCAAGGGAAGCTTTTCCGGTCGAGTGAGGGAGTCGCGTGGGACAGAACAATCCGTCGACGAATTTTTGAGTTCGCGTTCGTGGCCAATGAGTGCTGTGAGGGCACTTATCATGAAAAGTTCCATGTAAGAAGGACGGTGAAAGCTTGGAGTCATCGTACCGGTGCCCAAGCACTTCATGATCGCATGATTTCTCATTTTGTTCTTGAGTTGAGAAAAAAGCTATGGAAGAAGTTGAAAAATCATTTCATGGTCCCTTTAACTACAGTGTACCAGTATACGCGGTAGTGTTGGAACCGGAGCGGCTTGGCGTGAGGCGTGTGGTGTAGATCGCGATAGGTGTCGACACCGGCGCAGCTGCAGTAGGGTCAGTATGATGGTGGTTATGCGCGTGATCCGCGTGCACTCGCGGCTGCACGTGCGGGCTGCAGCGACGTTCTGCTGCCGTGTCGACTGCAGCGCCACGATTATTGTCTACAGGCGTAGCCTCACAAGCTCCCACTGCCGAGCCGCGTCGGTCCGAAGACTACCCCGTATTTCAGTACACTGGAAAACCTTTCAATGATTTTTTTTTTTAAACTGCATCTTTGAGCTAGCGATATCGCCACAACCTCAAAGATAATTTAATTGTTAGGAAATTGGGCTATTACACTATACAGATATCGGTGCGCCTTATGTGGGTGCCACGCTATTCATTGTATTAGTTACCGCTATTTATTCGAAACACAGATGTCTCGGTGACTCGCGGTCCTACCTAACTTGACGTCAGTCTTCTCAACCTATACACCACTCCAATATTTCGAAGTCATCAGCCCAGACCGCGCACGTTCGTAGCTTCGGAAAGCAAACAAATCACACATCATACTCACGAACACTGAAAATGAAACAGGCTAGGAACCCTTTCTTTGAAAGGTCTATATTCTATTTCACCTTAGATGCACCGCTGCAAAGGCTACAAGCTCGAGCTCTTTGCTCTAGGGCACAACTCGCCAGCACAAGCTGCCATGCATTAATGGCAGTTGCCAACGCTATGAGTTCGCGCTTCTAGCATTCTCACTTCTAGCATGAGGTAAAACATCAGCTCAGAAGAAGTATAGACGATTTCCAGCAAGGCCACTGACCGCCGCCATGTCTCTGGTCTTGCGGACATGCAAGCCCGTGCAGTTTCAAGCTTGCTAAAGCTATGTTCACGCGCAAGCTGCACATGCTTTCACTCAATGGGCACCAGTTTGGGCGCCATGCTTGCCATCGTCTTAGACAATGGCAAGCAGGGGGCCAGACTGGTGCTCCGTGGGTGCAAGCACATGCAGCGTGCCCGTGAACAATGCTTTAACAACCTTGCAGGTGCACGGGCTTGCCAGCAAGAGCAGAGAGATGGCGGCGGCCAGACGCCTTGCTTGCAACCGCCTATTAGCGGTGAGATGTTTGGGTGCCGCCCTCCTGTGGTTACCTCTCGTGACGTCATTACCCTGTGAACAACAAGTTCGATTGTGTTTGTAGATAGCATGGTGGAAGCTGGGAATCATTGCGCTGTTAAACCTGTACTGCCAACACCGTCTAAATCGAGGTTCTTACATTGCTCTTATTTCCGTCGATGGGGAAACCTTTGCTGACGTCATATTCAGCATTCAGCCAATCGTGGAGGGCCGTCCACCGCGACGCTTTCGATCGGTCACGTCGCCAATAGTCAAACGTAGTAAAAACAAATGGTGAGAATCTGGCTTTAGTAGACTGCGAAGGGTTGGATATATCGCCGAAAAGTTCAGTTTGTTTTGTCGACCTGCGAAAGTCAAGGCTTGTCGGTCCAATGGGACCCTGCCCCTAGAAGAACATATATAGGTTCAAAGGGTAAGTGGGAAACTTTAATTGAGCACATCCGCCCAGAACAGTAGAGAACGAACGACCGTTTATTTCTTTCGAATTGGTCATGAGGTCAATTTGGTCTTCATCGTGTCTTGACAAACGATGTTGCAGGTAATCGCGGAGTTTTACCTTATAATGTGAAAGGCATCAAAACGCGTTTTTCACGGTGTCCTTACAAGGTTAAGACTCCTTACGCGGGTACGACATAATATATATTTATTTATCGCGGCTGCAGTCCTCATTGATACATCATGGTCTAAATGCTGGTTCACACAGCAACGTTTTCTTACGTTTTCTTACGTTACGTATAAGTCACCGAAACATTTGTGTCTCGAATGTAACATTACAAGCTCTCTGCTTGAGCTGGTAGTCATCTTGTTTTTAAAGCACATGTCCCGGTGACTTGTGCCGTAAGCAAGTGTAAGGTTTTGTAACGTAACGTAAGAAAACAGGGCTGTGTGAGCCAGGCTTTAAACACTGAAACACGGAGAAATAATATAACTGACAAGACGACACGAAATATCAAACGCAACTGGGTTTATTTGCAAAAGACCAACTTTAAATAGCCTTCCAGAGAAACAGGAAAGAGGAAAGACTAAAGATGGGCGGCGGCAAAGTTTTGACGGAACCCAGCCAGACTAACCTCCAGCTTAGACACCTCACCAACAGCAGACACCTGCTGCCGCGCCGCCTGACATGATAACCTTCGTCAAGGCTCTATGAACAAGATTTACATTATGTCGTTTCCTAATCAGCTCGCCTTCATAGTTCTGCTTCTAGCTCATTGTTGCCTTGTTTTGTCATCGCAAGGACGATGTAACCTGGCAAAAAGAATAAAACAGTATGTCGGCAACTTCGTGTCTGTTTCAAATGATCCCTATGTGCATTACTTTCGTAGACATTTGCACAGTCTTCTCGTTTCACGTCCATTTTTAAGTCGCATACGCAATAAACCTAGCTCACCAGCAAGTTTGCCTACGCCACCGCTGCCGCAATTCATCGAGGGAACTTTGGTCTTTCTGCGCGTGCGACAACCTCGCTGGAGCTCTGCGCGCGAAGAGCACGTGACGGCAGGAGCCGCCTCGTGCACTGCAGCATGCCTCCTGTGAACTAAAGTTATGGCGGCGTCACTCATGCGCTGAACGCTTGGTGAGATCGGTCTATTCGTATGACCTCTCATCCACTCCTATGACTTTTCAGCTTAGCCTGGGCCTATCATAAGATAATAATGAACGAGATGGAAAATTGGTGCTTTCCCTCCTCTTGATCCAAACAGTTCTTACGGAGGTCACGACGATGCCAGGCCTTCGGGCAAGACAGCTCCGAGAGGCTCCGCTATTCAACCAAGACTGATAGCACCTACCAACGGGCCGCGAGCTCGCTCAAGCGTGCCAAAGTAGGACGTAAATCACACCGAAAGAAAAGCCAAATTATTCACTCGGTCGCGACAACAAACAAATTCGCAACCCTCAAGCAACAAGCACCACAGTATCAACAGTGTGTTGAAAGAAACGCGAAGTTTCCACGCACACGATCAAGCGAGCCTTTGCCGATGGCCGCTTGCATCCAAAGCAGGGGGACCATTACCACATGAATCATCTCAAGCCAGCTAACTCGCCGACCAGAAGGCAAAATACATACGCAACGATTCGGTCCAGCATGGAGCGGACAGCAAGCCCACAGCAACAAGCAGGCCCAGATCCTACACACAGGCAATGATGCAATCCTAAAGTTTAATTGGTTGAGCTAATGACGGATACATTCGGGTCTCAAGAGAGCCGGGTCATCTGCAGACTGATAAGGCGTGGACGCACTATGCTGCACATGCAAATGGATTGGTCCAGCTGTCCCGTAGCCTCCGTTGTGGTCCACGTCAGGGTGGGATGGGCGATGGGGCAACCTGTAGAATCTCTCGCGAACATACGAGTATCCCAGTCACCACTCACCGCCGCCGCCACCGCCGTTAATAGTAGGAACGGCGTGATCACGATTCGAGCGGCAAGACGTGATAGCCGCGAAGCGATAACAACAGAGGCACGGCACGCCAAGGCGCCATTTCTTTTTGGCCCTCGCGTGCGGCCACCAACGGTCACGAGCGACTCTTCACGCTTCTGGAAGCTCACGCTCCGCGAAACCGGACAGGCGGAACGGCGCATCGTCTTCTGCTTCTTTGCGATAATACCCTTTAATGGGGGATGTCCGAGATACCGTCACGTCGGTTTAAGGAACGATCGCTAGCGAGCGCGGAAACTCGTGTTCTTTCAGAGGTGTCTCGTGTCTCGAAGACTCAGAAGTAAACCTTAGCCCGAGAAGATTATTATTTGACATCACAACCAATTGAACTTAACTTGTTTGAGCCTTGTTTCTTTGCGTTGGTTGACATGTCTTTAAAAATTATCAATTCATGTTTAAAAAAACTATAATAGTGCTCATCTATATGAACCGTGGAGAAGCTTGAAATCACTCCGCTCGCCGGTGTAATTAACCCGGGGCGTATCCGAACATAGCGTCTGTGAAAATCTTTCATCACATATCGTCAGACGCACATATACAATTTAAAAAAAAGCTAAATAGGTGGTTCTGGAGGTCGCATCTATGATATTTAAAGGCCTCCATTGGCTACCTCTACTACTTGAAGCTTCAACTGCTGTATGTGAAATATCCCCACGTTTTGTGATTAAATAGTCCCGCCAAGTTTGTCTGGACGGCAGTGACGATATCAGAGATTGACCATCCGAAATCGTACCTTTGACGTCATCTGAATGTTCACAATCTTAGGTGCGTAAATAATCTAGCAAATTTTCATCAACATGAATCACTTGGGGACGCACGTGTTATAGTGCCTGGAGCGCGTCCACGACTGGTGTGTTTAGCGTCCTATGCTGCCCACACATCAAAAGCGGTCCCGAACTGGTAACAAATGACATCACAAAAGCCGGAGTGTCACGCTGTTGAAGGTCGCGACCCTGGCGGTTGGTCGTAGAAATACTGGCGAAAAGCGCGAGCGAACGCGAGTGTCGCTGTCGTCGCAGCGTCCCAACTTCTGACTCGTAAGATTCCGTGGACTGTCACATTGGAGAACAACCTGCAACAGAACAGGCGTCTGCCACATACACCACAGCTGTTGCGACGCCGCCAGGATCGCAACTGGCGACAGCATGACACCTCTATGACGTCATCAGGTGGAAACCGAGGTACACATTTTTTGGACACGGTAAGCACACCAGTCGGTGACGCCTTACAGGAAACATACATGTTTACAAGGAAATCTGGAAGCGCACAGAATGCATCGGCCAGGAACCATACATGTATACAAGGAAATGCGGAAGCGTATACACACAGAATGCATCGGTCGAACCACAGTTTCGAACCCACACCATGTTGCTGCTGGAAATTTTCGCATCGAGCGACCGCTGTTCATAATAGTCGAACAAATGGAGCCCGGCGCTTATCCGAACGGGTGCCACACCATCTAATACGCGGCGATCGTGGTGCAAGCGTGCGGATGAGGCCGGTGATCCTGCACCTGCGCAGTCCCCGATTTTACGGCTTCGCTCGCTTCGTTGGGCGTTGCGGGGCTTCGCAACGCTCGATTTCTTGCTCTTTATACACCCCCCCCCCCCCCCCCCCCCCTTCTTGCCCCCGCCTTCGTAGCTTATTCCCTCGCTTTCCTCCTCTCTTCTTATCGAGAAGAGCCTTTAACGACAGATGGGCGGGGATCCAGCCTTCCAGCACGGCCGAGGCACCTGCCAGGCCGTAAAGACAGTTAAAGTCGACGGAACCGCGTGCACGCTACGCGAAGGGTCATTAGTAAATTAACAACACGATAGCAGTAATTAGAAAACGCCGAGGAGCGCTGGACGAGTTCCCTTCGCTTTGCTCGTAAGGCGGGGCGAGGGCTAAAGGTCGCTCCAAGATTGTGTGCCAGACGGAAATTTATGGGGTCGAACGGTTTTGTGATGTTCTTTTTCTCTCTCTCACTTATTTTTGTTTCTTTCCGCGTTGAAGCGTATCGCTACACGAACCTGTAATCCTACTCACTGAAGTGGCCGTTTTGTGGCCTCCAAGTGCGGAGAGACGTGTAGTTGGTGCGATATGCGCTTTGATGTGGGGCGGATGCAGGTGCTTGGAGCTGAGACGTTCATCGCATCTGCAATTTATAGAACTTTCTGGCTTTGCTTTGATAGCGGCTCACGTCAGGTCAAGCGCGAGTTCAGAACGTATGCGAATCAAGGTGTGTAGGGGGTTCTTAATGGCGCAATTTTCTTCATTATTTTGTCGATATGTTCTAGTCCCACATGCGCAACCCCGGACATCACGAACATGTGTTCATCGAAACCATGTCTCATACGCAGACAAGAAACCAGCTAAATATGTTGGCGAGTGAACAATATCGCTCAGACTGACTGTTGGAAATGAATTGCGCTCTGAACATAGGAACAAAAAGAGATGAGAAGTTCGCACATGCAACTAACAAGGACGATCAATAAGTATGCAGCAAGCGTTGTGTTAATATAGCTAAGCTCGTCATTCGCCACATCGACTTCACGAGCTCCTCATAATAACCAGTGAGGGACCTCGAGAAGGAACAAAGAAAATCTTACAGTAGCTTGATGATGCTTGATAAAGGCCGGGAAGCACAGAATGTATTGCGAATGAGCTGGTCCCATGGTAAGTGTGTCGTCACGTGACGTCATGAGGTCATATGACTGTGACGTCACAAGAATTCATGGTGTCACGTGCCCTCACGTGGCGTCACCGAGTTACCTGATCTCATCACGTCACGATGTCTCGAGTCATGAAACGTCAGGGCGTCTCATGACTTCAAGATGTCACGAGACATCATGGTGTCTCATTACGTCATGATGCATCGCGATGTCAGCGTCCCTCGTAACGGTTGTTCGCGGCGGTCTTTCATTACGTCGTCCTCATAATATTCGGCTGATAAAACACAACCTCTGTTAAAAAAAAACAATAAAAAGAAGGCTCCAGGGCGATGGGACAGTTGGGGAAATGCCATCTCGCCCGGAGGGTGGCTTTTCTCGATTCACGAAGCTCGTGCAAACACGAGGACATGGTGCGGCAATGGCCATGGCTTTCCCGTGTCCCCCGAGTGACAGTGACTCAGCTTTAATCTCGTTCGAGGGCAACTGTCGCACGCTATTGATTCGCCCGCGAGAGCGCCCGAGGCCCTCGACGGTCGATTCGTCCCTGGGCACCAGTAACCAACCTGTTCCCCTCCTCCCATCCCTTTTGAGTCAACACGGCGCCAGTGTCAACACTGAGAAGTTCTCTTGCGCTCGTATGTGGACGCGTATATATCTGGTCACTCGAGCGTGCGGTTCTTTCATAAGGGACGGTGCCCAGTTCTTCTCCCCCGATGAGGGAGTATTGACACGGACAGTGAGTTCTCACGGTATATTGGCTATGTGGTTCGCGTGACCCGTGATGAAAGCTTTTCTCTTCTGCCGAAGGTGGCTTGTAAGCTGGCTGCGATGCTGCGATATTGTTATTATGCGTAGTTTATCTGTGAACCTGTCTGTTTGGCATTTTGCAGGTGCCTGGGCGTGTGCGCCCCTGGCCTTACAAAGCGCTTGCCTTTTGCGGTTACCCGAGTGGCATTCGCTCCGTCTCTTGCAGTGTTGTACGAAACGGCGTTCCTGGAACGCGTTCCTTTTTGGAGGAACGAACGAACGCCGTCGTTCCATTCTTCATCGGTGGAACTCGAACGGGATTTTGTTACATTTTACTGAAACGCAAAAAGGAACGGCGTTCCTTTTTGAGAGAAATTCTAAAAGTATAAGAACAATATTTTTACGAAGAGCCGGATCTCGTTAACTTTTTGGTTATTTATCTTAAGGTTTACTTTGTGTGGTCCTCGCTTCGTGACAGTCGGGTGTGGGACAGCTAGTCGACAGACTCTTTTTTCAGTGCCCGAGACTGCGGTGAAAAAAGCAAAACTTTTAGCCAAGGGAAAAGACACAGAAAGAGACGTTTCAAACTCAGCTACTTATTTTGCTTCCACGGATACTCAGAAATCTAAGGCCGACTACAGCCATCACTGAACTTACACAAAGAGACCTACAGATACAAAAAAGAACAGGTTACCAGACATCAAACACACCCTTGTATCCCGAACATTAAACACTTAAACGGTACAAAAAAAAAAATCCTTTATTCACTCTCTGCTTGTCCCACCATCAAACTGAACAACGAATCCAGCCTTCGTGAAGAAAGACTTGTAGTTTTCAAAACTGACGTTCCAAAAGCCAGTACCCTCTCCTTCAGTTGCTCGTCTTGCGGACAAAAACATCGAAAGGCAACTGTTGTTAGGTTCAAACAAGGTACTTTGCTAGATTGAAGCGTGTGAGGTTGTTGTTAAAGGCTCATGCAATGTAGGGTAAATCTGGCTCGTTTGAATCCCCCATTACAAATATGAATATGGTTAAAAGCTGATATTTTTAATAGTGAATATATCAACAAATCAAACCCTGCTTCTGGTTGTTTTCTTCTCCAGGTGATCATCCAACACGGCATTCAAATTCGTGTGGTCTTATTTTATAGGATAGAAGGAAAAGAAGAAAAAAAACATTTTCGGGATTTAACTAAGCATGGTAATCAGCAAATTAGAAATGTAACGTATATATGTAACGGCACGTTCCAATTTTTTAAACTGTAACGCGAACGAGTTCCTTTCTCACAGTTCGAACTTGTAACGGAAACGCGTTCCAAAAATTGAAAGGAACGAGGAACGATATTTC
The DNA here is from genome assembly GCF_016920785.2 of Ixodes scapularis. Taxonomy (NCBI): domain Eukaryota; kingdom Metazoa; phylum Arthropoda; class Arachnida; order Ixodida; family Ixodidae; genus Ixodes; species Ixodes scapularis. Next base: position 102,822,858 of record NW_024609883.1, on the reverse strand, counting down.
GTTCTTTTTTTTTCTTTTTTGTGAGGAACGTGTGCCTCACTGGTTTTTTGGTTGTCCAGGAAACTGGTGCTCTTTGTCATTCCTAATATGACATGCATCTTGACAAAAGGAAATTGGCAGACGGTGTGTCAGAAAGGTGCTGGCATTATCATAATATTCTTTTTTTTAGAGACAAATAAAATAGAAATAGAGAGATAGAAAGAAAATAATTGAGAAAAATAAAATAGGAGAGAGAGAGTAATAGTGAGAGAGATTGGTGCTTGAAAGGTAAGTAACGGCTTTGCCAGAATACCAATTCACCTCTACGCGAGGAGTGGTGTTGATAGCAAAAAGAATGACGAAATGGCATAGGAGTCGAAGACACGGGCGATTGTGAGGTGATCAGCTCGCGATTGGATAAAGGCCCGTTCACACACTTCCGTTCAGAGCGACCGCTACGCTCGGAGGACGATTCAAACACTTACGTTGAGTCAGACCCAGTGCGACTACAACCGGTTTTTAAGCCTTTTACGACAGCGCCCCTCGGTAGCAATGACGCTTGCAAGCTGCTTGAAATCCCGCCGCCATAGCAATCCGTAAAATGATTAACGTCGCAAGCCGTTGCAGTCCCACTCGGTCGGGCTCACATAAGTGTGTGAACCAGCCTAAAAGGACGATTCACACACTTGCGTTGAGACCGACCGAATGCGAGGGTTGCTATGGCAAAACCTCCGTAGGCTCCAACGCAGCTGCTGCCGACGCAGCTGTTGGCATAGCAACCCTCGCATTCAGTAAGACTCAACGCAAGTGTGTGAATCGCCCTTTGAGGCCGTTTACACAGCTCCGTCGACTGCGTTGCGCTTCGTTACGTCGTGCAGCACAGTGCCTCCCCATTGGCTCGTCGTAAAGGTCGCCATAGCAACAGCTCGACGCAAGCAGTCTCAACAAGACGCAAGTGGTGGCAGTCGCACTCCAACGCAACTTTGTGAACGAGCCTTTATGAACGAATGCAACCGGTTGGAACGACGAGCTGCCGTGCAACGAAGCGCCAAACGGCCTTTTCGTTAGTGTTTGTTCGCAACGCAAGGAGTTGAGCCGGGCTGAACGTTTTTGCTGCGTTTGGGAACGGACGCAGCAGCCACACCGATAGACCAATCCAGAGTGTAAGATAGACAGGTGGTGAAACGAGAGCCAAATGAGCGACCGGATTGTGTCCCCCTCGGTTTTCTCTTTTTCTGTGGCGCCATCTATGTCGAGCACCGCGAACTCTCACTCCAGGTGGGCGAACGCTGGCGACCGGCTAAACTGACGGAGGTAATTTCTCGTGGATTTTCAGTGGAGGACTGTCGTGCACTCGGTTTATTTTGCGCACTCTCCCATAGAGTTCCATGCGAATTCAATTCCAATTTTTTTCTTCTCGCCGCAGCGCCATCTGTCGCAAATCGGGGGTACCCGCAAGCAGACGAGTACACTATCCGGTCACACCTGTCTATCTTGCAGCCTGGACCAATCGTAGGTCGAGGAGAGCTCGGCCGCGCGCGTTGCGTGCCGGTTGTGGTTCCTGCCATCTGCTGAAAAACATGGCGTCGGTGGTGATCGTCCACGTGGTCGGTGTGGTGGAAGCTCATCGGTCCGCGTAGAGCGCTATGCTCGACTGTGAATTCTCATCGTTTAGAGCGATGATAAACCAGTACGAGAAGAAAAGATCCATATACTCGTGCGGCGATCTCGCGGAGGCACCTTCAAGACACCAGAAACGCTCGTGCCGACGTGTTTACGTAACTCGACTACAGTGGTCCTGTTTTAGTATTCGTGTCGTCGAACATCGCCCGAATTTCTTAGTTTACTCACCCCATGCGTGTGCTCAAGTTCAAGGCATTACTGGTGTGTTCTCTGTTTAAAGGCGTGTATGAAGAGCACAAATGTTCAGGCGTTCTCAATACCCGAAAAAAAAGTGAATAGTGTTAGCATTTCTGAATGCTGACAACGTCAATGTGATCATAAAATGATATTTAAACGTTGCTCTATTGCTGCTAAAATTGCATCGACTTCTATAATCGTATAAAAAGCGTGTGGTGAGTTTTGTACTATTGGTAATGTCGAGCGTTAAAGTTGTAATCGTCCATGACGGCGCGCTGCATAGTTTTATCTTTTTTGTTTTATTCACTCAGCCCTGCATGCTTGCACTGTAAAAATAAAAATTAATAAAGCTTGAGAGTATAGAAAACTGTATGTCAGTTTTTTACGCCAGTGAGTGGCAGCGCGTCCTCTCTTTTTTCGAGGCACCGCGGAAACATTGGCCGGCGGCGCAGAAGAGGCAGTCGCGCTCGCGACCTGCTGCGCTTGTTTCAGTGGTTGCGGGAGTGTGCACGCGCGGTGCAGCGAGGTCGTTTCAGTCGCTTCGGTCGCCACGTAAGCAGTCGTAGCTAACGCGTTCGTCGCAGATGTTTGAACCAGCCTTAAAGCATCACTGCTATCTCAGTGTTATATGACCTTGAATCTGTTTGAAATCGCCACATCCACACGTCTCAGTAGCGGAAGGAGCGCATAAATGGAATTTATTTTCGATGGTATCTAGTTAAAGTTTCAAGTTAAAGTGTTTGAAAGCTTTTTGGTTTCCTTGAAGAAACTATAGAGTATATACTATATGCAAACTATGCGAAGACCCCACCCGTTCGTTGATACCCTCGTACAGCTGAGGTAAGCCAGGCGACAGATTAATTCTATATAGGAATCCGTGATGGCGAAGGTGGGGTGTGGAAAAAAAAAAAGAAAGTCAGAGCTCCTTCGCAAATCCGATACCAGTGCTCTGAATAGTTCACGATATGCTGATGGTATACAGGCGAAAGAAAACAACACCTTTTAATAACTACGCGTAACTGAGTATTCATGGGTAGTTTTTGCGGCTTTATTGGAGAATACAAGCCTTGACACGAATGCTCGAAGGAATAGAGAGTTTTAGCAGACCGTTTTGTCACTCCCGCTACGCCTTACGCTGGAGCCATGTCACTACTGCGCATGTGCGATGCTAGCGGAGAATGAGCGGAGCCGCCAAAGCTAGCGGAGGCGCGCTATTTCACGAAAATTGCGAGAAACGTAGCGCACGTAAGGCGCTGCCTAGCGTGGGTCTTGCGAGAACGAGTCTTGGCGAGATAGGGAGAGCTAAAGCCACTAAATAAGCTACGCTTGCGAGTAAGAAGCGCTTTTCCTTCTTCCAAAAATGTTAAAACAGTTCGCGACAAAGCAAAACAATATCACCTGAGCTTGCTAAACACTATAGCTAAAGCTGAGGAAGTCGCATTTTTTAATCGTGACGATCTGCAGTGAAGTCTGCTCTGCAGTAAGCACCATGATGGCGGCGCCCACTTGCATACCAGGGAAGAGTGTCGTTACTCTAAGCGTAGCTCATTTAGTGGCTTTAGGAAGAGCCAGCGGGGCACGCAATTCAAAGTGGCTGCCACGCCGCGTCTGTCCGCTTCACGATTGCGGTTCTTTTGGGCGGATTATATCTTGCTTAGTGGATTCGACACAGCGCACAAGAAATGAAGGCGAAGTAGAGGGGTGTACACAGGACAAGCGATTCCTGTGTACACCCTTCTCCTTTGTCTTCGTTTCTTGTGCGCTGTGTCGATTCCACTAAGCATGAACCAACAAGCCCGCATCGCCACCTCAATTCAGTATATCTTGCTGCTGCGAGAAGTAGCCGCGAGCAAGCAGTTCCAGGACTGCATTAAGTAGCGAATTATATATATAAAAAAAAAGCATTCTAAATACGGCCATGAAAAAAAAAAATCTTCGCAATCCGTGCTGTGAACGAAGGGTGCGGCCTCCCGCTCGGCCGCTTTTGTAGTGAGGACATAACCTACCAAAGAAGCGAGAGAGCAAGCAGATCCAAGCGATTTCTGTGGCGTTTCATGTTCCGTGAACAGTAAAAGGAAGGCCCGATTGCGATGACAGAACAGAGAGGCTATGGTTGTTGTCAGTTTTGAAGCTTTCCCTTAATGGCTTTGGCGCATGACTGATAATGGGTCCTTTTGGACAGCTTGGCTGTCATTTGGATTCATTTACAAACATAAGAATCATTTACTTACAAAAAAAGGAAAGTGAAAAAGCAGTATATGCGATAAAAAATAATATTCTATTCAAATAGCTACGTTAATAAAAATTACACTGAATTGCTTTACAAACCTGGACCTGTCGGGAGCAAGTTCGTTTTACGAGAGCCTTCCTGATAGAGCCGCTAGTGGCGTTGCGTTAACCATAACACTGTACTAATCTGTAGCGAATTACAAACGTCCTACTAAAACTTGAAATCGCAATTCCGCTACGCTACACGTAGCGGAGGTCGCAGCAGATTGCGGATAGCGTATCGGGAGTGACTAAACGATCTACTAAAACATTATAATGTCAAAGGCAAACACTCATTTGTGTGTCCTCATTAATGTAACGTGAAGTACGACGTTCATCTACTAGGTGTTTCAGCACAGTGCTACCTCTGAATTCCGCAACCACGGAAGCACTCAGGGCACTCGCTAGGGAGCGTGCTTCGAGGCCAATCGTGATATCCTGGTGCGGACACTGCTCTACGGAGTAGCGCTATGTTAATACTTTCTATTACATTGATAATGAATGCAAAGTCAGATAAACGACCATCGCAAATCCTTCAGCTAAAATCCCCGCTGATCCCTTTGTCCATTCTCCAGTAAGAACCCTTTCCCCGGTCCTCGAAACAGGATATGATATCACCGAAAGTAAATATAGCGGCACAAAGAGACTACAAACAGAAGAGAGCACCAACAGGCAACGCATTCGCCTTCGCTTAATAAGAAAAAAGAAATCTGTGTAATGCGGTATCTACCTTCACAGTGACGCAGCGAATCCACTCAAAACCGGAAGCAGACAGACCGGAAGTTAGCGTGACGCATCTTCCGGCGCCCGGAAGCGGGCTCCCCTCCCCCTCTCCCACGCACGCGCAAAGACCCGTCTTGAGTCGTGGCGGGCGCTGCTGTCAATATTTCCCGACTTTGAGCCCATTACCGCATGTCCGCTCCCTTTTTGCACGACGGGGACTTTGGGGAGCACCGCGAGCGCCCCGTTTCCCACGACGCGTCATTTCTTCCCGGGGGCACGTGGCTTGTCACGCGAGCGAGCACGTGTCCCTTTTTCTTTGTGCTCCCCATTTTGGCGGCTCAAAGAGGCGGCCATTTTCAGATGGCCCCTGCGGCGACCTCCCCCGCGGCCGTGTCATGACTTACGGTTGGGCGCGCTCTCGATGTGATCCTGTTTGTGATCCTTGGCGAGTGTAAGCCGGAGCCTGAAAGAGAATGGACTCTACGAGCTGTGTGTCTAGCAGCTTGGGAAGGATGACTGGCGCGTTGTAGAAGCGCTCTGTTTATAAGAAACGATTCAGATATATTTGAAACACTCGTTTATTGTTTGTTTTCTTTACAGAGTTACTCCTGCCCATCGTAACTTGAGTATACAAATTCACTCCAGATATGCACCCACAAGTACTACATTCGGCAAAATTGTGAAAAAAAAGTAACTACGGGTCCTATTACAAATTAAATGCGTAAGTTCAGAATGCCTTCTGGAAAAAAAACTTCGTATCAGAGGTGCCCATGTTCGCTTCTCTGCATCTGTGCCCTGGATGAACCTGGGCCTGTGGGGAGCAAGTTCATGCCCCGGTACATCGAGGGTTCTAAACTGTTCAGGACATAGGCCGGTACAAACCTGGAGGGTGCAGGAGGGATTTCCGGACATGAAGGCTTAACTGGGGTCCTTTGATTTGGATCTGCAGGTAGGCAAGACAGGAGGACGCAAAGAGTCTCGGACGAGGCCGGACATGAGGTCCACTTACAAGTCCAGTTAAATTTGACGTGTGCGCCTGTGTGAGATACCGTTAACTAAAAAAAAATTTAAAAGACCATTAGTAGCGGTTGCTTTTTACAAAAACAAACAGCAACGTATAGTCGAGGACCGTACTTCTGAAACCGTCTGGACGTTATAAGCTTATCTGTCCTGATCTCAAGATTCAACTTATTTATTTTCACATGCGGGTTCCCACGACTTGGGGCTGGCAGAAGCCATGGGAGATGGGGATTGTGTATCTCTGTGCTGCTGGATCCGCCAATACGTCTGGTGTTCGGATCTTTTCGTACGGCATCCCACGGAGCTCAATACACATGGAGTGTGTTTTTCTGACCGCGGGTGGGCTGGAACATTGCCTCCACTAGTCTTCAACAAGGAGCTTAGCACTGCCGTTTTTCTCCCACACTGGAGTGTTGTGCGAATGAAAAATGAATAAAAAAAACGGAATAGGAAGCCAAGTGGCGGCCTCTCCGTACGGTGACGAAAAACAAAAAATAAACGGATAGAGAAAAATGCCAACGGAATCGAACCATAAACACCCAGCAAAAGCTTAGATATATATTCGTATATGAAAGGAACTGGGGAGACGGTGGGATTATAGAGTGACTTGGGTTTCACGGCACAATGGCACCCCACACAGATTACACGAGTGCCCCTTCCCTCCTTTCCCTCCTCTTTTTTACCCTCCCCCTTTTTATGAAAGAGTGGAAGAGAGTCCTTTCTGCGAGCCTTGTTCAGTTACGGGCTCGTTGGAGCAATCATGTCTATCATCCGCCACGTGGTCACATTCTCAGTGCTAGTCTATTGGCAGGAGCGTGATCACGTGACAAAAGGGAGATGTATGATTGGTCCGACGAGCGCACAGCTTGTACTGCACTATCATCAGCTTAGGGGTGAACAAAGTATAGTTGTGGGGTAGTCTGGAAGATGGACGGCTCTAATGAAATGGCCAGTCAGTGCTGGAAGATTTAGGGTTGCTAATGAATGCGGGTCTCTACCGAAAGAAAAAGTAAAAAAAAAAAATGAGGGAGTGTTTGGGCAAATAGGGGGGTTCGGGCAGGGGTGTTTCCGGGGAGATTAAAGCCGGAGATAAGATGTTACGGGGGTGGCGGTGGTTCCGTTGAGGAACCTTCTGTCGGCTGTGTTTTGCTCTAAAAGCGCTGACAGCAATCAGATGCCCGCAGGCTTTTAAAAATGGTCTCCTTTTTTATGCTTTCAACTTTACGGTTGTATTCCTTGCTGTCCCTCTTTTTTTTTTTTTTTTTAATCTGTGCGACGTTTACTGTTTCATGTTTTGTTTAGCTGATGAGATGGTTTCCAGGTCAGGCTGTGGCTTAGAGGCTGATGGCCGCTTGATGGTAGAGTGCAGTCAGCAGTCTCGTGTCTTTCATGGCTGCTTGGCCTTGTTTGGGGTTTTTTGCCGACGCCCGGCGCCTGAGAGAAGGCCACGCTCTTGTTGGTGAACGTGCATGTACAATGTTTAAGATTCACGTTCGTCCGCAAGAATAACCCGCAGTGTCGGTTAAACGTCTCAACCAGCCGGTTACTAACAGCAATGCCTGTAGATATAAACCGATTATCGTTGAATCATACTTTGTAGTAAAAGTAAAGTCTGTTTCATAAATTTAGCATTCTTTTATGAAAACAATGGTTTTCTTCGTGTCGCTTGCCGAAAGCAATCGTTATTAGTTACGAAATTTGCGTAAAAAAAGAGATTGCATTAATAACTTTTAAACTGCCTTCCTTCTATCCCAAACGGAAAACGAGGGGCGGGGAGGAAGAGCCGCACGGGTCTTAAAATTTACGTGCTCAGAACTGAAAGTGTGAAGTTTGCAGTTCCTTGTCCAAACACTGTCGCTGTCTCATCATTTCCTGCGGCCTTTCAGCGTGCTGCAAAGATTACAATATATGTACCCGGTCGAAAAGGAGACGGGCTGGCTTCGTTTACTAAGAAAAACTTTTATTATCTGCGAGAGAAGATGCAGTTTCCGCGGTTCTACTGGGAACAATGCAGGCACATTTTTCTTCTGTTCTTAACGCTGCTAAGCGTGACCTTTATTTTGTCCTTATAGTAGTAAATATTAAACTCAAATCATCAAGATACTTATGCAGTTAAAACGAGCAATAAGAAAAAACAGTCACCGCAAAAAAAAAAAAAAAAATAGATCACGATTTTTTTTTTTAAACTAAGTAAACCATATTTATTTGATTTAAATCAGATTATTTTGTTTCAAATCACTCTAGCCAACAAATAGTGATTCTTTATCAATATTTTTCTAACATGGAAGATTGATTGATAAATTCGTCCGATCACTGAAAACAATGCGGAAGAAAGAATTACTGTAAATGTAAAGTACAGTTTAATCAACTTTTTATTGCTGTAATCTCTGCCACGCCATAACAAAAACAGCTCGATTTTCTTAGCAATTAAAAAAAAAGCTTGACTTAACTTTTCTTTAAAGCTCTGATTTGCTCGCAACAAGACATTACTTTTCTAGTTTTGGTTTCTTTCTTTTGCGTTCTAATTTTGTTGCAATAGGACGTTACGTAGCTGACGAACGAAGTGGAAAGCGGAAATCAAGCTCAATGCTCCGATTTACTCAAAAGAGTTCTTCTTTTTGCTCTTGCTCAGGCTTATTTGAATCTCTCTTACTTTATGACTCTTTGATCTAAATACACGACAGATAGACATAGAAAGTGTCGAATGATAGACAACGGAAAACAGAAAAAATATTTTCGAGATTATTTTTACGGGAAATGTTTGATTTAAATCACTCTAGTAAAACTGGACTCACTTAAATCACGATTTAAATCAAATTAATTTATTTTTGCCGGGCACACGTTAAAATATATTATAACAAGGGCTGCCGATAGTGGTGCGCCCAGCGCAAGTTCATCTAGTTCTCGGCGGGCGGTGGAGATGACGTCAGAATGCAGTGCTCTCATTGGCTCCGATTGGAAGGATAGTGGGTAGACCTCAAGGCAGCTATAGCATTGAGGTCTACCCACTATCGTTTCTATCACAGCCAACGAGAGCGTGGCGCGTTCTGACGTCGCTGCAAACCCCTGCACATGAAGCAGACGAACTTGAGCTCCACAGAGTCACTGAGAGCTCCAGCGACGCAGGGCGCGGCACATTATGTTCACGCTCTCTGCTTCGTGATTCGTTCTCCGGGCTTCTTATTGACAAATACCTCAACCTGATTGGCTAAGAAGCGGTAATGAGATGCACGCTCGTGCCTCCCCAAGCCCTGCGTTTCTAGAGCTCTCGGTGAGTATGCGGAAAGCAGGTCGTCTGCTTCTTGCACGGGAGTTGTGGTGACGTCAGAACGACGCCGAGTTCTGATTGGCTTTCATTGAAAAGATAGAACGTACACCTAAATGCTAAATGCCCTGAGGTTTACCCCCTATTTATTTTTAATCAGCCAATAAGAGCTCGGCGTTCTGGCATCCTCGCAACTTCTGTGCAAGAGGCAGACGAACTTGAGCATAGGAATAAAAGCATGGTGCCTGGAACGCGTCTCCGGCTGGTGTGTCTACCGCGCCCTAAAAAAGTGGTCTCTCTATTTCCGCCTGATGACGTCATAGGAGTGTCGTGCTGTCGCAACTCGCGACCCTGGCGGCGTCTCAGCAGCGGTAGTGGAGGTGGCAGACGCCTGTTCTGCTGCATGGTCGCTCTCCTGCTTGGCAGTTCTCGGATGCTTCGGCAGCCAGGAGTTGGGACGTTGCGACGACGGCGACGCCCGCGTTCGCTCGTGCTTTTTTTGCCAGCATTTCTACGACCGATCGCCAGGATCGCGGCGGCCAACAGCGTGAGGTTCCGACTTTTGTGACGTCATTTGTTGCTACTTGGAGACTCCTTTTCGATGCGTGGACAGAATAGGATGTCGGTAAAACATACCATTCAGGGCGCCGTACTAAAAGAAACAAGCTCCTGGAAGTCTTCGGATTTTGGCAGACGACGCTTCGCTGAGCTTCCTCATTTGCAGAGAAGAAAGCGTCGGCAGCTGTTCTGTACCGAGGTTTCCATTTCCATCACTACTTAATCACGATTCATTCTTTTCTTTTTTATGATCAATGCACTTTTACTATAAACACAGAAAGCGGTGTCCGTTGCAAGCTTTGAGATTATGTAATTTCTGTTTCGAGGGGTGTACACATCCTATTTATTAACTTCCCTCCGCTCTTACGCAAACCCTACTACGAGTAGGGGAAGGGGAAAGGGGTAAAACTAAACGTAGCAAAAAGAAAGAAAAGCCAAATGGATTTGGAATAACGAGTATCATGTACGTCGGGATGGGCACTTCAGTAATGAAAGCGCGAGGCTCGAGAGTGGTTCGCGTACTGCAAATTCATTTCCATAAATTAGGGAATTGCGCGTTTCGTGAAGTGGGGACGGGTCTGGGGATTTGCCCGGAAGGGCTTAGGACTCCGGAGGTTTTACGGCTATGTTAGGTACTCAAAAGAGTGACTGAGCTTACATTAGAGGCCCTGAATGGTCTAGGGTTTCTGTGGACAGGCTGGGACTGCGCTTAAATAGAAGCATTGATCGCGAGAAAACAGTCTCGAAAGCACGTCCAACCCCTGAGGAATGTTTTTGAGGGATAAAACTTAGTGGCAAGCCACGGCAAAGTTATATTAAAGGACATGCGAAGAAGAGGAACTTTGGGATAAATTCCAACATCAGATAGCAAAAACAGTACTTGAGAAGTTTATATTTAGGGGTATACAAAAAGTGGTCCTATTTGGAGTATATCCAGTCTTTCAGAACTTGCACCGGGCAAGGGTAAGTCAGGACAGGTCAGTTTTCTCTGCCGTGTGGAATCTGACATTGCGCTAGTCGATTCTTGGATATATTCCCGCATAGCCCTTCCGGCATCTGCGTTGTTCTGTCACCGTTCAAGCGGTTCTTCTCTCGTATACTGCTACAACATAAACACCAGTACCTCGTTGTTTAAAAACGTAAATACAAACTCGGGGCAGGAAGGTTCAGACCGCGAGAAGATAAGCCTGCTTCAAAATGATGTCCGATAGCTCCACCGTGCATGTTGGCCAGCGCACTACGACCGCTAACTCGGAGCCTTTAACCAGCACAAAGCAGTATAGTTCACTTATACAGTCGCACCACGACAAGCGACGATAATGTAACGATTTAGGTGACGCGTCTTAGAACATTTCACCGGACCCCTCTGGGTTCCCGCAGTGACGAGGATTGATAAGATGACGGAACCCCAACTTTTGCGATGCTATGCGCCGCGCCTTAAGTCACAAGCTTCATTTATCGTACCAAAAATATAGTGTCGGCTGCAGACATTATGACAGAATTATGTGCGGACTCGCCTGAAGCAAGTTCCAAGCAAGTTTGCTTCATACCTATGTGTGCTTCGAGCATGTCTGCACGCAATTTCTTGTAGGATCAATGTGGTAGACTTACGTTAGGTGGCGCAAGCTACTTCCCGTTACAAAGGGTCTAGCCATTAACATCCATCCATCCATCCAATCATTACCATTGGAAGAAACACGCCTCACGCACTATCTGTAGACTCTTTTGGTTCGACGAATTCGCAGCGTGACCGCGGCTTTTAGGTAACCCACGCACGTCACGCTTTCTCCCGTTACCCCCATTTCCGAAGCGCGTCGACTCCCTTCGACAATGTCGCCGAGAAAGCGTAGCGAATGGGCCATCCCGGGAGGAGACGACGGCGTTGCTTCCCCTTCTCCGACGACTTCTACGCAGTTCGTTTCACTTCACGTTGGACCGCAAATGCACGCTACGAGCCATTCCAGCCAACCCGGGGCCATGAGCAGATCACGTGACCACGCTCCCCGTGCGTTGCTGCGCTCTCCCTCTAGAAGGTCCCGTGACTCTCACGCGCCATTGCATCGGCTTTTGTTGGCTCGTTGGCGTACCCCGCGGTTCGTCGTGTAAGACGTGTCGGAGTGTACGACGACAGTCACGTCGGTGCTTGCGTCGCCGGGGCAACCGAGGATCGATGAAGCCGTGGCCCGTTCCCTCGCCCCGGATCCGCGCCCACCCCCGGTTCCCTTTTCCTCATTCCCTAACGTTCCCTTTCTTTCCATCTTTCCTTCTTCCGCCGCGTCTCTCCCGGTTCTCAAGTCTCTCCGTCTGAGGGAGGAACGCCCGAAAGTGGGGAGGGCTGAACGCGGCCCCCCATTTTATAAATAAGCTCTCCTTATTTTGACCCGTCTGTGTTTGCTTCGACGTATTTTGATGTATAAAAAAAGAACTACAAAAATCAAAATGCACACGCAAACAACAGGTCCGCATAACGGAGCGAAAGAAAAAAAATTGTTCTGAATGTATGTACTTGTAGAGCGTGAGGATTGGGTTCTTTTCAAGAAAGTCAGTGTGGTCACCTTGTCTTGTGTCGCGGACCCGAGGCTAGGTGCCACGAGCTACCTCCGGGTATAAAGGGCACAAGCCCTAGCATTCATGCAGTCATCCGTCTATTGATGCCAGCCTGATGGTGTACCGACATCACGAAATTTAAAACGTCTGCGAAGGTTTAGCGCTGGCAGTGGAGAACGCGCATCTGCATGCGTGTGGTGCATGGGCACCATCTTCAAATCACATTGTTGTTGTTGTCGAGTGTTGTTACACACGGGAAGAGGGGATGCCTGCACGTAATGTTAGCCTCCTTGGGAAGGGGCAAGACTTGCACAGGCGGGGAAAGAGGGTGAGAAAAAAAGAGAAGAGAGGTTGGGGGGATTTGGTCACCAATCTCTGGATGAGTAGGGTCGAATCAGGAGGCTATTTTCTTGGGAGAAAGCGGACACTACAGAGCTGTCTTCTGGTATGGAGATCGCAAATTAGTCGATGACAGTTGAGACGAGAAGGCGTGGCTGGTCTAGGTGGCGGACCGGTGGGCTATAGGCGCGTTGCAAGTCCAGTGGCTTGGAGGTACTCAAGAAGAGATTTATAAACAAGTTCTCTTCTTCGTCGACCTCCGGTTTGAAAAAGGATTTCGTTCTTTAGAGTCGCAGTTGTGCTGGCACTTAGGATGGTGGTAAAAAAGGACAGTCGAGCTTCATCGTAGTGAGAACAATTTAGGAGGACGTGGACCGTGGTCGAAGTCCTCTGGGACATTGCATCTGGCACAGTTGGGTGTACTAGACCTGGAGATCTTGTGAAGTGTCGCTGATGTGTAGGCGCAGTTTGCACGAAGGCGTTTGCACGAATCACAAAATTAAGGGGGTGCGACAATTTGAGGAAACGATACTTAGATTTAGTTGTTAATGTAAAACTTTTGGCGCTTGCCCTTTCAAACAATCGTATCTACATTTCAACGATCCTTTCAATGTTCAATCTAGTCATGTTGTACGACAATTTTCAATAGACGTTCCATAGACTTCTTTTTCAAACCAAGTTAAAGAGTAAAGACATTATAAATGCTGCATATTTTTTTAGCGCCACGTCTGAATACTTTTTGTTACCCCATTTCTATATAATTTCAATAGACTAGACTTGTTAGAATAATAGGATGTATTGCGGAGAATTGGCATAACACCGAGTTAAAGCTTCCTTGCGGAGGCTGCTTTTTTCGACTGTGCCAAATAGTTATCTTTTCTTGCAATGCTTTAAATTTGGAGATACAGTTCACCAACACTTAGAAAGCACATTTCGTACAAATTATCGGCTAGAAAAAACGACATACTTGTAATCTTCATATCTTCCGGGGTTGTTCTCGTTCAAATGACTGTCTTTCAACTGTAGGGCATATATTGCGGTAGAACAGTCAACACTTCTGAGGTACTTGTGTTATGAGTGCTGCATGAAGTGTGTATTTGTGATGTCTGCATATGTGCACATAGCAAGGGGCAAGTGCACGTTTCCATGTATTGCGACAAATCTTAAATGTTTGTTCACAGTTATTTTTAGTTGTTGTTTTACGAAAAACTGCTTAATTGTCTATAAAATGTGATAAAAACGTTGTAAGAATCTCTATTTGTGTCCTATACAATTTTTATCCAACCTCATTGACTAAGTTCTATAAAAAGCCTATACACAAAAAAAAGCGGCCAAAAAGCTATAGACAGTGGATAGATAACTGGATACATTTTCTTTAAAGTATCTGTAGCTGATATACACTACTTCCCACAGAAATTCAGCAGAAGATAAAAAAAAAAATACTTTTGCTGGGGTGTCATGAGTGCCGCTAGATAAAACTTATTATGGAGTCTTAGAATAACGGTGCGCAATTTGAGCTCACACTAGCGCTCAATTTAACGCTTGCGCTAGCGCAAGATACGCAGAGAATTTTAGAATAGCGTTTCTCCGCCGGCACGCAGAAGTCCAAGTATCTCGCGCTTGCAACGTCCCCAAGATTCAGTAACAATCTTTATTTCACGCACGAAATGCTGTAACGTGAAAGAAAAAAAAAAAGTTTTTTGACCCAGAGTAAAATTTTAGATTAGTTTACAAATGAGAATGCGATGGGATGGGGTCGACCGGTCGTGTAGGCTTGCTTCGCCTCGGCGAGAAAGGTCTCGTGTACTTACCTTCGCACACTGGTACGGTATGCGAAGTACCTTCAGCGAGAAATGTTCGCGCGTTGCAAGCAGCAAGTTGCCGGCAAACGTTGCCCCTCCTTGCTGCGTCTTCCAAATCGCTTGTGGCGTGCATCTCTCGTACGAGTGCAATGCCGTCCTGTATTTAAAACAGCAGTCGCGGAGCTGCCTCCAACGTCGCGCTCACGACGCCCCCCAAGTGGCCGCAGCAGCGGTCCTGGGAGCCGCCATTTTTTAACTGTGCTCGTCTTGGCTTTAGCCAACTTCCCATCACGAGTCCTCCTTGGAGGAGCGCAAAGAGTCTTTCCGTACGCACACCATTTCCGAAAAATAGCGTACGCTCAAATTGCGCACGCAAAGCACGAACCACAGTTCGCGTTGGGCGCATTCGCAGTGGCAGCGACGCTATTTTTTTTGCGTACGCAAAGCCTATGCGTACGCTATTCTAATACTCCTGATTATTGAGTTTTAGAATAGCGCACGCTAAAGCTTTGCGTACGCAAAGAATAGCGTCGTCGCCACTGCGCATGCTCCGAACGCAAACCAGGTTTTGCGCTTTGCGTGCGCAATTTTAGCGTGCGCTATTTCTCGGAAATAGCGTGCGTACGCAAAGAGTCTTTGCGCTTCTCCTAGGAGGATTCGTGATGAGAAGGTGGCTAAATCCAAGACGAGCACAGTTAAAAAAACATGGCGGCTTCCAGGATTATGACGGCGGCTGCTTTGGCGGCGTCGTGATTGCGACGTCGGCGGTATCCTCGCGACTGCAATTTTCAATACGGGACGACATTGTACTCGGTTTGGCAGCGATTACCGACAACTTGATGCTTGCGACGCGCGAACATTTCACGGCGAAAGTATGATGTGCGAAGGTCAGTACACGAGAACTCTCTTGCCGAGGCGACGCAAGCGGACACGACCGCTCAACCGCTCGCGTCGCGTTCTCATGTTTAAACAAAATGAAATGATACTCTGGACCAAAAAACTCGTTTTTTTTCTAAAGTTACAGCATTTCGTGTGTGAAATAAATTTTTTTACTGTATCTTGGTGGCGTCGCAAGCGCGAGATGCTTGGGCTTTTGCGTCGCGGCGGAGAAACGCTATTCTAAGACTCTATTGCGTCGCGTGCGCTAATACAAGCGCTAAATTTAGCGCTAGCGTGCGCTAAAATTGCGTACGTTATTCTAAAACTCCCTATTAAATAAAAAGCCCCGACGCAAATATTCCGAGCTCCCATTGGTGATTGAATAGTAAAATAAATATTCTGTCGCTTTCTTCGTGATGAGTTAGCTGTATCTCAAAATCACACCTATATTTATTACTCTCCACTAGATCTCCAAACGTAAAGCTTACAATATGCTGATACACTATATTCGTTGTACATGGGAGATCGGTATGACCGTATGAGTGATCCTGAATAATGGTTTACGCCGAACGTTTTCCCAGAAAGGGCTTACCAGCCCCTTCCAGCCCTACCGGCTTTCCGAGACAACTGGCGTACGTCCTACAGCCTTCGTCCCGGAACTATGCGGAACGCAAATTCGTCCGCTTCTTCTGCGGGGGTTTTGGGGACGTCAGGAAGACGACTAGCTCTGATTGGCTCTGATAGAAATGTAGTGGGTAGCCTAGGTTAGGTTAGGTTAGGTTAGGTTAGGTTAGGTTAGGTTAGGTTAGGTTAGGTTAGGTTAGGTCTACCAACCATCCTTCCAATCGGAGCCAATCAGAGCCCGGCGTCTTTCTGACGTCATCACGTCCCCCAGCAAAAGAAGCAGACAAACTTGCGCTCCGCATAACCACTGACAGATTAAGAAACAGATGGCGAGGCCTATTTTGTACACACTTGTCGCTTCGGGATGCGTTCTTTAGCGTTCTTACAGGCTAATGTGACAGTCTCATTGTCTGCGGAGAGGTGATAAGGTGCAGGATATTCGCAACTCCCTGCGTGTTTTATGGTGGCAGTGGCTCAGCGCGCATACACGCGTGTCACGCGTCTGATGTTTTCTAGGGTTACACATCAGATAATCAGATAACCAGATTTCGCATCATACAGCCGAGCGCTTAACAAATGCGGATCGACGTTTCACGCTAACTTCTGGCGCAGGAACGGACAGCTTAAGAAACGACGCGAGGTGTGGTTCATTACGCGCGGTAACGATTCTTGAATTCTCGATTCGTTCTGCGGAGATGTTACCGGCTAATGTTGCAATCGGATCGCTTTCTTAAGCTGTCATAGCTGTGTTATCGACACACTGCGTGCCGTGATGCGAACGAAACGGTCATCATTGATTATCTTTTCAATCAAGCTCGCCAGTAAGAATATTATCAAAAAAATCTTCTGGCCAAAAGTCTGGGTGACAAGAAGGTGGCAACGCACTTTTTGCAACCGGAAATGCGTGACTATATATAAGCAACACAGAAACTAATCGCACTCCCCAATAACCGATACCTTCAGCTAGGAACCAGTGGTTTATGTTGCGTGCACAATGCGCTGAGCTGCTTAGGCTCAAGCGGCATCAACATTGTTAATATATTATCGAAAAGGCAGTCTGCACTCTGAGGAGCGTTTTTTTCTTGTACAGCGCGGTCTTGACGCATTGGTCGTACAAAGACGGTCTGCACGGAGCTTACAAAGGTACGAAACAAACATCATGTCTGTGGCAAACAGACGTGCTTAGTGTTTTAATGTATGAGCTGTTTGAACGCGGCTTTGGGGATTTCTGAGAAGGAGGGTGGCACCAAGCACACGCGTCTACCTACGTCAGAATTTTATTTTCGGGGCTGCTCGAAACGTGCCTTTCAGAGGGTTCAACTTGATGTCCCTATGTGTCGTTTTTATTCGGAGATGGATCTATTGCAGGCGCGCCCACTTCGAGTAAGTTGTTTACCGGGCGATCTTTTAAGGACCACATATTCTTTAATGGGGGAGACCCGTGCCGCACATTCCGCGTTCTGCGACGGCACGACCGTTTTCTGCCAGCTTTATTTTGAGCCTTTAAAAGCATCCGCTACTTCAACAGCGGAATCTCGCCAAGCACTCGAGCACGTTTCGGGAGAAATTCGGCGGGACAAACTGCCGCCATCGATTCAAGACTGAGTGCGCGCGCTTAGGGTCGAAATGCGTTCTTATTTCGAAAAAGGAAGGCGATCTCTCGAACTGTATAAACACTTTACGGAGCGCAAAATCGTCTCTTTTTTTGTTTTGCTTTTGTTTTTGTTTTTGTTTTTGCAGGGGTACTCGTGACATCAGAAAGCCCAGCTCTGATTGGTTCTGAAGGAAGGATAGCGGGTAGGCCTCAACGCAAGCTGCCTTGAGGTCTGCCCACTGTCCTTCAATCAGAGCCAATCGGAACTCCGCGTTGTGACGTCACCAGTACCCCTGCAAAGGGAGCAGACGAACTTGCACTACGCATAGAGTGCCGTAGAAATGACAGAAAAACACGCAGGCCATCGGGTAAACTTTCAGCCTTAAGAAAAAGAAAAAAAAAAAGTCGGGACCTTTTTTTTTTGGTTTCGGATTTGCAAAAGACAAGAAAAAGGATCGCAGCCTTTGAGCCGCAACCGAACTGCTGGTATACATCATACAAGAGACACGGAGTTTCTCTGCATACATGATGGCAGAATTACATGCGCTCGCGCCTCAACGATGTTTGCCTTATACATACATTTTGCCTTATATATATATTTGCCATATACATACATGTTTGCCTTATACTCCTGTAATGGCTCTCAATGGAGAGCCATTGCAGGATCGGTAAATAAATAAAAAAGTGTGCTTCGAACGTGACTGCAAACAACTTTTTGTACGACCAATGTGACATGGCCGCCGCACGAGAAAGAAGCCTGCTCAGACAGTGTCTTCAAACTGTCTTTACTAGAATGCACTAGCCAGGCACGTAGCCGGGGGGGGGGGGGGGGCGCCCATGGGGCCCGCCCCCCCCCCCCCCCCTTCCCCCCGAAATCTTTCATTTTGCTGGGACCTCCTCTCTCCCCTCCCCCTCATACAGCATTTTGTCATTGGCGGCCCTCCCCCCCCCCCCCCTCCCCCAACACAAAATCCTGGTTACGTACCTGGCACTAGCATTGTGAGCGCGGCTTTAAACTCTGAGAAAAATGCAACCTTCCTCGCGGGTAACTTGCGCAACGGAACGTCATTTCCGCTTTTTCTTCAATGACGCCATTAAAAAAAAAAAAAAGTTTCGTGTTTGTTTTGGCAACGGTCGAGTCAGTCAGCCCCAATGGTTTTCCGGTGTCTCCGCTGTATAGATGAGAAATTTGGACAGTGCAGTACCACCGGTAGCCTGAGGGTCTCTAATGTGCATGCCTCACGCATGATACTCCACCACACGCCGGTATACGACGCTCATTCAGATCGAAACGGGCTGTAGGACGGGGATTGAAAACCAGGATTTCTGGGTCCTGAAGCCCGAGCTTTCGCCCGTCACCTTCTCGTTACTAAATGCTTCCGAACGTATCCTTTGGAGGCGGCACTGTAACAGGGTTTCCCACGCCTTTCACAGCAGACTTTCTTTTGTTGTTAGTATACGCCCCCTCACGCTCTTGTTTTTTGTTTTTTTTTCAAGGGGACACTGAGCTTACGACTCTGACGTCACACCAAAGCGGTTGACGTCATGAATAAGACTTATGACGTTATATGCTGCGAAACGAAACATGCTCGATGTTTTCCTCCTTTAAAACAACCCCTCTGCTTGTGCGCAGGGGGCCCAAGGGCAAGCCCTCATAGACAGTTTCAATAATGGCCTTCTTGGCGCTGCGATCTTTAGCCGGGCTGCGGGACACACCCTGAACGCCACGGTAGCTCACTTCTGCGAAATATCAGACACCGGGCATGCGTTCCCACCCAATGACCCAGTGTTTTTTTGTTTTGTTTTTTTACCTAGGCGACAAACGTTGGAGAGGTGTGCGAAAGGTGGTCTGAATCCAATATATAGCGCGGTGTCATTCCTGGCGTCTGCACAGTAAATTTAACCGGTCGTCGTGGCTTTCCCTTGCTTCGTCAAGGAAAGCCATGAATGACACGGCGATATTGGATTCGAAGCACTGTTCGCAAGACCTTATGTATAAGGACCGTATTGGCGTATAAGAACTCACACCGGAGCAGGCCCTATACTTCGTTTCAGCTTAAATCAAGACGTAGCCGACGCTACCAGCTAATGGGAACAGTCAAGCAGCGTTGAGTCACTGGGCCCTTTTTGTTTACGATTGGCTCAGCGATAATAGAACACGTACAAAAACATGACGAACAATATGACGTTGCGCTTTTAAGGCTGCATGATTTGTCCCATCAGCTCGTAGTGTCGGCCGCGTTTGGACTTAGGCTAACACGAAGTGTAGCACTTCTGCGATGTGACCGCTTTACTCGGCACCGCTACTCTTCTTCTAGTTTTCCCAAAACAATCAAATACTTTCTGGCGACATGCCCCAAGTTCTCGGCACAAAGAACCACCAGGCTGAAAATTCCCTCAGCATCCGGCATAAAACTCTGCGCCGAGACATGCATTGGCGGAGGATGCCCATCCGACTCCAAACGTCGGATTTCGAAGTCTGCCCTAAGCGAGCACATCTTCGCGGCTTTCTGGTTAAACTGTATTCTGGGTGTCAGAAACTTTGAACCCAAACTAGGGTAAATTTGTCATGACAGGGCTGTACCACCTTGCCGTGAGTGGACAACAAAGCTTGAATAGGCAAGCTCCGGAATAGCTTTTAGCCTCAGAACACTCAGAAATGAGTAACCGGGGAAGCAAGCAAAGGGACGTTGACCTCATGGTACCGTCGAGCTGTCGCGAGCGTGGCAAATGTGCAGCAGCAGCGTCTCCTTTGGTCGACGTTCGTGCGAGCATTTTTCATTCCGAGCAGCGCAGCTGTTTACCGGCCGTCGCTTCGAGTCAGCGCACGTCCGTCTTTCTTGAAGACACTCTCCCTTCCACCACCGCAGACTTGGGAGGAACGACTCTCGTCCACAACTTGCCTTAGTCTACACCGAGTTCTGCCGAAAATGGACGCAGCCGTATATCTATATATATATAGGGCCTCGTCTCACTAGCGCGCCGAAACATGGATTTTTGATCTGCAACAGTGTGCAGTATCCGCTTTTCAGTAGCGAGTGTTCACGATCATCTTTCATCGCCAACATCCTGAGTGGTAGAACTCGAGTCACTTTAGGAACATCCAAGACGTGCTCTTGCATGGATGGTAACACATGCGCGTGCCCGTATCTTGAAGTGGATCGGAGCCTCAGCAGTTAGCGAAAGCGTCCACGGCGATGATCTCCTCAGCGAGCTTTAACGCCACAAAACAAAACGGTTGCTTACGCAAACGTACGAGCGCCCATCTCGCAGCAAAGCCGCACACACGTTGCTCGGGCATCGCACAAAAGAACCGGCGGTCGCTGCAGATGCACGATGACCGAATTTACCGCCGGACGCGCCTCAAACACATCTCAATCATGTTTGCTTCATACATATATGTATGTATGCTTAGAACATGCACACAGGATTTTGTATAACCAATGTCAAAGAAACACACCTTTAAGAGTGTTTTACGACTCTCTTTCGTAGGATGTATTAAGAGTGTGACAGGGGCTCAAAGCCCCTTGCTGAAGCAGTCATGCGAATGATTGTCAGGACGCTCATCAACAAAAGGACTTCATCCTCCTTTGTTTTGTTTTTTCCCCTAATTTATCTCATATAAGATGAGACGCGGAAGACAGAAAGATAAAACGTAAAAAAATACACCGGAGCCGCAAAATTTCATTTTGAGGGGTCGGATATATACGATGCGGGGTGGGGAACGGATTCAGTCCGGAATTCGAGCTATAGCTGAACAGAATGGACGGGGACGTGTGTTATGCGAGGAATTTCATTTCGAGTGCTTTCGCGTGGCCGCCCCCACCCCCTCCCTGCCCCGGTACGTGCATGCAGGAAGCATGGAAGCGTCGCCCCCGTTTCGTTTCGCCTCGCGCTGCGCGTAGCTTGCCGTGCCCCGTCTCTCCAACGTTGCCGGGGCGTGTTACACGCATCGCGCCGTTTCAGTGTTGCCAGGTGGAGTGGCGTTGCGAACACGTGTTCCTTTTTTGACGGTGGCGCGTCCCTCCGCGCTCGTAATCAAGAAGTGGGCGTGTCCGAGAGCGAATCACTGCGTGTCGAACGCTCTTTTTGGAGCGACACGTTGAAATCGTTGGTTTGGGGAGAACAGTTCCTATTCGCCCTTTTTTTCATTTGGTGAGGCGGCGATGACAATAGAGTATTGCGAGCGTGCCACTGGAGCACACGGCACTGACCGACGATGTTTTTGAATCTTACGACACATGCGTCATGTTTTGCTCCTTCGGACATCTCCAAGAGTGCTTCAAGAAGACCATTAAATCGTCTGTTTCCTCTTCTTAATAAGGCGAGAATGTTAAAAAAATATAGCCAGCTTGTTTACACCAAAATACATATATTACTGGCACTATTTTTTTTTTTTTGTCAATTTGATACGTATTTGTTCGCTCCGGATGCGAGATTCACGGAAACTCATTTTGTCCATTTTCGCAGTAAGAATTCTCGCGCCGCTCAAAAACGCCGAAATTCAACATGAAGATCATATTCGCTCGCATTCCAGGACATCTAATCATGTAAGTGGAGACCAATTAAAATGCCTAGAATAAACACGATAAACTATACTTCGTTTATTTCTAAGTCCCACTGCAGCGGGCTCTACACGATCCGAGTCAATCATGCAGCGTCAAAAATGCATTCTAACTGCGTTCCTTTTTTTTTTTTTTTGTGTGTGTGTGTGTGTGTGTTTACTATTACCGGTTTTACCGATCCCCTACGAGAAGAAGCGCGGACCACGGCACCTTCATTGTGCACGATTCGTTTAGTCGCGTATAGCAAACATGCAAGGATCAAGAGAGCCGTCACGAAGCAGCAAATTTTTGGGCTGCTTGATTTGCTCAACCGGATTGTAGCATATCAGCTGTGGCCGGACTAAAGCTGTTGGCATACCCCTAATACATCGAGCAAAAGACAGTGTGAGGCAAGCTTCTTTCTTCTATGAGGTTTTTGTCACAGTGGTCATACAAAAACTCTCTGCATACATGTTCTAAACATCCATCTGTACGAGACAAACGTGCTTTGAACAGGGTGGCACTGTCGGTCGAGCGGCGTTTTAGCGAACCAAGTCCCGTCCCCGACTTTACATCGAAAGGCATTTTAGCGAATGGTCGGCCGCCGCAAAGCGGAGTGTACGGGTCGGCCAGATCGGTAAACATATTTGTAATAAGCCACCACAGACTGTCGCCGCGAAAATGGGGGGGGGGGGGGGGGGGGGGGGGGGGGGGGGGGGGAGGTTATCATTCGCCTTAGTGATGGGTCATTCACTAAAACATCGATTCGCTCAAATGACCGCAATTCACTAAAACCTCAATTGCTAAAACGTCATTCGCTCATATGATAGTGGCTCCGTACGGACAGTGTGACTGGGGTTTAAAGCAATCTAAACACCTAGGTGGAGACAAATTGTAAAGTCCATCATCAACTTTGCGACGTAGTATCTCTTAGTAATAGGTAAAGCGAGAACGCATATGGCATCTCTGGTACCAGATGCACGCCTCAATCACAGACTTTCTGAAAGTACGAGTGCACCCGGGATTAACCCTCCGAGGTCACGTATCCATCGCACAAGGCTAACTCACTAGAAACTTCAATCGGCAAATCCGCGCTCCTGACGACAAAAGTGAGCAGCAAGCAGACAGCCAACCAGCGAACGAGCTGCGCACGCATCTCCATCGGCAGGGCGACGCCATCGCTGTGGCGGCGTCCCGCCAGATGTGGCGACGGGGGGCCCTCCTGCGGGCGTCGTCTCCCGAGGCTCTCCGCGAGGGGACAGATTGGCGCAAGGCGAACCCACGGCCGGGACCCCGGGGAACGCGGACCCGCAGAGTAACTTGATTAACACGGCCCGAGCGCCAGACGGACGATAGGGCCGGCGATGGGCTCCTGCTGCTCTCGCTATACTCCGGCTCCTTCGTCGTACGCGTGTCGTTGTCTCGTCTGACGCACCAAGTCCGGTAGCAGCGTCTCTGTAGACACTATAGGTGATGACACGTATCCTGTCGTCGTACCAGCTGTCTCTTGTGGACTGAGGGGCCCGTTTTTCGGTGTATACTCTCGTGCTAGTCATTGAACTAATGTAAAGCAAAGGTGTACAATTCTCGAGTCATATTGCAGACTCTTGCTGGTCTTCGTATTTTGTTTTACGCATACAAGTGTCTATATATGCGTGTGGGAGTAAATGGACATTTTCGTGCATATTTACGTGTATCTTGGGGCGTAGTTAAGGTTATTTCGTGAGGACACTCCTGTGCTCGAGACCAGTCGAAAGCGTTGGGTTTCCGTTGTCACTTCGGAGTGGTTTCCCTCCCGAGGTTTTTAATACAAGAACCCGCCTAAGCGCTCTCAAATGACAATTTGATACAAACACGGTATATGGGGAGCACGAATATACAGTTCAAACCAGAGAAAACAACTTAACTATACTTCCCCTCCCCCTCTAAAAATACGCCTTTTATGGAAGGCGTGCTTCCAAAGTATGTGCCTCCGTTCAAGGGTTACCCTTCAATTTTGCGCACGGCACATGCGCGACTAAATGCACGACGCGTCGTAGGATGTGCTAAGAGTTTTGTGGTGCCTATGTACCTACAATTTTTGTCCGGTTTAAATAACGAGTACAGGTTGCCAAATTTGTGCTGGAGTCAGACATGGTAGTAGGCTTTTCAGTAGAGCTTCCATTTCGCCTACTACCGTAAGAGTTTGGGATCGTATTTTGCAATTTAAACTATTTCACCGCTCCACTGGTTCAGTCGACATAAAAGGATCCATTCCGCAATCGAATATCAGACAGATGGTGCGCGAATATTTCTTATTCTTTCAATAGATAATGCCAATCAAGAGCCGAGGGTTCAGCGTAAACGTCAATAAACAATTTCTGACTCTCAGTGTAATTCATGCGCTTGACAAAACTGAACAATATATTTTCGCAGGGGCCTCACATTTATTTTGACACAACTTTTTTGCGAAGCTAAGCTCTAAATAGTTTTTTTTTTTTATTTTTCTTTCTCCCAGTGAAAGATACAAATTGCAAAATTTTCAACATTCTAGCGAATTTCGACAGAATTATTTTTTGATAAGATCTTATCCGCCCGCGCCCACACATTCTATATCATAAAAAAAAAAAAACACTAAAGGTTTCTCTTGGGTTAGATCCCAAGGGTGCATTCCTCCTCCGTGATGCACGTTGAAGACCTCAAGCTAGCGGTCGTTCTGGAGTGGCTATTTTTTTTTTTCTTCATACACACCGTAAGCCTGCGTTCCTTTATCCCAAAGGCAGCCTGAACTTACACCCACATCTTAAGCAACGCAGAGTGCGGCACAGAACGTTCCCATATCTTGCTTCCTGATTGGTTCTTCGGCGTTCTTTTTGGCCAATGCTGCAATCTGATTGGCTGCGGACCGATAATAAGATGCTCGGGACTTGCCACACACTGCGTTCGTCAAGCCATCAATGACTACAACAACACTAACGCGACTTAATTTTTTTTTCCTTTTGCGAACGCGGTAAAGCTATTAAAGCTCTAGTCTTCCTTCCAGTGTAGACAAAACAGCGCAAACACCTCAATAACCAGCGCTCCCCGGATGGGCTCCGTCTAAATCCTACGCAATCATGCGTATCATGTTCACACATCAATCCATCTTTGCGTACATCTGCGCTTTAGGAAGGAGCATTTAGTGCCTCGCTCCCTCTGGAACAAAGGCGGTTAGAACGCCAAGGGGGCGATAGACGGTCGGATGAATACATAACTGTAACGCAGCTGTCCACCGGATTGTGACCCCTGACGGAGAGCCACCCTGAGCAAACATGCAGCTCAAATACTCTCGACCCCCCCCCCCTCCCCCTTCAACCCCCCTTCCGCCCCACCCGTTTCGCTACGGTTCGCGACCTCCCCCCGTTCGCAACATGCCCCTTGCACACTCTTTTCGGAGCATCGCCGCCCGAATCGCTTTTGTGTGGCGTGTTTGCGTTTTTAATGTCGCCACGTTTCTGCAGCCGCTCCTCGTTCGACTATCGTGCTGCCGCCATATTCGGAACGGTCCTCCATACTTGCAGGACACTTTCAAAAGCCGCGTCAACATCTGGTTGTTGGTGCTTCTGATTTTAGAGCAATTCCTGGGACTAATAAGGTCTCATGTTATTGCATTTGCGCTATGATGGTTTGAAGAGAAGCGCTCTTTTATACATGGGAAAACGCTCTGCCCTTCATCTCGGTATTGTGTTTCTAAAACTGTAAATATCTCAATTATTTGCATTAATTTCAGCTAGAATCCATAAAAAAAAGAAGATTTTGTAGAACACAAACAGGGTATCCCAGCTAAAGGAGGATAACATAATGCGGTTCGCTATCACTGGACATGTTACAGCATATCACAATTAGAAGTTAAAACGAATAAGAAATCAAACGTACTTAGAATGGTATGTAGAAGCCAGTGATACAATCTTTTTTTTAGGCTGTACGTATTATGAATCATCGCCGGCATTTTGAGAAATGTCCGCGTGACTAACCCGAGTCAAAGTATATTTTACTCGAGGTCAGATTTCCACACAAATGCACAAAAGATGGTGGCTACAACCATTAACAAGGTTGAATATTCGGCCCGTTGGTATAGATTAAAAGAAGTAATATAGCACTTAAACGCTACTAAGAAAAAAACCACAAAGAATATTCCAGACGTTTACTTTTTGCACCAGCAGAGCGTCTTGCGCCCAGTCGGAAGCCAGCTGGGGGTAAGACGTGTTTTCCCCATCGTCAGAGAGGCAGCCGGACCAGTGGCCCCCACCATGTCTTCGATCGACAGGGTGCCCACGCTGCTCTGTTACAAGCTCGACCGCAAGATCGGAGACTTCAGGGCCCGCTTTCGCGAAGACCGCCGTCCGGCCAACACCATGCATCAACCCCTGAAGCCCCACCACGGGGTGCCGGACTCCTTGGGTCGCTGGAATTCGTCCGACTCGTCTGCAAGCTGGGCACGCTGGGAGCCCTCGCCAGGCGCTCGAGACCGGCCTGCTAGAAGTCAGCAACCCATGACGGCCCCGCGAAGGACACCGTCGCGAAGACCGCTCTAGGCTTAACGCTCTTCATCCTCTTCACCATCCCACCATCATCATTATTCCACATGCGTCCAGTCAACAAGCCCTCGTCACCCGCAACATCAACCCGCACACTCGCCCCCAAGCTCCATCTCAACATAGTCATGCGTCTTGTATAATAAACCAGTCCATAGTCACACTTACTAGACGCGTCACCGCGGGCCTATGTGGTACGGGCTGTCGCCTTCCCGCAATGCTGTGGCTCTCCTGAGTCATTAAAGATTATTATGATGATTATCCTTGTATCTTTTTGGCCTACGTCTTTGGGTGTCGAATTGCGCTAATTATGTTTGCAACTGTTCCTTGTAACACTGACAAAGTTTATTCCGCTTACAGCAATCCCTCGACGTGAGGATGATTTCGCTTCTAAACGTAAATGTTTTTCTGTGGTTCATTAAAATACGCTTACAATGAGTTTATATATACGTAAATATGACCTGTTTCGCCAGTAAATGTTGAAGATTGTGGCGTACGTTCCCTTACATCCTCGTGAAAAAAATGTGTAGTTTTAGATTAGAAGTGGGCTTTTCACGGGCCACTATTGTTCGATAAAATTAAACACTTCGTCCTGACATATAAACATAGCTTTTCGAAAAACTCAGTTTTTTAACGTTTAAACGTCACCAGCTGACCACAAAAGAGGTTTTATATGAACCAAAGATACCACGAATATTGTTTCGGGTCATCAGCAAAAAGCTAATTTTGTTTGTTTGCAGACAAAGCATCGATTGTCAGTCGCGCTGGTAGGACTAGTCTATAACCGTTTATTTTTGTTTAGTTTCTCTGCCCGGGTGTTCCACGCCATATGTTCAAATACATCGAGTCTGCTGTCCTTGGGACGCGCAGTCGGTGGCCTTCTGTTCGAACACTGCATCAAAGATTGGGGTTATGCAAATTAGTGCAACCGCTATTGTTAAAGGGGAAATCCCCTTTGTCCAACCGGCTGTTGGGTTTCTTTGTGGCCCAGCACCGAGTTATTGATAATGTATCCCTTGGGAGAGGAGGCACTGTGTATTCTTAATTAGTTTATGGTGCCCAACTGTCCCCGCGCGCTGCCAACTGTTCCCGTAGAAGCCATATCGCTCTCTTCGCAACCCCCTCCCACCTCCCCCGGCGGTCTAAACTTAATATTGAGTTTACAACGTGGTCGTTCAGAACTCCAGCCAACAATCGGCTTCACCGATGTACGGAGGAAGGCGAGGGTCATTTTGAAATTTCATGAGACACCTTACTGTTACCGGGTAGAGGCATTTCACTTGTGTTAATGCGTTAGCATTAGAACGATGGTTTTGACGAAACCCCGGCGGTGACTTCCGTTTGTGAGCGCCAGGGAGAGAGAGAGAATGAGGGGGAGAGAGTGACGCGTGCGATGCTCCCATTAGTCCGACACGCTGACGTTAGCACGCGTAAACCTTTCGCTCTCTCCCCGGCGCTGACAAACGGACAGACACCAGCGGGTTTTTTGTCAAAACGAGCCCTTTCGTTTTCGTCAAAGTCCCGCGCACAGCTGGCGCGGATCCAGAGAGGAGGAGGCGACGCGTAAAGGTAGCAAAGGCGTAGTGCTGAACGAAATGGCGTCATCAGAGAAGGCCAACGCTGGACACAGATTGGAAACGAGTGCTGCGTCAGCGCCCGGCTTCGAGTCACGTTTGAGCCGAACTTTAACGCAATCGTCGTGTCCAATCTGTGACCAGCGTTGGCATTGTCTGATGACGCCATCTCATTCAGCACTACAACTTTG
The DNA here is from genome assembly GCF_016920785.2 of Ixodes scapularis. NCBI lineage: Eukaryota > Metazoa > Arthropoda > Arachnida > Ixodida > Ixodidae > Ixodes > Ixodes scapularis. The sequence goes on along the minus strand of NW_024609883.1, from coordinate 102,794,538 downwards.
TTACGCAGGGGTGTTGCGCCGAGGCGCGTTGGAATGCTGGCGTGCTCAGTTGCCGCTCTGCCGTCGCCCGTTGTTCTTCGCTCTGTTTTCGTAGCAGCAGCGCGTGGTCTGGGATGTATGTGTGTAGTTAAAGCGATGGATGCGGTTCCCTCCACGAGTGATATGGATGGGGCTCCTTCCACCAGTGGTAGGGATGTGATTCTTTCCACGAATGATATGGATGACCTTATCCAAGGGCGTTGACGTACTCTGACAGGTAGAGTACAAAAAAAGGGAGCGAAACAAATTACAGGAAGATCTATGGGTGGATTCTAGGGGAACCCATTAGCTTGACTCTTGGGAAAACGCCTCACACGTCCCCCTTTGGGAAACGCTAGCACTAAACCCGTAACGATACCAAAAAGAGGCAGCAAGAAATAGAGGAAACAAAAGATAAAGCCAAAATAAAAAAGTGAAGGGGTCAGCGTTAGTGTTTCCCCAAAGGGAGACATGCGTAGCGTTTCCAAAGGTCATGCCAACGCATTCCCTGAGAATCCACCAATAAATATTCCCGTAATTTTTCTTCGAAATACTTTAAAGACGATTTTTAGAATAACTTGGCATAAGGGGAAAAAAAGGAAACAAACGAACAAACAATAACACTAAAGCCACAGTCACACTGCTCGTACATCATTCAAAATTCAGTCTTTAGATACTGCCTCAAGACTGTTCGTTTCTGTATGACGGTCCTATCCACTGATCTTTACTATAGGGGGCTTGATGGCGCATAGCTGCTCTCCAAGCCTGGTGCAAGTGAAGCCACCGGAAGTTCGATCCTTGCCCGGAAGTCGGGCGTCTGCAGGGTTTCCTAGTGCATTCGGTCGATGTTTTCGTCCATGTTTTCTAGTGTCTTTGAGTGGGTTTTAATAATCCCGGTTTGAATTAAATTCTGAGAATAAGGTTTCTGAAGGTGGGACGCATTCACACTCAGGCAACTAGAATCACAAAAGTTTCACATCGGACAGTTTCCAAAAATACATTCCGGGTTTGCATGCGCTATTACGGCCCAACTCTCTTGAGATGACAAGAAAAAATCCAGCGCACTGGATGCTGTTTGAACCAGAACTCGAAAGAGTTGAAAAGCCTGTCAAGTGTTCACTTCCGGTACAAACCGCTAACTTCCGGTGGCTTCATACCTCTTTGCTCCATGCAACGTTACTAAAACACTCAGTTGGAAAACTCGCCGTCGAAACCTGGGCCGCTGGCGTCCACCGAGACCGAGCTAAATGCGACAACAGCGCCACTCCTTATCATTTGTCTGTACTGTGGTCACCTTGAGCTTTCTGAAAGCCTGTTTTTGCGTAAAAACAAACGAAAAAGACTCTTTTTGTATGGAATTTATTGGAGTTTAGTACCAAAAGAGGGGCGCGTTATGTTTTTAAAATCTTTAGTTTGCAGGGTTTTGCGGCACAATTAATATTGTTTTTATACAACCATGCCTCAGCGGGCCTTTCAGGTAGCACGTCCCGCCCTAGGTGCATTTTAACTTCAATAGCTCAACGCGGCGCGTCCGCCGGGGAGACGGGGGTGGCACCCCTGTAACCTCTACCGCTGTATCTGTTCTTAAAGCCAAAATAGAAGTCACATGCAGTTCCTCGAGTGGCCGCTGCGGGAGAAATGGTGGCATTGTGTTCGTCATTAGCTCGGTGCTCGGAGACAGTTTGGGGCCACTTTTTGAAAGCTGTCTCTATGGGAGTTTCCCAACTGAGTGTTTTAGTAACGTTGGCTCCATGCGCCATCCAGCCCCCAAGTGGAGATCAGTGGTCCTATCACATCGCTTACACAAAAACAGTCTGCACACATGTTCGATGCACACATATGATATGAAGCAAACATGCTCCCAGCATGTTTTAGGCGTGTCCACAGATACTTCAGCCATTAAAGACTTCCGGAACCGTTTTTGCCCATCCGATAGGTAAGATGGGCCCTCCGGTACAAACTGCGCATGCGCCAGTCTTATGCATAGCGCATGCGCAGTTCGTACCGGAGGGCTCACCGTACCGTATTGGATGTGCAAAAACGGTTTCCTGAAACTCCCTGTTGTGTCTGCAGCGAACAGTGTGTCTTTTGTATCATGTACGAGCAAAGGGACTGGGGCTGAAGAAGACAACAAGACGAAGAACAAGACAATCAATAGCTAATCATGCATGCCTAATTGGCAACAAACGAGTGCACGAGAAGTTTTGAATTAGTTTCGGTGACAATGCAATCGTGTTCGAACAAGGTGGGAAAAGGTGGGAAAAGCAAAAAAAAAAAATCTAAATTTGTAGGATAAACAAAACTCAATCATGTTAGAGTCAATTAAGTGGAAATAAAGGAAAAGGGGCTATTGTTTTCAGATATAAAACATGTCTGCATTCCGAGGAATTTTCATCATTCAGGTTCAGCACCACATTCAGCGGCCATTTTGTGCAGCAGTGTGGTGATGCGAGAGAAAAGGGGATTAAAGGGAACCCCGAACGCTTGAGGGAGGACAAGAGCTGAAGAAATTCCTGTGGTCCGTGGGACGGACCCTGAGCGAGCCTTAAACGACTCCGGACCACGACACGTGGCAAGTGACCACAACGGCGGCCATGGTCCCAGGACCACGACAGGCGACGCTGGGACTGCGCCGTTCATGACTTTCAGTCGCGTAGCTCCTCCGAAATCTCATGCTCCGTCCAGTTGTGTAAACAATCATTATTCGTTCGCCCGCCTCCTTACTTGCCCTCCCCCCGTGATGAAGGTGCGGGTTTGCCACCGTCACATCAGGACGATATCTGATTGGCCACAAGTATTTTCATGGAACAAATAACCATCTAATTGCAATTATGTTGTGTGTGTATGATTATACAGCCGGAAGTTAGTCTGTTTCAGTGTGCGTCTGGTGTCTCAGCTGTAGATGAGCAATTTTGCCAGTGCGGTACAACCGCTAGCCAAGGGTCTTTAACGCGCACCACGCAGTAGTGACACACGACCGCACGCCGGTACGAGGCTCATCCAGACCGAAACGGGCAGGGGTGGGGATTGAACCCAGCATCCCTGGGTTCTGTAATGCGATGTATACTGGACCAACACCAGTTAGGACAACCCATGCAGTATGATTTCGACGTCATCACAGTGACACTGAGTGTAAAAACCAACAAAGCACGAATGCTGCGTTTGCGCTCGGCTGAGCCTCGCGTTCAATCAACACGTCGAAAGACTCTAGGCGTCCTTCGAGCACGACTGTGATTACATTTTATGCAGGAAGAGGAGGTCGTTCGGAGGCCTCGATTATTCTAGGTGGCGTTGACTGAGCACGTCCAAGAAATGACGAAGTCGAAAGAAACCATTTGACTTGAGATTACTATCGGCGTCTAGAACAAGACCCCCCCAACCCCTGTCCCCGGTTTCTTCGTGTTTGGAGTCAATAATTGATTCAAGGATGATAATTTCACGGATGAGTCTCGTAGACATATGTTACAGTGTGAGTCTCAAAGCCTTCAATGTGATACTGAATACGATATTTCACATCATCGAACGTCATGCTCAGCGTAAGATCGGGGAGTTGATGTTTCATTCTTGAGTTCGTCGTTGGTGGAGGGACCTGCGGGGATCGTAGTGACTGACCCTCGGAATTGAAAGTATAGATAGGGGCTTTTAAGTTTCGGATTGTATTGCGCGCGCTGCTAAACTTACTTTAAATAGATATTTTTTTTTTGCTTTTCTGTTAGAAAGAAATCTCGTGATATCATTACTTTAGCTTTAACACGTCACCAGGAAATGGTGCTAGTCGGTAAGGTATGAGCACGTCGCCAAACTGAAACAAGTTACTTTATTTGTGCATAAGTACTGCACCAGATGAAAGCTCCCGTTGCTAAAATGCCCGTTATGTTAGCTCGGTGTAAGTTCGGTGTTTAAGAGAAAATCGCAGCGGAGAGTACGTCCAAGTTCAAAACCCAACCAACAGAAATTCGCACTGGTATCACTCGGGTCCTGACGCGCGTGACATCATGCTTCACTCAGGCGTGACGAAACGCGAGACTGCCGGTTTTAGTAAACTCAGTTTTGCTTGGAGTCCGTAAAGAAGCCGACGTTACTATACGATAGAGCCAAACACGCAGCGTCAAAGGTGCATAGTCACGGCGTTGTCATCTTTGGGTGGTTGATATCACCGGCTGAACTAATTTCGCACAGACAAATAGAAAAACGCAGTATCATGGGGCAGTCGCTGTGCGTGATTGACTTAGACGGGCGGCGTTTTGCGCCACCTAGTGAGTATGTGTATTTTCAACGGTTAACTCCCAACACCAGATATACATATGCATGTTGTATTTCAGCAACCGGCTACAAGCATCACATCTCTTCAAAACCGAACTGCGGAAGACTGGTCGGGTTGTCGAAAAAGCAGACACGACTTTATTTGGCGACATAAATTGATGTGTGTCGTGCTTTCTGGTATATTAGTCTGAGAATTTTAGTTCTCCAACTTCGCTTGAAAAAAAATGCATGACTTTTTTGTACTTGCTTAAACAAGTTCAGACGCGTTCAAGAGAAAATGCTCTCTCTCTCTCTCTCTCTCTCTTGATATATATATTGTTTACTATATATATATATATATATATATATATATATATATATATATATAGTAAACAAATACCACGAGCCTACAGTGATGAGAAGTATATATATTTGGTAAATTTCGAAGCAAAGGTGCTGGTCTAACCGTCGCAGAAGTGTAACGCTCAGCCGTAAGTTGCCCTTATGTGTAAACTGTAGTGCGCATTCGAAACGACAAAGAAACAAACGCAAAACCAAAGCCTCGACGAGCGTTGCCTGGGCGTGCTTCGCGCGATTCGCAATAAAATGCGTGCATCGCACCGCCATGATGAAATTCTCCCGCGTTGCAGTGCAGCCGAGAGGCCGGGCCCCCCGCGAGGCTGGCTCCTCCTCGAGCTTCTGGGGTTGCCATGGCAACGTCTCCCTTCCGTCTCCGCCCCGGCAACGCTGTTGCTATCGAGACACGCATTTCTTGAAGCCCGCCGGGGACCGCCCTGATTGGCTCCTTCCCTTTCCCCCTCCTTTGTTTTCTTTTGTTTTTCGTTTTGTCTTTTTGTATTTGTTTTTGTTGTTCGTGGGTAGTAACCCTACCCACGGTAGTAAAATAATAATCCGCGGGAGTTTCTTTATATCGATTTGTCGGGGTTTACTGTATTGTTCATTGGTTGATTGGATCGATGAAGTTGAACGATTTATGTGTCTGGTTATCTCACAGAAACACGAATGACGAGTAGTTGCTGAATGTCCAAGTCGGTTCAACAGTGCATTCATTATTTAAGAAAACCGAGATGAAATAATGATGCCAAATTTTAAATATGTAATGTTGGTTCAGACGCCGAAATTGCATGAAACAGCATTATTAAATGATTAACGAAACCAATATGTAAATAAGAAATATTTCACAACATAGGTGTCTCTTCAAATAAAAGTGCTTGATCAATGTGTTTTTTATATCTGTCTGATTCATAACAACACTTGCGGTCACCTATTAATAAAAAATAAAGTATCGTCCCACGATAGTTACATCTATATAATCTATGTTTGAAGTAAATCTTCAATCTATCCTCCGTCGTTGGTACTGTCTCGTGGTTTCTAATCAATAGTTCCGACTCTTCATAAATTAGGGAAATAAAATCAAATAATAAGATACAAGGAAAAATATTGCATCTAGAACATAATATTAGTAGTATGCAAAACTCGTTGAAGTGCATTTATGACGATTTATGTAACTTGTCACTTTTAAAAATATATGACAGCGCAGAGTCGTCACCCCGAAGCGTGCTTCACCGTCTGTCAATAGTACATAGGGAGAAGCCCGCTTGTAGAGCAAGGAAACCAATTTTCCGTGTTTGGTTTCATTGGCTTGAGAGGACAACCGGTGCCGGGTGTGCGAGCTATCTGCAACGTCATTATGATTTGAATCGCTGAAATGAAAATACTGTACTTTTTATTAGATTTTAAGTTTACTTCAATAATATTATTACGCTAGAAACCTCAGTTATCGCACTGTTCTTGTACCGAGATAACAAGGCAACTAGGGATGTGCTAATAGTCTCTCTAATCGAATAGCCTCTGCCTCCTTTTTATCGTTCACAGTGCGAGGAAAAGCCACAACAACCAGTTATCCTAACAGTGTTGAATCTAGAGATAAACCTGCGCTATTTGATTCGAGACATTAATCGCACAACCCCATAAACACCGTTCCTAATTTGTTTGTTTGTTTTGTTTTAGTTTTAAGATTGTAGAACGTACTTAAAGGCGGAGTACCTAATGGCTGGCGTAATACGTGTCAACGTAACCCAACGTTTTAACCTAACATCTTCACGAATTCATCAACCCCACTACAATCACAAAAGGATAACAAAAAGGGATCCTCCGATCAGACCCGTTTCTAAAGAGACATGCTACGACGCTATCACACAGCGTCCGCCATCGGTCTAACCTTACCTAGCCTCCCCGCTTCCCCCCACACAAAAGACCGTAATTCACGCACAAGACGGCCATATGGCGGCGCTGGTGGCGTCGTCAGCGATACGGCCGCATGCCATACGCCACCCTGGGAGGATTTGACCTCGCTCTCCGCCCGGAGGGAATGGACTGGCCAGTTTCTCATTTCTACAGCGTACACCAGAGGGCGAGAGGGGAGTAGAGCCCACGTGACGAGACTGGGTTCCGGTGACGTTTCGGCGAGAGCCCTTCGTGCGCGTCTCGTGGGAACGCGAACTCCTCGCACGTGCAACGGCACGTGCCGTTCGTCGCACGTGCCGCGGATGCTGTCCGTTCGACGAAAGGGATTCGCGCGGTGACTGCTTTGATGAAGTTTCCGAACGCCGTCCTTCCGCCTTGGGGGGCTTCGGAACAACGTTCCGGGGAAAGGGAGGGGGGGGGGGGGGGGGGCGGGGGGTTGATGGTGTGGCACGTGACCTTTCGGTTTGGCGTAGAAAAAAAGAAAGAGTGACGTCATGCTAGTATATCGTTTGCCGCGCGTGCTGGAGGGAACGCATTTTATGTCGGCGTCAGTTTTTGCGGTTCCATATCGTATCGTTGCCGCTGGAGCGGCGCTGATTTGACTTGACGGTTTTATCATGAACTCGGGGCGGATGGTGCGTAAGGTACGGGGGGTCTGTGTGCGCGAAACTCCCCGAGTCAAAAGTGAGGTCGGTGTGCGCGGAGTTGGGTGTAGTCCTTGTTTGGTGAGAGTCTTGCGGCTTTGACCTACTCGCAGTGTTTGTAAACTCCGTTCCAGTACCACCTGAGCTGTCGGAATGGAGTTTAGGAACTAGCAAAATATCATTCATGTTTGTCGCCGTTGTCATCGACACGGTATTCGGAGTTGTCCCGTTGGCCAGCGCCATACAGGCACGTTTGGAGAATCAGGTCAAAGCCCGTGGAACGATGTCTCGTGCTAGAGAACCTAGTACGTCACCTCCATTTAGAATCATGTGCTATGGATCATAACTGAGTTTCGTCCTCGCCTCCTTCTTTTCCAATTACAATAAGTATCGTACCTACACGTAGGCGTCGGCGCTACTCCGTGATGCACATTAATAACATCAGGTTGGCTGTTCTTCTGCGCTGCCGAAATCTCTCATCTCTATACTACGTTTCAATATAACTTGGCAAATAATGAAAACTTCTTCAGCACCCGTGAAAACCAATCAGAACTAAAAAGTGAAGCACGTAGCAGCTGCCCACAAAGTAGAGAATCCCGACGGTACGTTGTCGCCTGCCGCACTTCGAAGCTCCACATTGGCCTCCGAATTTTAGTCGCACGACGAAAGCTGTACGCTCGTTTTAAATCGGCCAGATGAAGCTAAATATACTTTATATTTGGACGGCAAAAAAACATGTCCACGCGAGAAAAATAAAAATAAAAAGAAAAGCTGAGATTTGTATCTGTGATGACAGATATTGTCAAGTTGTATATTACGTATCTGCGAGCAGGCCTACTTGTTTGTAGCTCTAGTAGGCATGAGTGCCAACATTCGGAACGTTTTATCCTAGCATCGTGAGTTATTTCGCCCCCGAGAACATCACACACACAAACACACAAAATATTCCACCCCACAACGTACACACGTACACTCCATTCGCCAGTTCATTTCCTGAGAGACTAAAGTCGGCCCGTAAATTGGACGTAAATCAAACTCGATGGCCACTGTCCCCTACCCCGATAAGACAAGGAAGGAGAGCTGTAATGGAGCGCCAACCAGGCAGAAGGGCCGTCCTCGAGCCCGCAGGTGCCGCGACGCGCTTACAGCACCGATCCCCGAAAGCACCCTCGAGGCACCCGCGCCCGAAAAGAGCAGCTAAACTCCGTTTCACTTCATGATGGACTGCAGCGAACGCTACGGGCCATCCCAGCCAATCAAAGCGCTGCGAAGACGTAACGTAGTGACTCGCCGCGTTCCATTCAAAGGTCACGTGACAGTAGCAAAGGATTGGATTGGCTTTGATTGGCTCGTAGCGTCCTGCATGGTCATTTGTAAGGTGAAAAGCAGCTATCGCCTGTTGCAGCTCACGATGAAGCGTAAAGCGGGCGTTGCGCACCATCCCAGCTAATCTCTCGCTACGAGCATGTCACGTGACTGAGCTTCCCATGCATCGCTGTGCTGCCCTCTCACAAGGTCACGTGATGTTCAGGGGAACCTGGATTGGCTTCAACTGATTCTAGAGTTGTCTGCGGTCCATATATTTATTGGGGAAAGCGGGGTGTTGCTTGGGGAAAGCAATGGCGAACGCAGAACGGCCCCACCGAACGGTCCGAGGTCCCCGCTTACAGCTGCAGTAAGGCCTCCGAAGAGAGCGGATCCGGACTCCCGAGCCGGCTTGGCGATAATGAGGTCCTAACCCCGGCTCGGGATGGACCATAGGCTTAGCGCTCCAGAGCCCCGGGAGTAGCCCCCAGGAGCTTTCGACTGATTGCGTAGCTCTCTTGTTGCTCTCCAATCGAAGCTTCTTCTATTACTATCGGCTGAGCACTTTTTTTTTCTTGCGTACGTGTTTTCTGTCCTTTTGTGAATTAGGGCCGAACCTTGAGTCCTAATTATTCAAACTGCCAGTTTAGTATTTTTTTCTCATTATTCTTCTGGAAAAAAAACAAAAGGTACGATAAATCACTATATTATACGGGATGCCCCCAGTGAGTCGCCGGAGAGCGAAATAGTCCTTTTATAAGTAAAACACACGATATCGAGGCGGTCTTTTTGTTCCGACTTGTTCACTGGTATTTTCATTGGACAGAACTGCAATTAATTTAGCAATATTCTGAAGCTATCCACAACTATATTTGGTGAGCTTTTTTCGTGCATATGTTTGCTTGCCAAGAAGGTGAGCCTGTACAGCCAAACTTAAATGCTAGACTGAGTTTTTTTTTTTTTTTTTTATAAATATGCTACGTTCGATTTTGCAGGCCACGTACACACAGTAGCAAGGCCAGCCGGAGTTTCTGTACCCTTTCACGGGAGCTTGTGTAATGATACCCCATCCACACGGTAAGCCTAAGTACCTATAATAGATTGGACATTTGGGAAAGTTGGTATGAGTCCCTTTGCAATCGGTGAATGAGCTTGTGCTCTTGGTTCGCGAGGTGCACACGCCACGCGCGCAGGATGGCGAACTGCTTCGCCACTGGTCATAGGGGTCCCTTAGTTAAAAGTATCTTTATGATCGCGTGAATGTGGTATTAGTGTGAGGGACTCTTCCGCTGGATTATACGCAACTCCTCCACTGGATTATATGAAGGATTTCAGTATTTAGAAAGATCGCAGTTAACCGAGCAAGTAGCCAGACACATCGCACCGGTTCGGTGATGCGTGTTGGGCAACGAGTCACACTGCCAAGATGTTTCCGTCCTCAAAATATCTGTTTCTGTTAGTTTCGAAGAGCTAAAATGCTCGCAGTTCGTGTATAGACCAGTGCGACGTTTAGAAACAAGACCGCGTAACGCCCACAACAGGTGTGGGCAATGCACGTGCGCAGAAGTCGAATTCGCAGGAGGGGAATCGTTTGCGCATGCGCCACACCGACAGTAGCGCCACCACCACAACAGAGTGACGTCATAACCGGGCGTTTGTGTATATGCAGTCTACCGAGGTCAATGCACTGTTCTTATTTTACACATATTCCAGTTCTTATCACTGTTCTTATCTTACACCTCTTCCGATCAGGTCGATTCGTTCGTCTTTAGATTACATTACGGAACCATCAATAATGTTACACTCCATTAATAACGTTTGTGGCTTACTATTGTCGCAACGTATAATTTGAAATGCCTCAAGGCTTATGCATTATGCTTATCGAGAGACCGTTTAATATCCCGTCAATCTCATTATAGTCGCCGCTGCACGGGCCAACTGTTCACCATCTGTGCCTCTGCGGCAGGACGCGATCTGGTCGTCCGGCGACATCCCTGACGTATACTCAGGCCTGTCCCGTCGCGCGGGCGAGTGATCACGTGATTGGAGGCCACCAGCGTCCCGCCGCTCCCGAAACGTATTCTCTAAAACACACAACACGTGTTGCTATTCCCCGAAGAATAAAATACAAAAAAAGGGACACAAAGGAAAGCTTCCACTGTGCTCTTCAACGTCAGTGGATTCGAGTTGTACAGAGGTTTAAAAACGCGTTTATACACTTCGCTTTCACAGAGCACTCGCGACAGAGTGGGGCTGCTCCGAGTGCTTGTCGAACCCCATTTTTCGAGCCTAATCCGTGTGCGGATCGAGGAGGAAGAGAGTGAAAAAAGGAAAGAGGGAGAGAGGAACTGGGGGAGGAGGGAAAAAGGCCGGTGGGAAGCCGGCGCTATGGCGACTTAATTATTCATCCGCTTCCCAGATGTTCGACGGAGGTGGTGCCTGCAGAGCGCAGCAACCTATCCCCAAGGGGAGGTGGACTTCCCCACTCGGCACTGCGTGCGCGCGCCGCGCCATCTGTAGTGCGCTGCGTGCACCTTTTTGAGGGGGGAAAGAGGTTGAACTACTGATGGCGTTTTTGTGAGGTTTCGGCGCTGCGGTATACCGGGAGGATTGTGGATGACGAAGGAGGGGGTGCCAGGTTTCTGAAGACGGTGCTACATAGACGGCTGGTTAGCTAACCCGCCCGCTAATTTATTTAAGGCTTAAAGGAACACAGGGTGTGGGCGCCACTTCTGGGCGCCATGACAGGGGGGAGAGAAATACTTCTTGTTCTCTTATGTTTACCTCGTGTTTGGGTGGGTGGTTTTAAGTATTTGTCGATGCATACCAGCGCGAACAAAGTGCCAAAGGTGAAGTATTTCGATGATCCCGGGACGAGGGACGGGCCTCCGACGACGCCGGGACTCGGTGATCGCAGGATGACGGCATTGGCAGATGGTGCTAGCCTACTTCGATGTGCTGCCGACAGATGGTGCAATGTCACAAACGCGAGAACGCGGAACCGATGCCGCGGCACTTTGACCGGCCATCTCCGTACGGCAATGGGCCATTACGTCACGTACAAATGCAATGTGCACGGTGCTCTGGGAAAGAAAACGCGAATACCAAAGCAAGCGAATCAAAACACAAGAAAATTGTGAATTACAGAGACTTGCGTCACGCTAAAAAAAAACGTACTAAAAACCTTGGCAAGATTGTCTGTTGGAGCCGAGACCCGCCTCGGGGAACCCTGCGGGGAAGCTCGGCGCGTACCTTCGGCGTTTGGGGGAGGTAGATGCCCACCGTCGATAGCCTTGCCGTTCACGAAGTTGTTCAACGAGTTTAGAGATATGTAGTTTTTATATCGTTCGCAGGTATGTGAACCAGAATAGTCGAATAGGTAGTCCTGAAGCTGCGTCCACGATACCTTCTGCAGATTTGTCATTCTCTTGAGAAACGAGTGCTCTTCCTTTTCACGCAAGAGAACAGGAAGGGGTGCCGATCCCGTATAAGTAACTTTCGGGAGGTAACGCCCTTAGTCCTTGGCGATAAGACTTTTAAAGTATGCGCTACTCACTGAGGCTCCTCAAAAGCAAATCAGAACAACAGCCAGCAGAAAGTTACACGCTCCCCCCGGAAGTTCGGCCATTACTCTTTTTTGTTTACCTCCGACCACCCTGAATAGTCCAGAAAAACAATGCAAGGTGAATATTTGGCATTTTATTGTCTGTCCGCAGCCAATGAAGTTGTGATATTACCTAATCAGAATGCCGAAGAACGAATCACGGCACAAAAAGCGTGAACTTGATAAACGTGCCAAGCGTTCCTTAAGCTGTCATGGGGTAGATGGATGGTGTGGCCAAGCATGCCCTTTGTAACACCTATACCTAAAGTGACTACAGTTACCATAGGATTGAGAGACATTAACTACTGTGCTTCATTGCGTTTCGTATCATGTAAACACAGTATTGAGGAAAGAGGGGCCTGAATTTATTGTTCATCTACCTTCGTTAATTTTACACCTCTTTTATAGCTGTCCCGGATGTGAGCACGCTTTTATCATATAGATGTTCCGTTACAAACAGACAATATACATTTCAAGTTTCTGTGTAAATGAAATGTTCCCTAGACAGGGACCCGACGCAGGCTAATTTACCAGAACCTGACTCTACGGGTAGCGCGATTAACACCTTAAAAGCTTCATGCGCCGAGAATGTTCATTGAAGGCATACCATGCTTGAAGCAAAGCCACTACAAGCTCCTAAACGAGCCAACAGGTATCACGAAAGCGCCAGAGTCACTCACAACTCAAGAAAGTCAGGGTTTGGCGAGTCGCGGGCATCTTAGCGTCGCTCCACAGCCAATGAGGTTGCGGCGTCAGCCGAAAAAAATGCCGAGGAACCAATCACAAAGCAAGAACCGCGAACATAATAGGCCGCATCCTGCGCTCGTCATGCCGTCTGTGACTATGGCGCGAGCCCGCCTGCGTCTGCTAATCCAACAGGACGTTCGACAGCAGATTTAAGATTCTTTTCAAAGCTTGAAATCTATTACTTGATTTGCGGAAATTAGGGGAGAAGTAATAAACTGATATCGATCAATGAAGCAATGGTGAGGGTATCAATAAACTGATATCGATCCTTCCAGAGTGCCGTACACATCACGGATGATGGCAAAAGGCACGACCAAAATGGCAGCCGCCTCGCTGGCTCCGAGGCAAAGCGCCGGCCTGCGGATCTCCAAGGAGGCGGGTTCGAATCCCAGCCGAGGTCCTTGCACTCTGAACGAACGCTTCTACAGCGAGCAAGTTCGTCTGCTCCTTGCGCACCTTGTGCGTCTGTTCACCCCCGACCCTAACAAATGATGGGACGCTTCCATCTTGCGCGTTCTCCCCGTGTTCTTTGCGTTTCCCTTAGATTTTGCCTACTCTTCTTTGTGTTTTCATGTGCCAAAGATGCATTTTAGAAAACTTGCTCGTCGTATCGCGCAAAAGGCGCTGTGTATCGAGATTTAGGTTGCGCGTGAAAAGATCTTCATGGGGTCGAAAACAAACATTAGTCGTCTGCTAGGTCGTGCCAGATGCCCTCGTTGGTTTGGGCATGCAAAAACCCCAAATGTGTCTTTTTCTGCCAAAATGGCGGGCCCTTTCATCAACGACCGGAACGTGACTGCGGTCCCGCCGTTCAGGGACCTCCACCACGACACTGCGAAAGCTTCTATTATTTTTTTTCGAGCGTCTTCCGCTTTCCGGTGCCCCCTCTCCCTCTATCTGATTTCCGATGGGGACGCGAGCCATGAGCCGGCATTTTCGCGGGGCTTTAATGGCTTCTTCCCAGAGATCGATGGAAGCACGGGGACGCGCCCAGGGCCGGTCGATGCCGTTGTCGTGCCACGGTCGTCGTCTGCTCCGCGCCCAGCCCAGGTTGCCAACCTGTCGCCCGCCATGTTGCGGCACTGCGATCGTCCTCAGCTTCCACGGCGGGATTCGGATGTGGCGCTTTTTCCACTCGCCGAACATATGACGTATACGCGTGTCGTTGCCAGGCTGACTAATATATCCTTAGATTTTCTCAACACCTTGTTCCACAAACAATCTATGAGCTGCGCAAAAACGCTGCGTCCTAAGCCGTTTTTCTCTTCTTTAGTACAAACGAAAGCTTGTTTTTCGTTCGTTCTAGTATTCGTAGCTGTAGGCGGCACCACAAGTACTCGTTTTTGGAAGTAACACACCAAAAACTAGGGTTGTGCGTTGATTAAAAAGTTTTATCAATTGATCAACATAGTGTAATAACTTATTGATTATTTGCTCGAACATGGAGCCTCATAGAATTGCTAAATAACTGGGAGATTATCAAGATGACATCATTATTTGAAGACCATAGCCTCTGCCCTACCAAAAAACCCAGTATATATTTTATCTATAGGGATTATGCAACTGGAATTCTAATTGAAATTGTTTCTGGAAACCTGAAATCCAGATAGCAGACAAAGGAATAATTTCTGAAAACCTGAAATCCAGATAGGATCAAATAGATTTCCTGTTCCATATTCCAGATAGCGAAAAGTTTTGCAGGGTTTTTCGGTAGGGTTTCCAGAAACAGTTTACATTCCTACAGCCTTCAGCAGTTCTGGAACCCATGAAACTATTCCATTGAATTTAATTATTTATTTTGCATACCTTCACAGACCATGGGCAGAGGTACAGGAGTGGACTGGAAGTCCACTCCTGTACCTGTAAACTGAATGTATCAGCTAATTTGAACGGGCTACGTCGGAAATCGTTCCTTCTCAACGCTAGTATAACGTGCCTCAGTTAAATTCATATTTCCTGTCCTAGTCCTTTTATTTTTGCAAAGTTGCCGAAGGTGTTGCCTCCAAACTGGACAACACCGTCTGTCTCTTCCTTTTATAATGCGTAATTTGCCAAGTGACAGACTACAGAGTGCACTCAATGTGTGTGGGTGTGTGAATGCCGGTCCATAAGGACCGGCATTCAATGAGGATGCAGCAGCCGGTCGTGTCAGCCCGGTGACAAACATGGTCATTTCAAAAAACAATTGAAGACGAAAGAGCCATTCTTAAAACCTGTCTATGACGGTCGACGTCAACAAAACTCAGAATGGCCAATCCTGCAGCGCTTCAGTACGGTATAAACCATACTATTGAAGCCCTGGACACCCCAGGTGTCCCTCCTATCGTTATCATCATCGCCGTCACAGAACGCGATCCATCATGATCAGTTTGACGCGTGACCCGAATCGCTTGGGGAGCTCGGACTTACATCCTGCGGAGATTGCAAATTCAAGCCCCCCCCCCCCTTTCCCCCCCCCCCCCCCCCCCGTCCCCATGAAGTGAGACACGAGTTTTGCATTAGGGAGGGTTCCTTTAGTTGGCGTTACGCTATTATTACCCGTTTGCACGAGCGCGCTTCTAAATGCGAATCCGTCTGCGTTTGCGATTATAAATATTCGTACCTGATTGACGTACGCGAGTGAGTGTTTGCGTGCTTGTATGCATGATGCGTTTGTGCAGATGTACAGGTAGGAGAATCCGTGCTCCTGTGTACGTGAGTACTTGCTTCCGAAACGAACGATTAGCATGACATACAACCGATGTTCTCCATGTCTGGCTCGCCTGCCTAGCCAGCGGCGAATGTTGCTTTTGCCACGCGCGGCGCTCGCGTCTTTTTTAGCACTGCAAATGTTCGTAAGAAATCTATAGGTAGTATCCACTGACGGCCATAGTTGAATCTGCTACTGCTGAGAGCGATCTTATGATAAACATCCAGGACGCTTCCGCAGCGAGGATCACACATCTCCGAACCGTTGCTCTTATCAGAGAACTTTAGTAATCCTTCCGATACCTTCAATACTCCCCACAACGATACCCGATAACGATTCGCCGCATGCGCAAAGGCAGCGACGGAGTTTCGGGTACCGTTACCGGAGCCATCGGAACGATGTACTCAAACTTTCTTTTAGAAGATAAGTGGAGGCTCGTTCTGAGCATGCGCGGAGACCACCCCGCTAAAACATGGCGCCCAGTGCACGACTTTAGTGCGTCGTCTTCGAACTATACTAGTGGTCATTCCTACTTGTCCCAGTCGAGACAAACAGATTTGGTTCTGTGTAAAAAAGACACGCAACAGGCATGTATGTACGATGCGTTTGTAGGGATGTAACCCACAATGGCAGTTGACACGTGTCAGTGCAAGCCACGTATAATTGGTTACTCCAACTTTTTTTTATTGCAACATTCCGCTGCACGTGTGGAGAGTTCCAGCGTCGCACGGATTGAGGGCAGGCACCATAGCCAATAGTTTATAACCATTGGCTCGCCTGTGGCTTCTTGGAAGGGAAAGAGGGAAACAGAGGGATGACCCAAAGCAAACGAGACATAAAAGTAAAACGAAAACAACGACATCTCGGGGGAAAAAAGTCAGACAGATAAAATAAGAAACGCGAGAGGAACAAGGCGTGCACGTGCGCGAGAGCGACGACCGCGCCTCATTAGCGGAAGAGCTTTTCGTTGTCCCGGCAACCATGGGTGAGTCAGAGCGGGAAGCAGACGACGACAACGACGACCTCGGGGATTTCGGTTTCGGTTTTGCCTCTTTGCTGTCTGTAGGCGGCTCGCTCTTTGCGAAACGAGCCGTGTTGACAGTGAGGGTGGCGTCGACGCGAGCCAACAAGCATTTGTTGACCTTTCTGTAATGATGTTACGACTAACCTTTTTTTTTTGTCTTTTTTAGTCTGCAATTTTTGCGTGTCGGTGTTTGTTCGTCCTCCTCGACTTCGCCATCCAGAGTCGATGGAAGTATGTTGTACGCTAGTTGTAGCTCGAATGATAAAAAAAGACATATTGAAGCTTTCATTTTATCGGATTTTTACCGGCTGATGTCTTAGCCCACAAAATATTTAAAAATGGCCGGATACTGTCAGCGCGAACAAGCCATCGCCGGTTTTTAATGCTCTTCTCAGAGTGTTATCGAAACTACTACAGTCAATGGATGAAAGCACTCAGTTGGAGTACTAACCTAAGTGCTAAATTTTGATGCCCACCAGTATCCTTCCGGAGTAAAATGCGAAAAAGTACCGAAGTTGTGTTCGCGCTAACAGTGTCGCGCAGAGTGAATCTCATGCACGATGCGTAGACTTCTGTTATACATAGCATGCATGTTGAAATGGGACACCTTTCACTACTTCGTTTACAAAAAGTAGAAAATAGCTGGGCCTAGCTATGTATCTACTTCAAGTATAATCACGCTCATTTGCAAGTGCATTCCCTCCATCTACTTCTTTGTGCATTACATTTTTTTTAGTTGTCACTCGCCCTTCTACATTTACACCAGCCAAACGTTCCTTCGAATTTATCGCTCTTCCAAAACATTTTGTTCCGATACCCACCTCGCGACCCGCTTAATCCCCTAGCCCAGTTTTTTTATTTGCCTTCAAATTACGCTCATTCGTAACTGTGACAGATTTTGTCCCACTTCAATGCTGACCGACGTTCGATTTGAAGTTCTCGAAAGAAGCGTTCGCGCTAAGCGTGTCTCGCAGTGTACTTCGAAGAAGCAAATCGGTGCGATTACACAGCACGACTAGTAGACTGCCCAATGTTGACCCGGGCCCGGGGAAGCGGGCGAACGAGCAAAGCCGGGCGCTAATTCGATTTGCGAAGAAGAGTACGCGGACCACGTATTCGGATCCCAGGAACGATCACTCGAGTAGCTTACGCGCTTCTCGTATACGTCGAAATGGCTACACCGAGAAAACTGTCTCCTTCGAGAGGAAAAGAAGAAACTAAACTTCCTTCGTCTGTATCGGAAGGAGAAAAACCTCCGACGACGTGATTGCAATGCTTAGTATCGCCTCCTCTGAAGAGACGGCGGTGGCTTGTTAAGTAATTAAATTAATGACTCGATTGATATATTATTACTGTAATGATTGCTGTGTTCGCGTTACTAAATCAGGTTTCGAAGCCCTGTCTGAGCGTGAGTAACGTCTGAATCATCAAAAGATGCGGTCACGCAGCTAAATATATCCTACAAAAAAAAAAGCCTCCGGACACTGTCTGAGACATGTTTCATCCTTGTATGACAGTCCCCTCACATCTGTCATGAAAGAAGAGCTGTCTGCAGAAATGTTCGAAGCATGCATATGTACGGAGCAAGCGTGCTTCGATCATCCTTGAGGCCTGTATGCAGACCGCCATCATCTCTGCAGAAAACGCCGTGTCTTTTGTATGGTGTGTACGAGCAGTGTGCGGCCGGCTCTCTCTGCTCGCTGTCGAAGCGTTCTTACAACGAAGTTCACTTTCCAAGTCACGGCCAAAAACGGCGACGCGGACGCAAAAGATGGTCTGTACCTATCTCGGTCCTCCGGAACGCGCGCCCGCGTCGGCCGACTGCACGAGCATCACGACGATGGAAACTGACAGCCTGCTGACGCCCCACGGCGACAGCCGGAGCCTCCCGCGACTCTATAGCTTCACGTGTTGCTCCGCTCCGGCTGACTTATTTCGAGGACGCGTGGGCCAAACTGCAACGTTGCACGCGGGCGTCGTGCCGCACTCCTGGGGGCTGGAGGACCATAGTCGCCGCGGCAGCTGCCGCGCGGCTGTTCTGGGGCCTCTATGCCGAAAGAGTCCGGTGAGGGAGCTATCTTAGGGCGTTCGTCAAAGCGGGAACTACGGGTTTTTGTCCGTATCCGTTCCAAACAATCTGATGATGCGGCCAGACTAGGGCGACAAACACCGATCGTTGTTCGGCATGAAGGGCAGACGCGCACTCCTCACTGCTTCGTCCAAAGTTTGCAGACACACTGCACTGTGGGCCTTTACGTCGAAAGAGCCTCGTTAGAACGTTCGTCAAAGGTGGAACTACGGGTTTGAGTGCCTACAATTTCCAAGCAATTTACTGATAGAGTCAGACAGGCAGAACAGGCACCGATTGCTGTTCGCCAACAAGCACAGGCATGTACTGGTCACTACTGCGAGGTACATATTAAGAACCGAGGCTAGCAGACGTACTGAAGTGGTGGCCTCTGAGCCGAAAGAGTTTTGATAGAGCTATCTTAGGGTGCTCCTCAGTTGAGGATGTATTGACTTAGGTGCATATGAGTTCCAATCGATCAATTTATATGATAAGACTAGGGCAGAAAATAGCAATAATTGTTCGCCGACAAGTACAGGTGTGCACTTGTCACTACTTTGTGAAGCAAGTTGAGGACCCAAGGATAGCAGACGTACTGCAATGGGGGCCCCTTTGGCGAAAGAGTCTTTACAGTGCTATCTTATAGCGCTCGTCGAAGCGGGAGCTGCATGTCTGAGTGCGTATCCGTTCCGAGCGATATGATGATGTCGTCTGTTAGGGTGACAAACGCCGATAGTTGTTTGCCGGCAAGCAAGGGCATGCACTCGTCCCTCCTTGGTACACGTTAAAGGCCCAGAGTTTACAGACGTACAGCAATGAGTTCCTTTATACTGAAAGAGTCTGGTGAGAGAGAGAGAGAGAGCTATCTTAGGGCGTTCCTCAAAACAGAATCTATGGGCCTCAGTGCGTGTCAGGTCCAAGTGACCTAACAATCTGGTCGGACTAGGGCGACAAACGCCGTCGGACTTTTGCCTGCAACAGCCGTGAACTCACTGCTACGTGATGCACGTTGAAGACGCGGGGACACTACAGTTGGGGACTCTGTGCCGAAAGAGCATTGAGACTGCTATGTTAGGCCGCGTCCACACTGCTTATATATCATACACAAGACAGTTTTGAGTCACTGTCTGAGACCTGTTTCTCTATTGTACGACGGTCTTGTTATATTGGCCATACAAAACCTTTCTGAAGACATGCTTTAATCACGCATATGTATGAAGCAAACATTATTCGAACATGCTTGGGGAGTGACCACAGGTAATTCTCTCGTCATGTCTACAGCAAACACCGTCCCTTTTGTATGATGTATGCAACGTGTAACTACAGCATTAGGGCGTTCGTCAAAGTGGACCTGCATATCAAGGGGCTGTAAGTTGGACACCCGGCGGAAAGGTCGGCAAGATCGCCCGACCGCCCTGATTGGACGGGGCACCGAGCTTGAACGGGGCACCGAGACCAATCGCGGCGGTCAGAGATTTCGCCGAAATTCTCGGTGTGTGTCCAACCTGGAGTGCGACTTCGAAGAAATCTAATGACGTGGTCAGAAAAGGGCACCAAATACCGATAGTTGCTCGACAGCAAGTATACAGGCATGCACTCGTCGTCACTACTGAGTGATACACGTTGAAGACGCCGAGCTAAAACACATAGACTCGTAGTGCAATGGGGGCTTCTCTGTACCGCGAAAGAGTCTAGTGATCCCCTCGGACAGTAGCGCGCCGAGGGCACACATCTGGCAGCGTTAAAATAGACTCGACTTTCCGCCCCTCGTGTAGCCCTCTGATGCCATTTGCGAACCTGTCCCGGATGGGTAGCAGTTTGCGCAGCACCTGAACACACAAAACGAGCTCTTGCAGATGTCGTTCGAGCGATGTTAAAGATACACGCGTGAATTTCGAGCGTGCAGTTGACGACGGTGACGTTCCAGAGCCGCCGACTGTCAAGCCACAGTCCATCATGCTCGAAGCACGCTTGCCTAGACAGGTTTTGTATTACCAATGTAGCTAGATCATCCTACAGAGAAGAGGCACGTCTCAGACAGTGTCTGTGCAGACTGTATTGTGTATGATGGTATCAGCAGTGTGTCCGCGACTTTAGGCTTCGGTTGGGCCAAGAGACGACACGGCAAAAGCATTGGTTCAAGTTGGGTTCCCCCTTTATTTAGTTTAAATATTTATGCCATCATACGTCGCCCCAGGCCGACGCCACCTATAGTCGGTGACGTAAGAAAAAAAGCCAGTAGATGTCCCTCGCCCAGCGCGAGTCTTTTGCCTTTGATAGGACTTCGTTTCACGCGCAGCTAAAGGCCGGTGGAAGGCAACGTGCGCATTCTGGAGGTGAAATATCTGCTGGATTTTTAGCCTTTCGCAGGTGACCGGCAATAAAATAATCAAAGCCCGTTCACTGCAATTTTAACGACATCACAGTGGGTTCAGGCGAAGGGACAGATTACTCACGAGTGCCGCGTCAGCGTTCGGCTGGGTCTCGTGCACGCCGTCAATGCTCCGAGGGACGCTCGGCGTCGGGTTCGGTCCCAATTGCAGAGCTGGCACCATCCAGATGTGATGACGTTACACGGGAATGGAGGGGGCCGTTCGCGGGTTTTCATTAATTTATATTTACTGAAAAATAAAAAAAAAAAAGAACACGGCGCGGCTTTACCTTCCTTGCTTCGTGATCCGATCTTCGCAGAACGCCCGTATAGAGTAATGCCCCATTTTCATTGGCTACCGAGGGAAAATAAGATGCTCGTTAATCATCACGCCTTGAATTTTTTAACCTGGCAGTGATTTTAGGTAGGTGTTTCCCAGGCGCCACCAGAAAACGTACATTGTGCCGAGTTGTTTTTATGTTGTC
This sequence comes from Ixodes scapularis, assembly GCF_016920785.2. NCBI lineage: Eukaryota > Metazoa > Arthropoda > Arachnida > Ixodida > Ixodidae > Ixodes > Ixodes scapularis. Next base: position 102,773,073 of record NW_024609883.1, on the reverse strand, counting down.
TGTTTGTCTGCCTCACGGTTAGTGCGACCCCCACACCTTGTGCTGATAGGTGAAATGGTGGGAGAAGGCGTTTGAGCTGGTCTTAGCTGTTCAGCATGACGCGGATAAATACTCAGTCGATGTCCTTTGCATCTCAGGTCGGTCATTTCATAGATAACACACGATACTGTTACCCGTCTGAGGGGGGCCTCACGTCTCTGTAAATCAAATAAAGAAGGCCCAATGAGTAAATTAATGTTAATACAATAATTAACGATGAAATTTGGACAGAGACTGCACGTAGAGAAACGGTCGAAATGTCAACGAAGGAGGGAAGGAAAGTTCCGGTACAATTCCCCGATTTCAGAAACGGTTAGTTAAGGAGGTTATATGCTGTGAACTGGGGGAGAGCGCTACTCGACGGACGTGAGCAATTCCCTTCAAAGGATGCTCCCATCGTACGAGCGCTCGACCGATAAAAGCAGGGGCCCCTAACAATAGCTACATTATGGCTCTAATCAGCAGTACGCTTCTTCGCTAAATGATGGGAACACCAAGGAGTATGCTGCGTTTGTAGGTACATGCCCTGTCTCTAGGAAAAGCTGGTTTATACAGTAATTGTGCACGTTGTGCGAAAAAGGAACTTAAAATCGTTTGAAATTCTGAATATCAAAAAAAAAAAAATTCATTGCCATATGTTTTGAACAACGAACTAAGCATTGCTACTTAATTATTTTAAAACGAAACGGAAATGAGATTCCAACAACACCATATATAAGATTTCTATAAAACAAATACATGTTTTTTTTTGTTTTAGGTCGTTTCTCTCCACTTCAGCTTTCCTAGTTTACGCCCTTTTCCCTCTCGCACTATCTTTCGTATGTTCTATGTGGCTATAGCGATTTTCGCATGTTTCGAGTTTCGTGCAATCTCCTGTTGGATTTCAGCACATACGCACCAGACTTTATTTTTGAAGACCATTTTTCGGGATTTAGCAAGCTCCTTCCATAGGAGGTTGTAATTGAAATTGGTTCTAGAAAAGAACTGGTAATAGGTATTTAAGTATATGCTTTAATTATAATTAAAGACACCAAATACTACATAGTTAAACTTTAAATAACCATGCACACTTCATAGTAAAAAATAGGTACCGGGCAAAAACGTACCGGGGATGACCACGTTCTGCCTGGTCATCCCCGGTACTTTTTTGCCAAGTCAACGCAGCTTCGTTTCGGACTGCGTTCGATAGTTCCTGCTTTCATGTGGGTGACCGCTCTTCAATTGTGGGATGATTGGACGTTTTCCGACGATCGCATTGTGCTTCAACTGCCAACACCAGATCGCCACTTCTACGGAGGAACTACAGCGCCACTACATCCGGCAGAGGTGCCATAAAGCCATCGACGGAACCATTTCTTTTCACTATGCTAGTTGGAAGCTGGGTGAACATGCCGCTTACATTTTTTTTTACTTTGCCCAACAGGTGGAGTTTGTTTCTTTATATGAAACTTATAAGTCTGATTATTTCTCTCATTTGCTACTACCGGACTCAGTGATTGGCTTTTTTTTCTGCTTTGCTCTCTCGGTATAAAACCTGTTTACCTATCATACCGTGTAGTGGCAATCTTGAGTCTAACCCCGGCCCTGATACACAGGTTCTTTTTCAGCGAATTCTTGTTGGACAAACTCCGATAGCTAAAGATGTGACCCATATAAAAAACAAACGGGCCTTAGTTGCTAGGTTTGATGGGGACACATCCTGTATGGCTCAAATCGAGTCGGGTTTGTTCCAAATATCTGATCTTGTCAGGCGAGTGCAATCTTTGGAAGAAAATTGTTCCGCTCTCGAAACAGCCGTCTCTCAGCTTACAGGTAAGAATGACGATTTGGAAAATTGTTCTCGCAGAAATAATTTGGTAGTATACGGGCTGGAACCTACAAATGAATCCCCTGCGTTGTTACTTGAGAGCATATCTAATCTGCTGTTTTTGAATTTGTCTGTAACTTGTGATGGCAAAAAAACGCCGTCATCGCCTCGGTTCGTTTGTAGAATGTAAAACCAGACCTCTACAATTTAACGTGCTTGACTTTCGAGATAAAAATCACATCCTCAAAAATGCCTGCAAACTTAAGAGCGCTCAGATCTTTGAGGATTTCTCACCTCGTGTCTGTAATAATCGTAAAGAGGTTTGGTTCTGCAATGCTCAATGACACCAAAGTTGATCGACGTTCCGACCACGTCCTTGTTGACAACCTTCGATACTCGTGGGGTGCAACAAATCTCAAACTTGTGAAAGTTCTTCCTTTGGCTCAAACTGACACGAAAGGAATACACCGTTTTCTGTAATAAACATTAAAGCTAGGAGCTTTTTCTTCAAAGCAACTAAATTTTCCTGTATTGCATCTTCATATTCACCACACGCAATGTGTGTAACAGAAACCTGGTGTGATGAGGTGGACTATGGAAGCGAGAAGAGAGGAAGACGAAGTGGGGCCGGGCAGTGTGGTGCGCGTGAAAAAGGGAGCTTCTGAAGGCAGATCGGCAACTGCGACGCTAAAGAAGACATCGGTGGGCTCCCGCGGTCCCGACGGCAGCAACGACTGGTTCTGGACGGGCGGCTAGAGGCCCGTGAGAGCTAGCCCTGGCCAAGGGGACCACCGCCTACGCCGGAAAGCGAACATTCCCCAAGCCGACCCAGAAGGCAGCACCCGTGGCCGCCGCCGACGACGACGTGAAGGTGCGGTGCCTGACTCGAGTGAGACTACGTCATCTATTTTCGTTTTTTCTTCTGTACATAATACACCTCTCTTTCTTTCACTCGCCGTCCTCGGGTTCTTTGTCCTTTATTCACCATCTTTCCATCACAATATCTGGCGTCCGCGACAGGACTCTCTAATTGTTAACAACCCCTAGAGAGCAGAACCCCGGGACGGCTGTGTGGGAGGGATAAGAGCATGGATGCAGAAAAATTGCTTGGCGTTGGTAAAGAGCTCGGGTACGTGGGCGAAGAACTCCGTACCTGGGTTGAGCAAGAGCGTGGTAGGCAACGCGAAGAACGGGTCAGATTGCGAGAAGATGCGCGGGAAGCAGCTAAGGAGACACAGGACACCGCTGACCGAGAGCTCCGCAGGCTCCAACAGGAACAAGAAGTGTTACAGCTGCGCCTGCGCTTACAAGAGAATAGCGGCTCAGCTCATGATGAAGTCCACCACACCAATGGCAGGGGAGAGAACTCGGGAGCACAAACTTGTCACCGGAGTCCCCACAAACTAATTCCACCATTTAATGAAAAGAGAGACGACCTGGACGCGTATATCCAAAGGTTTGAGCGGGTTGCAACTAGCCAGGATTGGCCTCGAGAAAAATGGGCAATGTCCTTAAGCTTGTGCCTCACCGGTGAGGCATTGACAGTTGTGGGTCGAATGACACCAGAGCAGTCATTGGATTATTCTAAAGTCAAACTTTCCCTGCTACAGCGGTTTCGTTACACTACTGAAGGGTACAGAGAGAAATTCAGGGAAAGCAAGCCAGAGGAGGCAGAGACGGGGAAACAATTTGCAGCCCGACTTCTTGGGTACTTTGATCGCTGGGTTGAAACTGGAGAAATTGCGAAGACGTTCGAGGCCCTGAAAGATCTGATAGTTGCGGAACAGTTCTTAAAATATTGTCACCCAATGCTATCAGTCTTCTTAAAAGAGAGGAACTGCAAGACGCTCGAAAACATGGCAGTAACCGCGGACCACTTCTTAGAGGCGCAGGGCCAAACTAACTTGGCAAAAAGGAACAACGACAGCCTGAACAGTAACAAGGGTGGAGATCGAAGTAAGGAGGATACCCGAATGCCACCCACCACTAGGGGGAGGAATCAATGTTTTCTCTGCAACAAGCCAGGTCACAAGGCAGCAGACTGCTGGGCGAGCACCAAGGCTCAACGCTTACCCGTGTGTTGGAGATGTGGGAAAACGGGACACAAGGCAGCAGCATGTAACTGGAAACCGCAAGACAAGCAGGATAGACCTCCTCAGGCTTCCTGTATGCTTTCCGTTCGACCAACACCTGACGAGACCGACCCAGAAGACACATATGTCCTACTGAAAAACGGGGACAAAATCCCAGTGGTGAATGCGGCACTTGGAAAGGCTCCTCGATTTCTAGTAGAAAACATGCCAGTGGTTCGGGGAAAAGTGGGAGATCGAGCTGCCACAGTATTGCGAGACAGTGGGTGTAACACGATTGTAGTGAACAGAGACCTGGTTACGGATGATCAGCTAACTGGGGTTTCCAGTCCGGTGTTTTTGCTGGATAGGACGGTCAAATATCTGCCAGAGGCAGAAATTGATGTAAGAACGCCTTATTTTACAGGCAAGGTATTGGCGAAGTGTATGGAGAACCCTCTGTATGATTTGGTACTCGGGAACATTGAAGGGGCGAGAGGGATTGATGATCCAGATGAGGAATGGGAGGGAGAAGGATCAGGGAGATCTAAAAGAAGTGAGGAGAGTAACATGCTGATAAGCACGTCCGTGCGGCACGAGACTGCCGGCAGGATGACCCAAGACGAGGGTGAAAGGATGCCAGACGACGGTGTTCTGGATAAAGAAAGAAAATACGCAGGGGCGCTCACAAAGGGGCGCTCAGACAGCCAAAGGACATTTTCCGAGTTACCAGTCATGACATTGGATCCGATTGACATTGACCACGCTAAGCTGAAGGAGGCACAACGTAGTGATGAAACACTGAAGAGGTGTTTCGCTGTCGTTGGCACAACGTTTGTGTCGGGAAATTCGCAGGAATCCGAGTTCTTTCTACACAACTGTATTCTCTACAGAAGATACAAGGACTCGTCGCAAAAACAGTGGAAACAGCTGGTGGTCCCCAAAGAATTTCGGCAGATTGTGTTGAAGCTCGCACACGAGGGGATCATGGCTGGCCACCAAGGAACAGGAAAAACCACCGATCGTATTCGTGAGGAATTCTATTGGCCGGGAATAACAGCGGACGCGAAACGATTCGTGAAATCGTGCGACATTTGTCAAAGGACTATCCCGGAACACTTGGTTATCAGGGCACCCCTAGAAAATATGCCTATCATTAGTACACCATTCCATAGAGTTGGCATAGATATCATCGGACCTATCAATCCGGGTTCAGAGTCCGGCAGCAGGTATGTTCTGACGGTGGTGGACTTCGCAACCAGATACCCTGATGCAATCCCATTGAAGAGCATTGACACCGCGGAAGTCGCTGAGGGTCTGTTACAGATATTTGCCCGAGTAGGCTTACCACGAGAAATTGTGAGCGACCGAGGGTCATGCTTCACTTCAGCCTTAATGAAGGAGGTCAGCCGCTTGCTCTCGCTCAGACATCTGACCACGACGCCTTACCATCCAATGTGCAATGGATTGGTCGAAAGGTTCAATGGGACAATTAAACAAATGATTAAACGGATGTGCCAAGAAAAACCGAGGTGTTGGGACCGGTACCTTAATCCGTTGCTCTTCGCGTACCGGGAGGTGCCGCAAAGCAGCCTAGGATTTTCACCCTTCGAACTTCTTTATGGCCGACATGTTCGCGGTCCTATGACAGTGTTGAAGGAACTCTGGACAAATGAAAGCATAGACCCCGAAACGAAAACAACCTATGGTTATATGGTGGATCTTCGACGGAGACTAGAAGAGACTTGTAAGACCGCCCATGAGGAATTGAGGAAAGCTCAAATGACCCAAAAGAGGTACTACGACAAGAAAAGTGGAGTTAGACAACTGAAAGAGGGAGACAGAGTCCTCATCTTGTTGCCAACGGACAAAAACAAGTTGATTCTGCAATGGAAAGGACCATTTCCAGTATTAAAAAGGAGGAATAACGTGGACTACCTAATAGACCTTGGAAGAAAGTCTACTGTATTTCACATCAACATGCTCAAAAAGTACCAAGAGAGGGAAGTTCTATGTGCTCCCCGTCAAGCCCTGGTTGGCATTACCATCGAAGAGGAGTCAGAGGAGCAAGACATTCCTAGTGTCTGCCTTAGCCAACTGGAAGGCTACAACGATGTACAGATGTCAGAGGAGCTAACTGAACGACAAGCAGGAGAGGTCTACCAACTGCTAGAAGAATTTCGAGACGTATTTTCGGACTGTCCCGGTCGGACCAGTCTCGTACAGTGCAAACTGAGATTGACAACGGACACACCAATTCAAGTACGCCCGTATCCTGTCCCTCTAGCACTGCAAGACGCTGTGGAAATGGAGGTAGACGAGATGCTACAGCAAGGCATTATCGAGAAATGCGACTCAGCCTACAGTTCACCGGTAGTTGTCGTCAAAAAGAAAGACAAGACCACAAGGCTCTGCATCGACTTTCGCCAGCTGAACAAGGTTCTAGCACCTGATTCTGAACCTATCCCCCGCGTCGACGTGATGTTCGCTAGAGTGAGCACAAAACGTTACTACTCCAAATTTGACTTTGCGAAGGGCTACTGGCAGGTACCAATGGCTCCAGGGTCAGAGGACGCAACGGCTTTCTCGACAACAACGGGATTATATCGATTCCGGTTTATGCCCTTCGGCATCAAAACAGCCCCGGCAGTATTTACACGGCTGATGAGGAAGATTCTTGATGGCGTACCGGACGCTCACCACTACTTTGACGATGTTTTAGTTGCGTCTGACTGCTGGGAAGATCACTTAAAAGCAGTGCGTCAGTTTTTGACCAGGGTGAGAGAAGGAGGACTAACGATCAAACCCAAAAAGACAGAGATTGGCTTCTCCAAAATAACATTCCTGGGCCATAAGGTTGGGCAAGGATCCTTCGAGCCTCTAACGGAGACCCTGGAGAAAATCCAGGACTGTAAACAACCTCGAACCAAAAAAGAAGTAAGATCATTCCTGGGATTAACAGGCTACTACAGGGAGTTTATCCCAAACTACGCGGAGACCGCACTTCCTTTGACGGAGCTGACGAAACAAAGAGCGCCTGACAAAGTTATCTGGGAAAACAAACACGCAAAGGCATTCGATGAACTGAAAAGACTGCTTTCCAGAAAGCCTCTCTTGAAATCACCGGATGTGACGAAGATATTCGTACTGAGGACAGACGCCTCAGAAAGGTCCTTGGGAGCCGTGCTCATGCAAGAGCACGACAACGTTCTTCATCCCAACGCTTATGCTAGTCGTAAACTACTACCCCAAGAGGTCGCCTATTCCACCATAGAGAGAGAATGTCTAGCTCTCATATGGGCAGTAAAAAAGTTTCATGTATACTTGTTCGGAAGACACTTCATCATACAAAGCGATCATCAACCGTTGCAGTACCTTAATTCAGCCAGAAAATTAAACAGCCGGGTACTGAGGTGGAGTTTACTACTCGCCGAATACGACTTCCACGTCGCGTACATCAAGGGAAGCGAAAACTTTGGAGCAGACTTTTTGAGTCGCTTGTAATCTGCACTGGCACATCACTGTCATTGTGAAGGCATGTCCATCCCTTTGTGTATTCTATGACAAGATGAAAACATGGCTTACACATGCAAGTTTGGGAAACACAAGCAATATGATGGCTTGCGAAACTGGGACGTGAGAACGCGAACAGCCAGCTGAGTGAGTGTCAACACCAGCCAAATTACTTAGTTTAATTTAGAAAAGTAGTGCGATGTTTCTTACTCTTATGTTTTTGGTTTGATTGTTTGTTTGTCCCTTTTTGAAACAATTGGAACAATTGTCTTAAAGGGGGGGGTCGTGTGATGAGGTGGACTATGGAAGCGAGAAGAGAGGAAGACGAAGTGGGGCCGGGCAGTGTGGTGCGCGTGAAAAAGGGAGCTTCTGAAGGCAGATCGGCAACTGCGACGCTAAAGAAGACATCGGTGGGCTCCCGCGGTCCCGACGGCAGCAACGACTGGTTCTGGACGGGCGGCTAGAGGCCCGTGAGAGCTAGCCCTGGCCAAGGGGACCACCGCCTACGCCGGAAAGCGAACATTCCCCAAGCCGACCCAGAAGGCAGCACCCGTGGCCGCCGCCGACGACGACGTGAAGGTGCGGTGCCTGACTCGAGTGAGACTACGTCATCTATTTTCGTTTTTTCTTCTGTACATAATACACCTCTCTTTCTTTCACTCGCCGTCCTCGGGTTCTTTGTCCTTTATTCACCATCTTTCCATCACACCTGGTTACATAATGTCATTCTTGATTGTGAATTCATCCCTCCTAATTGCAACGCAGTACGATGTGATAGATATTATAGAGGCGGGGTGTTGCGTTATTTTTTTTTAAACTGATCTTAACTTCTTTGTTCTTCCTAATTTGCTTAACACCGAGTCTTTATGGTGCAAGGTGCAGCTCGGTAAGTTTGTTGTTGTTATCAGTGCTGTTTATAGAACTTCTGGACCTTCCCTTCAAGTTATTTTAGATATTTACGATTGCACTGATAAATACAACCTCGTTAATTTTAAGCTCATTTACTGGGGGATTTTGATGCACCTAATATAATTTGGAAAACACTTTTGATTGGTTGCAGAGGTAGGGCCATTTGCGGGGCTTTGGTATAATTGACGGTGTCATTTGACTTAGATCAGGTTGTTAAAGTTCACAGCAGAAATAATTATATTCTTGGTCTCGTTCTTCTTAGTCACAACATTGCAAACCTTGGTTACGATTATGAATTGATTGAAGGAATTGCCGATTACACTGCCATTTTAGTTATTCTCGAACTTCGTGTCAACCACATAAACCCTGAAATGACCACCGTCTTTGATCTCAACAGGGCTGACGATCTAACTATAATTGATAAACTTCATCTTTGTTCTGACAACTTGTGTGCATAGTTCATACGCAGATGTCGATGCTCTGCTTAGTGCTTTAAACTATCTTGCAGACAAATCTATTAACAATTTTGTACCTGTTACAAAAAGAAGGAAAATCCTTCGCACCTCTGGATGACGAGACAAATCTTGCAGTTGATGCGGGGAAAAAAAGATAGACGTTCTGCGAAACACAATGTAGCCTCGTCTGATGGCGCTCTGTTTGAGGCTCTAAATACTACTTCGAAACAAAATATGTTAGAAGCTATCACCAAGTATTTTAACGTAACTCTGTCTGAATATATAAAATAAAATCCTGCCAAATTCTGGAGGTCATCCTCCCAACATGTAATTTGTAGCAAAGCTTTGTTATTCAAGTTTAATCTGTTAGTGAACCAGCAGTGATTGCAAACTATTTTAACGAATAGTAATCGGTACTTTGTCACGATGATGATTACGTTCCAGATTTCTGCTTTGACAGTACATAATCGGCTTTATCGGATGTTAACATTAGTGTATCTGGTGTTGTTAATCTACTCCTGAAGCTCGAGTGTTAGAAGAACCCTGTCCCCGATGGTATACCCAATTCTTTTCTTCGCCGTTATTCACTTTGGACTTCAAAGTACTTATCTGTAAATTTTTGAAAAATTTATTTTTAGTGCAACTGTACCTATAGAAATCGGATAAATTTATTCCTCTATTTAAATCCGGTAACGAGTAATGGTCACTACCTTTAGAACCATTTCATTGACAACATGTCCTAGCAAGCTTCTTGAACACATAGCCCCATAACATATATCTGAGTAACTCAAGGCTAATTCGATACTCTGTCCCCAACAACATGACTTTCGTCTTGACTGCTCTACCTCCACCCATCTACTATAATGTACCCATGGCATTGCTGTTGCCTTAGATAAAAGAGGGCAAGTAGACGCCATCGTTATTGACAATTCAAAAGCTTTCGATAAAGTGCCACATTCTAAGCTTCTTCAAAAACTGCAAATTATAATAAAAAACACATATCTAATTACTTGGATCGCTAAATAGTATAATACCTAAAATATAGATTTCAGTTTGTTTAACATAGGGATGTTTATTCTAGCTAATGAAGCTTGGACTTGGGTTTGGGTTAGTTGGTTGTACATAGACAAATGTGCTGCGCTGCGAAGTTCCAGAGAACTAGCGCGTGACCTCGTTGTTTTCCTTTCATTTTCTGGTCACGCGTTTGTTCTGTAAAACTTCGCAGCGGTGCACATTTATCGACGTTTATTCTAGCAACGTCTCGGTCAGCTCTGGTGTCCTGCAGAGCTCGGTTTTAGGATCACTTTTGTTTTTGCTCTATATTAATGACGTCTTTGAGCATATTCCTGTTTAGATTCGCCTTTATGCTGATGTTGTGTTTCATAGAACGAAATTTGTTCCGTAGATAATCACGCCATTCTAGATGACTGATGTTTATTATTTCTTAATTGGAGCCAGAAATAGCTGATAGAAATTAAATTTGAAAATTTGTGTTTTTAACGTTCACTAACAAGAAGACGCCGTTTGTTTTTAGATATGGTACATGTACTACAATATTTAAATGAGACAGACACATTGATTATATCTGCTCTCGTGTTTTGCGAAGACTGGGTTATATTAAAAAAAAAGCTTTAAAAAACCTTCAACCTGGGAAGTTAAAATAACCGCGTGCAAGACCCTACCTAATTGGACAGCTTTTAGAATATAGCTGGGGCCCGTATTTAAAGCGAGATATGAAACCGCTTGACGCAATACATGATAAGGCAACCAGATTTATGTTAATGAATATGACCGTACATTCTCTCCTACGTCGTCACTGCCAGAAATTGGACTTGAAGCCTTATGTTCGAGACATCTTGTGGAACGACCAAAGTTGCTACAAAAATAGTAGACAAGAACTATGTAGACTAACTTAAAATTAAAAAAATAAAATAAAAAGAAACACAGAGGACAAGCACAGGACAACCACGTCTCCGTGTTTTATTCTTTCGATTTGAAGTATTCATGTTCAACTCGCTCCCCTTTTTCAGAACTTCGTAGTTAATCGTTAAAAATATATATTGCTTTCGTTTCATCACTCAATCACGCACTCGAAGATTCCATCTTCTAAATAATGTATCGTATACATGTCACCTCAATAGTTTTAAATATTCCTTTTTTTCCAAGGACTATCAATCCTTGGAACATCACTGATGGAGCTATTCGTTATCTTGAACTTGAATAATTTATATTAGAAGTGAACTAGGTTATTGTTGAGATACGTTGTTTTCTTAACCCATTTTCAACCGTTAGCAATGTTGTTGTTGTTTTTTGTAGGGTGCGTACTTTGTACTTTATTGTGTTGGCATGCAATGTATAATCTTCCCCGCTCCTGCAATGGCCTTTTTTAAGGTAGCAAAATCTAAGGTAGAAATATCTCAAAATCAATAAATAAATAATTAGATCAAGCGCGGTCGTGCCTTGTGGAAGCACGGTAGCCTCATATCTTGAATAATACTAGGGTTTTTCTCTTCATTTCTAGACAGCGGCACATAAATTAATGTTGTAGCACCGTGTATTTTGTATCCTGAACAATAAAATCACTGCAGTGCTACCGACCAGTTTTACCGAGGTCGCGTCGCCATCTAGTGACGAGGGCGCGAAACAGCAGAACAATCGATCGTTTTGGAGCTGCGTTCATTCGGGCGGTTTCACGTTCACATCTTTCCGCTGCCGCCTAAAATAATATATCTCGTCTTGTCAACATGATTGTTTTTGTGAGAATCGTAAGAAACGGTACTGCAGTAGAATTTATCTTATTAATCTCAGGAAGCTGATCAAACGCGGCTCACCTCGTAGTCTCTAGTCAGGTGAATAAAGAATCTGCATTCCTAAATATTTTGTCATTAAAAAATCTTCGAGAAAAAAAAGAGCGTCACACTGCTTCAGCCACAGCCCACCACAGTCTCAAAGAGTAAACGATCAGCGACGTCGGCCAACAGGCGCGAGTCAAAGCCGCCGCCGCTTATTGATCTTTATTGGATGCCGCGAAGCCAATGCGACAACCGTCAAAGGAATGGTAGTTTATTAGTGTTCAAAATTTGGCTAGTTGTCAGACCGTTATTAAAAACAAACAGCTCAAAAGACATACGCAAAAATAAGACAGACTATTTACGCCTTCTTAAAGGTGCAATTTTATTTCCACCTTTGTAAGCAGGACATAATTTCTGTGGTTGTTCCCTTGGGTTGGATAGAGTGTCCCTTTGAAGTCCAAAGCAAAACACGAAGATGGTAGAAATTAGAAAAAAGAACCTGGCTAGAAACTCCCTTGAAGCCTAAGGAGGGTAATTAGCCGACGTTTTGCTGAACTACTTTTCTAGGGAAAAATTGGCTGCTAGGAGATTTCTTTTCAGGTTCTCCCCTTGCAGGCAGAACAGGGATATTGTGTGGCGGGTGTTTTTTTTTTTTTAATTTTGTTTACGTTTTTAGAATATTACTGAAGAACTGCTCTAGAATTAAGTGCAAAAGCTAAGTCAGCTTAATTTCAAGCTCGAGTTTTGATTTTGATTCTGATTTGAACAAGATTGTGATAGGGATCTAGTGCATATACAGTCACACTGTTCGCACTTAACGGGAGCAAGGGCTTCTTCATTATGGTCGCACATTGTTTTGAGTTAATGCTCAGCAATTTGTGTTGTTTACGTTCTATTATATTAATAAGGTCCATCATATATCAAAATTGAATATTTCTAAGCGTACTACAGTGTGTCCCTGAAAAAAAAATATACAGGGTTTTTTTTTCCCCGCAAAATTAAACTACGCATCACCGAGAGCTCATTCTCCGCCCAAAGGCAGCGCTAGAGATCCGAGCCACATGCCAAAGTTACAGCACGAACCAATATTTTATTCAAAAGTTATAGGGAGTTTACTAAAAATGTCTATAAAAAAGTGCGGCCTACTTTTGACCGTTTTCGGTTTCTGGCGCCACAGAGTTCTACGTGATCGAGAGACCCGTTAGCCACCATTTTCCTTACTGAAATGGCCCAGCTGAGCGAAAAATAAAACTACACACTACGAATAAAAGGTACTCAACATACACACGAAGAAAACGAAGACACATGCAAACGCCGCTGGATTAACAACTCTGTTTTCCATTTCCGTTAGCGTCAGGAACCAACTAGCGCAGCTTCAACCCGTTACACCTTTTTCCCCTTGAAAGTTTCAGAAAAATTACTTATAACTTTTGAATAAATGATCGGTTCGTCCTGAAACTTTCGCATCTGGTTCGGCCTTCTAGCGCTACCTTTGGGTTGAAATTGAGCGTTTTCGGTGATGCAAAGTTTATTTTTGCGGTGAAGAAACGATGTAAATATTTCTCAGTGATGTTTTTTTTTTGTTTTTTTTTTACGTCACAGGCTGTTTCTGCGTTCTGCGGAAAAATAAATTTGCAGGTTATTTTTTATAAGGTGAAAGGATACGTTGCTGCCCAAAAAAACGACACCCCCTAAAAAAGAGAAAAGAAAAATATTGTGCCTGCCAGGGATCGAACCTGGGACCTTCCGCGTGTTAGGCGGATGTGATAACCACTACACAACAAGCACGACCTACGAATTTGTCGAGTAGACGTCCGAGCAAAGGGCAATCCGAGGCAGTTTCGTAATCTTTGTGCCGAGCAAGTTGGTCGAGATCAGAATTCAAAGCGCCGCACAAGAGGCACACACCGCGCGATCTGACAAGCGTGTCTTGCGCAATCAACCCTCGTGTTTTGTGTTACTTCACGTTTTGTTATTGTCGCATTTTTTTTTTTTTTTTTAGATGGTTGGAAGGGGGGGGGACTTACAGATTGGTAGGTTTTATTAGAAGACGCGACGTTTCGATTGCTGCATACTTTTTCTTTCCTGTGGCATATTACTTTTTGAGAGCCATAGGTGAAAACGATTCTCAACAGAAAATAATCAGTTTGCTGATCCGAACATTAAGGTCCAAGGAACACCTCAAAACCTCACAGAGAAATCTTTCAGCCTTTCCACTCTGTTGAAGAAGGAAGAGCAGCGGAGCTGTGCTATGTGCCGCCATCTATGTCCCGCCGCAACGGCGGCAACCAGCCAACCGGTTTGCTGGTTGTCGGGTTGCCGCCGTCGCTCATAGATGGCGGTAGCTCTCCAGAGGGTGGTGTCGGGATTTATTTGTCCACGGACGCGAAACTGTGGAAAATAGACCTTAACAGCTCCGCTGTTACCCCGAATTGAGCGCAGCTCTTGAGGAGGAGGAGGGACGGGGACTGAGGGGAGAGTATACGCTCCGTGCGGGAACTATAGGGGGCGCTTTGAAAAACGCGCGTAGCGCCGCTAGCGGAGGAGCTGGCGTTCGACAGTGAGGCGCGCTCAGCAGCCTGCGGCGCCTTTTCGCGTGCGAAACTGTGGCGGCGGAAGCGCGCACGGACGGAACTTTTGCTTTTTGAGCCGATAAGTTGAGGGTGACGTTGCACGAATGCTGGAGAAGATTTAAGAAGGGCATATAGCTGTTCTCCGCTTCTTATACATTGAGTTTGAGTCGTTATTTGGGGTAATTTCTTTAGTTGCGGTCGAAAAAGGGGTTTGAGCAATTTTCCGAAAAGCAAGACGGCCGCCACCATAATTGCTCTCAGTGAGAAATTTGTTTCTCTCGTCGCTGTAAACGCAGGGCTGCTGGGACGATGATATTTGGAGGCGAGTGAGATGTTCACTAAGTTTGTGCACAAAGTGGGCCAAGTTTTATTAAGACAGCAGGTGTGAAAGTTATGGCTCAAACCAATAAAGAAATAAAGCTGTCAGGAATATCAAATATTGGACCCAAAATGTTGTGTTATAACCGGGCTGTGCGAAGTGAAGATTTGGACAGACAGGTTCTTGGACATGACCGTAACCTGACACAACAGTTATAATACCAAAAATAGGTGGCCTAGGGAAACCAGGTAGAAATTTGGTTTGGGTGGCATAACTGAATGGGGGGAAACGGTTTTGACCGTGAAAGGGCTCTCAAAAGTATACCATGCGTCGTGGGAGATGCAGACTTTACAGGTAGGAAGGGACTAGTGCACTGTACTTCTAACTGAAACAACTTTACGAAAGGTGGCTTCAAAGCCGAGAAAACCAAGTTGCCGACCAACACACGGTTTGACCGTCAAAGGCTTTTGCGGTCAGCTGTTGTGTAGTAATCTGGTTGTGCGAGGTGCTCATTTTCGGCACACAGGTACTTTGACGACCGTAAGAGGTGGCTTAGTTTAACCAGGTGGAAATATTTTTGGGCGGCGTAACTAAATGGGAACCGCTTTTGACCGTCAAAGGCTGTCAAGAGAATACCACTCATCATGACCGGGAGGTGCACACTTTACAGATAGGAACAGTACTTAAAGTCCCCGTAAATTGAGGGGGTCCCTACAAGAAGGTAGGGGAAAAGGGGGGGGGGGGGGGGGGGGGGAGTTTTGATGAGATGTAATAGATGCACATAAAATAAACCCCACTGCTGACTCTGTCCACGCTGTACCTGCAACCCTCAACCCCAAATGTCACATCCCTGAAAACAAGCTATCTTATTGCAAGATATGATTTTGATTTCACTAGTTCTGGGGCTGTGGAGGAGGGTCTCAGGCCATCCGTTAAAATAAGGGGGGGGTCGAAACCCCCTGAGACCGCCCAAACTTTAAGCCCTGGGTAAGAAGGGACCAGTAGATGGCACTTCCAGTTCGAATAACTTTGCGATAAATGGCTCTAAAGCCGAGAAAAAAAAAATGGTTGTCTACAAGACTCGGGGTGTCAGCGTTTCCACATCCAAAAGGAGACTGATCAAAAAAGAAAGCCCACCACATAAACTTCCATAGTCAAATATCAATTGTCCAATGATTCCAAGTTTCATTGTAGTTTTCCTTAGATTCACATTTGTCACTTTCTGTGCCGTCCGAATCTTTCTTCATGAAGTACAGACCGCGTGCCATACTGGTCCGGAAATATCATCGACACGTACGATGGGGACGAGACTTCTTTCGAGGGCATTCCTTCAACGAAATTCGCACTGCATACCCGCAAGTGTGGGATGGCATTTCAGTTCGAGATGAGATATGTAGGCGTTACTGGTACGATAACAAACGCAGAGCGCAAAGCGGCAATGTAGAATTTGTCAGCCGTGCCGACACAGTGGCAGACATGATCGGGAGACCAAATTTCTCGCGTCGTACGTCACGGGCCCATCGTTGTCGCCGTCCCACAAAACATGGGCGAGGTGAAAAACTGTGAAACTTCGTCCCCACGAGATACGACGCATAACTATTGGAGCACTTAACGACGCAGCAGTTCATGCTGTTAACCCAGCACAACCGCACCGCTCCGACTTCAGTGCGTACCAATCTACGCGGCGTGGTTTCGTTTCGCAGGGGCTCTCACTGCCTACCTTCGTTAACGGCCGCGCGGCCGCGCGCCGGTCGCGTCGCACGGAGTGCATACCCCTCCTCCCTCCTCCTCCCTCGTGATCCTGCTTTCTACTCCTGAACGAAAGGGCTCTGGTTCGAAGCCGGCCGAGGGACAAGAGATCGAGTCTTGAAAATAATTTTTCGGAGTAATGAAAATTCGGATTCGTCCCCCTTGCTCATCCTCCCTGCTCCCCTCCTTTCTCCTCCTCCCCTCACAGGGGTCACGTGATCTCGGGGGGGGGGGGGGGGGCAAGGGAGGGGGTCACGTGACCCCCCAGGTCACGTGTGAGGTTTGCCTCGGCTAGAAGGTCTTTTATAACGAACTGTCCTCCTTTCTTCTTTTTTATTCGGCAAGTTGAGATTGTTATGAGTGGCCCCTCTTTATTCCCACGGCGTTCGGGGAGTACGCTGAGCGAGAGCACCTGAACCCTCAAGGGTTCAAGCCTCGCGCCACGACGATGAGATCATCCGGACAACTGCGCGTCTCGTTGCAGTGCTAGAGCTACACTACTGGAAAAAAAAAATGTTTCGGTTTAATAGAAGATGAAATGAAGTATACTTCGCCGCTGACGCCGGGTCCAACAGGGGGGATGCTGCCCTCCCATAGGTGACTCGCAATCCTCGCCGGCAACTACGGTTTCCTGACGTGCGTGACACGCCTGACAAGTAAATTGTTTTCAACAAAAAGGAGGTCTCCCTGGCGTGGAAGGTCGGAGGGACGCGAAGGATTACGTGAACAAGCACCGTCGCTCGCACGGTTGCTGCTGGAAGCGGGGACGTGCTCCCATGAACGCATTGTCCGTGTCTGCGTTTGTGCGCGGGGGTGAAAAGGCGTATATGCGCTGAGGACGAGGCGACCATGGAAACAGGTGCCCAGCTGCGAGTTCATTCCAGTGGCGTCTCCCGTGGAACCACTAAAGGCAGACAACATGAAAACAACAGCAACCCTCGGAGTGTCTCCTTCTTTCACGGTTGCAGCTGGAGGCTGCGTACATTACCGGATTAGGTCAATACCCGACCAAGGCTTGTTAAGCATCACTTCCTGCGTTTGTGTGCACCGGTGTTATGTTTTGAGTGCTTGTCGCCACCTTGGCCCAAGGACGCCTGTAATGCAGTTTCTACGGCTGCCGAGTATAAGTGCGTAGGAACAGAATGTGAGGGGGCCCCTTGTTCGGGAATGCCAATTCATCTGCCGGCTTCTTATTCATTTTTGCGTTCAAACTTTTGTGATGAGCAAAATTGGCTCCAGATTTCGAAAGCAGTTAGTAATTTGAGTAGAAGTTCTCTGAAAAACGTAATTAAATTAAACAACTAGTTATCCAAATAAAGTTGTAATTGAAAGTTACCAACATACTCGGAAAAGTAGTTAAACTACAGTAGTTTGAGTAGAGTAGTTGAACTACGTCTTAGTCTGCTTTGAACATGTCTGAAGACAGTGTTTCTACGACCAATGTGACGTCACACCAGGAAGAAACATTCCGGAGACAGTAGCGGGTTTTAGGAAACCGTTTTTGCGCCTCCGATACGGTACGATGCACTCTAAGAAGTGCCTGCGCGTCTACTTGTCCTCAAGACACTCAAAGAGCCAATCTCTGCGATCTATGAAATCAGCTCAGTGAATAATGAGGCGGAAGATTTGTTTAGACTTCAAAACGAAGTCTACGCTGTGGCATTACGCAATGCAAGCATGACGCTTTGCATTGCGTAATGCCACAACGCAGAGTTCATTTTAGGTCTCAACGGATGTTCCGCCTCACCATTCGCTGAGCTGATTTCGTAGATCGCAGAGATTGGCTCTTCGAGTGTCTTGTGGGTAAGTAGACGCGCAGGCATTTCTTAGAGTGTGGGCCCTCCGGTACGCACTGCGCATGCGCTATACCGCAGAAGACTCGCACATGCGCAGTGCGTACCGGAAGGCCCATCGTACCTCCCTAAAACTCCTCAGTATCTGCAGACTCTCTTTTGAATGCTGCAGTAGCAGTCCAACCGCGGCTTCAGTCTCTCCCTCGAAGAACAAAGAGACGCGCATAAGCCCACCTCGTCGATGCACCTTCCAATGACCATGAGCGTTGAAGGCGGCGGCCAGTTTGGCGAGAAACAGCAGGCACTCGGCCACGGAGTCGAGGTTCCCGAGTCGGGGTCGGTACCGGGACAAAAGCTCCTGGGCTCGACCGGAACTCTGGCCGAAACTGTTTCCCCGAATGGCTGCAAAACGACGTCATCGTGGAGACATCGTGTCGAAAATTCTCGCCACATTCTAAAAAAAAAAAAGTGTGTGAGTTTTTTATGCAGAAAACGAAATCCGTTGTCACAAATACATCGTACGAACAAACAGACAAGCAAAAAAAAAAAAAAAAAGTCTACTGGCGGTGCCTGAGTCATACATATCTATGAAGCAGATATGCTCCGAACATTATTAAGGTCCGTACGCAGATAATATTGTCATCATGTCTGGAGCGTAATACCGTGTCTTTTGTTTCATGTACGCGCTGAGTGAGTCTGACTGAAGAGAGCCAATCACGGTGACGAAGATAAGGTTTGCAGCGAATTTCGAAACTCGGAATAATATTGCCTTATTCTCCGGACCATTTCCCGGTGTATAAAGACCAGTGTCTGAAGTTCTAAACCCCAGCGACAAAGGGAAATAGGAAATAAGAATCTCAAACGCAGGCTCTTGCGACGAGAGTGGCTGCACATAAAACAAGATGTTCGCTTCTTACGGCACTCTTGGCATCGGTGTTGTTCTTTGAACTACGTGACATTGCATTTCTGATGTTCTTGCACTACGATACGTGAGGAGGTTTCTAAACAAGCGGAGTCTCACAAAACGTGCAGCCTTCCTCCTTTCCCCCCCCCCTTTTTTTTACTGTGTCACGGCGCCAGCATAAATTAACATGGCGGCGCCCATAGGACAGAGCAGACACTGGTCTATAGACCTTTTTCACAAGGGCGCCGCCATCTTGAATTGACGTCACTTCCAGTATGGGCGAAAACATTACTTTGCCGTTGCCACGCCAATAGAAGACATTTAGGATATAAGCCTAACCGTCACACATTCTCGTTTTGGTTCGCCTCTATTTTTTTACTAGTTACAGGTTGAAACGTTTTACTTTTTTTTCGTCGCCCATACTGGAAGTGACGACAATTCAAGATGGCGGCGCCCTTGTGGAAAAGGTCTATAGTCTGCAGGGACGAATTTGGGGCCAAAAATAAAAGCGTTCGCACACATATAGTAGGTACCCGGCGTGTAGTCCGGACGCCGTGCAGGCGTTGTAAGCCGCATTTGGGGGCTAATCTGCACGTAAGTTCGGATTAGAACCCAAAGGCCTGCCGTATTAGCTCACAAAGAAACTCGTATGGTACATAAGGCAACGTTCATATTCTCTGCTATTCATAGAAGTCTTCGCGTCTTATCACAGAGAACGATCTAGAAGAAAACAACAACAAAATATCCTTATAGTCCACACCTGTAGATAGTCCGTTTGAAGTTTCAACTTTTAAATCATGTATAGTCTGTAGACCGTAAAACATCTATAGTCTGTAGACCGTTAGACCGTAAAATAGCATATAGTTCTGAAAAACACGATGTGCGCAAGGACACCATGACGCTTCGCTTGCTTGTCTTCCCTGCTTTCCTTCGCATATTTTTTTTTACAGTTATAATCATTTTTTGAGCTTCATACTTCGCTGGAAACTTTTATCGTTCGACGTCATTGGCTGCCTCCGCGTTCTGTGGAAAAAATAAACTCGCACGGTAATTTCTTTTAGAGTGAAAGGATACGTTCCTGCTCTGAACAACGAATCATGTACAAATCCCTTTAAAAAAAAAAAAAAAAAAACTGTGCCTGCCAGGGATCGAACCTGGGACCTTCCGCGTGTTAGGCGGATGTGATAACCACTACACAACAAGCACACCCTAGGAATTTGCGGAGGCGACGTCGGTGCAAAGGGCGATCCGGGGCAGTTTCGTAATCTCCTTGCCGAGCAAGTTGGTCGAGATCAGGATTCAAAGCGCCGCACAAGAGGCACACACGACGCGATCTGACAAGCGTGTCTTGCGCAATCAACCCTCGTGTTTTGTGTTACTTCTCGTTTTGTTATTGTCGCAGTTTTTTTTTATTTCTCAATTTTCTCAATTTTTCCGCCAGGCAAGTTGGTCCAGATTAGAATTCAAAGCGCCGCACAAGAGGCACACACCACGTGTTCCGACAAGCGTGTCTTACACAATCAACCTTCGTGTTTTGTTTTACTTCTTGTTTTGTTGTTGTTGCATTTTTTTTTTACTTTTTTCCTTTCTTTTTTTTTCTGAGGGGGTTAGATTGAAGGGGTTAAAACAGCGCAAAAAAGACGAAGGACCAGTAAAAGGAAACACACAGACACAGGGCTGTTGATGGACTGGTCCTTCGTCTTTTTTGCGCTGTTTTAACCCATTCAATATGACCATCAACCAACTCGCCCAACTTTCCACCTTGGGGTAGATTGGTAGGTTTTATTAGATAACGCGACGTTTCAATTGCTACATACTTTTTTTTTTCTGGTGGCATCTTATTTTGTTAGAGCCATAGGTCAAAATGATTCTCAACAAAAAAAATAATCAGTCTGCTGATCTGAACGTTCAGGTCCAAGGAACACCTGAAAACCTCACAAAACACTTTCAGCCTTTCCATTCTGGTGAAGAAGGAAGAGCGGCGGAGCTGTACTATGTGCCGCCATCTATAAGCGACGGCGGCAAACAGACAACCGGCTTGCCGGTTGTCTGGTTACCGTCTTCGCTTATAGATGGCGGTAGCTGTCCAAAGGGTTGTGTCGAGGTTTATTTGTCCACGGACATGAAATTGGGGAAACTAGCCCTTAACAACTCCGCTGTGAAAAAAAAAAATGTTTAATGCATATACGCAGAACTCTTTAGCTTTTGCGGGCAAACGCGCTTTAATTAAAAGCGGTAAATTGGGATATAGCTTTTTATTCTCTCTCTTTATTTTCATAACTATGAGTCTATGACCAATGGTCGTGTTGGACTACGTTGTGGGGAGGACTAAGGACATATTCGCACGGTGCCGTTTGTTTAAATACGTTTTGCGATTAGCTATGAGGACTAACGTCGAGTTACGAACGCGAGTCGCCGGGTCATGGGCGCTCCTTCAAAGCGGGGAATCCAACGCACCCCTTTCAAAACTGCGCGCCATGTCGTAGCTGCTGAGTCAATAGACCGATCTCACCAGCCAGTTTGGCTACGCCACCACTGCCGCAGTGCATCGAGGGAACTTTAGTCTTTGGGCACGTGCGACAACTTCGCTGGAGCTCTGCTCTGCGTGTTAGGCACAAGCCCTCTCGTGAACTGCCGTGTGCCTCCTGTGAACTAATGTTATGGCGGCGTCACGCATGCGTGAAACGCTTGCTGATATCGGTCTATTATCTGGTTCCGCCATTGCTTAGTCAGGCACTCCGAGCATGCATTGGACACAACGGCTGCTTCGGCGTACCGCACGAACTTGGGTCCAATCATATATGCAATCATGCCCAAGAATTGGTGGCCGCCAACGTTGCTTCATGGGGTTTCGAAGGGGTTCTACTCAAGGAGGAGGCTTCGCACGCTAAACAGTATGTGAAGATGGTCCTGCGACTCGAGGATGTATCCATTGGGAATATTCCAAGTGTAGTCAGTCTCACTCCAGAGTAAAAGTTTTGTAATGATTGGTGTTCGAAAACCTACTCGCGTTCAGCATTGCTCTATCCCTGTTTTCACATGATCCGCGGTAGTAGGTCAGATCTACAAGAATAAGATTAGGAACAGAGCCAACTTAGTTTTGTCAGGCATGTAGTTCAACGGAACTAAGTGATTGAACCGGAACGTTACGTTTAAAGGGAAAACATTCCGTTTCAAAATGAGAAGAAGATAAGTACGGTTAAATTTTTGTTTCATACGTTATGGCGTTACTTTTTTTTTTTTTTTTTTTACAAACATGGAATCGACAAAGCTGCATACTGTTTAAGTCCATCTTACGGATATCCTTGTTGCGATAGTTTAGGAAATATTCTATGATACTTCAATAAAGAAACACAAACCGTTTCGCAAGTTCACGTTTTTTTTAAGACTGCCAGAGAGTGGAAGAATTTTCCCCGTTAAATTGTGTCACTAATACTTCGTTTCATACCTATGGCGAATTCAGGTGGTCAATCGCCGGCGAGCTCTTCCTGGTGGCAACGGTGACCAAAAACGCGCGAGCGGCGCACCACGTGGCCCTCTCCACCTGATCACATTGGCCGATTACATTGGCCAATCACAAAGCGTCCGCCACTGGCGTTTTTTGTTTCCCTGGGTCACATTTGAGCTTTGTTAACTTCTTTCTCCATTAATCTATGTTACAATGAGAACGCCGTATGTGTTGATAACATAAACTCCGACTCTCTGAGATGTGTGTAATCACAAATGGTTTCACAATGCTGTATGAGGGGTTGGGAGAGGTGGTCCCAGCAAAATGGAGGATTTCGGGGGGGGGGGGGGGGGGTGGAGGGAAGGGGGCAGGCCCCACCTCCCGGCCTCCCCCCCCCCCCCCCCCCCCCTGGCTACGTGCCTGTTAAGTATCCTCGGAAACATTTACACGAGTCTTTTCACGCTTACCCTAGCGCCTTTACAAAATTCCACATGTGCACAACTGAACTTGTTAGGCACCACATATGCATTAAAGTTGAGAAAGATCAGTTCGCTCTAGATGCGCGCTTCCTTTACCGTGCTTCCAGACGTTCGAACAGCGGATGCCTTTTCGAGCCGGCACATAGCCCCACTCTTCTCTCTTGATTTTTAGGAATATAGGCACTTCTTCCTCGCTCAAGTTCAGAAGTGTCGCTTTTCTCACAAGCATTTAACCTTGTTCGCGAAGTCAATTGATGTCCGGATTGCTGCATCCACCGGCGAACGGAGGTTGTGTACTGTCGCGTGATGTTTCAACAGCACCCAACCGAAGTAAGACGTTGATCCAGAGGCACATACGGCTTCACGCACATTGGACTCGCAAAACACATTTACACGGCGTCGATTCTTGGTCGGTATCCAAGCGTGCGAAGACACCGAGACACAGCACTTCGGCGTGCCAGGGAAACTTTGAACACGCTGCGAGAAAGGCGAAACTTCCTTTCGACGAGTTGTGCCTTTTTCCTGCGGCACTGCGCTTTCGTAAAACTTTTCACGAGTTCTCAAGGGCAAGTATCACGCCTCCCCACACAGGATCTCAAAGAACATCTTCGGCGAATGACGACGAACGAGTAGAAAACGTGTCTTTAGCACGCTGCTTCCGGCCTCTGCAACGCTAGCAAAACGGAAAAATAAAGGCATGCAAGATGGCCGTCCGGTGGTCGCACTCGCGCTGCAACGAACAAGCGGGGATGGCGATCCAGCAATTGTCATTGAGATCAGTCGAGTCTTCCATCTCCCGCTGCTTTCTTTCAACGTATGACAGGCGACTTTTCGGATTTACCCTAGACAGCATACGCAAAAAAGTTATTTCAATCGCAGCAGCGGAAATACCCGCGTTGATGTCGTCGACTACTTCGCACTCTTCGAGGAAGCTTGCTAAAGAGCTTGATCCCGGATCACTAGCAGCGCGAGTTGAAAGTTGCTCACCGGCATGTTCGAAGCAGTTCTGGCGGAGCACATCCGTCGTCCCACAACCAACTTTTGAAGGGGTCAGGATCCTCTTCAAGGCATCTACGTCGAGGTCGGTGACATGACAAGAACGCCTGTTGTGGCAGATCTTTCGTCTATGTATCTCAAGCAGTCGCCACAGTACCTTCTCTTCGAGCTAAAAGCAGTCGCCGTGGCTTGAAGATGAATGTACAAGGTTTGGAAGGGACCTAACTTTCAAGTCCAAACTAGCGTATTCTCCCTTGAGAGAGTTTAGCCTTCAGCTGTCACTCGCATCCGCAGTTTACTAATGTGAATTCAGTACCGCATGCATGTTGTATCTCTCTCTCCGTTTGCATACTATAGCTTTGTCGGGAGTATTTCGTAAATTATAAACACCGATATACATCGCCGACAAGGGGTGCTCAAAGTAACAAGCTGTATGTTGTTAACTAAAGAAGGAAGACAAATAACAGCGGAACAGAAAGGACTAAAATAAAGCCTGGGCCTGCTGGAGGATAACTATCAGTCACGGAGAAATATGTACAAAGAGGCGAACCTAAAAGAGATGCGCCGAAAAGACTTCCCTTTTACTGTTCCACTCACATGGAGTGGTAGAACTGACAAACTGCGACTTCGAGCAGCTCTTGTAGCAGGGAACAATTGATTTTGGAGCAGAGATGCCCACTTTTGGAGCAGAAAATTTTGAGCTCTCATGTGAAACCATTTTATACAATCTCTTTTAAACTTAGTCTGTGGAAAAAAATATTTAGTTGTTGGACTGTTAGGAGATTATTTAAGGTATCATACCTACAGGGGACCTGGGCACTACACATATTTATTTATTTATTGAGCCATCATGCCCCAGTAATTTTCCAGATGCCTCAGTTAACCTATTAGGAGTACCTACCGATGGCGTCTTCGGTTTGTTTTTGACGTAAAAAGGATGTTTTGGCTATTTTGTAGGGTTTGTATCACGGTGAGGTAATTGTCGCAAGTTCGACATCAAACTGACACTTTTTATATTGAATGTGTTTTGCACTGCCCTCGCCCACATTCAACCTGTTACTGTTCTTAGAGCAGCTAAGAGGAGCACGTGGATACCCTAACTGACCACAACGAGTAGTGCTACCTATTCACGTGATTGATGTGAGCACCGTTCGCACAAAAACCGATGACTCTTCGTTAGACATGTGAAAATAATAAATTTCGGATTCGAAGCGAATTCAAAGTGAATACCGTAAAATCCCGAGAGATAGCCCACCTAAAATGGAAAGAAAATTGGGTGAAAATAAAGAGTTGGCTAACTTTCGGTGTGCAATGAAGAACATTTGAAAAAATGCTGCTTTTAAAATGTGTGTCTCTGTCAAACTTGTTATCGCGGCGAGGGGCAGTAAAGCAAAGATGAATTTACTAACCAATCAGCAATGTTGGCTTATATCCCGTCATAGCTAACTAGACGCATTTACGCGAAGGTCATTACTGATCCGAACACTGCGCTTACTAGGAGTGGGCTATATTTCGGCGTTTCAAAGCAAATAGCAAATCAAGCCAAAAATAGCAGAAGGTTACCTATCGGAGGTGGGGCATCTCTCAAGATTTTACGGTAGTGGTTTTTTGCCGAATATTTCTGGATTGAATATTGAATAGTTGCTGCGCCTTTCTCCATGCCTTTCAGTATCGTTACACTACGCGTGAACAAAACTTCAGCTGAACTCGCAAAGGTTGTCCCCAAGCTTCTAATTGCCCACTTATGAGCGCTGTTAAATTTAATCTAGCTATAGTTAGAGACTGTGGCCTCAGAAAGTTCAATGCCTCCATTAGGATGGTAAGTATATGAGAGATTTGACATAAAATTAAACCTTTAAGGGAGCCCCGCCATACCTAATTGAGGGTATTTATAAATCTTCTTGCTATATTAAAATATTTACTTTAATTCTGGAATAAAACAAAACAATCACAGGTATTGAACACAGTAAGAGTTAAATTTTGAACATTTTACTGAAATATAAATATCACCAGTCACATCTTTTTTTTTTTTTTTTATTACACCAGGCGCGCGTGTGTGTCATACCACTGTGAAGGAAGGCCTAAGTATGCGGCTGCGCTGCGGCGAAGCGAGTCGCGAGATCGCGAGGTCAGCTCCGCGGGTATTGCTTCTCCGCAATGCACAACTGCTTGAGGAGAAGCGCACTCAAGGGGGATAATCCGCCGCGATCAACATTTCGAAAGGTACGAATATTGCAGTTAATCCTGAAGCGAATATCACATAGCGTACAATATGAAACTAGTATTTGATAATTCGAACATTCGCGCAGCTCTACTCTTCGCACATAGCAATTAGACATCTAAAAAAAAAAAATCTTTTTTTTTTTTTTTTTTTTTTTTTTAAATTTTCAGTGGCATCTTTAAGAATCCCACGTGCCAGACACTCTCAGCTTCGTTTCTGAGGCGCAGACACTGCGCCAATTGTGCACAAATACAACCTTTGGAGTACCACGTAGCAGATTTTTCGTTCTAGCGCAGTTCGACGCAAATGGCGCAGCAGTTCCACCACTGCACATGCCAACACTCGTCATGTGAGCACTACGTACGCGGCTTCATACGAGTTCTCACATGACGCTGCGTAGGTGTTTTCGTATGAGCTCTGAACGCAGACTTCCGAGACCGATCGAGGGTCAACCGACGCCACTAGTTTTACGAGCGAGGTCCCATGAAAAGCTTTCCCTCTCCGGGCTGGAAGATGGACAGCCCCCCGACAGCGGCTATCTATCTTGTTGCTAAAACTAACAACCTCAAACTCATTCTCGACTAGGCCAAAGTTACCTTAAAACACGTCATTTTGCCTCAAACAAGCAGAGTGATTATAGCTGTTTATACATTGCCACCATTTAATTAAAAGTTTCTCATGTGTCTTTGCAGTGACATTTTCCTCCACGACCATGCTTTGTTGTTTTGAAATTTTTATTTCTCAAAAATAAATGCATGTTATACTGGTAATCCCCCAAAAAAGGCCGGATCTTTTTCTTTTTTTATGTTTAAACATTTTTTTAGTACTCCGCTGGCGTTGTGGTGTGGAAACCATACTGGAGCCAAAATTTCAGAAGTAGCCTAAAATGTGCTTATTTAGCTGGCTGTCCAGGGAATACAACAAAAAAAGTTAATAATTAAGTTTGCCCCCTCATCACGCGTACTACTGGCAATCTATAAAAAAAAGTTTAAACAAAACAAAAAAAATGCCTTTTTACAAAAAACCGAATTGAAATATATGAAAATTTAAGGTTTTTAATGAATTCGGAGATTAATAATTTTTTTTTTAAACATTACTAACATGAAACGTACATCAGGAGATAACTGATGCCCATAGCACCGCACCAATAGTCTTTTTTATGTCACCGGTGTTAATGGTTAATCTGCAACAGCAATTCGAATTTCAAGCGAAATCGCTCGACATAGTGAAAAACAGCGCAAAAAAGAAGGGACACAAAGCGGAAGGCGGACACGGGACATACGCTGTCTCCCACTATGTCGTTCAACCAACCAGCCCAACAAGTTATCCAGATACAAAATTGCTCGGGATGGCAAGTTTACGATTTTTTATATTAAAAAAATATCAAAGATATAAGTTTAAAATTTAGTGAATATGGATTGCCCATGTAAGTTAAATAATTTATTGCAAATAAACAATCTCGGCAGATGTTCAAATTGAGTTTTTGACGTGCTTCACTCCGTGGCAATTAATATTTTTTTTTTTATTTTTGAACAGGTTATTTCTAATTTGTTCAAGGGCCATTTTGTTTATCACACGAACATACCTATCTCACAAATATGTTTCAAAAAAATCTCAAAGACCCCCCTACAGACAAGATTGTTCGAATTTAAGTTAAACCACCGTGAGAGAGTTTGGCGCATGATGAGGCGGGTTTGGACTGTTTGGACCAAAAAAAAAAAGAATCTGCGCTGTGACACTAAGCACTTGTTTACCGTGACTACCACCACAACACAGTTTTTTTTTTTAGTTCCTTTTTTTTAGTGCTTTGCCGGGAAAGAAGACGCTCCCGATTTCTTGCACGCAGTCACTGAATGTGTTCTTGTTTTAGTTATTTTAATAACTTTTTTCGATTTGTGCATTCATAGTCGCTGCCCCAAAAATGGACAACAAATAGACTTTGTCAGAATGTAATGAACGTACACGGAGAAATGGTCGAATTCACGTCAGATTTACCAAGCTTATTTTGTTCTGTCAACTTGAACTAGGCCAACTGAGCGGACTGACCACAAGCCTTTCGAAACCTCTATCATAGTTGTGGAACGCTACAACAGCTCGATCCTACAGCGGTCATGCTAATTAAGGCCCACCGAAACCGAATAGCGACGCTGTAATATGACTGGCATCTCTGATTGGGAAAATGTGATACACTATGAAACATCCATATTCGTCCTGTTGCTTGCTTTTGAATTTTCGTGCGAGCTTTTGTGTTGCGTTGCTGGAAGTTTGCGACGCGAGTTCGCGGTACGAGCAATTTCCATAAATTCAGTGAAGATTGGGCGCGCGTGTGGTAGCCCTAAATTCGATCGGAAAAAGATTTTAGTTGATCACTAGGACGTGAATAACTTCTGGTTCGAATCCTTCTTCATACAAGTCGAAATCGGCGCTGTGGGGGGTGTCTCCAGCTCATCTCATTTCCAAAGTTGAATAGATGCCAGAAATTCTGGCGGTACAAGAAACTCAGACATGTTGGTACATCCATCGTTGAACACAAAGTATGGAAACATGCACTTTGACCCAGACCAATCGCTGACGCCAGTCTCGGAGTTTTGTCTGTTCGTGCTCCGGCTGCCTTTCTCATTATAAACAATGCGGCATCTGAAAATTGTCGAACATGAAAAAAGCATAGTTGTATAGTAATATTATTTGAACAAGAAATTTTTAATATGTACTGAATGAAGCAAGATGAATCTGTCGCTATTTTCTGCTAAACATTTAATCAAGTCGTCTCAGCACGATATTTTCGACGATTCGTGTCTTTACGTCAGACATTGCAAAGATTTCGCGCCACCGCCAACAAAAACGACAACATAAACTGGCATGAGAGGAGAAATTTTATTGCATCTCTAAAATGAATAACTGCATCGTAGATACCTATACTCTGGACAAAGACGACCCACGAACATTGTCCGCACGCGATACATAATCTCTCTTGACACTCTTCCTATACATACACACTAATACTCTGCTTTTCTTTTTTTCCAACGTTCATGGACAACATTTTGTTTTTGTCGTCAAAGAAAGCTGGGCAGGAGTTTTGTTCATTCCTTCAGTTTGGCGGAATGTTCCTTACACGTGGTGGATGTTTTCGACAGACCGCCCGACGATAAATACCTTTCTGAACGGGCCAGCGATTATGATCCGTGAATAAATCAACACGATTGTCCGTTTTGATTGAATTGTTTTCTCAGATGCAACGTGGCTATCGGATTGCAATGACTGTTCGTATGTAGAACGTTTCAGACTCGTACACATTGAGATAGAACATGTTCGATAATGATTTACGCCTTCGCAAGTACGTACCTTCTTATCTAGAGCCACTACATAGGCAACGCTTCGAGTACCGGCACTCCACTTCTCGAATATCTCGTAGGCGGCGCCATTTTGGTGCGTGGTGCACAATTGGCGCGATTGGCAATGATTAGGATTTAAAGATGTGTCTTGCTCAGCTTGAAATGGGTGCGTGAGAAAGCTCAACCGGACTAACAGAAAAGCGTTTTTTGCGATTTCTGATAAAGCTTCAGAACACTGGCAACCATGATTTGTAAGCGCCGAGAAATCTAGCCACTAGCCAGGCTGCATCCAACTACGCTGAGATCCCTTAGTACAAAAGGGTTAGCCCTAAATCCAATCCAAGTCAAATATGAGTGAAGTGTCGTCAGTTTGAAGCGTGGCTTATTTTAGTGGCCCTAGTTTTGCCTATAGAGTATAGCGAAAGCCTCAGAACGACAGGATTGTATCACATGATTAGGCCTACAGGAAAGAGATCGCGCGGTATACAAGGCAACTCACAAGCGTGATAGTCACGTGCGCTTGTAGATTGACCTCGCTGGTGACACAAACAGCTCATTATACACAACACACACCGAACATCAAAAGTCAGTACGTAGAAAATAGCATGGCAAAGTTGAAAGACATCGGTTTGAAGGCGAGACAAACTCGTAGCATTTTTTTTCATTGTTTGTTTTGGTTTTTTTTAGAGCTGCATGTTGCGACATGTTGTTTTTCCCTGGTGGCGAATGATGAGCAGCGGTCCGTCGTTTCGTATAAGTAGATTATCAACATCGCAAAGCAGGAGCAGTTATGTACGTATCACGTCGATTCTACACTGGCAAGCAAAATGTATGGCTGCTCCTGCAAACACCAGGATGAAAATACGATTACTCTTGGGCTACAACAACCTAATTCACACATTGTTATTTAAGTAGCAACGAACGGTTATGTAGGCAGTCCTAGCTGCGGTCACCTCCATGGAAAGTGCCCACAAACAACCATGTCCTCTTGGGCTGACGTTAGCAACATTGCGCCTATCCCCAAACAGCATAGTATCACATGAGCGTGGTATTCGCGAAAATGAAAGATCCCCATGAACATGTTTACACAAAGCACATGAGCTGCATGTCAAAACAGATATTCACATCCGTGCGTTGCACCTTCCCTTGACTTGTTCAAAGACGTAAGCGCCCTTCGTGGACTTTTTTTACATTTAGATGGCTACATTGTAAAAGGCATTAGAGCAATCAACATTAAAGTAAAAAAAAAACAAGTAGAAAGCTTTTGTTTAACACCAGTTCCTGCAGATATGTCGATAAGAGCAAAAAGGCAAGAAACATAAAATTAAACAATAGTTCAAAGATTGGATTAGCATAAATTGAACGTTACAACCGGTTCGAACAACAACGTTTGCTCAACAACAAGTAGCCGAGCGTTGCGGATACGCGGCTCGGAAAACACCGGCACGCTTGCATTCAGGTGTAACCTAAGACTTCATGTAAACAGGAAGGCTGGAGACACACACGTTGAAGGCAGAGACAACCTTAGTGCCCATACCAAGGTTCGGCAAAACGATCAGTAATTGTGACTACTCTTAGAGGCAGACAGTACAAATTGAAGGTAGGAGGCAGGGAGAAGCTATAGGTAACCAGGCACACGAACAAGAACACCAAGACAAGCATCATATTCTGAAACTTCCTACCGAGATTGACTTCATGTTGCACTTGACGGTGAGCGTTTCCAACCGGTAGAATACGTCGACTTGCAAAGAGTGAGACAGATGCCGTCCGTACGCGTGCGAAATTTGTCCAGGTTATGGTGTGCACAAAATAACAAATACCAAGCAAAAATGGTGTGCAACAAATAACAAACACACAAACTAAATGACTATCGTGTTTAAACCCACAGTAAGTCTTATAAAGGTTAAACAAATACTTCTTTCAGATTTCCGAGAACATTTTGATGGTTCTGGCCTGTACCAGATTTCTAATATTAAAAAGTCACACGCCAACTATAACAGAAGTACGCCCTACACCCTGGTGATTTCATTTTCCACTTCCCTCACATCTCATTTGTTGGCCTTCTTGCCTTGTTTTTTAATAAAAACTCAAAGGTAGCAAACTCCGGTAAAAAAAAACAAAAAAACGTGACTTTTTTTCCATTTTTTTAGAGGACGCTGTAGACTATGTAGAGCGTGGGCCGACTTTTTTCTGGGAGACAAGTTTTCAAGAGACTTGAAGGAGCTATGATCCTTAGTGGAAGTTTTGCAGCCCGTCTGAGCCTTCCTTGTGTTTTTCTCTTTCATTTTAAGTAGAGTTGTTTAAAATAAATAGTAAAAAACATTGCCTTCAATTCGGTAATTTATAACTGGCGAGGACGATCTCAATAAGAGCGCCCATGATGTAAATTCTTGATATCTTTAATTTTTTTATCTAGGTTGATTTGTCTGCACCAAGATGAACCTTCAAGTATTTTCACGCGAAGGAAGTGTTTCAGTTTGAGCTCAGAACATCTCGATGTGGTAAGGGCTTAAAGGGCAACTCCGCTTAATTTGTAAAATTTCGACACAATGAGTGATTTCACATGAAAAAGCACTAATAAAATGCACTACGTCATTTGCTTCGCGAAATATTAAATATGTATATTGTTAAGTCTTACTTTAAAATCGAAACCGAAACTTCGGCTCCGTATGGCAACATTGGTCTTGGGCCACCAACAACATGGCTATCACGTGGTACAAGATGTCACGTGATCCTCTAGGTAACCACGGGCGGAATCGGGCGGATTGGAACGGGCGTGTGCCAGGCGCAAGTGTCGTCTGCGCAGCACTCTTCATCACGTTTTGGTGTCTACAACATTTGACGACGTCTGCCCAATTGCCGAATCAGTCTGCGTAAGTAGTGTGAACGAAACTCCAAGAGACAATTATCTCGAACGATGAGACGACAACGACGTTTATGATGCGGAAAACGGCGGTAACGGCGGGACTGCCGGACGGCTCCCAAGAAGCGCGCTGCGCAGGCGAGATACACCAATCACGTGGACACCGCTGAGCGCAAACAGCAAACATTGCTGACGTCACACCCGCCACGCTTACCCAAAGAAGCAGAAACAAACAAAAAGGGGCAATGGTGATGACGTTTTATCTCAATGTTGGCTACGCCAACGCCGTTGCCTTGACCGCGTTGTTGGTGGCGCCTTAATTCGCCCACTAAAGTCAGCCGATTTCAGCAACTTGGGGCGTTGCATAGCTTGCCATACCGTTTAAGAAGCATTTAGACAAAACTAGGTCGTAATATTTGACCCGTGGTCTCCCTAGGTAATACTGAAGAGGACTGCATTGTATTTCCGAAAACAAAAATGAAGCGGAGTTGCCCTTTGAATGAGCGCTGCATGAGGCGAAATCGACGCTTTCCCTAGAAAACCGCTTCGTGGTCGATAAACCAAGCCAAAAGATGCCTTCATTTAATCTACAACATCGTAGATGACACTGACATCCTACGAGCTTTGGTGCGAGTGACATAAAAACTGGCACAACAAAAAACCTTCCAGTTTCTTTGTCCCTTACTAAAATTAAGTCATTGACATGAAGCCTAATAATCTCTCCGACTGGGCCCGCGGTGGACAACAAAGACAATTATAATAGATGTACGAATTGAATGCCCGTTGTGCAATGGTCGCGATTGTTTTCATGTCGGTTTAGACAATTTTTTCTGCTCATCTACATCGGAACCAAAGCAAGAAAACATCGATGATAAAGTTCAATCCTCTTGATTCTCTTTTAACCGCATTGCGTTTTGAAAATCATGTCACATTCTGGGCAGAATAAGAGAGGCGCCGTAATGCTTTACCCGTATCGCAATTGCAATCACAATCTCGTCTAACGGGTCATAGATCCTCAATTTTAGTTATTTGAAAAAAAAAATCCAAGCACGGGTTTAAAATCTTTTTTTTTGGTTAAACTATATTCGTAGCCTTATTGCTTGCTCCCATACCCGTGGCACCAGTCCAATAACCATGTTCTTTCCATTTACTAAGCGTTTTAGTTAGAAAATAACTTCGCAACGACCGAATCGGAGCTTTCTCGCAATCAGGAGTGAATGGAGTCAACAAATGTTATTGACACAAATATTTGGTTACGTCGCAGACCTGCGGCACACAGAATTAATCCGCACGCGTTCGAATATTTTTTAATTATGCAACTATACCTAGTAGTACGCGAGATGAGGTTTATGTGGTTTCAGAGTGGCACCCATAATCATGTGTTTCAAGAGAAAGTGTGCAATTGCTTCCGAGGAAACGCATCAATCATAATAAGTTAGAATTCAAACGTCATATACAAAAACAAGGATGCACATCTATTTATACAATTGTCTTTGTTTTTTCACAAAGATATCAAGAGCTGATTGGTGTCAATTTCATTCGTGGGTTCCATCCCTGTGTGTAAGCGGCGAGTGAATGCTGCGAATTTTGATTCGAACATGGGCCCTAAGCGTTTCTCAGTGCCCACCCATATTTCTAGACAAGTTCCAACATCATGATTAGTATTAATATTATTAACGCTAACGTTTGCAGCCAGGATATCCTTTCACGTTTGATGTGACCATTCTGCTAACAACAATTTGCATATATCGGATCATTTATATTAAAGCGAGAACTTTAAGGAGTTCACTGTGCAGGAAAGCCCGCGTCGGTGTTGGCGAGGCGGGAAAATTCTAATTGGTCCATAAGCAATCCATTTCCGTCAAAGAAGGAATACCAGGAGTTTTAGGCAGAGAGGGATTCGAACCCTGGACTCCGCGGTTGCGAGTCAAACACGCTACCCACTAGGCGACGTAGACACGCTTGAACTTCTTGGAAACGAGAGGGAGTTGACATTTAGCTATCGGGTTCTTTCCAATTAAGCGTCCTCCTGTATTTCTTTTAATATAAATCTTGAGTGTAGGTTTATATGATTTACACTAAAAAAAATATTCTTAATTGCATTGTGTAGCAGAAATCCTTACGACTCAACCCAATCTTTCATCATCCAAAAGTCAGAAAAACCTAGCGAATTCGTTAGTTTAGTACACGTCTCAAATCAAGATTCTAACATTCTGCCGCGGAGGGTGTACACTAACAATGTGCGCGCTTTTTCACATCACGTAAGTTAGCCATACATTCTGGAAACAAAAACACCGTCACACGACAACGTCAGCGGTTGAATACCGAACCCGAGCGTTCCACCCCATCACGTTACCACAACCCAGTGCTGCAAGACGATCCTTAGAAGGTTAATGTAAGACACGGCACCTAACCTAAAAGTGTACACGTGAAGACGTGTGACTGCTGCAAATGAAAGCTCTTATCCAGATTTCGTCCAGCCTTTCGATCAGATAACGTTATGCTCTAAAACGGCTGTACCTTTTCACCACAACTGGCGTTTAAGCGTAAACGGAAAGTTTACACATAAGATGCAGAGAACTCCTGCAAAGTTTTCTTGAGCACACGCTACCTGTTGTCTCACTTGGAGCCACCACATATGGTGTGACTAGCTGCGAGAGTGGCGCCACGATTTTCCTTATGCCACCTCCCGCCATGAGTGGTCAGAAAGAACCGAGTAAACTACCACGAAGAAAGACCTTACTGACTGAGCTTCCATGGCAACCGACTGCACAGTCTGCACCGTCGGTTTTCGTCTGCTCCTAGTGCCCTCAAATGATACTCCAACGGAAGGTCCTTCCGACGCACGAGACTTCCGGTGGATTTCATTGTTGTGCCGCTTCTCTGTCTAAGTTTAAAATGCTACGCCTATGTTCGCATTCCCACACTACCTCCCAAACTGCAGCCTTAAATCAACATCCCCGAATGAATGAAGCGATGAAATATAAAGTAACCGATAAGTGCATACGCCAATACCTGAGCCATTGTAGATATGAACACCAAAATTAATTTTGCAACGAACACTTTTAGTATCGTGAGCCTAGTACATTCGGGTAGTGTCGTCGCCCTGGTGGCTAAAGCCGCCATATGCATTGTCTCAGTTGCAGTGGACCAGCCTGCGTAGCTAACCGTAATTTCATCCGTTGAGCGACAAAGAGCAACAACCGGCACCGACCAACCTCAAGCACCCGCAGCATGCACGCGAAGGTACACTTTTGGCAGGCTTGCAGTCTCATGCATAGTGCTCGTCAAGTAAACATGAAGGATTGCGAGTTCGCCAAAAATGCCTTCACACGCACGCTGCACCCGCTTGAGGTTGATCGGTGTCGGTTGTTGCTGTTTGTCACTAAAGTGGGACTAGAGTTTTAGTATCAACCAGCTCTCGCTTGATACCGTGTTCAGGTGACACCGTCTGTAATAATCGAAGCCTGTGGCCTAGGATTATGACGTCATCACAGTGAGTCCGGGCGAAGATTTGAAACGACTGACACGTCAGCGCTCGGCTGGCTTTCGTTTCCAATCAACGCGTCGTAGGACTCTCGGCGTCGTTTTCGGGTCTAATTGCTGAGTTTGCGCCATTCGACGGTGATGGCGTTCCATGGAGAAAGAGGATGATGCTCGCAGACCTTGAATATTTCAGGTGATGTTGGTCCAGCTATACTTCGTGTCAGCTTATTTCCCAATGCAACCGACGCTACGAGCTGAATGGACCAATCAAACAGTGTCAAAACTGCAAGTCACTGGGCCTTCCCTGTACTTCATTGGTTCAGCGACGACAGAGCACGTACAGAAACATGACAAACTCCATGTCTGTGCGCTTTTGACGCCGTATGATCGACGCCATCTGCTCGTAGCGTCGACTGCATCCGGAATTAAGGTGAGACGAAGTGTGGACAGCCTTAGCCAACGGATCTTGCGTGCGATCTTTGGTCCTGGACCGCTGGCCCTTGGCCGCCACCGGAGCAGCAGCCGTCTACGGGTCTTGGGACAGCGGTCCTCCCACCGGTTCGGTGGTGAGGGTGCTCTCGTGCTCGTCCACGCTATTGTCTGACAGGTCACTTCTCATGCGAGAGTAGTAGCGGACGTGCTGAGTCATCAGGCCGGAGTCCTCGGTGCACTCGGGCTTCGCGCCGAACAACCAGGTGGAGAACATTCCTGTGCAGGGAAATCACTGCGTGCTGAAAACTGCCGCCGTGTGTCATTCCGTTTAGTATGCACTATCGCAGACGATATGAGCTGAAACAGGCCTTTACGCTTCTCTGGCGTATTCGGACAGTTTTTGAGGGGGCTGTAGGCTAACTGAACCAGAAATGAAATGCCCATTTGAGGTTTCATATTGTAGACACAGTTGAGAAGTCGAGAGACAATAAAGCTAGTGGGGATTCCAGACAGAAAAAAGTTGTCGGGCCGGGTGTTTCAGCTTATATTGTCCGCGAGGGTACGAGAATAAAAAGACAGTTTCAGTAAGCGCTCGAGGAGCATGGGTGGATGGTCGCATACGGCTGAAACTCTCAGTGTAATCGAGAGGCGCATCACGGCATTGTGAAACTCCTACAATGTAGACAATTTTTTAGTAGAGTTACTGAAGATGTTTTGTTCGCGGAGTTGAGTATCGTAATGGTCTCCCATCTTTGGTTCAGGTATTCCGGGGGTGAACGTCGTGCTTTTAGGAGACACAGCGGCGTGCGGCGAGTGACCTTGGTCACTGTTGGCGCGGTGGTGCGACCCTCTCGCTGCGAGGCAAGTACTGTCCTTCCGGACATAATGAGCTGGAACACATTTGCAACAACTACAGTTCCCGTACGGTCTATTGAGTCTCGAATTGTAAACGAGTTAGAAGATTAGGGAATTGTAGTAGAGCGTTTCCGCAGCCCGCTAAGCACCCGGATAGCGCTCCGTAATCCACCACAAGACCTTGAGCTATGCAGAGAAGGCTGGCGGCGCGCATGCGCAGCTGCGGCGTTTTCTTCGGGGATACCGTAGCGGAGGAGAGAAACGATCTACTACAACTCCCTATTGAGACCAAAGCTCTAAATTCCAACGCATGCTTGGACCAAACTTTCTTTAAAAACCGATAGGTAAGCCGAAAAGGCATGGAGGGCTCTTTTGGATAATATGGTTCGCGGTAGTACTTGTGCGTTGCGTAGTCGCCGTCTGCTTGTTTTAGGCCGCTCTACAAAGTGCTGACGTTAAAACAAAAACGCAATTAGACGCGCACTCGTCGCGCGGCTTTACGCCTCCATGAAGTCGGCTATCAACCCTGTCGGTAGACATCCTATTTTCATTATATTAATTCATATACCGTCAACAATCAAATGACATTATGGCATACGGTAAAGAGCATAAAACGTAAAATGGCAATGTTAAGCAGTCAATTATCATCTAGGTTTCACCTATACTTTCTCTCTTTTTTGATCGGAGAGAAGAAATAGTTTCTTTTCCACGACGTATCCTCAGCATCAATAATTCGTGGCCTTCCCCTGCAGTCACCGCCTTTCGATAAACTTCAAAAAGGCACTAAGGGAGCACAAGATCACTTTTTCTTCTAGTGTGATATATACGCACCTTTTCCGCCCGTGTACTGGTGACCGATAAGCCAAAGACCGACGTAGACGAGGCACGACAGCAGGCACAAAACCAGGCAGGTCACCGGAAATGCAGTGGGCCCTGCCCGGTGAAACTCCTACAAACCAGACGAACAAGAATTGTTTTTTCCCCTCTGAAGAAGTATTGTGATGATTGCCGACCCGTCACGCGTTCCCATAATCACTATCATGAGTAATCAGTGCCCCCCCTCCCAAAAAAAAAACGAAAAAAACAACAACACACAGTCACATTAAACGCATAATGCCACCACTAGGTTCAACGCAACCAGACAAAATCCAGCACCATGATGATAAGCCCGAGGCTAAGAATAAATAATAAAAAAAGGAAAACCATACCTACCGTGACACTGGCTGGCTGGGTATAACAGTACTAAAAAAAAATTGTAAACTTACATGTCCTAGTATAACAGGCATAGACATCTCCCCAAGTGCAGCTCCAACCACTAAGGTGCTTGTTATCCGTGCTGAAAAAGAAAAAAAAAATCATCGAGGCTGAGTGACGCTTAAACTGTGTTCAACCAGCCGGATCACATGTTTCTGGGCATTATATCATAAAAGTAAAATATTGCCGCGTGCATGGCCGATCGAACGAACGCTACTCCGTACCCCTGGAAGAGTAGTGTTTACTCTTATGTCTTACCCCAAAATATTCGACGTTCGATTCGAATGTTCGAGATACCTAGTGTAATATATATCTATTTCATAAGGAGGCCAACACAGCCTTGCCCAGTCAGTCTCCCGAATGTTCGACGCTCGAACATTCTAGGCATAATGTTCGACGTAACGAGAGTAGTACACAAGAAGGCCAGCGTGGCCTTGCCGACTCTCGTGCCCTCGCGCCAGCTGTCACGCCGACGCCTAGACGCTCGTTGCTACCTCCCTCAACGCTCGCTGCTGCTTTCTCGCTGCTCGTTCTTTCTTCTGTTTCTGGCACAAGTTCGCCGATTAAACGTTAATTTAGAGTTTTACGCTTGTCGATCCTTTTTCATCCGCGGCATTTCTGGTGGAGATTTGGGTTAAGAGCAAATATGAATCTTCTAGAAGTGAGGAGTAGCGGACGTCCTCTTGGCCATGTACTCGGCAATATTACCTACACCTTTAAATATAATGTAGGTTCTGCGTTCCTTGCAAAAGTTGCAGCGGCGAAATTATAAATACCGAGAACAAGCAAGGCTGTAGTTAGCAAACTAGATAAAATGCCCTGAAGCTGTTCCTGCAAGCTCTAGACTGTTGTTAGAAGGTTGACGGAAACGCCGCACAATTTTAGAGTTGTGGACAAGCTAGATATTACCAGCCAACCTTTAACAAGTTATTTGTCTTGTTTGAGACTTATGCATTCTCAACGTTTATTTGTGTTAAGAGCAATCGAGAGGCTTGCATTCAAGGTTCAAATGCAAATAGTTAAAACATGATTCTAATTGCAATTTGTTAAGGAGTAAGGAGTCACAAAAAATCGGAGCCTTCGAAAAATATTTTCTGGTACAGAAATTTTGCAAATCAATGTTCAGGTATTCGCACTCTAATATTTAATACGTGATACTACAGTACTACTGTCTGAAAATCCATCGAGGTTCTACTCGCATAAATGCACAAAGCAAACGCCACTACCGTTCACTGCTAAACGAAGACAATTATTGCTGTTCCTAATAAAGTTCATCTACACTTGACATGCCAGGAATTTTCACTTTTTGTCATAAGTTCATGAGCTTATTTACGTTATAGCCAATTTATACAATATATCTTAAACTACTAGTATTTTTACGGAAGAACCTCCAGAAATCCGAAACTCCACAGGACAGCTTATCTTCTGAAAGTATGTTCCACTTGTAAAGAATTGCGTCACAAAATATACGCTCAAAAACAAATCTAATCGTAATATAAGTAGCCTTTCATATATAATAAGCAAATGTGACATGCTATATATATCATGATAACTTGCATTCTAATTTCAAGATACATTATCTCCCGGCACTACCCGACCGCAACTTCCAGAGCGTTGACATAAATTTTATCGAGACAAACGGACTCGATTCAGAAGGTCTAAAATCATTGGGAAACTCACGGGAGACGTAGATACATTGTTCGGCTAGAGAGAGTGCCGTGGGGAAGACGCTGCTCATGAAGCATCCGAGGAGCATGGTTCCCACGATGAGCACCGCCTTGCTCCAGGGAAACGAGAGCATGAGCACCACGCCGATTGTGCATCCGATCTGCGCACGGGACACGCAATAATGCTCCCTTCATGCCAGGAAAAAGTCTGTTCTTGTCAAACAAATATCTGTCTGTTAGAGGGGACAGTTTTAACGTTGAAAGAATCTGCAGCTTGTATTTCTTACATTGTTTATCGTGACATAATAGTACGGATCCCCATGTGGCGGGTTCGAATCCCGGCCGAGGTGTCCGCAATATGACGGAGGCTTATTGCGGAGAAGGCGCCGTGTAACCGAGCTTTCGGTTGCACGTCAAAAGATTCCCAGGTGGTCGAAATTAATCCTCAGTCCTCCGCTGGGGCGTGCCAGATGCCCGCCGCTGGTTTGGCACGTAAAACCCCCAAATTTGATTGATTTGTGACACAATAGAGTAAAAACGAGATACCCTTCCCCCCAAAATATATTGCAATTTCGCTGCATGATCGAAAAAAAAAATAATTTCTTTTCTATTTGCAGCTGGGTATGGCGGTTATGGGAACCAGCATGTTACGTGTCATTGGGAGTACACAAATTGTTTTTGTGACGCCATCGAACGGAAGTCAACAAAACCATCCCTTCTTAGCCGCCACTCTTCCCGCTGTGACGTTTCACGATTCTAGGCGGCTACGATGCTCTCTGTTGTAGCTGAATCGGGCCCCCGAAAAGTCGACGATCGCGGAGGAAGGGCCGGGAGACCTGAAGACAACGCCCAACGTGGTACTTCTAGGGACGTCACTGAGCACGTCGCTCAACAGTGTAAATTGAGGGACCCTCGATTTGTTTCATTTTCTTTTAAAATGAAAACCGGCGCACGTAAGAAAAAAACGGTTTTCTGTTCTTCATTCTATATTTTACATAGACTGATTCTCGCAAGTATTTGGCCAATGTTTGGAAACCGTTGTGCCACCCTCTGAAGCTGAAACGAAGTACAGGGACACGTGGCTGTTCGTGGGAAAAGTAGAAAGAGGTACTGTACAACCAAAAAACGGGCGAACGCAATATTGCAGATTTGTTGAGCCTTTCCTTAAATGGATGTGATAACGCGTAATTAGGGAACTTTTATAGATCGTTTCCGCTGTTTCACAACTTTCTCTGCAACCCGCTACGAAATGCGGTACTCTGCAGGCAAGGGTAGCGCCGCACTCGCAGTACAGGCGTCTCGTTCCGGAGAGCGTAGCGGAGGGGGCAAAACAGTCTACGAAAACTCCCTATTATTACCCCATGGCAGCCGTTGAAGATACCATATTTTCAGTGACTTCAGTGACAAAAATGCTCGCCTTAGCGGCAGTTCAAGTTGGCATGTCACAAGAGAAATGGTAGCTTCGTCCCTTCCGTGAGCAGCCTGCACTCAGCTACAAAATAGCTCTTCTACAAAAAAAAAATACAAAAAAGAAACTGTTATTCTAAAGCATTTGACAGATATTACTAATTCCAACGAGTGCTTTGATATGTAAGCAAATGCTGTTTGGAATGGAATGGAATGGAAATCCCTCCTTGTTGAATATAGAATATGCGCATTGAGTGTGATTACAAACTTTTGTTGGCGAAGCACGAGAGGGCTCTGGCCTTGTTAAATATTCCAAAAAGATTCTACAATGGTGCTGCTTTTCTTATGTCGACCAACACGCTGTATTTGAAAACTGAGGGAAAAAATGGTCGGTGAACTATGCTGCATAAATTTCCGTAGAGCTACGTGTGGGTGGCACAAGAAATGAGAGGGAGGGGGGGGGGGGGGGGGGGGGGCAGCTAGCGCTTTGCAGAGTCGCACTTTAGAGTCGCGTGAGCTGCCCGTATCGCAGACAGCGCGAACTCGACCGCTGACCAGACTGATGAGCGAAGATTGAGGAATTAGGGCTGCCGGGGCGGCGTCTATCGCCGTTTCAGTGATACAAAAGCGCGTCGCTTTGAAGCAGGCAGAGGAGCAAGCCAGCAGATAAAAAATTTCTGCAGACACCACTATTGTTGGTGGTCTATGAGTTGCGATAGCATTCGTCTAGGACGACCTAAAGGGCGACGTCTGGAACGACTTCAAGGGCGATCTTAAGGACGACCTCTAGGGCGACCTCAAGAACGACGTCGAGGACGACCTCTAGAACCTCTACGACGACCTTAAAGGGACACTGACAAGGTATTTATGCTCGTCAAAGATTTTATCTGTACCTGACATATGAGAGCCCAACTACCCAGAAAACAATTCGTAGCTCGAAATTCGTTTTCTTTCCGACCGAAAACCGCCGATCGAGAACTGGCCGGTTTGAATCGCGCTCACTCCCTTCTCCGTGCTCGCGTGCCGCTTTCTATGGTTTAGACACAACCACTATAGATGATCAAAGTCGTGGACCATCGAAGGCACACACTCAATCTAAAAATGGACAAAAATATGATACCCATTTTTTGTGGTTTCTAAAAAGCTGCAAATACGTTGATTGCAAAAAAAGGTGCACAGCCACGTGATTTCCGGTATCTTTAGCCTCCTCAACATTTCTTCTTTCCACCCACTCCAGTTTCGGTTTCGGTTTCAAGCAGTCACGTTTTTTTTACTTTATTAAAAATATACGTGACACTGTAGCAACATATTCTGACACCATTATAAATCACCTGGAAAAAAAGAAAAAAAACATTTTGGGGAGTGTCAGCGTTCCTTCAAGGGACAACGTCTACGACGACCTCAAGGACGACGTCTAGGACGACCTCTAGGACAACGTCGAGGACGTCGTCAAGGTCATCAGATCCTTCGACGAGGGTGTGAATGTGAAGGAGTGTGAGAATGTGCGCTGAAATGGTCTACTGCGTTAGGAGGCCAGAAAGTCTAAGAAATCCAAGAAAAGGGGGAAGGGGGGGGGGGGGGGGGGGTGGGCGGCTGAAACAATGTTATCGCATTAAAAGGACGCGCATGCGCACTGCGATTTTCGGCAGCAGGCACGGCGCGCCGGCAGGGAGTACGGCGATGCAATTCGGCCGGCGCTCCGGTGTTATCGGTGCGACGTCACTACCATGGCCAAGTTTTCGTGACATCGTTCTCCCAACTTTGCACCCTTTTCTAAGCGCGGAGAAAGACGTAGTTCTACGTTAAAAACCTGTCCTTAGTTATTTGCCAGGCATACCTGAAATTGCTGTTCTATATCTTCGCTCATGGAAAAGCAACCAAAAGAGTAACTGAGGTGTTTTAGTGACGTGTGACTACAGCATGTAAAAAAAACAAAAAAAACACTCACAACATTGCAGAGAAGCATCAATGCGGGAGCCAACTTTGTAGCCAGGGCAATGGAAATCAGTCGTCCCATTGCAAACATGCCCTGCGGAAAAGATAAAACCTCGATGTATTGCTTGAATATTGGTATGAGTTGTGTACTATTGTTTTTAGTGAAATTACCAATTCCTATTCACAGCGAGATATAACGACGGCGCAAACAGCAGGGTATCAGATAGAGAGTGGTTGAATATGTTGAGTCCGTGAATTAAAAACGTAAGTATATTTACAAAAAAAAGTTAGTTTTTTTAGAACATTATGTAAATTAATATGCTTTTTATTAAAACTAAGACAATTTACCTTTGTTAAGCATTTGAACGATGAGCCTACTTTGACATTACCTTTAAAAAAGCGGCTTAAAAATCCCATTTAGAAGTTCTTCGACGTTAAAGGTGCTAACGAAATTCTTGCGTGTGCCAAACTTTAAGCAAATATGCTCTTAAATGTTACTACAATGTAAAAAATGATAACCTCAACATTCAAACGTGCCTCTTACTCTATCTAAAATATGCCCCTTTCCCAAGCATTTTATACTTTTTATTTTAACATTAACAAAATACATGGTCTCAAGTGCCTTGCATGCGAAGTTAGATTTCTTATCAAGACGAACTTGCAACAAAAAAAAGTATGTCGTTTCTTAAGAAACAACCTTATTGACAATTTTTTTCAGCGTACAAAAATCAGCAGTTATTCAACGTGTTTTTTTATATCACCCATTCATAATAGAGTGTTCATCGTATACTTTCTTATTTGTACATTATTTTACTATCTGATTGACAGAGCATATGTAGTGTATAATCCTCCTTAACCACAGAACAAGACTTAAAAAGTTGGGCTTGAGGAAGGAAAGGTTCAAACCGAAGACCCACCCAAAAGAGGGCGTTGAGGTAGGCAGCGTCTGCTCTCGGCAGGCGAGCGTCCCCTTTCACAGCGTACGAGTAAATGTAGCCCCCGTAGGCAGCCTGCAAACAAAGAGAACACATTAGAAATTTCGGGAAGGCAGAACAATGAAAAATCTGCATGCGGTTTCAAACTTTTCAGACCTTTTTCTTTTACTCTCATTAATGTTATTAAAGTGGTGGTGGTGTTAGCGTTAAGGGGACGTAACCTCTTGACAACCACGCAGGTTGTAGGCGCTATAGACTATCCCAGGTAGCATAGTCCTTTCGGCCATAGTTTTATTTCTGGTCTGA
Source organism: Ixodes scapularis (assembly GCF_016920785.2). Classification (NCBI taxonomy): domain Eukaryota; kingdom Metazoa; phylum Arthropoda; class Arachnida; order Ixodida; family Ixodidae; genus Ixodes; species Ixodes scapularis. The sequence goes on along the minus strand of NW_024609883.1, from coordinate 102,728,535 downwards.
AAACTTGGCACCCTAAAACGCCAAAAGAAGCCAAGGTACAGGCAAACGTGGCCTTCTTTGGTCAGGGTTCGTGTTTCTTGGCCTAATTCGTCAAATAAGTGCCAAAGTTAGGCTCCACTTCTCCTAGTACGGCTGCCATCCTGCATCTGTGGGCCAAAATCGCCAAACAAATGTAAGAGGTATGCCTCACGTCCTCGGTTCTCGTGCGGCAAATTTAGGCATAAATTATAAAAAAATTCTCGAGGTACGCCTAAGCACTTGTTATTAGTTGTGAATGCGAAAGCATGAATGTCGCTCTTCGCACCGCGGCCACTTCTGATCCCCTTGGCACCAAGGCAGCTTCTATCCTCTGGGTGCTCTCGGCGCCTCGGCCGTTTCTGCTCCGACGCGGGCACGCAGCGCCATGGGGTAGCGCTAATTGAAACTGACTCGCGGCGGTTTCATATCACTGCCGTTTTGCGTGGACTTTTTGCGTGGTCTCCAAGCTGGGATGCCTCAGATCGCGGCTTCGGGAATTTATCTGCCGTTTGGCGCGGTTGATGACGTCGGCTCGCTCCATGGGACCAGTTAATGTTTTCGCATTAAAAGTGACAGAGTTAAGGCAGGTTCACACTGTTGCAACCGACTACCACCAAGTCCAGCAAAACGGGGTATTAAGCCGTTTACGACCGCCATTGCTACCGCGCGGCGCGGTCGTAAGCCATCGCCAGAGGCTTAAAAATCGGCTTTGTCTGACGCGGTCGTAGTCGGTTGCAACAGTGTCAACCAGCCTGTAAGGCGCGTTCACACACTTGCAGCCGAGTAGGAAAGAGTGAGACAAGACCGATTTTGAAGCCTCTTGCGATGGCTTTAAACCAGCACCTTTGCTACGCATCCGGTCCCTAAGCCGCCGCAAAAGGCTTAAAAGCCGGTATTGTCTTTGTCGGTCCTACTCGGTAGCAAGTGTGTGAACGTGCCTTTAGGCTTCCCTGTTGGTTCAAGTCGGGCAGTTTGGCAATTATATGACGAGCCAGAAAAAAACACTTAGAAACGCCAAAAAAAAAAAAGCACTCTGGTGGTAACTAACGCCTTAAAAAACGCGGGAACGTCAGAACGTCGAACTGTGCTTGGAATGATCAGTGGGTAGGCCTAAAGCCAGCCGCCTGTCTTTACTGCACTCGTCGTACGCGTTCGAACGCAGAACGCCGGCGTCCGGCGTTTGGTTCCCGCATTCGAACGCGTTCTACGAGTGCAGTGGAGACAAAGGCAGCTAACATTAGGTCTACCCTCTAATCATTCAAACCATAGCTCGGCGTTCGTCGTCCCCGCGTTCTCTCGTCTCCTGCTCTCCATCAATTTCTAGGCGCATTAGGTCTCTAGATTGTCAAACTTCTGCCAACTGAGGCGTTGCTCTGGAGTGCTACCTGTGATATTATACTGTTCAGTGAGGACAGCCCCACCGCAATTTAGTTTGTAATTTCCTGCTTTCGTTGAGTACCAACGAAGCTTCAGTCAAGATCAAACCTTTTCCGTTTCTGACCATTTCTTCGGCAAGTCTCAGGAGTGTCAAAATTATAAAATGTGAGAGGCAAATATTTATCCGGCTAATGCAACTTTTTTTTCTTCTTCTTCTTGATCCTCGGGAGTTTTAGGTTTTTGAGTACATCGTGCATCTTCCAACTCCTTTGGTTTGAATTTATTATTAATGTGCGCTCGTTCATGCATGCCCTCTTCTCACGCTGCTCACCAACAGCGCCACTGCATGGTGCTTGATGCATTAAAGCTCCCGAGCAATCATGTGTGCTGCTCACTCTCTCCACTTTCAACGCTGGGACAGTCCTGGTGACTTAGGCTTAGCATCTTAGGCCGAGCGTCTCAGGCATGGCGTCTTAGGTCTAGCGTCTTAGGTCTAGTGTTTCACCATAGTTGACACCCTCAGTGCTATTATATCATTCTGCTATAAATCAAGGTATTGCAGTTCTATCATATATTGAATACTTAATCCAGCACTATTCTGCCCGGACTCGAAAAAATAGGACTCCTGAATGCAACCACAATCGTGGAGTCTGTTAAACATTTGTTTATCACGTTCAGCGTCAATGGTCAGGCGCATAACCGGAAAGTGATGAGATCAATGTAAAGAAAGATGGAGAGGAAACCGTTCACGTAGTAATTTAAAGAAAGCGTAAAGGAGAAGGACTAGTTACCTGAAGTCCGTCATAAAGAAACATCATTGCGGCGGTGAGCAGGGCAATCAGGATAATCTGGGAAGGGCTTGTGGCCTTGCCTGTCTTGTCTGGTATGGCGGGGACTGCGTAGAAAAATACGAATAAGCCACGAAGGGCATGCAAGAAAGCTAAGCTCGAGCGCATCATGGCACTGATAGCACTGTGTCGAGAGCGCAACACTGTCAATGCGAACAAGCAATCATCAATTTCATTTTCTTAATATCACAGAGACTTTCACCAAAACTACTAGAATGGTGGAAAGTGGTAAGTTAGGGCACTATCCTAAGAGGCAACTTTTCACTCTCGAGACCCTTTTCAAAATTCCGTGCCATTCAGTAGCTCAAAAAGCAGTTTCAATTTCGACAAACTAATTCAGTCTTGAAACAGTATTTCATCGAGCACACACTGAGGTGATGATAGGGATCAAAGTTATCAGACTGAACTTCTAAAAAGGCCGATACCATTTCAAGTGAATGACAAAAATCCGCCGATGTCGTGTTCACTTTAACAGTGTCGCGCAATGCATATCTCGTAGCGTGAAGCGATGTTGCATTCAATCCTCTAGCACAGGGTTTTCAAACACGCGGCCCGCGACTCTCTGGGACGCAACCCGCAAGGATCCCGCTGCTGCGAACTCCCGTTCCCATGCCTCGAGCACCACGTGCATCATAAATAAGTTTTATATCGTCGATTCACTTCCGCTCGAAAAGGAGCTCTGCTCATATCACGTGTTCACACATGTTGTACGATTCTGTCTTTTTCTTTTCTGGACACAGTATCACTTCCTAATATTCGCTCCTCAGCCATTTCTCATGTAAATAATGGTGAATGGTAATACTACATATTGCCTACATGAGCGAGCTTTTTGCTCAAGGAGGTACCTCGGCCGCACGATCAGCAGGAGCGATTTCCAAAGATAAAGCTATGAGTTCGGACTTCTAGCTGTCAAACAATACCTTCAAAATACAAGATTTTGTTATATAGAATACTGCTATAAAAATCGTTAGGAAAGCAAAAATTGCCGTATGAAGATATATACTTTTTATTCCTGTTGAGACTTGTGAATTGTACGACAGGGGAGGGACGTTGTGCTTGCTCTCGTTCTATTGAAAACTGCCAGAATGTTCGTGTTTTGAATCTTCTTATAACATGAGTTGTGGGACCAAAGTAGTCGTACATGGAAATGAAAGTTAAAGATGGTAAAACGGTGAGCTTACGAAAAACAAAAGACACAATGTTATTTCTCCAGAAAATCTCTGAGCTGTCGTTGGGACCGTCGGCTGCTTTGCAACAAAAAACGTCACTGCTGTTTGTGTTGGTTTTTGTCCCGAAATTGCCAAAATAGTGCCGTTCCCCCCTTCCACCTCCTGGCCCTCGTCCTTTCGGAGTAGTCTATCAGGCACCCACACTCAAATGGGTTCGAGACCCCTGGTCTAGCAAGTGAGGGAGCATACACAAGCACGTGCCTTTCGCTTTGCAGCTTCGCCGCAGTACACTTAGCGTGTGCGGAGAAGCATGAAAGCAGTGATGCCAGGCGTACGTCTTTCTGCCAAGTGCCCACGTGAGAGACTGGCGGAATACAGTAACCTTTGTTTCCTTAACCACGCAATTTGCAACAGGGTCAGAGGTAGTAATTTCTTTCGACGGAATAGCGGAATCTGCGACTGCATCTTGTGTGGTTATTGTAGTAACATCTCAGAACACATTTCTGCTGATACTTTTTTATCAACCTCAATCTCTATTTTTCAAAATTAAAACTCTATCTAGACGGCCGAAAAAAGTAACTAAGGTGTTGCTTGACAACCAAATAAGATGGCTTCCCCCACAGCAGCAGCAAAAAACAACAAAAAATACAAAGTTTGCAGCTCAGCAAGGACCTCAAGGTAGAAAATTTATACAATAAATTTAAAACTTAAATATCAAATAGCAATAAAAAGATCGTGAACAAACACAGAGCGCACATTTTTTACACTCTCACATAGAATGTTTATATTCAGTTCACTACAACAAATTAAAAGACGGCGAAGGGTACATTTCAGCATTTGGTCACCATAACATGTTCCGGATTGCTGCACTAAAAAAGTATCCATACAGCGAGTGTTGTAAACCATTTCAGTAAACAAAAGGCTGGAAATCGATAGGAGCAGATTATCATTGTAATTGAAAGACGTTTTATATGTAAGAGCTAATATATAACTCTAATCTTTAAGAATTTGTACGATATTGAGTTTATTAAAGAGCGATCTAGTGTGACTATCATAGGCAGCATGACATATAATGCGAATGACTCTTTTTAGGAGGTTATGAATTTGATATTTGTTGAGTTTGCATTACCCCACACTAAAAAGCAATAATTAAATTGCGCGTAAGAAACAGAGTTGTAAATGAGTTTCAGAAGCGAAATGATCCCGACTGAACTCGAAAGTTTCTAACACGTATGTTGAAACATTTTGTCCCGAACCATGTGCTGATTAAAGATTGACTCTAGAACTTTTAAGTTATCGACTATGTCCATAGCACAGTTACCAAGAGAAAGCATATTCGTATAGCAACAATGTGTATTTCGATATCTAAATAAGACTGCCTTAGTTTTACCCACATTTATCTGCAATGAATTTCAAATTGCCCAGGCGTCGAGCTTAGTCAGAAAACTATTCGCGTCGCACATAATTTTATTCGTTTCAACTCCCGAAAAAAATATACTCGCATCATCTGCACAGATATTATAGCTTCTACTATCCTCAATATTTACAAGATTATTAATATATAAATTAAAAAGAAGAGGCCCCAATACACTGTCTTGTGGCACACCAGCTGTTACCGGCCTAAGATTAGATCGATTTTAATTTATTTCTTCACACTGGTAACGGGCATGTAGATAACTTTTGATGAACTTTAAAGCAACTCCGCGAACACCATAACGATACAGTTTTCTATTTATTTTGTCTAATGATTCATGCTGTCAAATGCTTTTGAGAAATCGATGAAAAGTCCAAGTGTTATCAGTTTATGTTCAATATCGCATAAACTTATTTCCTTTTGTTTTAACAGTGAAAGTTCCATCGAGCGACCTTTCCTAAATCCACATTGACAGGGTGTGATGGTTCAAAACTTCTCACAGAAAGAGGTTTACCTTTTATTTTTGTGCATTGAATGTTGTATTTATTCCCCCCCCCCCCCCCCCTCATGTAATGTGTCCCCAATTGGGATACTTTTGAGGAAATAAAATCTGATTTGATATAACCTTTGATGCATAATTTTTTCTAATCCTTTCGAGAATACAGGTAGAACGTTAATTGGTCTATAATTACCCAAATCATTTTTATCTCCCGGCTTATATAGTTCGATCACTTTTGCAACTTGCTTTTTTTTAGACAATGTTCTGCTCTTTATTGCAATGTTGAAAATGTGAGTCAAGAGTAGTACAATCATCCGTAATACATGCTTGATTGGTTTAATCTGAATATCGCATACATCGAGACTCCCATTATTTTTTACGTTACCAAAAACTGAAAATACCTCATCCTCGTGAGTGGGGAAAAACGTTTCAGAAACACCAAACACATACCTGCAAGCATTAGAAAAGTGCACACCTTAAACAGGTTTTATAAAAGTCATTCAATTTTCCTGCTAAAGCTTTCCCAGGCACTTTAATACCATCAATTTTAATTGTAGTAAGTTTCTCTTCATGCGCCCCACTTCTGAATAAGCTATTCAATTTCTTCTATATGTTACGTACTTTTACATTTTAATGATACGTTTCTAGGCAATAAAATAGCTGATGTTACATCAGCTATTTTATTACCTAGAAACGTATTATTAAAATATAAATGTTTAGCATGTCCCAATGTCTTTGTCAACTACTTTCTGTGTTCTTTTTTTTAGCTAAGATTTTTTACATTTCTAGTCCGCACAAATCGCTCGAACAAAGCGTTTTTTTTTTTATCTATCATTTTTCGTATTTTTGGCGTCACCCAGATTCACAGAGAGTACGTTGTCTTTGGTAGGAAAAGCAGCGGTCGTACAGGATGCTAAACTTTTCAAAAAAGCAAACAATTAAACACCTCATCTGCTGACACGCAGGACAACACCGCACTCCAGTCTGCCTGCATCAGCGAATATAAAAATTGGCAAATGGTGACTTCCTTGATCACACCAGAAAATAACCCCGTCGTGGAAACATTTCTTAAAAATAGATCCGGCAAAGCCTCGTGCAATGGTGTTAGTTATACAAGTAGCGACATGAACTCAAGTTGATGTGGAGAGAAAGTGATCACATCTATATTGAAGTCCCCCCCCCCCCCCCCCCGTGTCACCATTTGGTGGTCGCGGGGGTGAAAGTAGAACACGCTTGAAGATAATAAGCAATACACAAATTTTAACATATAAGCATATCGTACAAAATTAAAATCAAGTGACAGGCAATAAGAATGTAAAAATAGTCATCATTTCGGTTGTTTGCCCTTTTATCAGACGTCTCTTCTTCGGGGTTTGTGTGTTTATTCTTATTTTTATGAGATGGACTATCGTCAGTTCATATCAACGAGGTAGAGGGGCTTAGAGTGATAAACCGGAAGTTCGGAAGTGGCACCCCCCCGGTTGCCGCCATATTTTACGCAAATGTGACCACTCGTCACGTGACCTCCCAAGAGCCGTGACGTCACAGGTAAGATGGCAGCGCCCAGAGCTGGCGGATGCGAATTTGTTCGGTGCGCGGTAGCCGAGATGTGCAGCTGCTTTCCGACGACTTCGGCCTTCTTCGTGCTCGCTGACGCAGGTATAATTTGAAAATATGAAGGAATGAGACTTTATACCGTTTTTGCGCAAGATCCCTCTGGATCATCTGGATATTAACGCCTGTGAGACAGCATCAGCTCTGCATCGCCGTACCGGTGCTTGGATTCCGGGATGTGTCCGAGGATCGATAGAACTTTGAGTGCTTTTAACATGAAATTTTCGCATTCTCTTAGCTTTGTTTGAACGTTGAAATATCTGAGAATCTACGCGAAATGTATACGTCGGGTTAGGGCCTAAGGGAAGTTGTTTTAGCCCTCCGTCACCGAACAACCATAGCAACTTTTAGCGAGGAAGCTCCTGCGATTTTAACCTTTTGTGCTAATCCACGATTCTACATTCGATCGCTTTTCTTCCTTTTTTTTTGGTGTGTGTGTGAGTGCGAAGTGCACCCTTATTTTCAGCTACGAGGTTGGCGTTTTATTGAGTATGGGGAAGAATAAATCGTTGCAGGCACCTGCTTCAAAGCTATTCGACTTTCTATAAGAACAACTGTTTTGGTGCATGCATAGATTAACTGCGCATTTTTTTCTTTTTTCTAGGATTTATTGCAGCTATACTCTTTTCCATCAAGAGTGCATTGTATTAGTCTGTCAATTATTTAATTGTTCTAATTACCTGGATAAGATGATTCATATTTGTGTTCATCCCTTTCCTGGAGAGCAGTCTTGTTGAAAAATGTTGACTACCATACCTTTCGGTCTCTTCAATAGACTCTTTTTAAAAGTGTGGGCTGTCTATACTTCGCATCATTGTAACTTGGAAAAGGCCAACCGTCACAGCCCCCTCGAGCCAATCAGAGAGACGGAGCGAAGGTGTGTGCGACAAATCTGTGCAGACGAGCACTCTGGTGATATGCTGTCATGTGCCTCTCTCCAATGTGTGTATTGACTCACCGAGACCATAGCCTTTGCCGTCTGCCAAATTCTGATGAAACAAATTACAGTAGCTACTACTGTAATTACCCCAGGTTTTCATACTTTGGGTATTTGTTCGACAAGAATGTTATGTCCGCCATCCCTGTGAATTCGGCTCAGCACCTATTGGACTCGAAGGCTGCATTGGCGTTCGACGTGAACTGGGGCCCATTTGTGCGCTTTGCGCCGAAAAAAATGGTGACGATTGTGTTGCTTGATAAGGTTCTGCAAAGGGTCTATTGTGTCATACATATAGGAAGTGTCATGCTATATAACAATGCATCAACACATACTATTAAACTATATGCTCAGAGGTGTGTTTGTTTTTCCAATTAAGAAGTTACAGCAGTGTGCTTTAATGCTATTATCATGTGTGTAGTTTTAAGTATCCTCTCTGCGATGCCTACGAAGGCTCCTGGAAGGAATAAATTAATAAATAACATTTTCACATCACTGGAGTTGGTTTTCGGATGCACATGTTCAGGAAAGGTTGAACGAGTGCAGCCCCTTGCAAGAAGTCTGCCAGTCTGGTATGACCCCTTAATTAATATTGAAGGGTCAGAGAAGCCAGTGTCCTCGTAAGGTCCAGAGCGTGCAATGGACACAATTCTCGGTGTGTAGACTCTCAAGGCATGAAGGCAAGCGGAAATATGTTTATCTGGTTAGTGTATCAAATATGTTTATTTCCACTTGATTACATAATTATTGATTCTTAGTAAATGGTTCCATAACGAGTTCTTTCTGCGACAGTCTCGTGTCAGGCGTTCAGTCGTAGTACCTGTGGACCTTGTTGTCGGATGACGCTCCTGGCACGTCGGTGTTCAGTTTGGTCGAGTGGCAACTTTGACCGACTGATGCTGTCTTGTAATCATACGTCATGTGCACTGAAGCTGCAGGGCTGGCTTCTAATCCGAAAATTTTCCTGGTAGTTTTCGGCATCAATGTAGCAAGCTCGGGCATGTATTGCTTACGTGGCTGTGCCTTTTGCTGTACTTTTGACTTGAAAGCTGGCAACAATTTTTGTTTGCTATCCAAGTCTGGTGATGCTTGCAGTTCACTTTTGAGAGCAACCAACCATTCTATTCCTTCAAGTCACTCAGGGGCATTCTCCCTCAAAGTTGGAAATTGTGTGCTTCGTGGAGTGGACACAGAAAATTGGTGTCAGCAAATGTTTAGGTATTGTCCTTGGACGACAACCGACACCAAATCCACTGTCACTGCATCGCCGCTCACCTGCTTTGTCGTGCTTACCTCTTGTTGAGTTGATGGACATGAGGAGCTTTGGGGTAATCAGGGATTCAGAATCTTCGATTCAGCACCTTCGGCATCAGGGACCAAGGTCGCCGAAGGTAATCCTTAATCTCCCGTGGTCGCTCCTCGAGACATAATCGAGGGTCGTTTGGCACGAACCCTCGCCGACAAATTCATTGGTACGGGCTGCTTTGGTAGACATGGTCGGCTTCATGCAGTGGTAGCAAAGTGGTTTTTGGTCGCACATTCGCATCACCTACGTTTCCCTCGGTGTACTTTGTTGAGCACAGTCCTACACATGATGTCAGGAATGCTTCGGCGTTAGAGTGTCTCATTGAATTGGCATTGAATACTAAGGGGCAGCCGGTGGCGGTCGTCGTGCCATTGTGGCGTAAGTTGCCCTTGGTTTGTCAGATGCCGCTTCGCTCGCAGAAGTCTCGGTTGAAATACCTGTCAAACTTGTTCCGAAACAATCTCGGCAATCAAAATAAAAGCCGGGCAACTGATGGCAGGAAGTAGCCTCCTGATCTCCTCCCAGACAACGTCGTGGATGCCTGGGAGACTGGCGTCGAAGTAGTAGCTGGACAACTCGAGTGTCGAGACGCCGGGAAGTTGTTCATAGTGGCAGGCTCGGGCATGCAGTGCACATTTCATGTTGGAAGCCTCAGTGATGTGAACACTTCGACTGTTGTTGGGGGGTTGCAGACAAGGCTGCCGAAGGTGTTGTCCCTCACGTGAGGCGCATGGGATTCTTAGGTTCTTGTCTTCTGTAGCATCAAGGTTGGCATGGGCGTGGACGTGGGCGCTCGATCAAGCGCAAAACATCCTCCACGAGTGTGGTGGCGCTCTCATTAGGGCAGTGTCCTGGACAGAATCAAGAATGCGGCTCTCTTTCGTTGATGTTGGCTGACGGATGCGCGCTTCAGCTTGATCTTGCAAACTTCCCATGATGTTAAGGAGGATCCATGGTTCTCAGACCAGCGCCGGCAGTTGCTTCCACGAGAAGTATAGGTTCTGCAGGAGCTGGTTGTCTGTCCACCCAATGTGGCGGGCGACACTGTCATATTGTTCAATCCAGTCCTTGACGTCTTCATACAGCTTGCGTGAAAAAGCGTCGGAGTGTGATTTGCGACGGGCATGCAAACAATGGTGGGAGGGGACACGGTTTGCTGCTACAGGTTTGTCATTGTTGGCTTAGTCAGCTTCGGATTTTCTGACAGGAGACCGAATTCCGGTGGTTTTTCCTGGTAGCAGCAACTGGCTCGGATTTCAGGTGCTTCGTGGTGTATTTCCGAGGTTACTCCTTGTGGTACTCGGCCGTCTTGCGGTTGTTCTGCCAGGCTCGGGTCAGGACTTTGCCTACGGCTCGACAGGGGTATAAGACGCAGAATAGTCCGCCAGCCGTGTCCCATTATCGGGTAACTCGGCTGAAGAGCCGCCGGGTTCACACAGAGTGAAGGGCTACGGGTAAAGTGCCCAGCACCTCCACCTCAACATACGATTACAGCTGAGCATGACCTGCAGTGTCCCAGAATAGTTAATATTGATAGAAGATAGGACTGGAACAAGGATCCGTGACAGTATAACAAAACTAGCAGAAGAGAATCTATCCTGACCACTGAAGAAGCTGCATTGCTTTAGTGGCATTCTGTCCGAATAAATCCTCTCCTTCGGGGTTTGGCGACTGCCGTGGACAAACTGAACTGAAATGGATGTGGGACTACTTTTCTGGTAATGAGCCACTGCAGACTGTTGCCACAAAGCGGCGTGAGCTGGGTACGTAACACACTCGGTGAAATGTCCGGACAGCTTGCGATTCGCGTAACGAGTGCGGATGAAACGTTTGTGTTGACGAAACGTGCGACAGACCAGCGGGATCAATACCAACCGCAACACCTGTGCTCCGTGAAAGTGCACGTCTACGCCAGAACAATTTCGGAAGCAGCACAGCATCACCTAAAGCATAGCACAGGAACTACCAGCTTGAAGGCAGCTCTTCGGTGCGCCGCACACCTGAGCTCCGTGAAAGTGCACTTCTACGCCGGAACAATTTGTAAGCAGCACAGCATCATTCAGCACGGCACGGGAACTACCAGCTTCAAGGCAGCCTTCCGGTGCGCCGCACAACCGAAGTGAGCCCTCGGTCATTTGATCGAAGCTGCACCGCGATTGCACACCGCCAAGCACGACTCACGCAATTTCCGTCGCTAAACTGTGTATCCAAATATATTGCACACGCTTCACTGCAAACCTCGAAGATTCCGATGGTCAACGAGAGCACAGAAACGTCGTCTTAAATTTTATCCTAGCGGTATCTGAATCAATCCAAGGTGCGAGCAACAGATTGTCTCTTCCGTGGCAATATCGCCGTCGGTCACCAGCGAAATGCACACCGTTTCTCCGTATTTTCACGTTATACCTACGTCAAACACCACGCTGAACTCTGAACTCGCTTTCGACCGGCCTCATATGACGGCTTCCGCGTCTGAAATCAACTCGCCGAGACGAACGACAACCAACAAAGCATCCGACAAGCTCCGGCCCAGCTGGGGCCAGCCGCTGCATGGGCGCTGCCATCTTTCCTCTGACGTCACGTATTTGGTTTGGTCATGTGACGTGTGGTCAAATTTGCGTACAATGGCAGCCTCCTTATGGGGGTCACTTTCGAGTGCAGACCGGAACCCCGGTTTATCGCTCTAAGCCCCTCTACCTCGTTGGTTCATATGCTCCTCGAATATACCTCTCTCCCCTTCCCAACCACTCCTCCCCTCAAAAGAAAACACGCTTAGATAGCACCAACGCCATCTATTAGGAAACGCTGTAAACGCTTGGAGTTTGAGCGAGCGCCCACCAGATGGTGGCACGATTCAAGAGGTGGGTAGGGTAGGAAACTCAAACACTCCGCAGCACGCGTTTATCGCGGCACTTTCAAAACTGAGCGAACATTTTTGGTACACATAATAAAAGACGATACAGACAGGACAAACTTTCAACTTGTTGAAGTTGAAAAATTTTCCTGTCTGTACCGTCCCTTATGTGTCTCAACTTTCTGAAGGTTTAAAAGTACCAACACGCTCAAATAGTACAAGCGTATTTTAAAAGCGTATGGTTTGAACAAGCCTCCCATTTTAGACATATTGAATATCGGGCCAAGAAACTGGAAGGTTTCGATGTCTCAGTTTGGTTCTAAAGATCTTATAATTGTGAAGTTAAAGGGCCGAGGCAGGCGCGACAGCAACTCCGCTGACAAGCTCGGGGCGGAATTATCCCCACTTTAAACAGAGCCGACTAACCGGACTTGTAGATAACCCGTTACTTGTACGTAGTTACTTTTTGGTAACAAAGTAACGACCTAGTTACTCTCTAAAAGAAAGAACGAACGACGTTTTTTCTTTACATTTTGGTGAAGTAACAAGTAAGGATGTTTAGTTACTTCTGGAGGGGAACGTGCACAGCACAACTGTATCGAACCTAGTTCTCAACCCTGCTCGCGCCTGTAATTCATAAAAAGATGCGCACAAGGCATGTCAGCATCGAAAGAGTTATTTTCGAATGAACGTATTAAAAGAAAGGAATTATTAACGACGACCAATATCAAAAGCGGCTACTGCCTCATAAAGACGACGCAATCAGGGTAACGAGAAAATAGCCCGTTGCTTTCAAGCTTAGGTAAAAATTACGTTTCCTTTAAATGGCATTGACGACAACATGCTCAGGTCACTTTTCCGAGTGGGTAACGAGAAACGGTACTTGTTGTTGTCGGTGTCTCAGTGAGTAACGAGAAACGGTATTTCTTGTTGTCGGTGTGTTGCTTCTGATCTAAATATATGTATAGTTCGCCATTTTTTTTTATATCTTATGTCAGAAGGCCAGAATTGCGCCAAATGCTTTCTACCTTCAATTCATGCTTTGTACCTTTATTTGTTTATCTTTCTCTCTTTTTATTGTCACTTGGTTCAGTTGTACAACTAATCTTTGTATCACGTCCCCCTTATGTAATGCCCGAAAGAGCCTTTAGGGTTAAAATCAATAAAATCAATAAATAAAAATAAAACGTCCAGACGCAACCGACGCCACGAGCTAATGGAACCAGCAAGACTTATCATAACAGAAAAGTTCCAGTGACTTGCGTTTTTTTTTGTTTTTTTGTTTTTACGCTGCTGGATTGGTTGCATTAGCTCGTAGCGTTGTCTGCGTGTGGAGTTAGGCTGAAACGAAGTATAGTTAGTTTATGTCAGTAACGTGTACACGTCTGCGACTCACCTGTAGGGTCATCCACGTTCTCGTACCAGGCCTGCTTGGAAGTGCCCTGAGCCTCGAGGCGTCTTCGGTACCACTGCTTCCAAACAAGTGAGAGCGCCAGCACTACCACCGGTACCTGAAAAAAGTAAAAGAGGTCAATCTGATCGTTGTACTACAGATACCGCGCAACACTTGCATACATAATATGTCACTAAATTGCACATGAAGGGCTACGGCCCAACACCGACACCGAAAGCTGGCACCAAGAAACTTACAGCTTAAAGGTGGACACTATCTTAAAATTTAAATTTTTACTCATACTTTTGGTAAGTGATCTTATCAGCTTTTAAATATGCTGATGGATGCTGCCCGAATGTTTCACTCGTGTAACTATTTTTTCTCTGTATAATTAACGTTTTACTTGGCATATAAACTGCAGTTTTCCTAACTTTCAAACGCGCTCAGCTTTCCCCCCCCCCCCCCCCCCCCCCCCAGTTCCACCTTTTGACAACAAACCTCGGTTCAAGAAAACTATCCATTTATAATAATGGAGAATTGATGTGTTTAGCCCGTTTTAGAAGTTTCTGTACTGCAATTTTCAAAGAACACGGCTGTGAGCTTACTTTCTGCATTTTCGTGTTTTATTATTATTATTTTTTTTTTTTTGGGGGGGGGGGGGGGGGGGAGCTGCAGTATTTTTAATTTAAATCATGCAAAAATCTTTTTTGACATTTTTGTTTTTTACTAAAAATGGTCTAGTTTATGAAATTTCATTTCATTGCCGTTTGGCACGGGTGTTAAACTGCATGTTTCAACAAATAAACAGGGGGCAGTGTTTATTTTATGTATTTTTTTATATATACATATTTTATGGATAAAACTAGAAAATTAAAACATTGCGTGTCATTTTTTTCTTCCCCAACTATGAATATACGTTTTGCAAATTTCATACACATAAGAGAAACGGTGAAAAAATTCGCCTTCCCGACTAGCTGTACTACCTCAATTAAGAAACGTGGCGTGTGGCCTACGTCTACTCTTCTTGTGTTGTTTATTTTTTTCCTCGGCATTCTTACTGGCAATGAAGTAATATCATTTGCTCCGGAGCAACATTAAGATGGCCGAGTCTCACCACGCCCCGCATGCGTCAGCGACTAAAGTTGTACGATTGTATCAGACTGAGAACGTTGATGGCAGTTACCTCGAAGTGATTCAAATCTACACACAAAGACGGACAGAAAGATCACATCTTCAAGTCCGTCCCTGCATATAATTTCTTCCAGCTCAAGTTAAACGGCACTATTCATTACCAACGACGGGACTGATAAACTAAAGCATAAAGTGGATGATATCTTAGCCTTTCTTCAGTTATTCATCGCAGTCGTGGACTGGCTGGCCCAAAACCACACAGAAGACAAGACCTGGCGTGCGTCTATACTTCCGTGATTGTAACATATATATATCATATACAGCGGAAAGAGGAAGACAAGTAGAAAAGGGACATCTCTTCTACTTGTCCTCGTCTTTCTGCTATATATATATATATATATGTTGCGATTCTCAACCAATAAGCCCATCGGATGATCCCGTTTTCTTTCGTCAATGCAACCACCATCCCCGTCGTGCAGCTCCTCATAACAAGCGCGACGCTATGTGGAGAGCAAGTCGTCTGCTTTTTGCGCAGGAGTTGCGGTGACGTAAGAACGACGCCCAGCTTCTATTGGCTCAATTCTACCCACTAGCTCTACCCACTAGCTCAAGGCTAGTGGGTAGACCTCAGTGCTTGATGCCTTGAGGTCTACCCACTCTCTTTTTCAATCAACCAATAAGAGCTCGGCGTTCTGACATCATCGCAACCCCTTGTGCAAGACGCTCCGCGTAGCACGCAGCGAAGCCCAGACACACGCGTCTGCAGCGTTGCGCACGTCTCGTCTTCCAGGTGTTCATTGGCTGGGCCCTGGAACGCCCAGCCGTCATGGGCCCGCGCACACTGACCATGAGGAGGGCCATGATCCAGAAGGCGTAGTCGATGTGAGTCTTCTGCTGCGCCTCGGCGAGCGACGAGGCCGGCAGGGCGCCCCCGGAGAGCATGTCCGCTTCGTCCAGGAGCGACTCGGAAGAGTTGTCGATGAAGAGCGAGCAGTCCTCGTTGAGCAGGAATGGCTGGGCGATCATGGGACTCACGAAGGCTCCGATGCCGTAGAAGAAGTGCAGTGCCTGGAGCAAAAATAAGCGGGGGTGATGAACCTGAGTGATGTCTATATACGAGCCAGCAATGCATGACGCCCGCTCCCTTACACGTATATACCCCAGGCTGAGTGAGACACACCCGAAGAATGGACCGTCTTCAAAAGTCGATCAAGTATCATTGGCGGTTGCTGTTTCTTGTGCACGGAGTGTGTGATTGGGTCTGAGTCTTCGTCGAACGTTGACGCAAAACATGTTTTCGATACGAGCTGGGCCGATTTTACGCCGAATGATCGAGCAACTCTCGTGTCGCATATATGCTCGGAGCATCTGCCCAAACTATGGCGGGCTCGAATAACTGAGATGGCGCGCACTTTTGAAAAGGGTTTATTTTCTACGCATAGTACAGAACCTCACGCTAAACCCGTACCCACCCGGAAACCTTCCAGATATATGTAACACTCCCCTCTCTCTATATTAAGATGTTAGAGCATACCCGTTGCACAAAACGAACCTCGGCGGTAGTTTTGCTTGTAATGAACCAATGATAGTTACAAGCGAGGCTGTAATCGTTGCCCACACTGGCCTTCTCCTACAAATCACTGTAGCGAGCAAACGTACAATCAATGCACGTCACTATCCACTTTGTAACAAATGCATCTTAGTTATTGATATGAAATGCTTAGTGTAAGCAATATTAACACTTGTTACACTATAGTCATTGCTTACACTAACAAGCGTGTAACCAGCCATGACGGGACTTTCGAAAAATCATCACTCAATTTTGAGCGTTTTAGTGATGTGCCTTGTTTGGAATTTCAATATATTTCGTGCCCTTCGTTTTTGTGCAAAATATTGTTACGACACCGTGTCATTTTCGTCTCTTGATCTGTAAATGTCTGCAATCTGAAATAAAAGGAATTGAGCTCCGCGCTTTTCTGTAATGTAAGCTATCGTCCACGTAACAGAGACCATGATATGATACATTGAACATATACAGCTGTATTTCTTTAACCACCTCTACTCCAGACCACAAAGCATCACTATTTCCTGTTTTGTCACCGCTCGCACGTGCCATTTAGGTCATCTGTAAAGTTCCACCTGCATCCGCCCTCCCCCGTGCCACCCGCGTTGCCTACGCTTCGAACAAATAATAAATCACCACGGCCGCTTCATCACTGCCTCTTCACTACGGCCTGTCGCTTCACCAGGAGATACATGGAAACAGTGGTACAGCTAAGTTTCCCAACTTCGTCACTGGAGGATTGGCCCAGCGGTCACGAGCGACGTTTTTACGTTGAAGGGGCTTCGCACCGCTACTGCTCGTTCGCCGCCAGCCACTGTGGCTAAAGCCTTTTGATGTGGTTGCCATTGTTTTACAAGTAGCATCATATGCGCCACAGCAAGAGACCCGCGCTTTGTAAAGCCTCTGGAAGCAAATGGTGGCGCAGCCCTCGCTCGCTGCACGTGCTTCGCGCGTTTGCACATTAATGGTTCGGGACCTGCATAAAACGCGAAGTGTGAATTTTATCGAGGGGCTTTAACCATGGGCCTCAGGTCAGCGCTAGTCCAGCGCCACCAACCACAATTCTTCTCATTGTGACTGCTCTGAGAACTCTCGTTTTCCTCCGCAAATAGCCAACAGACTACTTCCAAAGAACTCGGCACGCAACGCTGCGCGCGTTGCATTATGGGACCCTCTTGGCCATGAAGAAAAATGATGTGGCTTTGGTTTCGATTGCCACGCTAACGCAGTAGTGAATCGCAGCGCTGGAAGAAAATAAAGTAAGCGCTCGCTTGCAATGTCCCCTTTCATCTTCGTGAGAGCCCCCGTTGAAACACGGGCCTCCAGTGGCCGTAAAAACGTGCATAGACTTAGCGAAAAGTAGGAGTACAGCCAGCAGTGTCCCATAGTTTGCGGCATGGCTACAACTCCAGAATGCAGCATGACCCTACAGGTTCACGGATCATTTAAGAAGCTTGGGGAACTGAGGAGACAATTTCAAGGATGATCGGTTCAGTATACTTCTTGTTTTATCTGCTATCGTAGTTCTGTGTTTATATGCGCACACGCTCTGGCACCGTCATAAGCCCCCCCCCCCCCCCCCCCCCTTTCCCGAAAAAAAAAAGAGAAAACAAAAACACGTGCCTCAGCATTTTATACGTACTGGCAGGTAACACCAAGGGTATATTTTTGGAAAGTCACATATCCGAAAATGCATGCACTGTACTTGGTCGTGACGGGATGTCTTTAAGTGAGATTAGAAAATCGAAACCAACCGAAACTTTTGACAATGGGATTCCACGATGCTTTGCGCGGCACTACGCCGCTAGGATCGCTTCAATTTGGCAAGACGTCTATACGGAGCGCAAGTTCGTCTGCTTCTTTTGCAGGGGTTCTGATGACGTCACAACGCTGAGCTCTGGTTGTTTCTGATTGAAGGATAGTGGGTAGACCTCAAAGCAAGCTGCCTTGAGATCTACCCCCTACCCTTAGATCAGAGCAAATCAGAGTTCGGCGTCACTCTGACGTCATCACAACCCCCCAAAAGAAGCAGACGAACTCTCGCTCCGGACTGGCAGGCCGTTTCCAGCGGAGCGAAAAAGAGAATCGAACAGACGTAGAATCACGCTTACCACCTAAAGAACAATTGGCCTGTGCCTTTCCCGCCTATACGTTCTCACTAGTGGATACATGCAGAGCCGCCCAACCTGCGTCAAAGTCTCCGTCAGCACATGTTGAAGCTTCTCACAACCAGCGCAACGCTAGCACGCGGCGACGCCAAGATGCACACGTCTGCTGCTTTGGGGCGGCTCTCGTCGAGCTTCGGCGCGTCTGCCGCTAGGGGCGGGTCAGAGTGTCCACTAATGATGACGTCACGCGCAGGCCTTGACTTCTAGGCGGGATTCTGGCACGTGCAGAGGATGTTCGTACCTGGAGGAAGGGGGACACGTCCTTGCCGTAGATGCGGATCATGTACACGTTGGAGACGGTGTCGATGCATCCCATGAAGAAGCCCATGATGGCCAAGACCACGGCGAGCATGGCGAGCACGTGGCAAACCGGAATGAGGGCCATCGTCAGCGCCATCCCCGCTGTGCCTAGCACCAGCGTCAGGTTGGGCGTGAGCCTGCACAGAAAGGGACACTTATCGTTTACTAATCTCAAATATGATAAAAAGAAAAAAGTTATGTCGAACTAGTCAAATAAGGCAAGCAAGCTACAGGGAGTATTCACTGGACGCCATATTTGAGGGCGATGTTTAAAGCGCATTCTCAGAACAAGCTCACATTAATTGGCGACGTGCGCGACCGAAAGCGTCGCTGTGGTCGGCCTTCCACGATTGGGCGAACGCTGACTATGACGTCGGAAAAGGGATTTATCATCGACGGAAATAAGAGGAATGAAAGAACTTTAATTTTGAAGGTGTTCACAGTGTTCCTTTGAGAGCGCAATGATTTCAAGCTTCCACCATGCTAATAACAAACACCATCGAACTTGTTGTTTGCAAGGTAATGACGTCACAAGGGGGAACCATAGGAGGGCGCCACCAAAAACATCTCGCCGCTAATAGCTTGCTAAGAAAGAAACTGAGAAAAATCGGCCAATCACTTTGCGAAGTTTTGTGTCTTTATGTTTGTATTTGTTTGTCTGCAGCCACAAAAGCAGGGGAGGTATTGGCGCTACTTGCCCAAGATCCAGTGATTTTAGGTGAAACGAAATGTAGTTTAGGTTCATGACGGACACGTCGAGACTCAGAAAAACTAGAGCAAAGAAGTTGCAGTTTATCTTTGCTTAAATTTCTTCTGAGCCTCATCGCGCCACGTAAAGCCAGGGTCACACTGCTCAGTACATCATACAAAAGACAGTCTGCTAACACCAGTCACCGCAATATCCGTGGTTCGAAGGCCGCGTGCCACGTTTTCTCCTTCAACTCGTTGCCATGCGCCATTCGAAGCACGGACCTCGCGGTGACTCGTTTTCGATTCTGTATGCAGACTGTCTTTTGTATGATGTTTAAGCACTGTGACCCCGGGCTTTCGAGAGAGGTAACTGAATGATCACATACCAGAACCCGAGGTACGTGCGGAATGACAACCGGCAAATCTAAGGTTTGTGTTCCAAGCAAATGCCACTTTTTTATTTGTTTGTTTTTTCTTTGTTCAGCAGGTTGATAAGGCATAGGGTTTGAAGATCATTTCCTCCGTGATAACAATAAAGGAAACTAGACGAAGCCCAGTGTGAACCAGATTAGTGTGGGTACACAGTCCTCGCATGATGCTTCACTATTATTGGAAAACATTAAAACAACATTAAAAAAAAATTAAGAGCACTTGAGTTCTCGTAAATATTGAGAAGAGCGTACGTTAACAGACGGTTATAATGTCAACAAGAATAGACGTTAACCTCTAACCCTGAAGGTAAGTACTAGAAAGTATAACTACAGAACTGGATAAACCATAACTACTGAAGAACATATAGAACAGGAGGCACTCAAAACAGAATTTTAAAAAAAATGCTTTAACATTAGCTAAAGAATACACAGAAAGAATAAAACACATGAAGGACGAACACAGACGCACACAGTTCTTTCAATGAAAGAACTGTGTGCATCTGTGTTCGTCCTTCATGTGTTTTATTCTTTCTGTGTATTCTGTAGTTTTCAACGCGCTCTGCTACGTGTAACATTAGCTAAAATTATCGAAGCATATTAGAAGCCTTGGGCGACCTGGAAATCCACGCGCATTCTTTTCAAATTACAGTTTCACACCGTACGTTTGTAAACCAAGGTAAACAATTAGGACGGTCAAGGTGCTAGTATTAAAACTGATCTTTGTATGAAAATTTGTCACGGACGGGCCACGAGCCAAAAGTGCGCCAATGACACAATCAGTCGCCCTACAACCCCAACTTCTCCGGTAATTCCGCGAATAATTCGGTGAAGGAACGAAAGGCTTGACCATGTACAAACGTCTACCAACATCTCCATTCGTGCTAATGAGCTATTTCCTAATTACATATATTAAACACCTTGACCACGTCGCTGGAAGACTGGTCAAATACACAGACCGGCGCACACGCTGGATCTGAACGGAATTGGACCGTAAACGACCATCACATATCTGACCCGTCCTCAATGATGGTAGCCGGTCAGGAGATGTCGTTGGTCAATCGTCGCGCCCGCTGGCATTTCCGGCGAAATGACATGGAAACACACATCTGTTTTCCTCTCACTCTCCCCCAGTTCCTCCTTGTTCCGTGTACCAGCGAAACAACTGCTTCAAACCGATGTCGCTTTGGCACAGAATTCTCAGTCTTTCTGGTTGTTACGGAACGCAGTGTGTCAGATCATTCTCCGCTTCCTAATGGAAGACACTGTCTTGGAGCTCTTTCCGAAGAAGAGCATTGCGGACCACATGTACCCTAGTGGACCATTCCCCGAATCGTTGCTTAGCTAACGGCGGGCTCTAACGAGTTCAGTTGGACGATGTAGAAAACTTAACACGTCGCTGTAAAACCGTAGTGTTGCTATCGTTAGTGAAAACTACGCTCGATAGAATGACTCGTATGTAGAAACCACGATGTGTTTAGCCAGTACGTCGTTCGGGTCTTATACAAGCGCTTACTTGTGGAGGTGAGTTGTGGATGAACGCACGAAAAAAGCTTGTTCGCCAGTATTCGTTAAAAAAGAAAAGATAATTACTCGTTAAAATAAAACCCTGTCTCTGTAAAAAAAAAAAGGTAAACATTGGCACCTGAAACTGCAAGCTGTGATTTTTGTTTTACGAAAACACATGGATACCGCATCGCAAATGTTTTGATGTCTCTTCATTTTACGGTGTAAAATATAAACGCTTTCCCAAGTCTATGAAAATTTAAACAAGCCTTCCCTGTTTTCGAATACCCACCTGCCATTGTTTTTGTTGTTGTTTTTATAGGCAATGGGTTTATTTACCCACTTTAGTGGACGCTTTGAAATATCACAGTATTAACATGTGATCGTTGACCACCTTGCAAAAAAAAAAGAAAAAAAAAAAAAAAAAAACCAGGAGTGCTAAAGCACGAATTATTTTACGAATTAGCAGACAGAACGTTACAAACGAAATATTTCAGGTATCATACTCCAGACTGCAAGCAATCAATTCAAGCATAATCACGTGTGTGAACTTTACATTACTGACTGCCTGCATAATTTTCCTTACTTTGAACACGACCTTTGATCGTGTGAACTGTAGGCATCCTTCTATCTTAAAAGGTTACTTTTTCGCCCTGCATCACGCCGCTTGCGCATCAGGGGCTTATTCACAAGCATTACAATCGAAGGAAAGGGTGCACAAACAAAACCACCACCCTGAAACCTAAAAAAGAAAGAGCATAATTGGGGTCGCGTACTCGCCCGAGGCGTCTAGCATTTCCTCGTTCTTTAGCGCGGTTCTGCTGTCCTATCAGATCATGCAAATTACGAGCGGCTGACCCCCATCGGGTCGTTACATAAAATACTCGGCATCGTATTACCGACGTGTCGGCACCATTGTACGAATGCCGTGCCTACGCTGCTGGTTGTATACCGGCATTATGCATGGAACCGGCTGACAGCTTCGCAAAAAAATATGCTTCGTTTTTGCAAACGCGTGCACTGCAGGGAATGCCCCTCCCCCCTCCCCCCCTCCCTCTCCCCTCCCCCCCCCCCCCCCCCCCCCAAAAAAAAAAACAATGTACAGTGTCTTATTTTAATAAAAAGTTATGGTTGATGTTCTGAAGTTTTCAATGGAAATATGGCGCTGAAAAAACGGAGCTGTCGAATACATGAAGTAGTATGGCGCGAATCACCGAAAATGGTTGAAAACGGGCCCCAATTTCGTATTGAAATTTTTAGAAAAAAAAAATAACTTTTTAATGAGATGGCGGTTAGTGCTGAAGCTTCGGTATTTGGTTCGGACCACTAGCGCTATATTTGAGCGGAGAATAAGCGTTCGACGATGATACGTAGTTTATTTGTGCGGGGAAAGAAAGAAACGCTCTAACTTTTTTTTCGGTTGACAGGCTGTATATGTTTACGCGATTGGAAGAAGGGTCTTTGACGGCCACCGTGTCTCTGCTCGTGCGGGCAAGCACGTTATATATGCAAGACTGAAAAAGCTACTAACACGCTCATGCTGTGCTTGCACGCGTAAAGCACCAGCCGAGTCAGCGTGCTTCCAACTGTCTACAGACGCTTTGCAGCCGCTGTGCATGGACGCCGCCATAACTGACCTTCAGTTTTTGTTTCCTCTTATATCGTTTCTTTCACTTCATCATTACCATGGCAGGCCAGGTTATTGCTATATTGGACTCAACTGTGTCCTTTTCTAAAGCATCAGCCTTTGTAGAGGATCGTCAACTACCGTTTCAGTTGCTCGGCATCTCGGTAAGACAAGAGAAGGTCAGCAATGGCGGCTGTAATTTGGCGCGTGTGTAAAGCGTCTATACCGAGATCGTCACTGTCGGCGGCATTGCACTGCTTTCCACGATTGGCCAGACTCTTATCTTGACATCTTTGGAGAGCTTAATTCCGCTTTCATCCACGGAAATAAGAGCAATGTCGGACTGCCCGCTTTGACGAAATTAATTTAAGAACGCGTACCTTCTACGCAGACCATCGAACATGTCGCTCGCAACTGATGATACGTATAGCCGGGATCTCAACTCGTAGCATCATGGCGAGGCAAATCCTGGTAATGGCGTCATAGACAGAAACCATCAAAACATGTCGTGCTAATCTAGACTACCGATTCCCCTAAAAAACAAGCTGTCAAGCGGGTTTCACATGCAGCGTAAAAACCCGTTGCTCTGGGGCAGGGGGCGCGAGCGCATCCGCAAGACGCGACCATGTTATGATGGCTGAACCATCCAGGTGGCTCTGTAACGTTCGATTTTGCACGTGTCACATTTGAATGCGAGCATCTGAAGATGCGCGATAACCACGGTGGCGATAACAAAACCTCTAAGAAAATAAAAATTAAAAAAAAGAGAATTATGCAGCTCACGGGCCGCAGCGTCCCATTAAACATTCCTTTCATCTTTGCCTTCATTCATAGCTTCCGCGAGCACGTGTGTTTCACTTTACATGATAGCGAAGCCGAAGCTACTCGCATAAGCACGTCCTCCTGAAAGATGCTCGCAGTGCACGAGCGCGCGTGCTTGACAGGGACGCTGAAAGCTCGCAGCTCGCTCTTGTAGCCTCTGCTACGCTGGCACTAAGAACAGAACGGAGTAGAAAAAAACTCTAGTGGAGAAGCGTGTTGACGCATGTTCGAAACGCGAGCCAAATGTTCTATTTTGCTCGCCAGGAGCGCTGCTCAAAACTCGAGAGCTACGGGCCTATAGAGCGGCTCGATTTCTGCCGTCGCGGCGCTCTGGCCAGCCGCAGGGGCTGAGCGGCACGATTCCACCAGGTTGGAAATTTTTCGCACCGGCAGAGTTGCAGCTTCCGCGCTGGCCAGTCACAGCGAGGCGGGAAATCATGTGACAGGAAGAGAAGCATTGCGGGAAAGCTGGCGCATAGGACGGCGGCGTTTTCACATTCTCGAAGCAGACGACGAGCAGAGACAGTACGCAAGCGACTGCTTTGCGGTTTCTTTTTTCTGGCGGGTTGAGCTTCTTTGCATTAGAAGTCGCGTCGGAAATGTTCAGGAGATTATGGAGGAGGGAGATTGCTGTCCCCTTCCTCAGAATCTATTTTCTCAATGAATTACGCGGCTCTTTTTTACTTTCCTCGCATGAGCACCTACTCTAGCGAGCGCAAGAGACGCTAATCGGAAGCGGCTTGTGCGAGCGCTAGTGTGAAAAACAAAAGAAGAAGAACTGAGCGACACTGACGCGTCTTTTCCAACACAGATCGTAACACCAGGTAAGACAAAATGTATAGCGCCCAGTTCAATGAACTGCTTATCAGAGAAGTGTCGAAGCGTCGGGTTCCTTGGGACGCGCAACTTAAAGAACTTAGGAACAATGGGACCAAAGAGAAACTCAGGGAAGATGTGACTGAGGCCGTGAAAGTGATGATTAAGACCGGTAGGGGGGAAACCACAAAATTATTACGGGTCCAGGAGGTTCGGGTCGGCCCACAGGGGTCTTTACATCCGAGGAAGGCGCTGCCCATGAGGCTGCCGAGGATGATTTGAGGTTTCATCTTCCGCAACAACGAAGTTTAAAAAAAAAAAAAGGCATAAACCAATAAGACTAGGGTGTATTTCGCGACCGGTCGTGGTCTATTTAGTATATTAAACGCTTTTGTTTTTTATTAAGGTGAAATTAAAGGGAAAACTGAAAACTAAGGCATTAAAATCGTTGTTAGAAGCCTCTGGAACCGACTGTGCGCATCTGCTTCCTGCGAGCAACATTGGCCATCGTAACGGCAGAAAACGTTCATGTGAAATGAAACCTCGCGATCCGTGCCCCTGCGCCGCTAGCTGCAGCGATTTCGGCGGCGAAATCGCTGCATATGAAACCCGCTTCAGGTATAATTCGCCACTAGGCACCTTCAGACATGGCCACTCTATTACTCATAATCATAAGCTAGTACAGTGTACAAGAATAACGGGTAATGTTGGGACCGAAGCGGCTCGCTCGAGTCGCGTGGTGTAAATCGCGACTGGTGTCGACGTCGGCGCATCGCTGGTAAGGGTCAGTAGGGCGGTATTTGCGCGCCTGCGCCGTGCGCACAGTGCGCACGTGCAGTGATTTTCTACCTTTCAACTATCCAGACGACTTCAGAGCCGCGATTGTTGCATACATGCGCAGCTTCACGAGCTCCGATTGCAGAGCCGCGCCGGTCGAGACACCTACCCCGTATTCTAGTACACTAATTCTGGGTAGGGTGCCTTCATGTGCGCTGCGCTTGGTGTGATGACATCTAGCCATTTTGTTTCGAGCGCTCTTTTTTCTTTTCTTTTTTTCTGAAGCGCGTGATAAAAGCGTGTTTTTCCACGCGGTCGTGGCGCTGACTGTGCTATGGCGATATTTTGGTTCCTGCGATTTCTTTGTATTTTTTTTTCTGTGAGCGCGTGCTGTCGACATCGGGTAGTACAAACTGCAGTGTACTAGTAGTTCAAACGATGGCATCACCATAACCAGGACGACATTGAGACACTCCAATTCTGGGTGGGGTCCTGGCTCAGAAAACGTGCTTTGCACCGGACACTGTTAGATTTCGGCAATTTCCGCCACTGTAAACATTGATCCCAATCTCGAACCCGAATATTCGCGAAGGCTCAATTTTTTACCGAGTACAAGTCGGCCTGTGACGCCTGCCGCACTCGGATATAACGCGCATGGCACTCCTTAGAGCCGGGCATATATTGCAATAAAGTCCGAAAAAAAAAAAGGCGATAAAAGAGTTTTTGTGTATCTAGAAATTTCAGCAAACATCATATGACCAACCCTCTGCTCTCGCGTTCTACTTCTTTCGTGTCCCGCTATGCGATACACAATTAGTATATCGCCTATAGTAGTGCGCAGTAACGTTCCATCGTAAACCTCTTAAAAATGCAGAACAGACAGACGCGGTTCATCATCTCGGTCCAGCAGCCATCCGAAGTAAATTACGTTAAGCGCACTTCTCGACCCTCCGAGGCCCCCATTGGTTGATTCGTCATACTCCATTTCACATTAAGTTTGACCACAACCAATGACTACAATCCGATGGAGCCAATCATGCGGCGGCAAAACTGCCTCGTCATATCGCTCTAATCGTTTTCGTGCACCTGCCATAATCGGCCGCACCAATAACGTATGCGCAGCGCAAGTTCGTCTGCTTCTTCTGGGGACGGCAGAAAGACGCAGAGCTCTGATTGGTTCTGAATGAAGGATAGAGGGTAGACCTCAAGGCAGCTTGCTTTGAGGTCTACCCACTATCCTACGATCAAAGCCAATCAGCAATCGTCTCCGTTCTGATGTCACCGGAACCCCTGTGCAAGAAGCAGACGACTTGCTCTCCACATAGGGAAAAAAAAGCGCAGGATCACGGCGCAATTAGTATGTGTGACATGGTTTAGCCGGGCTGACAGGAAGAGCACAAACACTTTTGGCGATTTTTTATTGTTTTTTTTTAGATCGCAGCGTTGGCTGTGGTCGAACCTCGTGTGAAGCGGTGTGTAGACAAAAGAGAGTGTATAGCCAGAGAAAGCACCCTATACTCGAACACGCAACACGGGCAGGTTGTCCATAGGGCAGAGGACGCCTTCTCAGGCGTTCGTCGAATTTCTCGACGCAGCCGCGCTTACATCATCACCCACCAGGAACTCCGCAAGTGGCAACACACTTCGAGAAAGCGAGCGAAAGAATAAGCTTGGCTTAGCCACGCAAAAGTCGTCCTGCGACCACACGCAAAACCCCGGAACCGCTTTGTCCGTCGTACCACGTGACGTAGCGGCTCCAGGACGGCACGACAAAGTCACGTGATGTAGCCGGCGACGTCACACGATTACACGGACGTACATATATACTCGCGAAAGCAGGTATACAGATGGGCACACAACGGCAGTCGACGTAATCTTGTAACGCGCCGGATAGGAAATTCCGAGGAGGGAACGTGCGCGCGCGCGCTGGGTGCAAGGTCGTTTGGGGTGGGAATCCCGCAGAGGAGAGGCATAGATCACTTTAATGGACTGCGCAATAGCGCAAACAGGAACAAAGAGAAATAAGAAAAGGCTGAGGCCTCGAACGAGCAAAGGTATAGTGCACTCCGCTACCATCCGTAACCGTTAGAAACCGCGCATCCCGGATTCCTACGAGGCGACGTCGCGGTCAGCCCAGATAGGGCAGCTTGACGTCAGCAGTCGTCCAGGACAAGAAAAGGCGCGTTGAAAGTCTCGCAATCCGAGCACCGCCGAATTAACGCGAGACTTGGCGGGCAGGCTGATGCGAAGCCGCATCCGGTCAAGGGCCCGACGGTCTTCGGCCTTGGGGACGCAGAAGTCAGCGGCGTAGTTGATGAAGAAATATCGCCAGGGTGTTAAGTTGGAACGCCACATCCCCGGTACGATTTCCTCCTCGCTACCGACCCTTCGGAATGCTGTGATTAGTGGCTTCATAATGGCATTGTCTGTAAGTGTCACGAAGAGAAAGTCTTTCGCGTTAGAAGAAGCTGCTCCCAACGTCTTATTGAGTCGGTTTAGCAGACAAATTTCAATCCGACGAAAGTTGTCCTTAATCCAGTCCGACCAATTGGATTCTTCCAATGACGAGATGAAAAGGGCCCTGGCAATGTTCGCTGCCATAAGTGGAATCAGAGTGGGTGAAACGTTTTTCTTTGTCACGAGCGAAGCCGATGCGACGGTACTTGAACTCATGTAAAGGGTACCAGGAGCCTCAGGAGAACGTTCCCAAGCTATGTCCATGCCGAAGCTTCGGTCGGAGTGGCGAGCATCGTAGTCCGACCCACTTTGTGAGGCCCAGTACTTTGCGAGCGAAGAATTGAGGAGATAAGTGTAATCCTTAAGAGCTGTTGTCGGCTCAAACGAGACATCGGCCTTTGGGTAATAAAAAGCAATGTCCTCCAGCGGCTCGCGACCACCTAAGAAGTCCACACGTAGAGACTTGAGTCTCTTCACTGTGCTGGATACGTCGGCGCTTTTCATCCAGGCCGTGCCTTCCCGAAACGAGTGGACCATGGCAGAAACCATGTCTCTGATCAGGACGTTCCACTGACGGTCCAAGTCCCCTGTCTCCCTTACGATAGTTCGTAAAATCCACCGTACGCCGTGTGGAAACAACTTCTCAGCCAGGTGGAAACAGGTCTGGTGTCTTGAGTCCAGGTAGGTCTTATGATCCGGATGATTCATTTGGGCTAGTTCTCGAGGTAGGGAGTTTTTCGGTAGAAATGGGGATGCCATGATCACAACCCAAACTCCAATGAAGTTTAGGAATGTTCGCGGCGTGGGCTTGCGAAGAACGGTCGAGAGACGAGAGAAGTACGACGGGTTAAGTATCGCAACCTCCCTGGCTTCTTGTCGTAGATGCCATATGTACACGTCCAGACGAAGCCGAGGCAACATTGGTATTTGCGTGACGGGGACGATCATGTCACGACTCCAGACTTGTTTTCTCGGGGGCCGAGAAGCATCGAAGAGGTCTTCTTCCAGTTCAACGATCTCTTGGGTGAGAGTGTTGCTCTTCCGGATAGACTTCCAAAGGATCAAAACTCGTCTTATCACCTCTCTGTACGGCGAAGACTTTGCGTCTTTCTGCATTTCGTACCGTACGAAGAGGAAGTTTCTCGGCGCATCTAGGTGAGGGATATAATCGCCGCTTTCCGCTCTCTTGCGAAGAGCGACGTGGACGAAAGGAAAAATAGCCAGTTGGCGGCCAACCAATTTCAAGACGTCGTCCAGATGGAACGGCGGAGGCGGCGGCACGAGGTACGGCCAATCATCGAGTCCCACGTCTCTAAGTAAGGCTCTTATTTGGTCCCACGGAGCCAAGCCTCCCAGATTAGCACCACTGAGGCAGCTTGTCAGGAATAAGCTGGCATGATCAAGGAAGTTTAGCCGGCCTCTGCTACGGTTGTGTCGTACAGCATGTTCATGCTCCCTGAGGAACTGGGTGACCTTCATAATGATGTAAGCGTGGCCGGCTGCCCTGTAAGGCAACTCCCCATCTGATTCCCAGCTTTCAGAACAGACGTAAGAGTAGAAGTCCTCGCACGGATCTACATTAAGATTTAACTTCGTATCCATCACGCGGCGCTGCCAGCGACAGGCAGCAGTGCTGCAGTGGAAATAGCTGTAAACTTCGTCAACCGATGTCGATGAACTTTCCTCGTACTCAGTAGCTCCGTGGTTGGACTTATTGAGGACCGAAAACCACGAGCGTTTAACCCCAATGCCCTCCTGCGGCCGTTTGGACTCTGCTGCAGTGTCCTTAAGTGGCCCTGCGAAGAAGGACGATTGTATTATAACGTAAAGAATGGCGGTTCCAAGGAGACCTCCCATTGTAACGAGGAAGAACTGCTTATTTATAGCCTTGATGACCCCACGTTTTTGTCCCCTGTCCTCGTTACTCAGTTCACTCCGTTCCAAGATGGCACCGGTCGAACCGGGTGTCCAATCAGGGTCGTAATCGTCTTTAACGTCTGAAGTATCGTCCTCTAAGACGTCCTTGGGCACCGTTTTGCCTCTGGAGACGCCTTGACTCTGTGCCTTCTTATTCGAGACATCTGAAATATTCCAGTCCGAAATGTTCGTGGGGAGTCTCCTTCGCCTTGGGACGATTCTGTCCGGTGGTTTCCTGCTGGAGATGTTTTTGAGAACGTTGGTAGTTTTCTTCGCTGCTGTATTTTTGGTGGGTTTCCATTTCTTCGCCCTGTCCTCTGCGCCAATCTTTTTGTTGACGAAGGTGGTCCGCTTGGCTGGGGACGGCTCACCTGAGATTAAGATTGACTCGTTCACATTTCTCCGGGCGTTTCTTGCCAACGATTTGCCGGGAACGACGAACCGCGAGTTGCTCGTAGCAGAAGCATTTGGAAAGAGCGCCGATTCGAGAAGAGGCCTAGGCTTGGTGACGCTTCTTCTGAGGTACGTGAGGTCGTCAGGGTCTCCAGGAACCACTCGCTTTTTCACGAGCTCCAAAAGCGGATCATTCTGGGGCGTTCGTGGTTTCTCAACGAACTGCAAGTAGGAAATGTTCACTATAAGCGCACTTTCTTATTGTACTTTAAGGTTGACTCCTATTAAAGGCAAGACAGCACTTCCAAACGCACCCACAAAAATTCCAAAGTGTTCTAAAATTGTATTCATGACAGTCACAACCCTCTCTTTAGGGTTCGGGACAGAGCTATTACGTGACAGTTGAGACGGACTGAAAACATTTCTGTCAATAATCAAACACGGTTTAGCTTAAAGCTTGTCTGATACGTTGAAAAGTTGTCAAGTTAATCTAATTGGTGCATGTTGCATGCGTAGTTCGTGTAGCTAACGTGATATAAATTAAACTTGCACCGCACGGCATATCAATCAAACGAACCCACACATATATGTTGCATCGAAGGGGACCTCAAAGCATTAGATGATGATCATGATGATGCCAGCGCTCTGTAACCCCCTTCTCACACCTCTTTTACTGGTCTGCTCTTGGATGCCCCCTTGAAGCTCTGAACTGAGCATCATTACATATGTTTTCTCTCTCTTTTTCTCTCTTTACTTCTCTCTCTTGAACAAAAACAAGCTTATGGGCCCGAGATATTAGGTTTAGAAGGTTCCCCCATCGTACGAGGCAATAGCTTTGCCCTTGCTCGCGCGGATTCGCTGTGCTCCATGTGAAAACTCATTTGCATAACAGCGCTGAACAACTACGTTGTACTACGACCGCGTGTCACAAAGTATGTTGCACGGCACGAGTGTGGACTCTGAGCACTCGGCGTATCCATTGATGTACAAAATAAACCTTTTTCTTTTTAGAAATAACCGGTTCGAGATGTTTGGGCAGTGAACGGGCATGTACGCCATGAGCGCTGGCATGAGCCTCTCGCTTGAATACATATCATGGTCGCTAATGAGTCCATGAAACGCAAACATGTGTTCTCACACCGGAGTCTCAGGAACCTTGATTTCCGAAGAGGTGAATTTGGTCAGTGCGCCTCCCAGGGCTAAAGCTCTTGCAGCATAAAATTGGCAGCGACCTTTACCATCAAATTCCTCAAATGCATAAAATGCGGTATTTAAGAAGTGATCATTTAAACTTGTTAACAAAACTATATACAGTCTTACTTAGCATGGGTCACGTTTCATAAATATATGTATATAAAAAATAAAGGTCAGATGGCGTCGGGTCACGTGACGCAGATATTCCCGATAAATTTAGGGGGGAAATAGAACACCAATTTTCCTGCCAAATTTAGCGGGAAAATCGAATTGCTGTATAGGTCATGTGACGTCATTTTTTTCCGCTAAATTTATGGGGTAAACTAAATTGGTATGTGGGTCCTGTGACGTCAGGTTACGTGACATCATATTTCCCGCTACATTAAAGACCGACGACCAGTTCGCGCTTTCCACTTTTCCCTCGCTTCCTCCTCTACCCCCTTCTACATTGTCCACCGTTGCCTGTTTCCTCCTTCCCCTTGGCGAGGGGGATCATCTGCCTTGCAGAATCTCGAGTCCGGTCGTCGGCCTTTAAGCGGGAAATAGACGGACGGACAAACGGGAGGACAACATTTTAGAATGGAGGGTAAGTCAAAAAGTATTTAATGATTTAACATGAACAGCACGATGACATTGTCCGATTGAAGCGCGTTGTTCACAGCGCATGCTCAAAACGGACTTTCGCTCATCGCCTACAGGGTCGTTATGCTGTTAAATGCGCGCACTGAAAGCGTAAGCGCGCTGTCAGGGCGCGCTCAGTAGCAACAGACTGAACTAAAGCCGCAAATGAATGCTATGGGCCAACGCGCTATTTACAAACAAGCCCAGACGAGGTGTGGGCAAACGCGCACTTCCCACACGAGGTGAATGCACTGAGCGTGCGCAGAAACAAAATTCGCGTTCTGCGCATGCGCGTGCGCCCTGCCAATAGCAGCGCCACCACAGCGGCGTGACATCATGGCCGCGCGTCGGTGCATACATGGCCAGCCTGAAGGCCGGTTCAAACACCTGCGTATGACTGCGTTAAGACCGCCTGCGTCGAGCTGTTGCTATGGCGACATCTACGACGGGCCAATGGGGAAGTGCTGTGCAGCACGACGCAACGCAGTGCAACGCGGTCGACCGTTGACGCAACTGTGTGAATGGGCCTTTACGGAATTAAGGTGCCTGCAGTGTATTCTATGGAATACGTATACGTTTTGAATCACGTTGTCAAGATGGAGTTTCACCATACTGTGTGGAACACGCAGTTTTGAAGCGAAAATATAGATGGCACTTTAAACGACGGGAGACGGACTGAAGGAAGTGAGGGGATAGGGGGGGAGGGGGGGAAGGGGGGAGGTACTCTCTTACGCGGGAGGTCTACAGCTGAGGTAATCTAATAACGTTGCACATGGCTTGCACTAACGTCACTTCAGCGGCCAGTGTAAATGATTATTATGGCGGCACGCGTATGTCATCCAGCATGCATTTCGCACCAACGAATTTGTTTTTCTCCGCAAGGGAAAGGAGGAAGGACCACTGGTACTGTGTGATACCACGGGTGAGCCGTCTGTAGCAGGTTAATATTAGCAGGACAATCACCTCTCCCAAAGCCATATGCTCACCATGATTAGTGGTTTTCACCTATCTAATCGTCTCTTCTACGGCGTTTGCTTTACTAAATTAGGAATAATGGAGGGCTTTTTGGGACAGGCTGTTTGTCTAACGGGGGCTTTGTTCGCAAACATTTGGGGTCACCATAGCTGACTGCAGCGTCACATGTAACTCCACCGTGAGCCTCGCGCCTCAACGCTCGAACATCCCAACGAAAAGAAGCCGCAGAAACCTACGATCATATCGTTCGGTGGTTCCAGCTCGTCAATGATCCGAACTCCGAAGTCGCTGAAAACCTCGAAGTCATCTGCTGCGTCCTTCTTCGACCCTCCCTCGCTCCGCGAGCTTTTTGCCAGCAAGTCGTCGTAATCCTCCTGGATGGAAGCGTCGGACCCCATAATCGAACTCTTGCTGGCACCGTCAGGAGGTCGGGGGTAGGAGACCTCTTCGTCGCGAAGGCCGCGGCTACCAGATGACTCGAGGGGAGGGGCACGAAGGTACGAGAAGTCGGCAGGATCCTCGTTGAACGTACTCCATTGCGGTGTCGACGTCGCGTCCATTGATGGAGTCATTTGGGCTTCCGAATGCGAGTCCTCAAGGTTCTTCTTGCCGAAGACGCGTGCCAAAGAAGCGGTCGCCAATGCGCGAGGTCACTGGGTGTTCTCTTCCTCTTTGGTCTCGCGCCAGAGAAGCGAGGAATTGCAAGAAAAACTAACTTCAATCCGCATTTAGGTTATTTCTGGAAACGCGTTGGGCGTCGAGTTTTCAGCGAGGATTAAGCGTTGGGAAGCTTGCGTGCCAGACACGTTTTCATCACGGTTTCTTAGGCCACTGTGACATAAAACGAAACAAAGAAATGTTGCCGCACTTAAAAATCATCTTACCTGCGGAAAGGAGCCCAGCCAAGGCCCAGCTGAGCAGCACGAGCAGGGTACATCACATCGGGAATAACCTCGAGCTTTTGTGTCCCACGTGGCAGAGTCATTCATTATTTAAATGCTAAAAATTATGAATTTTGTTTTTGCTTTGAGTATTTTTTTTTTAATTTTATTCGTGTTACTTGTTGCATGGCATGCATATCTACATTTCTTGTTTCTTTGTTAAAAAGGCCCACCTGCTCGCGCCAGAAATGTGGCCTGCAGTATTGTGCTATAAAAAAATTTCAGAAGCAGCTATACTTCGTTTCACCTTATGTTGTACCGCAGCGAAGTCTACAAGCGCGAGCTCATAGGGTTGGCAGCTGCTCTTAAGTCACGAGAGCTTGTGCCGCCAAGATGTGCCCCAGAGCAAGGAGCTCGCGCTTGTAGCCTTTCCTGCGGTACATAATAAGGTGAAACAGAGTATAATAATGCACAGTTTTGATGGGCGCTCAAAATGCGCAAGCGCAAGTGCGACTCTGTTCAGCCTGAAGCTGACACTCCAGCCAAAGCTACAAACGCGATTTAGCCCGCGCTGGTGGCTTTGAGACGTACATTTCAAGCGCGAGAGATCGCTCGGTCTCAAAACAGCGACCTCGTGCTCTCGTGATAGTGGCATTGACTGCAGTTTCAGCTTAAGGGTGAACGGATAATAGACGCCTTGCAGCAGCTGTGCATGGGCGCCGCCATAAGCGACCTCTAGTTTTTGTTTCCTCTTATTCCGTTCGCTTCACTTCATCATTGCCACAGCAGGACAGGTTACTGCAACTTTAGGTGCTACTGTCTCCCTGTCCCTAGCATAGGCCTTTGGGGGGGCTTGTCAACGCCCGCTTCCGTGGCTCGGCATCTCGGTAAGACAAGAGAAGGTCGGCTATGGCGGCTCAATCTGGCACGTGTTTAAAGGGATGCTGAACCAAACATCTCAGTGTCTATATTAAGTGGCGCACTATCTTTCCATGAGTCAGCAGCCGCCGGTGTGAGCGAGCACACGCAACGGAATTGACGCCATCATATCCCCCATTCAAGCTTATTAGGCGCGAATGGGGGATATGATGCCATCGAGGGGCTTTGAAGCCGATTGTGCGCTACTGGCAGATTGACTGGACGCGAGTTTGAAATGAATGATTACGCAGGTCTTGCGTTCAATTTCTGGCTCGCGTCGTGCTAACGACTTGAATGGCCCAAAAGATCGGCTCAGGAGCACCTTCAGCTTCTTCATTCATCAGTAAACAGAAGGCCGCCATTAGTAGGGCACATATGCCATTTTTAGATGACGATAGTGATCAAAATGGCCAGACTGAATTTCGGAAAGGGTCTGTAGCTTTGAATATAGCTTTGACTGCGTATACCACAGAAAGTTGTCCGCGACCATAAAAAATTTAAAGCTCACGTTCAAAAGCATCTACAAACGGTTATGAAAGTAAAATATGATGAAAAGAAACTCGTGCAAAGATGCACGAATTAAGTTACTTGTTTCTGCAATCATAAAACACGTTTAAACTTGAATTTCAAAATAATATTTCATGATCTGTTAAACACCATGTATGCTTGAAACACGCAGTCATCGTGCGCAGCTTGGATTTCACTTGTGCTCCTTCTGAGTTTACAAGCATAATGTAAACTAAAGAGCCCCGTAAAAACGGTGTCAGGCCGATCCACCTCGTCTCGGCGAATAATAGGCTATAGTTCCCCGCAGTGTCTCGATAGTAATCAAGATCGAAGACATGCTTTCCAGTTCAACGGCACTGAGCGCACCTAATTACTTATTCACATCCGCGCCGGCTCAAAGGAACTCATGGGAACTGCTTTAGATCGTTGCAGTTAGCACCCCGCGTTAAAGAACACACGCAAGTCAGCACGTCGAATCACGAAGCTGCGTCACTGCTCTCTTCAACGATGTTTGAAAACTAAACTGCTGAGAGTATCTTATGTTGTTACAATCAAACAGCGATAGAGCACTGAACTGATAAACCAATCTCTTAGCTAAAGCGCTGAGATGCGATGCTGTAATGATGTGCGTGTGTGTCCTGTGCCCCTTGACGACGCCCTGCTGGGGCAATGTTAAATAAAACATCTTTTTTTTTTTCAGACGCTACCATATATATTTAGGTCCTCAAACATTAATTCATCTTATAGTCACTGACGTCTTAAGAAACACAGGGCATGGGCTGTTATGTTCGCGCGCATTTCTTTGTGATTGGTTCTTGGGTGTTCTCAGCGGCGAATGCCGGGCTCCCATTGGTTGTAAGATGATGATATGATTCTCGGGCCTCACCACGCCCAGTGGACTGTATAGTTCCGCCAGACCATAACTGTGACACAGTGGCCACGAAACGGAAATTTTCCTATCTGGGGATAATATCATACAAGAGCTGTACTGCATACTCGTGTATGACAAACATTCGGTTAAGCTAAAGCTTTCCATAATCGCCGTTTATACTATTCTTTTTTACCGTTTTTTCTTTTCTTCTTCAAGTCTGTTTGCCAATGAGAACGCATCATTACCTGATCAGAATGACGGAGAACAAATCAGAAAGCGAGCCCAAGAAGCCGCGCTCTGGATTAAGCCGCACAGGTGACCATACACACACACACACAAACACACAGGCGAAACAATCAATACTCCCCCCAACGTCCCAACACCAATCAAACGCCTAATAGCTTCCGAGCGGCGTCACGTGTCATCGGACAAAAATAACCACGAAGCGTCAGTCGCCATTACAACAGCCAGCTGTCTGCTCTTGCAAACGGGAAAGAGAG
The DNA here is from genome assembly GCF_016920785.2 of Ixodes scapularis. Taxonomy (NCBI): domain Eukaryota; kingdom Metazoa; phylum Arthropoda; class Arachnida; order Ixodida; family Ixodidae; genus Ixodes; species Ixodes scapularis. Next base: position 102,692,043 of record NW_024609883.1, on the reverse strand, counting down.
CCTAGGCGACGCGACGCTTTTTATAGGACAGCCCCAGTTACGGTCACAAGGCATCGTCAACAAGAAGATATATGTATACAACGACAGCGCCTAGCCAACACAACGACCAAAACAACCAAGAAACCACGTCGTCGAAGCGGCAAGCCAGAGAGGCACGCAATCACCTCCGCTGTCGGACGCTAGCATAAACTTCCTGGATGATGACATACCGCAGGGTCAGCCCTCGTCTTGCACTATACGTCCATCCAACACAGAGGAGCTTAAGCGAGCCTCGGCTATTTCCGGTCGAATTACGCCATGTCCAACAAGTCCGCGAGTCCATTACTTGGGCCTTCTACGATTATTGTTTCTATGATGCTTGACGTCGTGTTACAGTGAATTCATTCCCCCCAGGGTGGTCCATTGTCTAAGTTCACTTAAGGATTGCTGACCCCCCCCCACCTTTCTTGAACTGGAACTGGGCTACGCAGTGCTGAAGCCAATTCATCTACGTTCGCTCATTGTCTTATAGGTGTCTAAACACTCGTTCGTGATGCTGAGACGTTGTGGTGGCGGGGCAACGGTCAGTCACTAAATGGCGTGCGCTATTTTTGTTTCTTTTTTGGACACCGTTACTCCGCTTTCGATGATGGTGCATTCTTCGTGATGTTCCATTGTTAATACTTCTTTTTCTTAGAGCTACGGCGACCCCCGCCGACACCAACTGCGAGCGTTGCTAGTCTCATTTCTCACGGTAGGTAAAAGGTTCACACGGCCGGACATTGCACGAGGTTCTACTCGCTTCTATGTTCACTGTTTTGTCCAGGCCACTCTTTCGTGTAATAAAAGCTTCTTTTAAGTAGCCGTCCAGGACAGATATTGCGGAAGTCACACAGGTCATCCAGGAGGCATATGTCGCAAGGTACTAAAAGTGTGACCTATAGCTATGATTTATGGCAACATTACGTGAAAGGAGGAGTGCAAAGGTTGCAGAGAGCGCCCTTTCACTATGATTGTAAAGTCACGCGGCCATCTTTTCATTGCTACTAACGAGATTACAGTCCTAGCCGATACGGACGCTATAGGACAAAGCAAGACGCAAGGGGCATGAACGTAATTTTCCGCGTCGTGCGTGTCTTAATCTGCATGTTTCTTAACTGTATACAGAACAACTAAACTCTCTGACGTCACTCCATTGCGGTGTCGCTGATGTTGGCATTGCGCATGTGCAGACGCTTTGTCTCGCATGACCCTGCGCAGTGGGCACACCTGGTATGGGCAAACGCGGACCTGTTTATAAACAGCGTGTTAACGTACAGGAAACCCTAACGTTGTTGCTCCATTTTTTTGTTTTTGTTTTGATAAAGTGAGCCAAGATGATCGCAGATATCACCGGTTGCAGCTCCAAGCTCGAGACAGCAGACTCTCATTCGCGAGCTACAATGCAAAGGAGAGCAACATCCCACATCGAAACGACCCGTTGTCAACACCCCAAGACCGCAGACGCGTCCACATTAGAACATCCTACGTGATCTGACAGCTCACGGAGTCGAGAAAGCGACGAAGACGACTCCGACGCCACAGTGTCACACCCATTCCAGTGCAGCCCACGCGCTCTTCAGCGTAGAGTGTATACCATCATCGCTCCTGCAGGTATACAGATGCGACGACTTCCCCGTCTCAGCGTCTGTGAATGCCAACCGCACGGCCCAAGAAAAAAAAATGCGTCGACAGTCAAAGCCGAGAGAGTGGGCCGAGGAATTCGTCGTCGCTTATGCATGCACGACCAGGGTGGAACGCTCTTCCAGCCGCTTTTAATCTGCCCTGCAATGCCGCGCCACTTTCGAGCATGTACACTGCGAGACGCTGTCGGCGCGAACGAGCGATCGCCTGTTGTAAAGCGCGAAAGGCTCGCTAACGAATCATACCAATCCCAATATGTTTTCCGTTCGTGCTTTTCCCGCGAAATTTAGAGGGGATGTGACGTCACGTGTTCTGACGTCACGTGTTCTGACGTCACGTAACCTACGCGCCAGTTAAATGTCGCACGGTAAACTTAGCAGGAGAAATTGACCTTGTGGGACCAGAACACTAATGCAGGCGGTGGAAAGGTTTCGCTTCGAGCACTAACTTAAGTGGTAAAGTTTGGTGCCCGCTTATAGCTTTTAGAAGTAGAATGCGAAAATAACGCCGATGTCGTGTTCGCGCCGGCAGTGTTGCGAATGCAGTACGGACAGTGGTATGTAGAAGTACAGAAAGAGAATCCACAAAGGCACAACAAATATAAACACGCATAGCCTAAATAGTTATCCTGACTGTTGTTATTGTTTTGATGTGTATAATTTTATGAGGTTTGGCTGCTAATCAATGTTTCCCAAACTCTGCTACCCTGCGACCAACCAAAAATATATCATATCACCGTTATCACGTCGTCACCCGTCCATCCCTTTCCCCCTTTTTTTTTTTTTCCTCCCCATAGGATTCTCGCGATGCGACATGCTTTCGATTTCAGTGCATAAATATACACACACAAAATTGACCCTGTAATTTCATTTGAAAGTTAATATGGTCAGAGACAATCAACTGGGCTAGAAAGTATCGCAAAAAGGAAAGAAACGCAAGCAAGGAGTAATGACTGTTCCTAACGGCTACAATGATTAAAGTGAGCTTGTTTGTTAGAACTGAGTTTTTCAAAACGAGGGCAGAGTTTGACCACAGCAACTTAGTTCTGGTTCGATGATGAGCTGTGACCTGCGACGCGACCCCCTTCGGGGTGGCGACCCACGGTTTCGGAAACACTGGGCTACTTTGTATTGTTACACAAAAACGTATACAATCGCGGAAATGCCTAGGGAACAAAAAAGTTGCTCCAATTTTCTAACCGCGAAAATGAATCACGCCCAAATGTAGTGCCAGTCGTTAGGGCCACATATCATAACGTCAAAACTTACCATTATCTGCTTAAAATGTTGTGATTTTTCGAAAAGTTTCAGTGGGGAAATGGGTCCCGTTCCAGAGGTATAATTTATCTCGATGTATATGAGGCATCTATTCGCTATTTCCTTACTGAAAATTTCCGGAAATCACTTATACCGTTTTTAATCAGATAACAGTTAATTGAAAAGCTTTGGCATTTGGTCTGGACCACTACCGCTACGTCCAGACGAAGATTGAGTAGTTTATGTTTACCGTGAGAAAAACCAGGTTATCTTTCCATCCAAACACCCCGTACCCACGCATAAACAGATATAGTAACCGGAGTTTATCTTTTATATTATACTTAGTATGTTTCATTTAATAAGGTTTGGCCATTTTGTATACTCACCGAAAGACGGATACAATCGCTCGAATGCATGACCGGCGTACACTTAAACACGCTCGCACATCACCTCAACAGTGAAAACGCGCAGTCCCAAAATATCAGTCCTGCGCGCATTTTAAGCATTCGCACAATACCCGCACACGCAGACACACACACAGGCAAAGCCCCTGCCTACGAATCCCCAGGTGACTGGTTCAAATCCCGCCCAGGCCGAGGTGCTCGTGATCCGACGGTGGTTTATTGCCGATAAGGGGGCGCCGTGCGACCGAGCATTCTGTTGCCGCACGTCGAAAGAGCCCCAGGTGGTCTAAATTAATCCTCAGTCCTCTGCTGGGACGTGCCAGATGCCCTTCGTTGGTTTGACACGTAAAAAAGAAAACAAAAATGTGACTTTGATACACAAATGCACGGACAACAGAACGCCCACGCAGGCAGACGCGTGCATGCAAACACAACTGCCGCCGTACCACATGCACAAAACATATCTGCGCAAGCAAGCACGCACACAAATATGCACGTATACCGCTACAAGGTCACGAGCGGCCAGGCATACCCAAGTGCTTAGGCGCACTTGGGCATTCATGTGTGACAGATGTGCATGCGCACTCGTCAAACGAGAAAGTAAGGGTGACATATGTGCAGAATTCGATATTAGGGTCAGCGTATTCACTTAGTCGCGCATCTCTACTCTTCCTCCTGCGCCAGGGATTCGAGGAGCGAGGATCAAGATAGAAGGAACCTCTCAGGATTTCATTTTGTATTTATTTAAAATACTTCCGTGGTAACGCGTTAATGAGGTAATACCTTGAATTGGACCACGCGTCTAAGGGGCACTGACACCCCAACGGCTGTATTTGTTTTGCTGTCAAAAAGGATGCAAGTTGTAGTCATAGACACAGAAAAAAATACCAGAACGTGCGCGTGTCTTTTTATTCCCTTCTGTTTGTCTCCTCACCTCCTCGCTTGTTTTTATTCGTGTCGTAATCGATTATGAAATTTAGAAGCTTTGTAAACGGCATCTCTATAATATTTAATAACGACATTCGTAAAACATGTTTTTTAACGCAATTGCGAACGCACTCCCTCCTTTCTTTTTGAAATACCGAAAATCGGAGTCCAGACTGATGTCGCCTCCTGGATTAGTTTCCTCCCTCGGAAAACATGGTGGCGCTCGATGCATGTAGCACAGAGGATGATCGGTGAGTCGGGGGGGGGGGGGGGGGGGGGGGAATCGGACGAAGTTCTCTTATTTAGGTGCCCGACGACCTCTCAGACTTCGAAAGGGAAATCGTCAAACGGTCAAAACCACCGGGTGTGGTGTCAGCGTGCCGTAGTTTCGGTTGGGACTTCGCCGTGGCAGCCTTTCATGCAGAACCGGCGCGGCGTGGCCCCTCACGTCGCTCACAAAAGTACACTACGCGTTCTCTTCGACCTCACGCCGTTTCAAAGAATTCGAGATCGCTGACTCCACTCCGCTGACTGCACTGGCACGGATCGCGCGGGAACTTCAAATTCGGCTTTTGGAAATGGCTTTTTACTTTACAAAAACTCAGTTCCTAGGTTTCAAATTTTGAGGGTAATGTCCAGACATCGTTTTCAATCGTTTCGGATAATAAAAAAAAAAGATTTTGATTTGTCGGTGCTTCTTTAAGCCGGGGTCACACCGCTCATAATACAAAAAGACAGTGTGCAAACACGAGTCAGCGCAATATATATGTGGTTCAAATGCCCCGTGCCAAAAATTTCTCCTTGAACTCATTGCCCCGCGGCATTCGATGCACAGATCTCTCGGTGATTCGCGTTCGAATCTGTATGCAGACTGTCTTTTGTATGATGGTATGAGTCGTGTGACGACTGCTTGAGAGTGTACGACGGTGGCAAACGGAAGTGGTGCAAGGCCGATCGCTCTCACACTACGCGCGAAGCAGCGAGCAAAACGCTCATTTACGGCAGCTAATGACTGAACTCTTCAACGTCGCCAAAAGATCAGGCAGAAAAAAAAAACAGCCTTCTCATCTAAATTAAAAGGCCGGCCGACATGATTAATGCGCTCGGCGTCACGCCGCTATACATCACCATCAAATCCGATTTCGATATTATTTTCGGCGATTCGCACCGAATGAAAAAACAACAGACGCACAAGTTTCAATGACTGATTCTTCCCACGATCGGTTCAACCGCCGATGTTCAGCGCTTTTCCGTCGCGCGGACCTCGTCTCCCCACCCCCCATAAAACAAATAAACCGCCAAATCCAATCGAGCCTTCAAGACCCCCACCTCTAATCACGACTGGCCGTCTCCCATCATGCTAATGGCACCCATCATTCATTTATCGTCACGTTATAACGACCCTCTGGATCACGGCGGTGATCGGCGAGCGTCGAGGCAATACTACCACCAAAGAGACGAGGCCTCTCCCACTGACGTCATCACTAGTGGATCCACGCAGCGTCGCCAAGTCTGCTTCAGCGTCGACGCCGATGCGTCTGGCAACGTCTCACAACCAACACGCGGCGACGCTAAGACGGACGCGTTTGCTCTCTTTGCGTCACCTGCCGTCGAGCTTGGCGTGTTTGCCGCATGGGGACGGGTCGGGAGTCCACTAAAGATGACGTCATCGCGTAGGCCTTGTCTCGTAGGCGGTATTGGTCAAGGTCGTACCCGCGTGTCCAAGGTGAATGCATCTTCCATGGACGCCTCTCACCCTGACTTCTATGCCCGTTTAATTATACCCTTCGATGGCGCGTCACTCAGCTCCGAAGTTTGGTTCGGACGCCTATCGACACGCTAATGAACGCTCGATTGCCGAATTTATTAGCTAAAGAATGGCTTCGCCATCCTGTGGGAGCTGGCTACTTGGTGTCCTTGCCGGACGGCACTGGAAGTCTGCGGCTGAGAGTGTACACCTCCGCGTGCGGTCGGTCATGGGCAGGCTGCCGCAATGACGAGCCTCAGCTCACTCCCATCCCCATAGGGCGCACGTGGTAAAATCTGACGAGAGTAAGGTAGTCGCGTAAATATAGATTTTTTTTTTTTTTTTTTTTTTTTGTCATTTGGAACGATGGCGCGGCTAAATTAAGTGTCTTGGGAGCACGAGGGCACCAGCACTTTAAAAAAATAGGAGAAGTGTTTCGCTTTTCGCAGTTCATTTTGGTTGAAGGCCGGCAAAACGCGCTGTACCCGGACGGGAAGTCACCGGAAAGTTAGTAAAGAACCGGAAACTATAAAATAAGGAACTATAGATCTTGCACTGTATCCGAAAGAACCTTGGCGAGTGGCAGCGAGATTCGACACGGCCGCAACGTCGTGCGCAAACCCAAAATGTAAACACCTGACAGTTGTTTTTTTTTATATATTTTGTAGCGCCACAGAAAGGTAAATGGCCCGAGGCGACATCTAAGAAATACGACGATGACATAGAACGACTTCGTTTCCCGTGAGATGGAGAGCTTTGCTTTGTGCAGAATGGGTATTTGAAGAGAGTACGTATAATACGCGACGGCTGAAGTGAACTGTTGCTGATTATATCGATTCTTTTCGTGTACAGCTGATTAGTGAGTTGGAAATAACCTGTATTTGTCTGTGTGTGAATCATCAGAAGATAATCATATGCGCGCGCTATCGTCCACCCTCTAGAAATACATTTTTGTTGTCAATCTTCATGACGTGCTTAACTCAGCTTTAGTGCTGCGCTTTCCTTCCTCGCCTGTCATCCTTTTTGGCGATTTTAACTATCCATATTATCATGGAATTGCCCGCATGCTTTCTGCCGACCACTTTCATCAGAAGCGTCTGAATTTATAAATTTATGTAATGACTTCAACTTTACTCGATTAGTCACTCTCCCCACGAGAGTTACCGCTACCACAGCCACCTTGTTAGACCTCATCCTGGCAACATCTCCCGAGTCGATTTCTTCAGTAACAAATATGCAAGCTCTCATTGATCATCCTTTACTGCATTTTCTACTTAATGTTCCAACTAAAACCACCCGGAAGGATGCTTTAAACAGGGAGCTTTGTTTCTTGATGACTTGCCCAACTTTTTGGACCGCTCTGTAGATGAAAACTCGGAACTATTTAAAATGCAGGTAGTTAATCTTACGAACAAACATATTCCTTTACGAAATATTCCAGTTTTCTTGGAAACCCTTTGGGTTAATATTATGTAGAAAAGGATGTCTAATAAAAAAAAAGCGAAAATTTCGAACGGCTATGTTTTCCAATTCAGATGTTAAGTGGTCTGAGTATCATGACGCAGCCAAGGCCTATAAATGTGCCGCTGCTATTACAAAAGGCCGTTTATTTTTCAGTCACCTTGCCGTCCCTCGTAACCAATAACCCTAAACAGTTTTGGAATCTGATCAGTCATAATAAGAATCAAGCAATATCTCTGTCTAGTCCATCCGGCGAACTTGTGCCCCTTGATGACTGTGCAAATGTTTTTAATTCTGTTTTTTTTTTTATTCGTTCACTGATGCGTCTTTTTCTTTGATACCCCCCTTCCGGCAATATGACAACATTCCCATGTACCCCATTGTACTTGAGACCGGTGGCATTGTTAGCATAATTGCTAACTTAAAAGTGTCTTGTTCCGCAGGGTCTGACGACATTAACTCCAAATTTCTAAAAGGTATTAAGGAATATTCTTCTATCACACTTTGTAAGATATTCGAACAGTCTATTGCTCTTGGTTGTTTACCGGACGATTGTAAGGAGGGTAAGGTGGTGCCGATACATAAAACTGGCGACAGACATTCTCCCCTCAATTTTCGTCCCATTTCTCTAACAAGCATTCCATGCAAAATTCTTGAACACGTCATTTATTCACACCTGGTCAATTACCTTGAATCAAACTCTTTTTTTACTCACTGGCAACATGGCTTTCGTAAATCATTTTCAAGCGAGACGCAGCTTCTGACCTTCACTCATGATCTTCACCTCATTCTTGATCGCACTTCCAAAGTTGATTGCATCTTTCTTGACTTCTCAAAGGCATTCGATAAAGTATCTTATAAATTTCTACTTCATAAGCTTAGCAAACTAAAAATTGACCCTAAGGTACTTGCCTCGCTTCATTCCTTCTTAACTAATCGATCCCGATTCGTGTTCGCAAATAATACATCATCCACTCTGGCTACCGTTACGTCAGGGGTCCCTCAAGGCTCCGTATTAGGTCCCCTGCTTTTTCTTATGTTCATAGATGATTTACCTTCCTGTGTTTCATCTTCAATTAACCTTTTTGCTGATGATTGCGTTTTATACCGTGAAGTGACTAACGACTCCGATGTTTTTTGTCTTCAGTTTGACCTTAATCGTGTGTCAGAGTGGTGTTATTTATGGAAGATGAAACTTAATACGAAAAAATGTGAAGTAAGGACTGTTCCCCGACTTAACACCGACTCCTCTTGCTACTTCCTTAACAACACTTCTTTGGAACGAGTGTCATCTTATAAGTACTTAGGTGTTCATATTGCGTCCAATCTATCTTGGGAAACTCACTCAGTACATATCAAGTAACGTGAATCGTATACTACACTCCCAAGAAAAAAGGGTGTAAAAGGGTTATCGTTACACCCTTTGTCCCATATAATACACCCCAAAACTTAAATTCGACGTACAGCGCCCTACAGTCGAACAGACGGCACGAAATTTTACGAGGGGCTTGATAGCCGTGGGGTACAACTTATTAAATAGCTAAAGTACGTGTTACTGACTACAAAAAAAAATAATCGGAGTTTTCTTGCCCCTACTGTAAAAACTCGGTGTTTTCTTTTTTTTTTTTTTTTACGTGGTCTCTGATACGTACTTTAGCTATTTAAGAAGTTGTATCACACCGTTATCAAGCTCCTCGTAAAATTTGGGGCCGTCTGTTCGACTAAAGGGCTCAGTACGTCGAAATGAAGCTTTGGGGTGTATTATATGGGACAAAGGGTGTAACGATACACCATTTTACACCCTTTTTTCTTGAGAGTGTAGGCTTCCTGAAACTTATTCTCCGTCTGTCCCTCTATCTCTAAAACTCCTCCTATACAAAACACTTTTTCGTTCAAAGCTGGAATATGCCTCTGCCATTTGGGACCCCGGCACTATTAACATCTGCAGTCAAAGCCATTCAAAATAGATATGTTCGCTACATTCTTACTAATTGTCACCGCACCGCCAGCGTAACATCCATGAAACTAACTTTGGACCTGCCAAATCTTGCACTTCGTCGTAGATTCTTCCGTCTGTGCCTATTTCATAAGGTCTTTAATAATACTTCCTTATGTGTCAGACTGCTAACACCACCTTCCTACATCTCATCACGTCTTGATCACCAACACAAGATGGGTCTTCCTGCCTGTCAGACTACTTCTTTTTACAATTCTTTTGTTCCCAAAACAACTGCCTCATGGAACCACCTTCCATCGTCCGTGGCATGTATAACTGATCACATCAGCTTTAAGCGTTGCCTACATCGTCACATTTTTGCATCTCATCAGAAATGTTGAGTTTTTGCCCTTAGGGCTTGTTTTTTATTCTTTTTTTTTTGTATTTGACTTGTTAACCCACTTCCCTCTGTAATGCCTTCGGGCCCTGAGGGATTATTAAATAAATAAATAAATAAACAGTAACACCGACAAGAACAAGTACCGACATAAGTGCAAAAAAAAAAACTAAACAAAATGTGTTATTCAAGAGTAAAATAATCATTGGGCATTCTGTCCCTGCAATACACGCAGATAATTCAGTTTCTTTTTCTTTCCAACGCTTACTATGCTGCTAAAAATCTGCTTCTCGGCACTACAGACAGCTGTGTGTCACACAGGGTGACTCCAGGTGTGACATTAGGTTAGAGTAGATATTCACCTCGCATACCGCTCTACACTCGCTTCGACCAAAGTGGTCACCGATACATGGCATGCACTGGCGTCATGTCGTGGCCGCCTTGCTACTAAGCGGGTACCTATGGCAGACTACATTTCTCGCCACCGAAATGATTTTTCTCGGAAAAAAATGGAATTAAAAAGGACCTCCGAATGAGTCATGTAAACGTAGGATACAATATAAATATTACCTAATAAAAACACCGACAGGTAAAAAAAAAAAAAAAAAAAAAAAACTTCCCTAGCTCCGATTGTTTTATTATCTTTGGGTGCTAAGGACACTGCCGCTTGACACTGCAGTGACAATAACCAATTGCCTGGTGACAAACGATTTGGTTACAACCTAAAATTGAAAGAAAACCTAACATATAGTACTCGGTGAACAGTCAGTGCAGCTCCACTGTCAAGAAGTTTCTCAAAAAGGTGCACACGACGTGTTTGTTGGCATCGTGCGCCATATTTTAAAACAACGTATCTCAATAAAACTAAATAAAAAAAATATGTTATAAGCAGGTGCTTCCCAACTACATCAAAAGCTTTTTTTTTTTTTTTTTTTTGCTTTTTTTAAAAAAGCAGCGCGTTTCTAAAGCAGCGAACTCTCGCACCCGGTGTTGCCAGACACCGCTGAAATCGCTTGCCGTTCTTCTCGCTTTCATAGACGGCCTCGGTCAAACATGACCGCGGCGAATCCGGAATCCGCGCATAGCACCAGAAGATGGCCGGCGCTTGTTATTGCCACCGACTGGCAATTGTAGAGACAAAGAGCAGAACCTTGTGCCGATTCGTGCCTCGCCGCTTTATCCCCTCCCCCCTCACACAGTACTTTCTCAAACGTTCCATCTCAGAACTGTTGTTTACTGGCAGACCAAAACATGTATTCTGCTTCTACGCTTTTTTTTTTTTTTTTTCGTGTCCGTTGTTACCAGAATAGAAAAAAAAAAAAAAAAAAAAAACCTTGCTTCTATCTGACTGCAGTTATTTTGGTGTATTGTCGAAGTCGCCATGCATTTCCCTTTCCTCGCTATTATTATTTTACGCTGTGTCCCGCAATAGCAGTCCGTTATGCGAAGAATCCGGATGGGTAGACCATCCACGCGGACGGTTGTGCCTGCAGATGCTTCACAGATAGTTTTGATGATTATTTTTCCTGCTGCGTGCAGGCTTTCTTTTTTTTTTTTTTTTTTGCGAGTGTGCATTTAGTAGGTCCGTTTCAATCGGACCACATAACAAAATGCCCGTGAGTTACCTTTCCTGCAGAGTGTGCAGGGACGGCCATTTGTAGCGCTTATTACACCCACTGGGCAATGAACGCACGAACGTTTATTTACACCGCGTGAGTGCCCAGTCAATATAGACCCTTTTTCGAAAGTCCGCGCCCACGCCTGTCCGCCATTGCTCGCTCATATACTCGGAGGATGTATTGGAAGACGAGGACCGCGTCAGCATTCGACGTGAACTCGGCTCGTATTGGACACGAGCGTGAGGTCAGCGCTCGGCGAGGACTCGGATCCAATCACGTGTTTCGTGTTCAAGGATGGATAGATGGATAGATGGATGTTAAAGGCTATATCCTTTGTAACGGGCGGTAGCTTGCGCCACCTAGCCCAAGTCGAAAAAGACAAAGCAATGGCGACTGCCATTGTTGCTCGATGGACTTTTGGAATGGGTCTATCCTAGAGTAACTACGGTCGCTGACACCTTACGAAACACGAGGCGTGGCCTTTTCCGCTTCCGCTTTTCGCTTAATTATTCGTGCATCGGCGTTCCTATCGGCTAATGTCGTTATCCCAATGGCTAAACCCTGCGCATCTCAAGTCGTAGAAACAGAGTATGTGGCCTGTGTTCTAGAGACAGGGCGTTTGGCTTTCAATGACTACAAAGTGTGCGATGCTCAGGCGCTGGGCGTTTGGACCGATGCCCTTGAAATCGGGTCAGGGTTATAATATAGCGTCGAAGCAGCCCCGGCCAAAGCCGCGACACTGCGAGGCTGTGCGTTGCTGTGGTCGTCGACGACGGCAGCGTCGATTTCAAAAGGAAACCCTCTCGGAAGGTCAGCATCTCCTCCCTGAACCTTATGCCTCGCTTCGTGACAAGAGCTACGTACTTCGCGCGACACAAAGCACTTCCTCCCGAAGTGTATACGTCCACTGCGCCCTCCGGGTGTCCGGCCGCCTTCGTTTGCCTATACGAGACTGAGGTTGGGAAAGAGCGGCCGGGTGTGTGGGTGGCACGCAAGCTCGCGAGGTCGCTCACAGCCATGCGTCGCGCGACGAAGGCCACCGGTGCAGCTTCGGCGAGCCGTTTTGCTCCGCGCTATGCATCAGGGAGCGGTGGCAATCGGTTCGTCGAATGACGCGTCATCGAAAGGTATATCGACACGCGACGTTTCGTCGAAAGTTTTGTTTTATTGACACACTTCGCGACATTTCACCGAACACAATCCTGAGACTCTTGACACGTCAAGCGCAAAATTGGAGCCGAAATTTCGCAGAGAGCAACGATTGAATTTCGGCGACAAATGTGCGGCGTCATTGTCGCGAGAGTTCGATCAATGGACTCCGTAAACTTTGGCCCCAACTGTGTGTTTGACGAGTCGAGGCTCCTGCTGTTTTCGCAACAGATTTTGTTGCGTCTCGCTTGGTGTATGGGGACATTAAAAGGAGGGGGGAAAGGGGGAGCGATGCTTAAGACAATTTGCCTCAGTGAATCACACGCTAGCCTGTAGCGGCTTCCAGGTTCTATTACAAATTTAGTAAAAAAAAAAATACACGTGGTCGACGAAACATTGCAGGAGCATGTGTGCACAAAACGAGTTTCCTTTCAACGCCACAGTGTCGACAACACGTGTTTTTGTATGTCCATGAAAAGTTGTCCACGAAACGATACGGACCCATCAGTGAGTGCCGCCAGTTTCTGGGTTAGACCCTAAAGTAGCTCGGCGAATACGGAGGCATATGTTATGGTTAGACATATTCGAAAATGAAGTCCGTGTTGTGACACCGAACATGACGTGAGGTGGGTAAGGTTAGGCTCAATGTTACATCGCTAAATTCATTTTAAAGTGGTAGTTTTATAGGGCCAACTAAACTTTGGAGCCGTGTTAGCACGAAATGTGTAGGTCGGTGAGTCCGTAACCGCTAAACGCTATTGAACTAAAATAAAAGGGAACGGGTGCCAGGAATTACACACCGGCCACCGGCGTGAATGCCGAGTGCGCTGTTGACTGAGCCACAGATTCAGCATGTAGGAACGGGAGGAGCAGAAGCAGGTGGTGTGAGAAAGCGCGCGGAGCGGAGAGGGGTGGAAAGGTCAAGAAAGAAAGGAGCAGAAACCGGTGGCGTAGAAACAGCGCGCGGAACGAAGTTTAGTGGAAAGTGCAGGAAATCGCGCTTCCCCTTTCTTGGGGATCGAGAAAAATCAGGGCAAAGGCTTTCTATATGGGTGGTGCTGAAAGAGAGCGCTCAGCGTCTCAAAGAGACAATGGTGTGACGTAATCCGTTTCCATACACAATCCACACACACGGGCATGTTTTACAGTATATGGTCGTCACGAACACTGAATCGTGGTAAAGTCCTGACGCATCCGGAGCTGCTGGAACAAGTATAGCAGTGTGAAAATCTCAAGTCAATGCGCCTTTTTTGTTTGTTTATGATTGGTTTAGCAACGATAGAACACGTACAGAAACATGGCGAACACCATGATGGTGCCCTTTTGATGCTATTTGATTGGTCCCATCACCTCGTAGAGCGTCAGCTGTGTCTGTAAAGGTGAAACGATCGAAGTGTAGTCGGTGTCGCTCGACCTCATATATGAGCGCGTTGTTAACAGCGCATGCTCAGAACAACAAGCTCTCACTTACCTTTACGAAGAATGGCAGTCTTGACGGGGTAGAACGCGCAAAATAAAGCAGCAGCGTGGAAGCTCTCTGCCAGCAGGTGCTTTTAGACCGTTGTCGTGTGACGGTTGCCACGTTGAAATATGACATAGTTGGGTTGGGCGACAGAAAACTAAAGTATAGCTTAAGTGTAACTACTATAAAAAAAAAGTATAACCAAGAAAAAAGTAAAACTTTGGCACGAACTTATTGAATTTTAGTGCCGTCCAATCAACAAATAAAGTGATTCGCTAGTTTGCCCCCGGTCAGCTATCCGTCAGAATTCAGCATGGCGGCCGCCAATAAAAAACGGTCTACAGCCGAAACAAATTCGGCTCTGACCGCATTAGAGCCCCTACATGAATCACGATCAGAGTATCGGCACTCCATTGCCTGACTTTCTTATGTGGGGCCGCCATTTTGCTGCCTAGTGCAAAGAAAGCACAATTGATGATAGTTGACATTTGAAAATGCGATTTTCTGAGCTTGATAGAAACGGTGTCAGAAAGTTGAGCTGCCGCATTATTGTTTCAGTGATGCGGACCGTTCAAATTATTCGTGAAAGACGGAGTGGCGTTTCCATCAATTTCGCATAAAACTTCACATAACTGGCAACCGTGCTTTTTTGGGCACCAAGGTGACCGAAGTAGTCGTTAATCTAAATTAAAAACTAAAACAGCGCAAGGACACGGACAAGAACAAGAAGAACAACAACAATTTTTTAATCATGAAATACCAACTAGCTCAAATTTCTAGTTAATCTAAAGACTCGTTCGGCGGCTTTAGCCGCAACGGATTCTGCAATGGCCTCACCTGTCGTTCCCCTCTCTCTTCGTATTTTTAACTGAAAACGACGAGCACTGTAGTCTGTTTTACATCAGAATAAACCCACGCACGCGCAGAACGCGAGCGCATAAATACCTTAGCTCGTCGCTATACCGCTCGGTATCGCGCTCCGAGCATTGTCCCTAACGATCTTGGCGTGCCAATAACTTCCTCGCGTAGCACCAAAATATCCGAATAAACGCCAAACTGTCTTTATTTTTTTACATAAACGAGCTTTTTATTGTCTGCTAGAGCAGAACGGTAAAGACGAATGCAAACACGAAGGACGAGGAAAGATAAAAAGAGCAAAAAATATGCCCCGTCCCGATACAGACCTTCACCCTCTATATGCTCGACGCGGTCGCGCCAAGCAGAACCTTCGCTCGTCGACGGTGCAAGCACACGCAAGCTTTAGCCGCTTTATGAACGACACTCACCGAGCTTTAGCGTGTTTTCCGCTCGGGGGCGGATCGGGGAAACCACCAACGATGACGTCATAAGCAGGACTCGTCTTCAGCATGCGCGGGCGGTCCGGAGATCCGTCAGGCCTGTCGCCGACGAATCATTCTTCGTGGGAGTTGGGATATCGATAGCCATGGGCAGACACACGTCGGGTCACAAGTCACACATCCAATACATTGTTACGAAAGCCGTGACAAGGATACGCGTTGTCTGTATCTTGTTAGCTGCCCATCGCGGAGCGAAAGCAGCCGTTCGACTCGATCGCCTAGAGTTCGGTTCGGAGCTTCGTGCGATTCTAGAAATATATGGAGATTAGTCGCGCTGAAACAGCGTGCCTTGTATTGCTGTATACGTCATACAAACGACGGCCCGCAGACAGTGTCTCCACGGGGACGCGTTTTTTCCTCGTATGACAGATTTGTCAGATCGGTCATTTAAAACTTGTCTGCAGCATGTTTCGAAGCACACATGTACGTGTGACGCAAAGATGCTTCGAACAAGATTGTGGCGCGTCCGGCGATAATTCTGTCATCATGTGTGCGGAGAACTCTCTGCGGAGAATAACTCCGATGATGGCGGCGTTAACGGAGATGTTTCTGAGAGAGTGGTCGTGTCAAGTTCTCGCTGCTTCAGTTCAACAGGGTTGCGGAACAAATATATACTGACATCTGCGTTGGAAGGTTGTTACATTGTGTGGCAAGGCGCAGCGGGAACTTCTTGGTTATTGTGTCGACCGACTCTGCGAAGAAACGGCAGCATCGTGCGCAGAGATGATCGCAAGAACGTCTTGTCGCGTGTGCACTAACTTCCTTAAAATTGAGTTACCCGTACGGGAGATCAATAAAGATGTTCGTTTGCGGTTTACAGGTAAAGATTGCTACTATACGGTGGCCAAACTTTTGTATTTTATTGTGTCGCCGCGGAGACAAAATGTTGCTCTATGTCATGCTCGTGAGAGTAATTCTCTATATAGTGTCTTGTGGTAAAACAGTAATACGCTAAAAGTATAATCTTGAAAAATATATATCGTTCGTATAGTTTAGGTGCCAGGCTGCAGGGTCACCTCCTAAACCGCATCGCTAACGTACGAAGTATTCTAAAAGCATATTAAACTTATACTTTTAATATTAAGAGTATATTAACAACAAACATAAAGCGCAAATTTTGTGTTTCATAAAAGTACGATATTAGTGCATGCCAGTATGATTGGACAGTTTCAATGCGCCACCTTCCTTCCCACCTCCACTTTCTCCGTGTATTTATTTACTCGTTTAGGCGGCTGAAAGTAAACTCCGAGAAAGTGTGTTTGCTACTGTGGATGTTTTGGAATAGCGCGTGCGAAAACGAGAGTTTTCTTTGCGTGAAACGGCGACCCGCTTTCGGATCCGCGCGAGGCGCCGCTGACGAATAAAATAATAAAACAGGGCACGGCGTCGGCAGCGTTCTGGGAATGCCAGTTCACCGAAGGTGCGAGTTGCAACGAATTGCTCCGTCGGGCATATGCACTGCATGATAAGACGGGCCGACGCGTACGGGCGCGCACGCCACGGTTGAAATGGAAAGTAGGCGCACAGCCCGCCATGTATACCACATCTCTATGGACTTGAAAATACGGAGAGTCGCACCCAGAACATAAGCAACATCAAACGACACTCTAAAGAAATAGAAATAAAAAGAAGTAACGTTACAAACTCGTAGTGTGCCGATCACGTGGATCGTGCTTTCACGTGGATCCGATGATGCACTGCTTCGCAATGTAGTCTCCAGCAATGCGAAAGACATTCACATTCTCCGAGGCTGTTTATGCATCGGTGCTAAGCAAACGGTATACTTTTCCGCGGAGCACGGGGAAAACAAAATCCTGCGATCGACAAAAAAAAAAAAATGGCTGCGGTTTACGGGACTGAAATAACATCTTGACGCGAAAATCTACTGTACTTCGTTACAGCTTCCGTCCAAGCGCGGCCGATGTTATGAGCCGAGGGGCCAATCAAACAGCGAAAGAGGCACAACGTTAAGGCGTTCTCTCTGCAGTTGATAGGACCAGCCGGTATTCGCCGTCCCTCTGTGCACTGCTCCTCCGCCGGCTATAGACCTTTGCAAAAAGTGCCTTCTGCGCGCTGCCATCTTTGTCTGCTGGACTGTGGAACGCCTTCTGAGCATGCGCTGTTGGTTTGCTGCGTGGTATATCGGATGCTGCGCATGCGTCCCCAGCTCAGTGACTCAGCATTTTCCGCCCGGGCGCTTTGTTCGAGACTGCCGCTGGAAAGGTCAATAGTCAAGCGCAGAGAGCACGCCATGACGCTACGCATTTTGCGCTGTTTGATTGGCCCTTTGGCTCATAACATCGGCCGCGCTTGGACCGAAGCTGGAACGAAGGATCGGATTTTTACGGAGAATCGTGTTCTCAGCCTCGTAATTCGCCTGTTCACAAGAAGTCCTGGTATTACTCGAGCAAATACGGTAATTTGACGGTTTGTACTCTTAACACATACGCACATCTCCATTTACAAATCGCACCGGTCATGACACGTTTGTCTCAGCTGAATCGTAGCATTCTCTGTGTTCCATGTTATGGGCGCGAAGGAATCAAGGTCAAATTGAAGAGACCCCACTTTGGGCGCCAATTACGAACCGCACACCAGATAGCTAGCTGCAGGCCTTGGGGGCAGGTAGGTATACAACCGCGTGTCTCGTCTCCCAAATTGACTCCTGGCGTGCTCTTGTATCGAGGTAAATTGGTCACACGTGTGCTTTGCAACAATGATCTTTTTTTTTTATTTATTGCCGTTTACCTCTTAATACGCGGATCTTTGACCACCCGTCTTTCGAGCGTGATCGCGTCATGGAAATGGCCACTATGTATCGCACGGCTTCAGCGGCATTTCTTTTTTTTTTTTTTTGTATTGTTCTTTTTTTTTTTTACTGTTTCTATTTATGCGCCAAGTCAACAGCAGCGCCACTGGAGTGCCGTGACGTCAGAGGGTTGAGTTGGTTTATGGACCAACGCGCGGCTCTAACGTCACGCCGTTGCGGTGGCGCTGCGGTCGACATGTCGTATGCACAGACGCTTCACTTTACCCGAACCTCGTTTCAGCGCACGCAAAGTGCCCCGAAAACGCTGCAAACGCTGCAAACGCTGTCCTGTTTGTCAATAACGTGTTGGTCTAAGGGTGCCGAAACCCCGTGACGGCTAGTATTCCCTTTCGATTTTTCTTAATTCAGGGTTAATGAGGAACCGTATAGTGCTTCAGTCTGTACCGAGTCTGTCCCAAATATCTTATGGCGGCCACGTTGACATTTATTTAAAACTGTTTAGCCTGTGTTCTGCTACCATTTTCTTCGGTATGTCGCGGTATTCAGGTGGCATAGCTCGTGAACTGAATCATCGACAAAAATTTAGTGCGTGGCAATAAAATAGTGGTGGCAAAAATGCGGAACGGGATCCTACAATTTATTTTTATTGTTGTTATTTTTGACGGGAAGGGGTAGCAAAAGCGCACGGGCTATGACCTACAGAGCTGTAGATTTATTATAATCGACGTGGGATTTTATATAAATCAAAAGAAATCCACAAATAACTTGATTGCTCGGGGTACTCGATTGCACCACACGTGTCTGGATGGGCTCGACGTTTGCGAAGTGGCAGCACGAAATCAAGTCATTAAACGCTGACACGCACTTTCATTTATAGTGTATCTCGTATACGGAACGTGCACCTGACAAAATTGAAAGATTGCTCGAGGGAAATAAATAGCGTGTGACCTGAACTTGCGTAGCCAAAATCGTTCGTTCGTGGAAGGCATTACTGTGATACGAATATTATTTCGGCGTGTCGCAATACTTAATGGCAAGAAGCAGCTATACGTAATTCTTTGCTATAACTTGATGTGTGAGAATAACGATTCCACGAAGGATGCACGCGTGCAAAGCACTGGAAAAAGAAGGCTTAAATGTAGCTCATATCCTAGCACAACATCTCAAGTCAAATTTATGGAGGGTAAAGAGAGTCCTTCAGAACTACTCATGAATGTCATTAACATTATCCTGTTAATGATAAAGTTTTACGGAATCAACGAGAATGTTGACGCAACACTGCCGTTCATCGTTTCTAAACAAACCAGTGTGAACGGTTCTGGGCGATTGGCTCTCCACCTTATGTCACGAACCCAATCCCAAATACTTAAACATTGAGTCCGACAAAAAACAAAGCCCTTCGGTTATCTTCTTCCAATACCAACTTTGTCGCATATTATGTTTGTACCACGAAATATTTTGTCCTCCTCGAAATGGCCCAGTTTATCAAAGAACGAAAAATAATTAACACTTATTTAGTTCAGGAAATATGCTAACCCAAGGTTTTAATGTCCTAACGCATTCCGTATATTGAAGTCTAAGGTTGCCTAGTCCATATAATCATCTTCTTTGGTCTTTCTAAAGATTGCAGTCACTGATCACAGTCAAGCGGACTTTAAGGCTAGCTTGGTTGTGAACAAAACAAAAACGGGAGATCGTTGAGTTTACGCACTGACGTAAGCACTGACTTATTTTTACTTATTCTTGCTTATCCTTACCTATTTTCACTGGGTAACTATGATTCCCGGTTTGATACCTAGCTCGTTTAAGTCGCTCGGGACACATCCGTAGCGGCATCGAACGACAGATCTTTTGGAGGAGCGTTCGAATCACCAACGGAGCGTGCAAGAGATGTTCGTTGATGCATGCGTCAGAGTGACCACGGCGTGCGACAACCGACCGAAGCCTCATCCATCAAACCTTATCGCTGAGCGATTCCCGAAAGGAACGCGAATGCATGCACGATGGCCCCAAGCCCGAGAAAGTATAAGTCGAGGCGTTAGGTCTACAACCGCTAAAGGGGGCCCAGACCTGCAAGGTTGATGACCTCGACTTGTATACGTACCATCGCAATGCGCGAGCGCAACCGAAACACGAAACGGTCGCACGTGCCATATAAAGGCGTACAAAAAAGCAGCCAAGCATGCCCTCCCGTTTCGCAAGAAAAATTGATGATCGTCTCATCGAAGCGTTGCGTAACAGTCTGATCCTCTGAAATGTTTCGCGAAAAGAACGAAACACTAAGCAAAATTCCGAAAACGGGGCCCTTGCAACACAGGTTGCAAAAGCGAGTTTTAGAATATCGTGCGCACAAGCTTCGCGTACGCGAAGAAATGGCGTCGTCACCGTTAGGCATTGGGCCGAGCCCAAGCCGCATTTTGGATCGGCGCATGGTGGTGACGACGCTATTTCATTGCGTACGAAAAGAATTTACCTACAACATTCTATAACTTGCTAAGAATGCATTCCATCCGATATCGTCGCCAATCTATAGAGAGACTGTCAGGGTTAACTGCACTAGTTTCAAGATGCACTGTCCTACGTGCGACGGCTGCCAGGCATCTGTCATAGCTTAACACTACCTGGGGACCTAAACTCGTGAAACACGAAGTTGGGGCCGAAGTTGAGGGAGCGCACCGATTGGACAATCGCGACGATGACTTGGCGCTTTTGTCGCCAACATCCAATCGGCGTGCTCCGCGAACTTTCGGCCCGAACTTTGTGTTTCACGAGTTTAGGGCCCCAGGGGTTCAATCGGCCTCTCGGGAGAGCGAAATCGTTCTTGGCTAGTGATTGGACGTGACGTCAAAGGGTTTTGCAGAGAGAACGTTTTCCCGGAAACTACTGACATACGAATGTAGCTTTTCTTTTAAAGTACCATTTTTTTTTTCTTTTTGGCGGCTGAAAAGTATATATGTTTGTTCTTGAGTGTCTAGAGTGTTTTCTGACGGGGGGTCCTTACGCTTTGGGGTTTTCGAGCAGCTTGGGGCGTCACACTGCGCATGCTCTAAACCTCAGCGCTTGCTTAATGCGTACGCCTCAAGTTGCTCGGGGGATTCGAGAGGGTTAGGATCCCTAAATTATAAAAATTTTTATTATAGGGTCACTTTATTTTTACAGATTCCGACGAGGCCGATAAAGATGGCGTGAATTTTTTAGCTGCGTGTGACACCTTATAAAAACGTCGACTAAGCTTTCAGTATAAATATAGTCATCTGCTCAGAATTGTACGCGCCATATAAACGTTTATGGCAATAAGAGACCATCACAAATTCGGTATTGCGCGCTGGCATACTCCAGAACTGGAAAAAAAAAAAAACTAAATATGTGCTTATTTGTGACCACGAGTTATCAATCTCCGATCCTGTGCAGTGTGCCACAGCCTCTTATATACTGGCAAAGCCTGGCAGATGGCCACAGAAGCGGCCGCCGAACTGGAAAAGGTAGAGCGGCAGACAACAGAAGAGAGCAGAGCCACGTGATTGGCTCCCCGCTGCGGCGAGACGCCGAACTTCTCCCGAGCGAACAAGTGTGTTTTGGGTCCTCGCAGCGCCGTAAAAGCATGCGCTGACGTCCAGGTTCCCCGAGAAATCGCTCTTCGATGCTCTTTGCCACCAGATCCTCGCGCTCCGATTCTGCAACCGGGCACCCTCCGTCGTCGATCTGCCAGGCTTTGCGAGTATACAGAAGGCTATGAGTGTGCTCATGAAAGGGACAACCTGTTCAAAAGGATGCACGGATATGATATGCGGAATTTCGGAGATAATAATGGTGGTGACGATGATATAATCGAGCAAACGGCAAAACAGTATATCACAGAAGACACATCAAGAGAATATATATATCCGGTTGGTTAATTAAACAAAGAACACCCGATAGAAAACGAAGACGCACCTGTCGACCGTGGCCGAGGTCAGGACCATCTCGAGGGGAACCTTCGGCGCCGCCGTGACACGGAAGCCCGTGACCTCAGTCTGGTCTCCCGAATTGCATTTGCACACCGAATAATTAACGAGGCTTTCGCCAGGTGCACGCACCTCCACGAGTCTTTTATACGCGGCGAAAGTAATATTCGTCGTGCCGACACGACCGCGTTCAGGGACCCCTGGCACGGGAACAGCCCCCGCGGGCGAGCCTGAATTGTATATCGTGGGCACGCGTACGTGATAAAAGCGCACACGCTCGTTAGCACGTGCAGGGAAAATTATAGAAACCGAATTATAAAGCGACAATGCGCCTTTATGAGTGTGAATTATTTGGGACATGTATGTAACAACATCGAAATTAGATCTCTGTAAAGCGTGCCTCAGACAGGTAGTAAGTATTTTTGTCAGACGCCTTACTTCCCCGCAAGCTTCACTAGAAAACAGGACGGTCTCCTCATAGTGATAAATGCATTCGATATGAAAAAGGGGTATTTACGTGGTTGAAACCAAAGTTACCAGTTCAAAGTCAGCCCACGAGCTTCGTAGAACGCCTGGCGCCTTTTCATGGCGCGTCTGCCAGGTCGCGCTCGCTAACCGATCACTCGCAAACCATCATCATCATCATCATAATCAGCCCAGCTCATATGGTGATGGACATAAGCCATAAAACCGGCGGAATGTCGGATGCGCAGTGCCTGCGGAGGAAAGTGGTTCTAGTGCAGATTTTATGGTGAACATAAAGTTTGAGCAATCGTCTGCGAAAAAAGATCGTCGTTCGAAAACGATTTTTCTTCACCACCCCTTGGGAGCGGTGCCGCTGGTGGCGCTAGGATCGCTATCGACCCGTACCTGCTCGAGAGCGGGCAAAAGAGAAGGACCGTTTTCGAACGACGCTCTTCCGTGGAGCTTGTCAACTGATAGATCTAAGAACCTTGATTTAAACGAACCAACTTATTTTATTGGTTCTGTTCATCTTTTGTGAAAATGAGTGTTCGCTCTTGTTCTCCTTTGTACCTTCTTTCATTGGTTCTCGTACTGTTCCCATTCGCGCCTTTTGAGTCATTAGAGAGTTTTGGTAGATCGTACGCTGCGGAAAGTGATGAAGCGAACGCGTGCTCAATCCATGCATCGGTAGTGACGACACGAGCTCCCGCTCGCAAAACGTAGCTCCAGAATACAGCCTACTAAAAGTCTCTATCGCGGTTACAACGCTGCTTGTGTTTGTATTGGTCTGATTCAGTCATGGGAACAAATATTGGCAGTGCTGAAAAATATAAATAGGTACACAAAAAAGGGGATTGGGAATCGTGCATCGGTTTGGCGCGCTGTATGGGTATCTTGGATGTCGTGAATCAGCCATCTTTCCGACGCGCCGTACGACTCGTCGGACATTTTGTCAAGCACGAGTTTCGAGCTCACAAGAAACTGCAGTCATTCCCTACCTAAAACAATAGTCAATTCGTCTTGGCCAGTATGCCCACAGCCCACTACGAGCAAGAAGCCGAAGACCAAACTTACAAAGCGGGATAATTTTGCGACCGCGTTCCCAGGCGATTAGTTGGACCGCGCGTCTTAATCACCCAGCAGGACAGAAGACCAGCGTAGGCTTGTAAACTTGAATTCGAAACAATCGTTGTCGTCTCTTAGATAAGATCGCCGGCCGCGCACGACAACAGCTGTCCCAGCAAGAACAAACCGCAACGACGACCTTTGGGAAGTAGACACAGGCCATAAGCAGATATGACTAACGAGCTTTTGATTGCGGAAATGAGGCACCGGATTCCTCTGCAAAAACGAAGAAGCTTGCACGACTTAGGGCAAAACCGAGCCGGCTAATTGGAACGCAGACGACCTTCCCTCCGAACTCGTTACCATACCAATGACTTTCATCGCCGTTCGCCAGATGGGGCGGCCTATAGCTAGACCGCCGGATGCCCTGCTGAAGACAGCGCTTTGCAACTGCTTCATGGACGGCGGGAGCAACTGGAATGACTGGAGGTCACGCGGGGGTCAACACAAGCCGCGAGCCTGAGTTCGATCTAGGCGGCGTGAGCTAACCTTGACTTGTCTCCAAAACCGCGGCGCGCAGTGATGAACTTTTATTTAAAGAGAACTGTACACGACGGAGGAGCGCAGCCAAGCGGATGTAACCGTCAATTATGTAGATGGCGACTCAGAAGACACACTAGAGGTGTCACAGGTGCCAAGGTCGGCGGCGTATCGGACACCGGCGGCGTCATCGATGACGTAACCGGTCCGCAATGCTTGCCATAGTCTTGTTTGTTCGCGGAGTCGAATGAATTCCGCTGCTTCTCAATGGGTAGGATGCTTCCTAAGCATATAGAAGCTCGATAAGTCGAATCTTATCGAATCCGTTCTAAAGTTTTTGGGCAGAGGCCCAGGCAAACATGTTCTTCCGTCGATACGGTCCTGAAAGCGTGATTTCAATTGGACGCTAGCGGTCGGCCCCCTTCACGGGATGGGCCTGCGCTTGCTTCGGATGACCTTGGCTGACCTCTGCGACGCAAGGTCGCTCCCACCAGAACCGTTCTCTCTATCCTCTTGTCCAAAGTGACTCTCTCGTTCCGGAACCCAAGTGTTCGATCTAACCGGCAGTTTCGGTGTAGGCGGAGTAAACACATCCTCACTACCCGGGCGTCTCTATTCCCGCTAAACAAAGGACCTTGGAGACAAGAGCCGGCTATATCTAGACATCCGGATCCGCCTGTCTCCTCCGTCGCGCCCACATCTATAACCCGCAGGATCTGTGGCCAGCCGCTTCGGCGACGGGGAATCAGATAGCCGCTGGAAGATATAGCGTGAGAATCCTAGAAAACCTTAAGGCAGTTCCCGAGGCTGACCTCTTCTACGTGCGTCAAACCGTAGGTCATGCGCGTACGGCCCGTGCGGTTTGACGCACGAAACTCCGGCCCCAGACCGCCGGACCGATGGTGTTTGGCACTTGAGGCCGCGTTGACCTTGACTATCCCGATGGCCTCACGATAAACTTACGTGGATGAGCCTTTATACGCTTCGTGTCATTTAAAAAAACATTCCGGAAGTCATCGTTTGAGGCCTTAAATCATCTCCGTCACCCAATCATTACCTGGCGCCAGGAACTTCCGGTATAACTTTTTTTTTTTATTAAAGTGCTCTCTCCCGCCTGATCTGAATACGGGGTACCGAGATTACGCTCGTTTTCTGTTGGCTCAGGTTACAGTCGTGGCTGCAAGCTCGACGAACCAATCGGAGGGCGGGGAGGCCAAGCGTCATCGTGTTACCGCAGTGGGATGAGCGAATTAAGCCTAAATAGGACGTGCGGATAAGTCAAGCTTCGTGAGCACAAAAGAGAGGAAGAGGGGCAGTGTTGGCTCAGGTTCGCTGCCATGGCTGGAGTGGAAAGATTATTACGCTTTTTTTTTTTTTTTGTACTCTAGATGAAAAGAGGCGTCACCTACGAACCGAGATTGACGCACTAACCGAGGATGGTTTAAAGAAGACAGAGCGGAAATAATGAACAAAGTTATTCACTAAAGACGAAAAACAACCCTCTCGTCAACCTAAAAAAAAAAATCTTAAAAACGTATTTTTTGTGCACCCTCACCATCGTATATCCGCTATGTCCTGACGTCATGATTCTGTGGCAGGTTACGAAAAAAACTAACGACATGTGCGCCTCCGCTTTCTCGTGTGCATATTGTTTTAAAGAAGAAGAAAAGGATGTCTTTTAGCCGCTGCGGCAGCTTTGTAGCGCTTTTTACCGTCCAAGATTTTTTTAGAAAAAAAAAAAAGCTGGTGACCCTTTTAGATTACTTATAACAAATGGATCTGTTTTTTCAACAGTACATCGGGATTTTTTAAATTTTTTAAAACCATCAGAAGTGGCTAAAAGACCTTAATTTGTTCCGACTACAAAAACGTGAACGTGGAAAACCGACGGCAATTTTTGACAGGTATTTAGATTGAGAGCATACTTAAATTTAGACAATAGTCTAAATTTAAACTTTTCTAAACGGCTGCAACTCTCCGAAAACGTTTATAAAAAGAATTTGTCGAGGTGAAACATTTAGTGGGATTCAGCTAAAAAAAATGCAAAGCATGAGCATTTAAAAGCATTGTAGTTCCCTTTTAATTTGTCTAACCTAACGCTTTGCCTCATCGATCACATTCGACTGCATGGTTCTCCGCGATGCCTGGCGCATAAAAACTTAAAGTATACGTCGGCCTATTTATGGAGAAGTCCCTAGACGCTGGCCCTGAAGACAATTTGAAGCTTAAACAATCGTGCTTATATAAGCCACGAGGTTACGAAATATACCAGGACTTCGTGGCATAAGTGGCGTCAAGCCAGGGAGCCCTGTTTTCTTGAACAGGAATCGCTACAAGAAAGGCACCGCACCTCTTGTCGAGGGAAAAGTCGTCGTCCGCCAACTTTAATGCTAGAACATCTACAGCAGGACGTGTTGGCGAACAGCGTGTTTATGTTAACGTCACACCTGATTAATATCGCAGCCGTCACAGGTTGACGCGTGTCAAAGGTGGCGCGAAATATGGGCGGAAGGGAGACCGGCGAGCCAAGCCAACTCATTACAGGTGTTTACGCGGGCCAGACTTTCCAGCTGAATAAATTTTCCGATACTTTATCCAGCAACAGGCGATGGTATTATTCAATATGTAAAATCCTACATGGAGGTATAGAGTGATTAAATGTATTGGGAAGTGTATCGGTTTCAACATTAAGTCACTTCGACCTATTGCATATCCGGTCACTAAAAGGATCCGAAACGTTTTTAATCATGTAAAAAAAAAAAAAGCTAATTTGAATCTGGCCAACCGGTAGTTAGTCATGATATATTTCGGCTATATCTCATAAAATAAAAACCTGATTGAGCTGCTAAAGAAAAATAAAATAGAACGAAGCACCTGATTTAGGAAAAGGGTGACGCCTATTTGTAAGGTGCTACAAGAAGTTGCAAGCCAGGAATGTAAAAAAAAAATAACTAAGGGAAGTTTACAACAAGTTAGCCTGCACATTAAACAAAAATATAACCGATGAATGTGTCACCGAAGAACAAAACCGAAAGAAGGAACTGTAAAACAATAACCAGTTAATTTCAGGTTAGGCTAAGGTTCCAATACGTCACCTGCAAAGCAACAACAACAACAAAACTAAAACTGATTAGCAAGAAGGTGCATTGACTCGCAAAAGTAGCTGTATTTCTAAGCTTCCGTGCAAAAGTCTTCCACCGAATTTTTTTTTTTAATTAATGGCCGTCAAATATTTTAGCAAAACGTCGGTGGTAAATCCTTCTTGGTAAACCCTGCCGTTCGTATCATGCCAATGATTACAGTTAAATGTTTAGGTATACCTAAACATGTTTAGGTATACATAAACATTTAGCTGTAGTCACTGACGTTTATATAATGTAAGTAATAACACTTAATATGTCAATGACTACAGTCAAATGTTTGCACCTAAACATGTTTAGTTATACTTTGTGGGAAACCTGAGGATCCATCAGGTTGCCCGCATGCTAAATCCGCCCTGGCAGGCCACAACATTGGGAGCGAAATTTACGAAAAGTTGTCCCAAATTGCAACAGGGCGATGCTTGAGGCAGGACGTAATGAGGTGCGTGCGTGGCTGCAGCGGGGTATGTTAGAAGGCGAAACCACGGGGTGGCCAACCACCAAGTTTAACGCAGTCGGTCGAAAGCTAGTACCCCTGGGAGTGTGTCGCCTGTGACGTTGTCGGTTCCTTTTCCCGTAGTCCACGCGGCAATCAATATTTGCTAGTGGTGACCGACCACTTCACGAAATGGGTCGAAATGTTGCCTTTGCGCAGGCTAGAGTCTAGGAAACTCTAGGACTGCCTTCTCGAGACGTTCGCCCACTTCGGCTTTGCCTAACGCTCGATTCAGACAACGCTTCTTATTTTGTTAGCAGGGTGTTCGTGGATGCGTGCAAGGCAATAGGGATACGGCACAAACGAACTTCGCTGTGCCATCCGCAGGCGAAAATCACGGAAAGAGTCAAACGGTAGCCTGAAGCGGATGCTTGTAGCGCATACAAAGAGACATGAAGACCGGGACGCAAAGCTGGCAGAAATGGCACTCGCTACCCACACGACAATCAACCGGTCGACGGGTTTTACTTCGGCTCAACTTAACTTTTTGGAAAGAGATCGCGTTTCCCCTGGGAAATAGCCTTCTTTACACAGATGCAGCGAGCATGCGGTGCACCACTATGCAGTTCGCAGACGATCTCCGGAAGCGCTTGACGGAGAACTCGCCGGAAGCTCAAGAGAGCCTCGACCATGGGCGTACCAGCCGGGGGCAAGGGGGGACACTTGCCCCCCCTAGTTCTCAGAGTGGGGGGGGGGGGGGGGGGGGCAAGGCATGTGTATTGTCCCCCCCCCCCCCCTAAACAGCCGCCACTGGGCAGGGAAAATGCTGGCCGGCGGTGCCCAAGGTATACTAAGGGCTCAGCCTCCCGGCCCGGGGGGGGGGAGGAGGTTCTGGTCTGGTTTGCCCCCCCTCCCCCCCCCACTCAAAAAGGAGTTGGTACGCCACTGGCCTCGACGTAACAATATTGCAGCAGATCATTCAGTACAAGGGAAAGCTCAATCTACAGTTCAAGGTGGGAGATCTGGTGCTGAGGCGAACTCATCCACCGAGTGATGCTGCTAGAGGTTTCACGGTTTCTTTAGCAACAAGATGGGAAAGACCCTATCACATTAGCAGGAAGCTTTCCACCAACCTGTCTTACGAGGTGGTGCATGCGGATTTGGTGAAGTGTGCGGGTCCATTCATGTCGCCAACCTTAAAGCTTTCGACGAACTCGAGGAGGTCGCAAGTTCCAGATGGCAACGGTCCGGACCACCTCTCGGAAGATTCTGCATCGTCTCTGCCTCGATACAACCTGTGTCGGCGATGAAGATGGCGAAAGGAGATCGAGCTCTAAATGCATTATATTCATGCCCTCTTCTCATTTGTCTTTTTTTTTTTTTTTTCGTTTTTTGAGGGGAGAAGAGAAAGTAGCCATGCTCCCGTATTGCAGTTGGGCCGGCGTCGATCGTTCTTGGGCGCAGCCACTTATTCCTGCCGCGCCATGGCTCTTATCTATTTTTAATTTCTAGCGCCCCGTGCCATAGACGTAGCGGCGGTAAGAACTCCAAACAACCTATCACGATGCAAGGAGCCTAACCATAATAAGTAAAATTTGCAGTTTTCTGGATTGATTCTGCTTCAAATTCACGGGTTGTTTTTCCTTGGTTTCTCAGATTCGGTGTTTATCGGTGTCTATTTTAGGTGTCGGGAAAATCGGTGTTTTTGCACGGAACACCTCAACGCGCGAGTTCCAAATACTTAAAATACACTCCCGGTATCGATAAGATAATGAAACACGATACGAATTTGTGATTCCTGTATAGAAAAAGGCAATCTCGACGACATTTCAGTGCGGATTGTGTTCCGAGTCAACAGAACATATAGCTGCATATAAATATTATTTTTGTTTTTTTAAGCTCGTGTTCTTCTTATCGAGCACAGCTTCAATTTGGTGTTTTCCGGTTTTCCCCCATTTTGAAAAAAAAAGCCCAAAAAACTTGGGGTTAATTAGCGGGGTTCATCGGTATTCATCGAAAACACCACGGAACCGTAATAACACGTCCCACCCTGCGTTTCTTACTAAGCTGTCAGCGACCATTGAATAATCAAATCCGGTGAAAAGCCTCATCTACCTCCACGTCACGTCGTCACACTCGGATGTCACACACTCAAAAATTGGGCACGAGTCCGAAACCCGAGCGTCCTCCGACGCGTTGATTGGACGCGAGACCCAACCGAACGCTGACGCAGCATTCGCGTCCAATCAGCGTCTGCGCTCGGTCTCACTGTGATGACGTTGAATGGTTAGCAGACGAACTTGCGCTCCACATACACTCCGTGCGACGCGATCGCTGCGCAGCCACGGGGCCGTTACCGAAGTAAGGCAGTGATTATACTGCGAAAGAAAACAATTCCGTGTGTTTACGTTGGTACACACTGAGCTCGAAGCGGTGCGGTCACGCTGGGTCGACACTACGAACTGCTGCGTCATTGAGTGCTCCGATAGTTGTACGTCGAGTCCCGTGGGAATGAAATTTCATAGATTTTCGACTCGCCTTTGGTTTCTGGGGCAACGACAACGATGGATACGCGTCGTGCGACGGGAGAAGTCCGGTCTCCCGATCACGGCTGCCATCGGCACGGCGGACATATTCTACAGTTACTCTGCTTGCTGTTTATACCCCCCAGAAAGGCTGTAGGTTGCGGGAAAAAAAAATTTAAAAAAGCACTCCCCGCGTAATGCGGAAGGCAAGTCGTCTCTTCTTGCGCAGGAGCTGCGGTGACGTCAGAACGAGGCAGAGCTATGATTGGCTTTGATTGGAAGGATAGTAGGTAGACTTCAATGCTAGATGCCTCGAGGTCTACCCACTATATTTTTCAATCAGCTAATAAGAGCTCGGCGCTCGGACATCATCATCGCAACCCCTGTGCAAAGAAGCAGACGACCCATGCGGTCCTCATAGCGTGGTACGTCGAACATCAGGGTATACATTCAATTCGGCGTGGTTGGCGTCCACGACCCCAGTCGGTGTCTGACAGAATTCCACGTGACGAGAGAAAGAGAGCCTGCTTCCGCACACCGCCCTTGGCGCAGACGCCCTTGGGGTGGTCGGGGACGCCTCGGGCAGTCCGTGCCTTCACCTCGAGCGAACGGGGTCAAGAGCGGAGGAGCATCCCTGGCCCCCGCGCGGACCAAGGCGACCCCTGCCCACGCATCGGCGCGAGGGCTTCGGAGAAAACGCGTTTGGAAGGGTATCGGGCCACTCTCCCTTTCGCCGGAGGATGTATAATCACATTTGGAAGCTACCGCGCTTCCAACGCTAATTCTGGCCACCGTGGGCGGCCAAGCCAACATCACCTAGACAGAAGGCCTCCGCATGGTTTCTTCTTCCTCTATGAAACGTCATCACAGTCGGATCGCGCTCGGTCGGCTATTGGACCCGAGCCCGACCTTCGACGCGCTGATTGGCCACGAGCCGCAGCCGAACACTGACGCAGCACTCGTGCCCAATCTCTCGCCTCGATCGATCTGACTATGATGACGCGTGTGGAGGCCTTCTGTCCAAGTGGTGTTGGCCAAGCGCACCCGAACACAATTTCATTCTCAGGCAGACAGCGCGAGTGGAAGTGGCAGAGCAGCCAACTGGCTAGATCCACAATCCAAGGTTCCGTGATCACCCGTTACAAAGGGGAGGCCGAAGGAAACCAAATCAATCCTATCTGTGAAACACAGGTCTGGCCACCGTGGGCACGCTTCACCCTGACTTGTATACCCCTCCAGAGCACAAGTGTGGCAAATAAAAACATGCGAGGCAAATAAAGTGTACCAATATACAGGGCACGAAAATAGGATATATGGGAAAAGTTGTTCGATAATTCGCGCTAAAGCGCTTCACTGTGTGAGGCTAGAACGGGAGTGTTAAGAACAAATACCCATATACGGCTGAGTTTCAAGAAATGGGCACATCTGCCCACTTTGTGCAAAAAACGCTCTACAGGGGCACCATTTTGTGAATAGTGGGCACCCTTTAACAAGGTTTCGCTATCGGGTGATCCGCACGCACCAAAGGGACAAAGATGGGAGCGGAACACGGCAAATTATAGGCACTGGCATTGATATTCCCGAGAGAAAGAACGAGAAAAAAAAAAAAGAAAAGCGATGTTACCACGATGTGTTGAACTCATTCGAGTGCTTGTGAACTTTTAGTTTTATATCAATGCATGATGCCAGTGTTTCCCTGCAAAGTAATGCAGAAAATAAAAAAAGGTACAGACCTGATGCTTTGCTGCTTTTTTGAGCATATAAAGGCGTTTCCAGCGAAATGGGTCCATTGAGACCACCCACTGGGACCACCTATGTACGGGTCTTTGCCCCGCCTTTTCGAAGCAGCCTGAATGCATGGGACCTTTTCCTCTAGGTTAGAATATCAATTCTATGACGCACATGGGTAGTAAGATGGCGGTTCCCAAAACCCGTACTTTCAAACGTCCATTCGGACGCGTGTGACGTCTCTCTAACAACCAGGGGCGTGCCTTTAATGAGACAGAAATTTGCAGCGATGTCACATGCACATATAGCCTAAGAAAGGCTATGGCACACACTAACAGCAATACGGTGGAGCCCACTGCTTGTGCCTTCAATGTAGAGACCGATTTGACTAGTGCAGTATACAACTGTTAACATCAGGTTGCTACCATGTTCAATATTATAGCTATACATGACTTGCACGTGACGCCATCTCATCATGCTGGTGGCATTCCACGTTATCTAGAAAGAATATTTGTCACAGTACAAGGTATGCCTTAGAAATAATGCCAGAACTATTGCCACTAATGTTACGTTAGTAAAATCTGTGCGTAGGAGTGTCCTACTAAATTCATTTGGCTGCAGAAGA
Organism: Ixodes scapularis; assembly: GCF_016920785.2. NCBI lineage: Eukaryota > Metazoa > Arthropoda > Arachnida > Ixodida > Ixodidae > Ixodes > Ixodes scapularis. The sequence continues at coordinate 102,659,427 of NW_024609883.1, read as the reverse complement.
ACAGTTACCCAAGAAGCCGACATCGGCCGCATTTGACTGTCTGATGACCAAATTATATGCTGAAAATCAAACGAGGCCCCTATCTCAGCTTTGTTTAGTCTTCTTTCTATGCGTGCCTAACGCTGAAAATACAAAAGGAATAAAAAAACATTTCATCCGAGCCGCCAGCCCACCCTTGTCGTAATTTACCAGAAAGCCAAACCGGCCGCACAATGCACCGTCCCACATCCACCGTTTCCCTAGCGCAGTAACATCGTCCTAACGACATTGCGCTGCTTGCACGGCTCGGAGATTTGAATGCTACCGGTATTCAGGCCCGCCAAAAATGCGAGCCTGCGTTAAATATTAAAAAAAAAAAAAAAAAAAAAAAAACAAGACATGGTCTTGAGGAACGAACGGAGGACGCCAATCAAGTAAACGCCACGGTCGCTTAGGAAATCAACATCCAGACGTAGTATGCAAGTAGTGAAAAGCAGAGAGCCTACATTTAAGAGAGGGGCCGAATGAAACCACGAAGAGCGTTTGGAGTTTACTAATGGACGCCTTCTGCCCACCGATTCGGTGGGCAGAAGGCGTCCGGAAGAACGCTTTCCAACGGTCGACACACCTTGGCCTCCTCCTCGCAGCTTGAGTCGCAAATACAGTCCATAAACCACGTGAACCTTATAGAGCAATTGGAAGCACTCCGAAATGCAGGCACACTGGTGAAAGGGATACGCGGTATACGAGGAACGCCTGCGGGCATCATGTAGCCCGCCTAGGCGGTGTCGTCGACTCCACGCTCAGCGGGTCCTTTTTTTTTTCGGCGGTGGGCGGTTGGAAGCCAATGTACTCGGGAGTCAAAGGTTGCCTACCCATCAGCGAGATAAGCCCCCGCCGGCGAACTTCACTTGCTCCCTCCATATTCAGTGCCCCTCCTCTTGTTCTGTGGACGCGGACATTATACAAGCGTGGCGGCAGCCGCAACATCCAAGGTTTGCGCACTTCACGCTCCCATTGCCGTCTGCTTGACGAGCGGCTTCCTCATCTTAGCCGAGTGTTTACGGGAACGAAGCGCGACGCTCTTAGCCAAACAAGGAAGCTGAGCAGAAAACAGAGTAAAGTAGATTAGAAGGAGGTAGGAAAGGAGGAAATGGGGTGTGCGACAACGTTCGGTAAAGGCTCTGCTCCTGCTTTGCTGCGTTTCATTTTGCTGTCATACAAGAACCGAGTATACCGTTTCTGCTGAGCCAAGTCGATGCCAAGACAATGTTGCAAGACATGGGACATTGAGGAATTTGTGTCGTCCGGTACAGGAGGTCCTCATTTATGCATATATGCGCCTCAGATGGTAGAAAGCGTGCCGTCTTATCGTGCACATAATGATTTTTTCACAGCATCAGACACAAATGGCTTTGTGCTAAGTTTTTGTATTCGGTGTTCTTGCAAATAATATTAGTACGGTTTAAACACAGCTGCTATTGTGGTAAACATGTCTGGTACTTTCGCAAAGCACCGTTGTGTCACTGTGGTACCACAGCGATCTGGTGAGTCACGATGTTAGCGGTCTTCGCAAATTATAGCATTGAATAGTTAAACATTTACCATTGTGGTTGTTACGTCTTGCACTGTGGCAAAACACAGTAGAATCGCTGCAGTGCCACAGCTACCGTGTCTGTCATGATGGTAGCTGTGGTGGTAAATGACAGTTGTATGGCTGCACATCTACCATTGGGGTAGATATGCCTCGCACTGTGGCAAAGCACAGTAGTATCACCGTAGTATCACAGCAACCTGTCTTTCGCAATGGTAGCTGTGGTGGTAAAACACCGTTGTAGGGTTACACAGCTACTATTGGGGTAGATATAGCTCTTATATATTGTAACAAACCACGGTAGTGTCACTGTAGTATTACGGCTAACGTGGCTGTCACGATGTTAGCTGTGTCGGAAAATTATCGCTGTGTGGTTAAACAGCTAACATTGTGATAGATATGTATCGAATACAGAGGCGAAGCACTTCGGGAGGCACTCACTTGATCGAACGACGTTTTAGCGAACGCCCACGTTTCATCGAATGACACTTTTGCGAATAGTCGGACGCCGCGAAGCGGCGTTTTCGGGTGGGCCAAGTGAGTTCATATTTTTGTAATGAGTTGCCGCAGACTGTCGCCGCGAAGCGGCGTAAAGCGCAGCGCGACGGATGGGTTAACGCGCGCCCCCGTTATTCGCTAAAACGACCATTCGCTCAAATGTCGCCGTTCGCTAAAATGTCATTCGCTCTTGTGATATGGACCCAGCACTTCAGTATCACTGTGGTAGCACAGCCACCAAGTCTGTCATGGTAGTGACTGTGGCAGAGACCCAAGAAAGTTTTGTCGCAACAAAAGATTAAGCGTAACGCTAAACTGACAATGGAAGATTTTGGAGTCAAAGGAACAGCTAATTATGTGCATAATATATTCGTAAAGGAAAAAAAGAGAAAGAAATTCGCGACCTTTGGCACCCTTGGCCTCACTGATAATTGATTTCATACTCCATATCTGCATGGCGCCTTTCTCGGCACATTCCGCACTGTATCCTCGATGTCACGATCCGCAGAGGAGAAAAGATGGCGTCGCTCAAGAACGGTTTCAACATCTGGACCAATCGACCCGCATGCAGGTATACGGGCGAAATTAACGCCCGCACGTATACGTCCCGACTCCGGGCAGCTTCTGTGAGAGTCGGTTTCATAAGAGGAAGCGCGACACTTATAATAAGTGCCGTAATATCATAATTGCAGACCTCAACGTCGTGACGCTGAGGTCACGCCGGACGTAACTACGGAAGGCTGCGCAGCGCTAATTCGGCCCGACACGCGAATTGCTTCCTCGCAGACGGCCGACGAAAATTCAAATCTGTCCCAGACACCCCAATGGTCGTGATGGCCGTAATTAAGATTTCGACAGCAGCGTATCAGGCCCGGTACCCAGTTACTAGAACCCGTGTGGCCATGAAAACGAAAAAAAAAAAAAAAATTATTGGATGCAAGCCTAGACGGAGAGCTGCAGGCTGACATTGGACCTTTGACACTTTCGTTACCTTCAGCGCGCCCTTCAACATTGTCTTCTGTTCGTTTCCATGGATTTTTGCTTTTTTTTTTCTACCTTGGCGGCTCAGATCTGATTCCAGGTGCTGCGGGCATGGTTCATGTCGAAAGGCGAACTGAGATTACGTTTCAACGAAACACTTACACATACCACTCAGTATTGTAATCATGTTTCGAGTTGACGCATGCCATGAAAAATCCCGAAAAGAAAACGTACTGTAGCAGTAAGGCGTGCGCGCCATTCCAGACACAACAGACCTTCTTGAAAAGCGTGCGCGCCACCTACGAGCTGCTACGCCAATTAACTGAGTCCGCCATTGTGTGGGCACGTACCGAACATGAACGCTGCGTCAGCGCTCGGCGAGGACTTGGATCCAATCACAGGCTTCATGCCCGATGGATGGATAGATGGATGAATGCTAGATGAATGGTAATGCCTGTATCTTTTGTAACTGGCGGTAGCTTGCGCCACCTAGCTCAAGTCTAAAAAGACAAGCATACGATTCCTCCCGCCGATCGCCAGTGTTTCTCGGTAAAATTTGAACAATGGTAGATTCTGTATGCCTTGCTATTATCACTTCCTTTACTGTTCTGCCTCTAAATATGGTGCGCATTTGCTTGATTCGATTCCGTGCTAATTTAGAGAATTCGTCAACAACGGGCAGAATCACCCACGGTTCTCTCGCCCTAGACTTAGGGTATTTTATTTCAATAAAGTTTTCATCTCTTCCCATGACTAGAGCACAAAGCAAAAAAAAAGCGCTAGCGTTTACCTAAGTCTAATTAAGAAACAGCCTCAAATGAGCCGGCAATTACACTTTAAAGACCACAGCTAACCGTGCACAAGCAGGCCCGCTAAATTACCGATTTACTTTTATTTTCGACTTGACAAAGCCTGCTCTACTGTGCGACACTGTTAATACGAACATGGTGGCAGCTGCTTCCAATTTTAAGACAAAAAAGAAAAATTCCGCAATCGTTTGTTCGCGCAACCTGTGTCGCGCTCTGTAGATACAAATGCCCATTTCTAACGAGGTCCCTATACCACACGTTTCCTGTCGTTGCATTCAGAAGACTGCATTCCTATAGAAACAAATGACAGCTTCCCGCTGCCAATAATTTTACTTTAATGGGGCGATGCAACGATTTGCGGACTTTCAGTAAACACACTCTAAAAAAAGCCCGTGAGTCCACTTTCCCGCACCACACTCAGAGAGCCAATCACTGCAACTTACGGAGGTAGCTCAGCGAATGAAGATGCCGAAACATATCTCTATGCTTCGTCTCATCCTACGATGGACTAAAGGCCAAAGCCACGGGCCGCAAGGTCCAATCTCGTTGCAAGCTAAAATATGTCACGCTTAGCATTGGTTAGGGGTGGACGAATGATCCTCAGAGTCTAAAAGCACTGCATCATTTTTATAGCTTCGACACTGCAAAGAGCTTGTATGACATATAGCTTTCTTTGCAATGTAAAATTGTTGAGTCACTCAGTGCTATCCAATCCGAAATACCGTCCGCCCTTCCCCATTAGTGATTGCTTTTCATTTCGCTTCGATACGTGCATCGAAGCGAAATACCACGCAACTTGTAAGTGGCTCGTGATTGGATCTGGGGGTCCGTAGCTTCTGCCTTTAGTCCATCGTAGGGTGATACGAAATATAGACCAAAAAAACGCAGTCGGAGTTGTGACATTAAGCAATGCAAAACGTCACGCTTGCATTGCTTAATGTCACAACTCAGACTGCGTTTTTTGGTCTAAACACGTTTCGGCATCGTCATTCGCTGAGCTGACTCCGTAAGCTGCGGTGATTGGCTCTCCGAGTGTGGTGCGGGGAAGCAGACGCACGGGCTTTTCTTAGACTGTACCACTTAGAATTATCCATTCATAACCTATGAAACACACGTCAATAATTTTTTTTTCTAAGCAATAGAAGCTTAAAACAACATCGAGGAAAACAAGAAGCGTCTACCCCCCCCCCCCCCCCCAGAGGAAGGGCCACGTGCTGCGGAGCCGATTATGTGCCGCCATTGTTTAGCATAGCCGCGTGCTTGGGTTGGCAAAGCACAGGGCACCCACCTCGCCAACTACGTGATCCCCGCAACTCCGTCAACAAGTTTTGCGACGAGAGACTGAAAGAAAACGTCCGCTTTTATCCTCAAAATTACGCGGCGACGGAGAGGCTGCTTGTTTCGTGGCGCTACGTGCGAATATATGCTTGTGCACGTTACTGGGTATTTTCTGTTTCTGAGTGGTTAAGCGATGATACGTGCAGGAGCCCGTGCAGAAACGTGACGAAGTGGGTGGTGCTCTGTTGACGCTTCCCGGTTGATCCTTTCAGCTCGTAGCGTCGGCTGCGCCCGATCTTAAGGAGAAACGAAAGTAGACTCGCGTAAATTGAGAAAGATTTTTACGCAATATCCTCGCACGGTTCATTTAAGGTCGACCTAGGCAACGTTGTCTTCAACTAAGCCAACTCTAAACACTCGTTTAGATATGCATTCATTGGGACCAGATCGACACATCGTAGAAACAAAACGAAAAACCTAATTCTCCCGTCCCGCTATCTTAGCTTTTCTCGAGCAGTTGTAGAATCTGTCAAGTGTATAGTTAGAAGCCGGAAACCGCGGAAGTGACGCCCGGTAACTGCAGCCGCGGAATCGTTAACAGTACGTGTGTGTGTTTTCCCGGGAGTTGAAGACGGATGGTCCCCGCACGCCCGCGGCGAGCACTGACTCATCCGAAGATCGAGACCCCCGAAGCCCTGTTACGTACAGGGTTTTACTGTGTCGGAAAAAAGCTGCCTCGGAGCAAACAGAAAAGTGCGTGCACGCGCGCATACCAAACACGAAGGACGAAGAGTGCGCTCGGGCGCACTCGAGGTGTTAGCAAAATTTAACTCGAAACCGGACTTCAGAAGTGTACACACATAGTCGACGACTCGTTGCACAACTCTCTGAGGCTGCCCAGTCAAAGATATACAGGGACGCTCGTGGGTCCGCGCGCACAATAGACGCGGTGATCCGGCGGGTCGTATGCGAAGCGTTAGAAAACCGCCCGAATCAAAAAAAAAAAAAAAAAAAGCGCGGGGTTAGAGACGGAAGCAGAACCCGGCAAATCCCGAACGCTGACATCGGCTGTCCCGAGAGAAAAAACGAGAAAGATAGTAGCGAAAGTAGAGCGGGTAAAGAACGCAGACGAAAGGTTATTCGTGTTCGTCTTGCCGCGAAGAGTTGACGTTGCACCAGCGTTTTGTCAACATTATTTATTTCTGTAAAACGCGCGATTCCGATGTTTTTCTGCAAAGTAAGCTAGAGAAGAACAAGGTATAGAGCTTACCTGTAATGTTTTGCTGCTGCTTTGTGCGCGTTAAGGCGTCGTCGGCGATATATGAGCCCATCGGGACCGCCTATGTCCGCGTCTATGCCACGCCGTCCTCAAGCAGCCCCCAATGCGTAGGACTTTTCCCTCGAGATTAAAATGTTATTAGCTCTATACGCCGATCTGGCGTTCCAAAATGTTTTTTTGGTGCGTGGGAACGCAAGCAGGTGCACGCCAACCAAAGGACAACATAGAGAACGCCCAGGGAGCGAGCGATGACGAGACAGCCAAGCGCACGCCGTGATTGGTTGAGGTCGGGGGGGGGGGGGGGGGGGGGGGAATGCACGTGCACTCATTTAGGGGGTAAACAAACGCACGAGGTGCGAGGGTAGCAGACGAACTTGCATGGCGTACGCTAAAAAGGCGCCGAACGGATTCGGCCACCTTTCCATCGAGCCGCACAGTCCGCCGAACGTGAAAATTGACGGCGCGAGCCTTCATCCTCGCACAATTAAAGTTTTCAGAGAACAGAGCTATCCATAGTCGGTGGCAGGTCGCTCTCCAGTGTGAAAATTCACGGAAGCGTCGGCCGCCAGAAGTCAGTGACGACTGCCGCAACGACAGCGACACTCGCGCTTCGCTCGTGATCTTCGCCAGCGCTTCTGTCGGTCAACAGCCGGGATCGCGACATCGAATGCATGACACTTCGGCTATTACGAAGTAACTTATATTGCCACTTTGGGGTCACTTTCGATGCACTGCCGAGATAAAACACTAAACACCCTCGGCTTAAGAAACGCATTTCGGGACCTATCGCGGGCACCTTTCTTTCTTCGTGATTCGTCCGTTTGCGTTCTTCTCATATCGGCTGATGCTGCCATCTATTAGCTACAGTGCGATCATATTATTCTCAAAACTTGCAACGTCCCGCGTTTTTTTTTAGCTGTCAGTAGCTCGAACACTAAATACACACCCAGCTCCTGTTTTTAAATCCATTAAAAAACGGCGGCCATCTTTTTTTTTTATACTCCAAACGCGGCGGGTTAGACCAATACCACCTAGGAAGCAAGGCCTGCTTATTACGTCATCGTTAGTAAAACCCCGACCCTCCCCAAGCGGAAGACAGGCTGACGAGATTCGCCGCAAAGCGTCGGACGCGTCCGTCATTGCGTCGCCGCGTGTATACTATGCGGAGCGCAAGTTCGTCTGCTTCTTTCGCAGGGGGTTGAGGTGACGTCACACCGACGCCGACCTCTGATTGGTTCTTCCTGAAGGATAGTGGGTAGATCTCAAGGCAGCTTGCTTTGAGGTCTACCTACTATCCTTGAATTGGAGCCAATCAGAGCTCGGCGTCTTTCTGACGTCACAAATACCCCTGCAAAAGAAGCAGACGAACTTGTGCTCCGCTTAGCGTCGCGCTTGTGAGACGCTAGCACTCGGCGGCGACGCCACGACGGACGCGTCTGACACTTTGCGGCGACGCTTCGGCCTGTCTGCCGCTGGGGGCGGGTCGGGCTGAAGATGACTAGGTACAGCCTCGCACAATATTAAAGGCACTTTTGCCGAGGCAGTTAATGTGGCGGTGCTAAACACGCTTTGGACGCGGGCGCTTTATTTTTAGCGAAACAATCAAACGCAGGCGGCTCATTAGAGAGTTTTAGTAGATCGTTCCGATACCTCCGATAGCCCCGATAACGATACTGTGCATGCGCAGGTGAGGCGGTGGCGGAGTATCGGGTATCGTTATCGGAGTCATGGGAACGATCTACTAAAACTCTCTAATGACTTCCTCGCCCGAGAAAAACGCGGACTTCACCGAATTGATTTCAGCGCAGCCGCCTTGAGCTGTGCCGTCAAATGGGTCTTTCGTGTTGCTGGCGACTGTATGTACGTCTTACAACGGAAATTCCGATGAGCTCGCGAGAAAATGGCAGTACAAATGTAGGTATGATTATATCACCCATACTCAAAATACCTATTATACTTCGTTTCAGCTTCGGTCCAGACGCAGCCAAAGCTACAAGCGCGAGCTCCGGGCTTTCAGCATCCCTGCCAAGCACGCGCTCGTGCAGTGCAAGCACTGTTCTGGGCCACATGCTCGCGCTTGTAGCATCGGCTGCGTCTGGACCGAAGCTGAAACGAAGTATAGTGTATCTGGTTTCGTCTCCAATATTCTGATAGTTGCATGTACCTGCGTAAAACGTCAAGCTTGTACGCAAGTGTACTCGGCGGGTTGGAGCGTGCTGATAAGTTAGGGGGATAAAAGGAAAGCGACATAAAAGACAAAGACAGAACAAAACAAAGATGTTCGGTCCTGTCTTTGTATTTTACGCCGCTTTACTTCTATCCCCGTAACTTGCTAGCACTCTGCGATCCGTCGAGTAAACGTACGTACAACCTTGACATTTTACGGAGATACATGTATACATGTATCTAACTGTCAAAATATTGGAGACGGAACCAGTTATACTGATCGGCGATTCAAGTTTTAATATTTTGTCCTGCCCTTTATGTCGCTTTTTTAGTCCTAAGTTGATACCCCTGTCAGACGGTCATTTCGGAGGCCTTTAGAACAAGCTCTTTTATAAAATCGGCGAACCAGCGCGCACGCCGTAGGCCACGTGCGCACTCAACATCACGAGCTGATTAGCCGATTTTATAAATGAGCTTAGTTTAAAGGACCTCTAGAACGCCGTCTGACAGGGGTTTCAGCCTTTCATTCAACTGTAGACTTATGTTTTTAGTGGAGGAAACTACCACGAAACAGAAAAAAAAGTTTCTTGCCAAAACCACTGGTCAGCCTGAGTCCGCGGGCCGGGTTGAATTATGCCGTTGGCAGGATGCGAATTCCGGGCCGGGTCCGGATTAAGGGCTGGAACCGGATTGTGGGCTGGATTCCTATTGCGACCTGGATCCGGGACGCGGGCTGAATCCGGTTTGCAGGCTGGATCCGGACTGCGGGCTGCGGATTTTTTACTCCTGTGGTAGACCAACGGTCTCAAATAGTGAGAGAAGGCGACCAGAGAAAGCGTTTAAACAACTTGTCAAGCAAATTGTTTCTGAAAGTATTCATTTATTTGTATATTTATTTAGTTACTTATTTATTTCATTACAATTTTTTTATTAATATTTATATCTATCTATCTATTTGTTTGTTTGTTTACCTACTTGTTTTGTTATTTATTTATAGGTACCATCTTATTTTGAAAGCTATCGTAGGATGGGTTTCAGAAATACAAAGAAACAGTAAAATGGTTTCTCTATGCTTAAAACGGAGCAAATAAGCAACAATGAAAGTAAACAAGTGTAGCTAAGAAACATAATTTGCACTTCACGTGTTGTGTATGTTATGAGAACAAACCAACTCAGCAAGTGCATCCAAGCAATACAAAAAAAAAACATTTGTAAAAACATTAACAACAGAACAAAATTAAGTAAAGACGCGGGATCTCCTTTACACTTGAAACGCTAGAAAAGCAAACCAAAGGAATAAATAAGAAACACATCCATAATTATAGTGTATACGCTGACCTCAAGGATATACTACATGCGCTAGAAATAAATAGAAAAATAGTACATTGAAAATGCATCAGGCTATCAGCATTCACAAGCAAAACAAAATAATTATGTGACAATATTGATCAGAAGGAGCCGCAAGTTTCTTTAGACCGTGACAATAGCAGTGCTTTAAATGACTATGCAGGAGCGGTATTTACAATGTCAAAAGGTAATTATCTCCATTATTCATCAGCCTTGACATAAAAGGTTAACATTCAATGCAGTCATTCTAACATATCTGCTCTTTAAGTGCTAGACTATGACAGCTTGTTGTGATTCTGTCGGTCTGTAGAGTGTCATAGGCTGACTTGGCGATATCAAAGGGTGAGTCTTTTAATTTCCTACTTATTTTGAGGTGGCTCGATTCCTACTAGGCTGTACAGACTGCTCACAGAATGTAGTCTTCGATATCTGTTCTACAGAAATCTACCGGCTCTTTTCTTATGTTGTTCTTTAGAGTATGTTTATATTTGTTGGGGGGTGTGGATCCCAAATAATACTGGCATATTTTATACGAAACCTAACTAGAGATTTGTATGCTATACTCGTGGACAACTGTCTGTGGCTACGCAGTCAAATGCAAGGGGCCCGCGCATGAACGCCGATTAAAGCTTTCCACAGCACTCCTCCTCTCGTTGGAGATGCCACAGGAAGTGGTCCAGGGGTATTGCTACAAAGACACTAATTTCGACATCATTAACTGGTACAATGAGCCGATGTGGTCAGCTTATCTGAGAACTAAAGTTATGATGACATGAACAAATTTAAAAATTAGACCTTCTTCAGAACCGTTATTTAAGTTGTAACGAAAGAAACGGCAATTTCCTGCGGGAGATGGTCACAGAAGTGCGTTTTCCAACGTGTAACTATACATCTGCCATGCTTGGTACCAATCGCTGATTGAGGGGTCAGTTCAAGCTGAAGTCAGCTGGGATTTCATATTTTTTTCTTTCTTTCCATATTAGAGATCATGACTTGGTCATAAGTAAATAGGTGCGGAATGAGTCATGGGAATCAGTCTCCAGCCCAGGCCGCTCAATCTGGAAGAGCATCGTGCCGGCACGCAGTGGTGTATCAATACCGCGTGATGCGCGTTAAAGACCCCAGGCTTGCAGTTGTACTACACCGGCTGAATGTATTAGCTACTGCGTAAACCAGTGTTACCAGACTGTGTGAGACCAATCTCACGCTTCCCAAACACTCACGCCTGTACTGAAGAAACACCGAGAAAAGAAAAATAACTAAACAAAGAAAAGGCACAAGCAACAACGTATATGTATGTGTATGTGTGTGTTTGCCGTGCATTAGCTTGCCTGCGCATAAACTCTAATTTCAGTAACTCACGTCTACTTTGCTTTTTGTGAGGAACGAAAATACAAACGTCGGCGTTGGTTTTGTTCGCTAGTAACTGAATTGGTATCACTTTTTTTTTTTTTTTTTGTTTAGTAACTTTTATTCAAGACAACGCCTCGCGTTTTTTGTAGGTGGAACAACCAAAACAGCGAGAACTTCTCGCAAGCCCCCTCCGCGTCAAAATCTCCTGCATACGACCGACGATTCCCCCCAAAAGAACAAACACCAAGAGAGACGCAACGACGATGAGAAACTGATGTAGAAGAAGAGATGAAAGCTTGCAGTAAGGACATCAGAACGCCGAATTCTGTTCTGGCGTCCGGCGTTCAAACGTCAGACACTGCGCCAGCAGCACACGATGCTCCTGTTCGCTCTGATTGGAGGAAGACAGTGGGCAGTGACAAAGGCACTTACCCTTTGCGTCCATCCCCTATCCTTCCAATCAGAGCTCGGCACGATGAGGTCACCGCAAACTCTCCCCTCCTCTCTCATTCGGTTTCTCTCCGAATAACCAACAGGTATCGGTATAGCAGAAAGTGAAGACAGCTCGGATTTCCGGTGCGGCACCGCGATGCAAGTGTGGATTGGCGAGGCGTTCGTCTCTCTTCTTCCTAATCGGCTTACGAGAGGATTAGTGGCGCGAAAGAATAACGGAGCGGGATGAAAAGTTACACAACGCCGAATTACGTATACGTGCGGGCAGAAGCTATTGACGTAAGCTATAGTGTGTGTACGCGTGTCTTGCGGTGTTGGAAGTTGGAACCCGTCGCGGTCGACCACACCCGACGCCGGCACTGACACGAAGGGAATCTTGCATACGCCGGGAAAAACCCGCACCTCAATCTTTTTTGCTCGACGCTCGAAGGCAAAAAGACACAGAAAAGATTTTTCCTGACAGTGCCAACCTGTAAACCGTAACGAATCGGTGCCTCACACTCTTGGGGATGGTAAACATTACACGAAGCTACAACACCGGCTGATGTTTTTTGAATGTGGTTTCATACTACTTTATTAACGTTTGGCGTCTCCATTTTTGCTAACTAATTCAAGGCTTCGATTGACCTACAACAAGAATGCTACATGGTTAGGCCCAACATGCAAAAAATGTTACATGTATTTATTTTTTCGTCTCGTATTACAATCAACTATGCAAAATCTAGATCATGAAAACTACACAAGGAAAATGGGATCAGTGTGCGGCACCAAGTAATGTGAACTTTGGTGTCTAATATAACAATCAATGCCAACAGCGCTTGATGCAATGATGACTATGATGGCAGGACATTGCCTCTAGGCTCTAGGCGACCTGGTGACAATTGATCTTTGAAAAACCGCGAAACGGAGGTCTCAAGGATTTTCTGTTCTCAAACAAAAAAAGGGGGACACCATACACAAAAAACTCTGAGCATGGTGTCCCCTTGCTTTCTGTTTTCTTTAGCATCGAGGTTTTTCAAAGATGAATTGACACCAAGTCGTGTTTTGACATCATGTTGAGGCTGTAGCACTACGGGTTATCCGTAAATTTTTCAACCTTTGAAAAAAAAAAACGGTTCTTTTCAGTTGGGATGTGCCTATAACTCCTGCGAGCATACATGTTTCTTTATGAACAGTGGGCTTGTGTGAAGAATGTCTTCTCATAAAGGACCTTGGGGAAAACAAAAACGTTACTTCAAGGCGAGAAGAAGCTAAGTCTCTGGCGGCTGTCACTCTCAGATTTTCAAAAGGTTCTCTTAAAGTTCGTATTCCAACCAACGTTAATCTTAACTTGCTTCAAATGACATACAAAAAACTGGTTAGGCTTTCAGCCAATCAGGGCTCCCCACGAAACAAAGATTATTATCTAGTATGGTTCGATACCGATACTCTTGGGTCTCCCGAGTGACTCTGAAGGAAAAAAAATAAAAAGAAACAAGCCAGTATGTGGATGATCACTCCATGTGACTAGCTAAGGAAGACACCCCCTCTCCCTGTAAAATTCATACAACAAAAAAAAAAAGCAACTGCAATGCTTGTTCTTAACAAAGCACCAACGAGAGAATCGAAAGCGGTGTTTTGGCGGGTCATTCCTAAAGTATCAAACTCGCGGCTCTTCTTTCTTTTTGTCTTCCTTCAGCGCTCTGGTTTGCACTTGAGAACAGAAACAAAAGCTCGCGAATAGATGACCACCGTCGCTTTCCGGTTACTACACCTTATCAAAGCCAGCAGTTGGGTTACGCCACTAATTACAGTCCCTTAGGTAGCTGCGCGCCGCAACTTCAAAAGTAGCCTTCGCTTTCTTCTGAGCCATGGTCAGCCTTCAGTTAGCTCAACTAACGAGCAGCGGACTCCAGGCGAGGTTTTCGCGACGGAAAGGTACAATCACGAGGTCTTTCCGCACACCTCTCTGAGCATGTCCTCCCAGGTACACAGCTGGCTTTATGGAAGATCTTGCTTCCCGAGCTCGCGAAGGACTATTTCTAAATGGGGATGTCACAAATTTTCGTCCGACTTGACGTTCGACTTCGAATATTGTGGTTCGACTGGTTGAGCAAAACTTCCAACTTTCGACAAAACTCGAGAAGGTTCGAGTCTACAACAGACATCGTTAATAATAATGTATACCGGAGGTTTTCTTTTTTTTTTAATATATTATACATAATAAATATAAACACAAACATTTTCATGATTTCAATAGCTCGTTAATGTCTTTAATACGAAGCACAATGCACACCATAAATATTGCACCCCTTTTACGCTAGGCGGCGTCAGCTCGTTTTCAATTTCCGAGCGTCCGCATAATGTTCGAACATCAGTCGCACTTTTGTCGAGCTTTGTGTCAAAAGTTCTACAAAAGTCGAAAGTCGCTCAGGTGGCGCTGCTGTCTGGCACGGCGCATGCGCACGCACTTCACCTCGCGTGAATCTGGTTTCTGCGCACGGGCATTGTAGACAGCGTGTTGACGTATATATATATATATATATATATATATATATATACAGTGCAACCTACTTATAACAAAAGCCCGAAAATTCAATCGTATAGAAAACGATCGTTTCTAGTCAAGAAACTCTAAATAGAAATTCACCGTTATAAGCGGGCTGTCGTTATATGCGGCATCGTTATAAGTGGATTGCACTGTAGTTGCAGACACTCGTACCCGTCACCGATGCTGTCACGTAAGCGCCACCAAAAACGGCGAACGGCCACGTCCGCTGCCGATACGCAAGCACATAGGCCACAACGGAAAGTGCCTCTCGTTCATAATCACAGGCAGCGCCCGTTAATAAAACTTACAACGCCTCTGGACCTTTCCCGGATCTTTACGACGGTGCAGTTGTTTTTCTTAGAGTTCCGATCAAAACGAATTCGAGATCTATATAACGCCTAGCAGATGATCGCGCTCCACTCGAATAGCAATCAGTTGTTTTCGATTCGAACCGGATGTCCGCAACGCCTTTTTATAATGTTACAACATGCGCGTGGGTAAAAAGAAGGGCCCGCGAAACTCGATAAACGAAAATCTCCATCGCAACAAGAGCCGCTACCATTCACCATGGAGTGAGTTACGTAAGTGAGCCCAGGAGCGACCTTAAATGGGTATTTATTTAATTAGACCTAATTTATAACTAGACCAATTTAATTGTACTTGGAAAGACGGCGTACCCCCAGTAGGATATCTTTAATGCATTACTTTCCCGCAAATACTTGCGGCCTCTCATGCGAAGCAATAACTAAGAGATGTTTATGATACATTTGCATTTCCTAAAAGTAAGCCTGTCAATGTTGACAAGAGAAGGGGAAAGTGTTGCCAGGGGCGAACACAATAGGTTGTATAGGCCATTAAAGTTCGTTCTGCGTGGGCGGTATATGCACTGCCGCTGAACGCGCGCGCACATCTGTGAACACGAATTCCGCCCGGATACTGCTTACCGATGTTCCCTCGCAGTGTGTTATATTTATGACTGTATGATCCTTGAAGCGTACGCCTTAATCAAGGTTTCTCTTTCCAACCATTTGCTGAGGATATATGCCTGTTTGCTCGAGCAAATTACCTCATTGAGTGATGGGACCAAGTGCCGCAGCTTTTGGGAGTGTTTCGTTGAAGCTTTGCTCCTAGCCTGGGTTATGAGGGTCAGTTAAGCTTGTTAACACTTCCCCTTCCCACCCGTCAAGTAGTCCAAATCAAGATTGGTAATATTACAAAGTATCACCAAACAAGCGATGCTTAAATTATCGGCACTTCATTTCCCAATTTTCTTGCGGGTGCCGTTTTTTTTTTTTTTTTTTTTTTTTGCAGCTTAATTAGTGCGTTACAAAAGGGGACGTGCTGAAAGTTGACCAGAGATTGAATTAAGGCGTGTTTGAAGCATATTGCATTCACTATTACACCCTCAGTACCAAGAAGGAGGATATAGTATGTACACCTCCGTCTCCGTTTGCTCCTCCATGAGCCTAATATTTGCACAACCTACAACCTTACTGGAAATTTCGAGGAAATATTTCACTCGGCCTTACCCTAACCTAATAAAGCAAGATACGTGTTAGAGTCTTTTTTTTTTCCTCTTTGTTTCTTTTTTAGCGTGAAGAGATTTCTGTACGAAAAACTCGTGTCTGCTTTTAACACCTCGGCGTCATTATAGGGAGGCTTTCGTTTATCTTGAAATGTGTTGATGGGTGCCGTCGTGATGTGTTATTCTGAGACCGCAAATAACACAAAGTTAAAACTTATAGTTTTAAGATTGCACCGAGATGTATGCTAGCAAGAGCCGAGGAAGCCTGACGAGCGACGAACCCTGCTTACGTTGCGTTGCGCGACACGCGGCGTGATTTACAATTTAGACATCAAACATCGCTGCTTCTGAAAGGGAAGGGAGGCGTCAGAAGAGCATCCCATCCCTTCCCCGGAAACAAGACGGGTACTTTCCCCGCAGAGAAGGCACAGCGGCGACACCAGCGGCAGCATCGCGAAAGGAGCAGGCCGCCGAGGCGGTCAAGGTCCTGGCAACTTATAAGCCTGCCTAGTCGACGCTACGTTCGTTCAGTGTAGCGCCACGCGTCGACCGGTTCGCTGCGAAGACGACGAGGAGGCAGCCTTCGACATCATCCTCCGTGCAGCTTCCGCCTTGATCGGTGCTCCGCGCGCTCCTCCAGAACAGCGACCACGACCGGGATGATGTGGACGCCGGTGTTCTTGAGCGTACTGTTTTTGGGATTGGCATCGGCGCAGAGGAACAGTAATCGGGGCGGTGGTGCGGCCGTGCCCGTGCCTAGGGTGGACCGTAACCTCATGAACTGGGCTCTTGAGCAGGGACTAGAAACGTGAGTACGACTTTTCTCTGGTTCCGTGCGCGTCTTCGGTGACATGGTATACTCGGCCCTGGAAGTGCTGCTAGGTGTCACTCGGCGACTGATTAGGTACGATTATTCCAGTGAAGCTATGTGAAGTCTTTGTTGTCTAACAACCAACGACATAAAGGTGCGTGCACTGTTCACTCTTCGCGGTTTCTCTTGTACCAGGGCACTTCGGTGCAGGTTCCTTGGGGAGTGTACTTAGCTACGCGGGTAAATTGACTGGAGTGACTATGGATAATCATACATTTCTTATACAGTTTCGGGTAATGGTGGGAAGCGCAAGTGTGCTCTTTCTCATCTGGTGTAGTGAGGACTAAGATACCAATTTGTCCCTTATACGGCTGTTCTGCAGGCTGTGCGACATAAAGCTATCACTGATGATCAGTACAAATAGAACACTACGTTCAAGACATTCGGCTTTTCTGAGACCAGTGGGTCTCTCTGTATATCCCCGACCGTTGCGGAATTTTGTGGTGTACGTGTGCCTCGCTATCGACTCCAAAGCTGTGTACATTTCGATCCTCAAAGTTTTAGAGCGTAAGCTTTTAATTTTTTCGTGAGTCGTGACAGATTTAAAATCTAGTTGTTAGCATATTCGCTTATATAGGCCCAATGTGAGAAATGGATGCCCTGGTATACCCGACATTGTTACCGTCGGAGTCTGGTTTAATCGCGTTGACTCGTACATACACCGAATGAATGGACTCTTTCATTACGCTCTAAGAAAATGAAGCGAGAATGTTTGTTTAGTTGCTCTCAGTACAACTGTAAAGGGACTTTTTTTTTTTGTAACAATGACACAGCGTTGGGTTGAGGCACAGTCGTCAAAATGGCTAATAGCACCACACCAAAATGATCGGTATACAGTCACCAGCACTATCGAAACTGGTTATAACCAAGTCGGTTATAACGAAATAACGGCTACTGCGAAGTGATCACGATTTCCCATTTCCATTTGCACTTCGTTATAACCGAACTCGCTTATAACGAAATAGCGGATACAGCGAAGTTATTTCCGATTCCCGTTGACTTCCTTATAGCCGGTCTCGACAGTAGTTTGATAGATGTCCTATTCAACTTCTTTCTTCGTAAAAACGTTTCTGCCATTTTTATCGGCTAATTAAACCATCCCATTCTAAGTGACACTAAGATGTGCGGCACTCACCAAGCCATGCGTTTCCTAAATTGTCAGTGGCCGTAGTAACTCTAAGAACCGCCAATATATAGACCGAACAATAATTTTATTAGTTTCTTTATTATTTTTTTTTTATTATTTTTTTATGTCTAGATTAGAAAGCAAGAGTTAACGTTGGCGGCCTCGCCTGCCCCTACCGCGGCTCGTTGGCGCGACCACAGGAAGCACGAAGAAAGCGGGAAAGGTGTCAAGCGCTGGAACACGACGGCACTCGAAAAAGAAGTTCCAGGGCATGCCCGCGGATATTTCCCCGATAATTGCCGATCGTTTCGGAAAGAAGCTTAGCTTCAAAAGTTGTTTCCTAGCTTCTCCAGATAAGCCTGTTTGAAAAGCATGAATCTGTCATTAAATGCCCCCTTTGCCACTACTATTTTTTTTTTTTTGTAAAGTGATTTTTTTAATGACGGCCCTTTGTACTCGATTTCCGTACTGCTTGCTTGGAAATGTCCAGTGACATTCCTTCCGAAATAGGCCTTTTAGCGGTTGACAGCCAAAACAAAATACAAAAAAATTAAAATTATTTCTAATAGCAACCACTAACCTGTCTGGATAAGCCATGCTGAAGGCCGTTACTAACACCATAATCATCCCGCAGCGCCACAATAACGCAGGTTCAACGAGACACGAATTCAGCCAATTGCTGAAGCCAACTGCAAACAACACCGACCCTGCGTTTTTTATTGATGAGAGTAACCATACACTTTCACGTTTGACGTCGCGTACCTGCAGCGTTTGTTTTAGATATTTACTGATGAAGCTATCTCTGCTTCAAGAGCCCGAGTCGTTGACCTTTCACGAGGTCCTGACTAGGCTACGTTGATGACCTCGCCGGCTGCATTGGTTGCCTAGACCTTTGAATGGAATTCTTGATGTTTGAACTTGACGATATGGAGTGTACAAAAAAATGTCTGTCCTATTACCTCTTGCTGAGTCTTTCATTTTAACGTGGGGTGGCCAAAAGCACGGGCTATAACCCCTTGGCGCGGGCCCTCTTAAATCTAGGAATACAAAAAAGAAATAGAGAGTGTTGTCTTCTAAAGTTTTTTTTTAAACTCTCACAAGTTTTAGGGTTTGTTCACAAGCAGGCGGAATCAACGGCGTGCGCTCAGTTTTCTAACGTTTATTCTTCAAGAACAAAAACAAAATCGGGTGAGTTTTCGAATGACTTGTCAACACAAAAAGGGTACAAAAAGAAATCTTGGTTTAAGTGTCACAGTTTGCTCTAGCTGAAGGACTGGCCCCTAATTACGACCTACCTCGTCCGACCAGCGCGACAAACACTGAATTTTCGTTGGCCGCAAATCAGAAGCAGTTTTATGGACAACTCGAGAAACCGTACGCTCAGCACCTCTTGTTTAGAAACATATTTCATTACGGCGAGGTGGAGGCATTCAAATTTTCCAAATGTCAACAAGCTGTAACTTACATGTTTGAAAGAAGTGCTTGTTGATTGTTCCTTTATTGGTGTAGCTAGACCCTACACATGATCGAAATGACAGACATGTCTTGTACATTCCGAAATATTATTTCTGGAGAGTCGCTCTAGAACAATGCACTAAGCTCTTCACTTTGGTTTTCCTGGCCCATAGAAACAAAATTATAAACGTAATTATATTAACGAAAAGTAGCAATGTAAAATAAAACAGTCTGGAAGAACAGATTCAAAGAGAAAGCAATTTCTGCGCGCACGTGGATTGCTTGATCCGCAAACAAGATAAGTCAAAACATATATATTTAACGTCAGAGAGCGAAGTTTCATTACCTGACTTCATCGTGATGCAGATTTCATTTCACTCCAATCAGTCATAAACGTTATACAAACCTTTCGTGTCCGTGCTGATGTCTTTTTTTTTTATGTTGCTTGGCCGCGATAGTCGACAGGCGATACAACATAATAAAAACAACAAAAACACCCCTCGTTGCACTGTCGAACACCCCCAAATTAAATACTCGTGTCGGTGACCCCTGAAGTCAAAGAAATAATACAAACAAACAAAAAAAAAACTCCCAGGTAGATTTTTTTTTTTTTTTTACCCTTTCGCTAACATAAACGTCCGTCAGAACGGCACAATTTTCCCGCGATCCGAGCGCACGTAATAGCGCCACGAGGAGAAACCGGCAGCCACATTGCATTTTCACCCTACTTTAATTCCGCATCGTCGACGTAAGTGCATCTCCGCCTAAAATCAACCATTCGATTACTGTCACCAGTCGCTAAAACACGTCTTCTCCGCGCGGAAAGCTCAACAGACCTCAACTTGCACGCGTATCCAACGAAAGGTTAGCTCTTTCGGTTAACGTGCCACTCATCTATAGGGCCAGCAGAGGTCGGGCGTTATAATAAGTGGAGTGAATTGTCCATCTAGAACGGCCGCCCAACTACGTTTGCACCGCGCAGAAAGCCATCCATTTCAACTTACACGCGTATGCAATGAAACATCGGTTCTTTCGGTTAGGGTAACACGCATTTAGGGCAAAAAACCGTCGGGTGTTACAATAAGTGGAGTGCAGTGTGCATCTAGAACGGCTTTCGGGCCAGGAGGAAATGGAGTCGACCTGAACGCGCTGCACGCGATCTAAAACTGTCAATAGGTGAGGATCATCGTACCGCAGAATCTCTTATACGCGTGCGTGGTAATCATCTTTCAGACGTGGAGCGGTTTCGATCCCCTCGCTCTTGTAATGCTCTAGCGTCACTAGAGCAACAAACACCGCTTGTTGTTTTTCGCTGTAAAAAGAAAGAAAAAAAGCGTTTGGCCTTTTCAGCAATCTTCCCTACGGTACTGGCATTTTAAAACTTTTCTTTTCAGAGTAACGGAAAGATTTCTGTTTCACAATGTGGACATTAGGCGGTGCCAGCTTTCGGTGCACATTGAACTGATTAGATAGCGTAAGGCACCGCCCGAATTTAAAGAGTTTAGCCTTATGCATTCATCTATTCATTCATTTATCTCTCCAATTTAATAATAGGTTTCCATTTCAACTGTTCGTTTCGATCAGCCGTTTCTCTCCACTTCACGTGTGCGCCACCACATGGAGTTGCCTCATGTCGATATAGATATTGACAGAGAAAATAGATGGCGTCACTAACTGGGCACCATTGGCATTTGGTTACCAGGCTGAGCCAATTAAATCTCCACAGTTTAATAAACGCGCTACTCAGTTTCTCAGCTTAACGCGCGAACCGCAAAATGGCGTTAATTCATTTCGATTTGGACATTGATAAAGGAAGCACACCTCCGGATAATATGGGCTGAAACACCTGACCTTGACGCTCGCTGCACCGTTCCAACAGGCTCTATCATCTGTCAAATTATCAAAGAGCTCAAGCCTTGAGACCCCAACGGAGTGTTCCAAGTCAAGTTTGCACCAAAGCTTCTTGGGGGAAACTTTGAACCAAAGCTTCTTGGGTGAAAGTTTGAATCAAAGTTTCTTGGGTGAAAGTTTGAATCAAAGTTTGTTGGGTGAAAGTATGAACCAAATGTTTTTTGGTGAAAGTTTTGACCAACGCTTCATATGTGAAAGTTTGAACCAAAGCTTCATGGGTGGAAATTTGAACCAAAACGTCTTGGGTGAAAGTTTGAACCATATCCTTTTAGGTGCAAGATTGAAACCAAAGCTCCTTGCCTGAAAGTTTGACTCAAAGCTTCTTGGGTGGAAGTTTGAACCAAAGCTTCTTGGGTGAACGTTTGACCAAAGCTTCATGGATGGAAGCTTGAACCAAAGCTTCCAGGGCGAATGTTTGAACCAAAGCTTATTTGGTGAAAGTTCGAACCAAAGCTTCATGGGTGGAAGTTTGAACCAAAACTTCTTGGGTGAAAGTTTGAACCAAATCCTTTTAGATGACAGGTTGAAACCAAAGCTCCTTGGGTGAAAGTTTGAATTAAAGCTTCTTGGATGAAAGCTTGAACCAAAGCTTCTTGGATGAAAGTATGAACCAAATATTTTTGTGTGAAAGGTTCAAACCAAACCTCCTTGGGTAAAAGTTTGAGCCAAAGCATCTTGCGTGAAAGTTTGAATCAAAGCTTCTTGGGTGAAAGTTTGAAGCAAAGCTGCTTGGGTGAAATTGTGAATTAAGGCTTCTTGCGTGAAAATTTTAACCAAAACTTTTTAGGTGAAAGTTTGAACCAAATCTTTCTGGGTGAAAGTTTGAACCAAAGTTTCTTGTGTGAAAGTTTGAACCAAAGTTTCTTGAGTGAAAGGGAAATCGCGATGTTCTCGGCGTACGTACGTTGGACTTGCATGGCGACTGACGCGAGGATAATTTTCTTTCCTCATCGCACTGCTCGGGATCTCATCTCGTCTGTCTCTTTCGCGTCAGAATAAAAAATCACGATAGACGGAGACACTATCAACCCCGCTCCAACCTTAGCGATTGGGACTGTGACGATCAGAAGAAAAAAAGAAGAAAGTATGTAGGCCGTGCCACCGCACCTTTGTCCGCTCTTTCGCAAAGCGGCGCGCGGAAATGAAACGATTCGCGGCGATTTTCGTCTGACGGAGCCATACGTCTAGACTCGAGATGGCATAGGCGTATCAATATCGTTCGTGTTTTTTTTTTTTTTTCCGTAATACGCTTTTCGAAAGAGGAAGTGATAAGCGAGGTTTAGATGGATCTCCGCTTGGTTTGTTTTTTTACGGCTCGTGCGATACGCTGTCAGTCGCAAGTTGGCTTACCCGCATTATTTGTAACGGTTCCAGTTTGTCGTGAAGCAAGCGTGAAGCAATACACCAAAGCTAAGAATTTATTGTATCCTAACATGTATGACGCGAACGACAACATCATCACAATTCAGTATAAGTCAATGACACGCCACGGGAATATCAATACCAACCTCCTCCCTCCAAGAAAAAAAAAGAAGAAAAGATTAAAGGGTGTTATGCAGTAAATAGGTTTCTACCAAAGCTCCAAATCACAATAAATTACAAGTCACTGTAAACTCGAACTATTTAAATAAATCAAGGAAACTCCACGATGACCACAGATGATTAGATCAAACTAAGTCGAAATTCGCCCCCGATCTCATAAGAAGAGTGACGGTACCAGAACTCGAACAAGAGACGTTTTATATTCAGGACTGACCAAAGAAATAGTAAAGTAATGAAATCGGATTAAGTGAGAGTCGCACAAAACCACCATCAAATGTTTGTTAAAATAAGCATATGGCAGTCACTCAATCGACCTTCGTACATGGGGTAAATTTCCGTAGCCCGACCGTAAAATCATGCACGCACAGCGAGAGTGAATCAGATCAAAAAGCTCAAAAGTTTTCAAAACCAACTTTCATTGCTTACGTTCCATGCAGATGTGTTGAATCTTAAGTAATCACCCAAGCAGTCAATCTTCATTCATCTTTGAATTATTACTATGGAGTCACCCAATCAATCCACCCAACGTTTGATTGATTAGTCAATCAATCCTAATTCACGTATGACTAATTGTAAGATTAGCGAAAACAACGACGTCCCACAGCCGTCCTGCTGAACTTTAAAAAAAAAAAAAAGCAGAACGAGCCTACGTAGACGCTTAAATTCCTTTTTTCTCGTATTTCCCGCAGAGCGCGTGGGCGTGGGACCTCAAATATTCGCTACTACACACGTGCTTTACCCTTACATCTTTTCACATCGCTATTTTTCTTCTTGCCGCAACTACTCACCCGCCCACCATACTCTAGCCAAACCATAACGTCATCAAGGCCGACGCGTCACGACCGCCACGCACGCTGACGTCACCAACGGCACGCTATGCGGGCGGGAAATACCGGCCTTCTCCTTACCCTTTTTCTCCTGCGCTACTTTTGCTACACCTCCTTTCCGTCTTCTTCGTACACCTTTACCTTCGCCGAGTGTGTCTATATATGTCCCGTTAGTAAAACAATTACTTCCTAACCGTCTACCGTTTTGTTTTGCGTGTGTGTGTGTGCGTGTTTATTGTGCTTTCCTTTGTCTTTATTCCCTCGCGTCCATGTTGTTTTTTTTGTTCGGCGTCGACGTTTTTGCTCCATTCATCCCGAGTCGTTCGCGTGAAAGGTCAACCTGTCGTCACTCGACGTTCAGGAACTCACGTTCGGTCTTCAAAGTCGTGGGTGTGTGCTGTGAGGCCGCTCACGCTCTTGCGAAGCAGGTACCTCGCTTATGTGGCATCTTGTTCCCACGCCCCAGATTGGAAACAATCGCCGAATATATGTATCCTCAAGTCTCCGTGAGCGCTAGACTCCGCCATTATGCTGTCTTGTCAATCCGTCTAACATCTCGTAAATGTCTTTTCCTCTGTGCGTTTTTGCTTTTCTTTCGTTACTGACTTTGTCTAGACGTATTTATGTTCGAGGCCTTCGGCAGCATTATTTCGACACACTTTGTTAGTCAGTACTCAGCCTGAACTTTGCCGTCGGCGCGCGCGATGTACACAATGAGGCAATTACGACGACGACGACTCCGTCGTGTAATGCACCCGAAGGAGAATCGCGGATTCATCAATCATCTTGTCATGTTAGGAATGGAATGGCTAATCTTTACGACGACTATTTAAAAAAGAGATTGTTGTCTCTCGACAGCGGAGCGAGCAAAACGCTTCAATTGAGGCACAGTTTGAAAAAGAGAGCACATTAAAGTCTCAACCTGAATTAGGTTTCTTCTTTTTTTTTTTTAGTTTTTTATTAGGTTTTATGCTACCATCCGAGCTTCGTTTGGGGCATCGTGGAATTCCACTGGTCGACTTTGTGCACCTCTCAAAACTCTATCAGTAATATCCATCACCTCTCTCGTGATGGTGTTCACGAAGGAACCTCTTAAGATGCGGTCACGCTGCTTGTTCATCATACAAAAGACAGCCGGGAGAGAGTGTCTTGGGCGTGTTTATTCCCTTGTACGACGACCATGTCACATTGCCCCCATGGAAACTTCCCACAGACACTCGAAATGTGCATACACATGTATCAAGCAAACATGCTCCACCATGTCTGCCAGACATGGTGACATTTCTGTCACCATGTCTGCGACAGACGCCGTATCTTTTTGTATGATCTCTGAGCAGTGTCACTAGAGTTTTAGACTTTAAGAAACACTCTGTGCAATGAAATATGAGCTTAAAGCTTCTTCTACGGTCAGTGTCAAAAAACACACACACACTCACAAACACGCACGCAGTGTTGTGTCTGAACACGTTCTCGGCCTCGCCGTTGACCTACTAACTCCCTGAGTATACACATCACAGTGATTGGCTCTCCAAGTACCCTGTCGTGTCAAAAGTAGACCTACGGACGCTTACACGAGAGCACAATGGCCTTCGGGCGGTATCTATGTGCGCTCGCGTATAGCTCGTAGCGGAGCAAGCTCTTTTTAGGCGACGACACCTCCGCGCCGCGTCCATGAAATTAAAGACCCGGTGTCTCCCTGGTGACGTATATAAACAACGGAGGAGGAGGCGCGAAGCTGAAATCACCGCGAGTGGGATGACCGTGACCGCTGCCAAAGTCGCTTTAGCGGTGCCGAGAAACGCTGTCCCTCCTTGTGTTTTTCTTTTTTTCGTGTCGAATGCCACATGCACTGAGTGTTCGAAGGCGACTCCCGGCGCGAAGGAAATGCGACGGAGAGATTTCGACAGGCTGCTTTGTTTGGAGACGATCATCAACGCGTCTCGAAAGGTTTCCTGCGGCCGCGACGATCACACTGATATACTCCGACGAGGCTAAACATTACGCTCTCACTGACGTTTCGCTGTTTGCGAGAAAGTGGTGGGCGCGAACTTGAAAAGAAAAACATCCGTGTGTGGATCATTCCGCCGGCACTGCACTTTTTTTTTTTTTTTTGCATGGGCATTTATGCAGTTATTGCTGAGTTGTTATGTTTTCCTTGCCCCTCGAAATGAATGTCGGATTCGCGTTTAACAACCAAAAGGCGTGGCTATAGCACCTTGTGGCAATTATATATTTTTGTAAGCGCACCGTGGGATAGCATGCATGGGGTACATCATAGTGTGTCATCTACAAAGGCCCCAACAAAATTTCGACTCAAACATTAAGAACACTGTTTGAACTTCAGTATGAATGGAATATATGAAACGTGTTCAGATTATGTTCATGAATTCAAGAATATGCGTATGACGACATAAATGAGGTTCCAAACAAGTACACGTGACCGTCGTGCAAACGTGCACTGGTCATGATCGTGGCTTTCAGACTGCACGCGTTTTATATTTTCAGTTTTACGAAGTGATTTAAAGTTACGCGTGCGCACGCTGGAAATTACTGCTCTCTCACAGCTAGAGGCCTTACTTGGTCACGACATTGTTTTACGAGATAATAGATGCGCAATGCGAGAAATGGGCGTGGAGAATGCATCGCCGAAAGCTGGAGAAAAAAAAGATCGCTCACTACGGCCTTCCCGAAAAATGGGGTCGTGGAGGATGGATCGTCTAGACGGATAAGAGTCACGCCCGCCTTTCTTCGTCTTAATGCCGCACCCAGATAGACATAAATAAAATCTAGAGGAAAACTCATCTTAAACCGAATTGTAAACGTGCGGAGTTTTGTTTTCTCGCTATATGTATATTTGAGTAAGAGGGCTTGAGACAGCGTCGTATTCAGAAAAGCATCAAAATAAAAATCCCTGACAAAAAAAACACAAAAAAAAATGAAGCGAAGTTTGTTATTTTGACGTTCACTGTACTCCAAAGCCCACGACATCTATCCTGCACTGTCAGCTTCTGGCCTCCTTTATAGAGGCATGCCTGTGGCGTTTGAATAATTTACGCTTCATTCATAGGAAACGGCATTAGCGTGAAGTTGGAGTGAGACGCGTGAAGATCAAATACGATCAATCCTCCTCTGTTTTCGATCCGTGACTGATTATCGTGCCCTCTGTCGGATCATTTAGTAGCCCGTCGACCCTAAGTACAGAGAGAAAGTGAAAGAGCTCCGGTCTTGCTGGAAATTCGACAAAGCGGTATTTTAACTGTCCCCACCCACTATGCACAAAGTCCCGTTTAAGAAGGACAAGCCTCAAATATATCGGAATGAAAGCTTTTTTTTTTCATCTGATATTTATTCAATTGAAAACTTCAATACAAGAATCGAATCCCACGCCAACATATCCAATACCACCATTTATTTTCTCTTTCTCTCTTTCAATTTTCAACGAACGTTCGTACCAATATACGTTGAAACCACTGCGACATCGTCAGAGGTTTTCCTTGTTCGTCTCTCAGTATCGAAGAACTATCATCAAAACAACTACAGTAGTGGAAAGTGCTCAATTTGTGGTACTAACCTAAGTTGGGAACTTTCGATGCCCGCCAGTACCCTCTTCGAAGTAAAAGTGCGAAAAGAGCGTCGAAGTCGGTTTCGCGTTAACAGTGTCGTACCGTGTACCCCAGAGAGGCCCATACAATATTTGTATAGTCTCCGGCACTTTAACAAACACAAGGCGTTGCCTACTTATTATATTAATTCATCTTCCTTCGTGATTTTCTCTTAGCAGCCTCCTACACGTTCACTCAAAAAAAAAAAAAAATGTATCCGAGCACAATTATTTTTGGTTCAAAAGTATCCAATCAGATTTCTCAATTACTTTTAAAAAAGTAATCAGCTCTTAAGTAAAAAAAAAAATCAGATGTTGGGGATCTGCCACGTCCAGAATTTTCGAAGTTTTCGACGACTTTGGACGTTTGCAGGCAGCCGCGCTTCGAGAGTTAGTCTGGCCACCGTGGATGAAAAACGCTTTGTTTGGGCTCCAATCTGGCAGCCTTGGGTATAAAGCCTCGGCAATGCTCGACTATGAGAAGATCGATCCACACCAAAGGCAAGATGGCGTCGCCCAGAGGCCGCACATGCAAACGTGTATAGACAGTGGCTGCGGGCTTCCAGGAAGTGCCCTTCAACCCTTTCCCACCAGTCTAACTCTAGTGTTGCTTTCTTTGAACTTCCATCGATGCGTCTGCCAAGTAACGGAGCGGCTTTCCGTGATTTCTTTTTGCGTAAGCCGCAAATCAAACCAAGAAGAAATCAAAACACCTTTCTTTTTTTAACGTGTCTGCCTCCAGGGTGCGCTTTCACCGCCAGTTTCCGCCAGTGTGTTTATGGTGGGAGAGTAGTCATCGATTGGAAGCAGAACTCTAATTGGGCGCTCGTTTAAAACCGCCGACACGGGGAGCCTAAATTTAGAGGGGCTCGCACCTTTCCCCGTTTGCGCGACGCGCAGAGCAGGCGCCTGTTCTTATCGGATCATTACGATCACCGTCAGCGACAGATGCTCGTCTTGGAAATTTATGAAGGTTGGAGCCTTTTTAACTCCAACAGTTCTATACTTCCGGGTGAGAGGGTGTCACTTCCGCCAACCTCCGCTTGCTTGCAGCGCTTCCGCGGCGCCAACCACCGTTGGAGGAAGCCCGGAAGTGGAGAAAAAAAAACACCGGAACAAGAACAACCGAACGCGACGATGCCGACGACAAAAAATCCGTAAACTAATTCTCACGTTTTTTGTTTTGTTTTTAATATGTAAGTACAGCGTGTCAAAAAAAAAAATTAGTTTTTTTTTTATCACAAAAGTAAACTATTTGCCACTGAACGCTCATTTTCCGCTCAAATGTAGGGCTAGAGGTCTGAACAAGAGGCCAAGTTTTAAAACGAACAGTTACCTCGTTCAAAATTTATAAGTGATTTTCCGAAAACTTCAAAGGGAAATTGGGTCCGTCTTTATCTGTTTTCGGCAACTTTGGAGCTCCGTCGCCGACATTTTGTCAATAAAATTTTTTAGAAAATTATTTATAACTTTTGACTGAGATAACGGTTAGTTCTGGAACTTTGGCATCTGGTTCGTACCGCTAGCGCTACATTTGGGGCCGATAATCAGCGTTCAGCGATGAGTTGTTTATTTTCGCGACGAATAATACCCCGTACATTATTTCTTGGGACACCCTGTATCCCGTACTCCGTTGCACATCAACTCCGACCCCATCCAAAGCTACGATCCGAAGGCGCCAATCAAAGAGCGTCAAAAGTGCATGGTCACGGCGCACTCACTGGCTATGTTCCAAATCTTACCCGAGTAACCTGCCTCCTACGTCAGCGGGTAATACCACGTGACATCGCGAGTAAACGATCCGCGACTCGATTTTGGAACGGCCAGGATAATCACCTGGATACTACGCGGATTGGCTTCGTCTTGGGCGACGGCAAAAAGAAAATGCAGCAGCGATGGCAGAAAATAGCAGACGATCCTTTTGATCATGGAGAAAGCAATCGAAGAACGGTAATGTTAATGACGACGCGGTGTATTTTGAGGTGGATCCACCAGCTCCTTTTACTCACCTTCGTTTTGAGCTGTATATTGAGATCAAAATTACTTACTCCTTACAGCTAGACATAAAAAAATGTGTTTTTATTAATCAGCGCGATCGCTGCAATTCTAGTCACGGTGCCCTAAACGCATATATTCCACGCATTGTAATTTGCACCGATTATGTTTTGCAGAAATATATTCCACACGGTGTAGCGGTCCAGCGCGAGGGTGCTTTCTCCAGAATATGAAACTCACGTTCGCTTTGACGCGAATGTGATTACAGTGAAATTTTCGAAGCCTTCACTGCTTTACAAACGTTATCCTCTCATTACACACACTCTGGAGGAAACAAAAATATTACATTATCATATAACGAGTTCAAACATTTTCGGCCTTGAACGTGAGATTACGGCATCCCCCAACGCCGAGGACGAGGATGCGGAGAAGCTCCTGTACGCTCGCACTCAAATAATAACAACACGTTCCCGGGGAAGGTGCACGGTCTGGATGTAATGCAGTCAATTCCTGCGTTGACAACAGCAAATCGCAATAACCACACATGCTGCACCTAATTCTTTGTCATTTCGAACGTCCGCCACCAAAACCAACGGAGCAAGCGAGCTTTGACGGCTGTCGGCGCAGAAAGCAGACGACGAACAGATCACGTGACGTATTTACTCGATTTGATCCGACTTTACCCCCCGATCGAGGAGGGTAGCGCGAGTAATTACTCCGGAGTGAACAACCCGCTTCTGGAACGCGAGTTCTGACGTCATCGAGTAAGCTCGAGTAAGTTTTGGAACGCCACGGTACGAAACTTTTACTCCGGAGTCGGATCGAGTAAATTTTGGAACACAGCCACTGTGTCTGATAGGTTTATAACCGGTGATGGAAAAGGTACAAAAGCGATGATCGCCGTGACTATACACTCTTGGGAGTGCTTGATTGGCTCCGGATGGATGGACGGATGATATTGGCTATGCCCTTTGTAACGGGCGGTTGCTTGCGCCACCTAGCCTAAATCCATCAGATCGTATACCGTCGATTGCGCTCGGACTTAGTGGCGTGAAATAGAGCATGGCACACACTCAGACATTCATAGGTGTCAATCAGCCCCACGATGCACCAATCATTTTTGTTTCCTCTAATCAGTTTGACCAATGAGAAGAGTCATCAGTATCGTGCTCCGATGATCGTGCAGTCAAAATGGCAGAGAGGAGTAGACGCCATTTTTGCCTTTGGAACTCCATCGTTATCGAGGAGCGGTACCACCTGGAGTTTTCGTTAGCAAGATCTATTCAAGAAAAAACAAAGTGAAATGTTCCCCGTGTGTCGCGGAGCAGCAGGCACTTTAAAATTTCCTGAAGCAAGCAAAAAAAAAATAATTCCTGCCTGAAAAAAAGCGGTTTGTTTGTTTGCTGTAGTTGTTTGTTGTGTAAGCGATTTTTCTGTACCGTTCGATATCTTTCCAAAAGACAATGGGTGCGACTAAGACAGTTTTTGCGACTCGTTGCAAGGCTAAGTTTGAGAAACCGCATACAGGACTAATTGGCCTACCGCGGAGGCATGCGAAACCTCCTTGCTCTGCGGGACATAAAAATACTCAATCAAAATTGCAAATGCACGCGCTTTAGTTTTTTTTTTTTTTTTTTGCAGTTTTTTTTTTTACGAAAGCTTTACAAAACAGTTTCACACCATAGTCTTTTTGCAGGTTAAGACAAGGACAAGCCACTCTCATAAAGCTCTCTGCTCGCCACGATTGACGGTTTTTTCCTCTCCACTCGCCTCCTCTGCAGCGAATTCGCTCCACCTAAAGTGGCAAAAGTGTAGGGCTCTGAGGGAGGAGCTTTTCCCGCCATTCTCGTAACCTGCAACAGATTGTACCTGAATTCGGTTTAAGCGGCGAAACAGACACAAAACGTTAACCATCGTTCATAATTATGCCAAAAAAACTTGACGAACACACAGCTCGCAATATTGTTGCGTTCAAGATTCAACACCCTGCGTTTAAGCCCCTCGGTAAGTCAAGCAACACACAGCTCCTTTTTCATTATTTTTTTTTTCTTTCCGGAAGGCAGCAGCGAGTGTATCCAATACCACCTAGCAGACAAGGCCGGTGCATGACGTCATCTTTAGTGGATCCCGATCGGCCCGCCCCAAGCGGCAAACAAGCCGAAGCTCGACGAGAGACGCCGCAAAGCGGCAGAAGCAAGGAGGTTAGAAGTACTAGGAGGGGGCACGTTGCAATATTGGTGAAGCCTAGTCATAAAAAGTTTAAACGATGTGGTGGCCAACGTGGCCGTAGATCTCTCTGGCGATTGGTGCGCGTGACAAGTCACGTGTGAGATGGATGGTTGATTGTAGAAGGACCCCTTTCAGGCTTGCGCGCGCTCCGTCCGGTAGGCTTTATCAGGTCGAAGGCTAGACTGTGGTGTATTCTAGTACCCCATAGCAAGACGAAGGCTAGCTACGGTCACGTGGTGTGGTCACGTTGGCATGGTAAGTTAGGAGAGTAAGGAGGAAAATGCGAAAGAGGCGAGGCGTCAAGGGAGCATGGCTTGTGGAGGCAACGCGGCCGACGTCATGCCCTCTCCTACCCTTCTATTCTCCATGGGCAGAAGCGACCGTCTTTCCGTCGTTGTCTGCTATGCCGAGAGAAAGTCGTCTGCTTCTTACACGGGGATTCCGGTGAGGTCAGAACGACCCAGATTTCTGATTGGCTTTGATTGTAGGACAGCGGGTAGACCTCAAAACAAGCTGCCTTGAGGTCTACCCACTATCCCTCGATCACAGCCAATAGGAGCTCGGCGTTCTGACGTCACCATAACCCCTGCAAAAGAAGCAGACGAACTTCCGCTCCGCATGGCGTCGCGCTCGTTGCGAGTCTCTACAAGACGGGCTGGCGGCGACGCAGACGCAAGCTAGCTGTGGCGCCGCCTGGATTCACTAATGATGACGTTTAGGGAGGAAAGGTGCAGGCCTTTCGTTTTTTTATGTGGTGTCGGTTTAAATACCGCCCCCCCCCCCCCTTTTTGCAGACACACACACACACACACACACACACACACTCGTCGCGATCGTGTTTCACCTTTGCGCTCGCCACGAGGGCATCGCGAGGCGCAGCAACCCAAAAAGCCTCAGAGCCGAAATAGGCCAACGGTAAACCACCAGCGCGGTTCCCCACTTAAACACGCGCGCGTGTCGAGCGCTAAAAGACAAGGCCGCCGACATGAAACGGGCTGCGCAAACGCCGCGCGTCCGTACACACGCTCACTCACCGGCCTAACCTTTGACCAATGGAGGGCAAGTCTTGCCTGAACAATGGCGCGCGTTCTTCGCGTTCGTTTAGACAAGGCGTACGCTCGGCGAGAGTGGGGCAGCCCAAAGTGCTGATCCGCAAAATTGAGCATTGCCGGTGAAGCTGCATGATACCGTCGCTGATAACCCTCAACCACTACCGCCGTCGCGGTGTAGGGTCAGGGAAGATCGCTGGAGAGGTCGGGCGTGCGGATTGCGTGATCTTTGTCGGCGGGATCGCGCACATTATGAGATGATTTATTTGATCGTTTTGTCTTGTTTTTATGCACCCACGCGCCCGGTAACACGTCGCACCGATAATGGAGATTCCAGTAACCCATTAGGTCGATGAATGCATCTATATTAACAGCACAATTCGATCGGGACGCGCACTGCTGTCAGGGGCTGAACTTAGCTTGCGTTTCTCCCTTACCTTGAAGCACGGAAAACGTCACGAACGAGAAGTCAAATTCTTTTGGTATATTACCTAATAATCTCCGAATCAGAGGGGGAAAAAAAGACATTTCGGACAATGGCAATGCGAGAAAATGTGTTGTTTTTATTGTCGTTGTTTAATCTTTAAGTGCCGTCGGGATAGTAAATTTAATGTTGTTTTCTAATATTACGAAGTTCCTTTTAAGATAAACTGAAATGAAATCACTGAGTTCAAACAAATAAAATCTGTTTTCTTTGGAACAAAATTTGATATCATGTCGAATACAAAATCGAATCGGAATGCCAGCACACAACAGCGAAACAACAGCTCGCGCTGCAAAACTCTGGGATCCTGGGTTCAAACCCCCCCCCCCCCTTCCCCTCCCTTTCCTACCCTGCCCGTATCGTACCGGCGTACGGTGGTCCAACCGCGACTGCATGACGCACGATAAAGAAACCACGTTAGCAGTTGTTTCGCACTGGCTAAATTCCTCATCAACACTTATGAACCGTCGCCAAACACGGGCAGCAGGACGATCTCGCGTTCTCTATGTACGCAAACACTCCTCTCACAGAGGGTCTGTACGTCCCACCGCAACGTGCATATGCTAAGCAATAGCTGCGGGCGAAATCGTTTACGCGTGACCCCGATATCCACACTCGCCGACGGTATACCCCGAGAGGCGGCGCTGAGGTCGACGAAGTAAATCAGTTCCAACATGGCGGCGCCCACCACGTACATAGACACATACTCCAACCGCTAGACCAAACACACGTTAAACGAGCGGAACTGAACCAATCTTCCGTGCTTCCGCTCCCTCCTCCGTCCGCGTCGTCTGCAACCGCGGCGGACCAACCATTTCGCCCGTACAAATGATCGCCGACATTCCGTTCCTTCTGCTCCGCGGCGGCAGCGACGGAGGCCACTTTCGGTCCACCATCCATCACGGCGTCGTTGTGGGTCTTGGCGCTTCGGCGGGCAGTATAGCCTCTCGCCGCGTCTCGTCGGCAAACAATGGTATTGGCTCTGCCAATGCACTATCGATCCGACGGTATTGTGTCGCCGGGGTCGCGACGCCGGATGCAGTGCTATGCGAGCGAGCGTTCAAGGAGGACGGGGCACTGGGCAATCGGTTTTTTGTTCTTTTCTTCCTGCAGGGCAGTCGGCAGTGCGTTGTATTATAGGTCGGTTTGGCGCAGGCGTAGACTGCGTGATTGTGTTGACACCTGATCTTGGGCGCCTGGACCTGGGACGGCAGGTCATCCTCGGGCATTGTGCCTTCGAATGATCTCCGAAGCCAAGCTACTTGTATATTACACAAAAGATACGGTGTTTGCTGTAGATATGATGACAGCATTGTCTGTGGGCACGCGACAAGAATGTTCGAAATACGTCCGGTTCATACTTTGTGCATACTTTTCAAACTATCTGCAGCAAACAGTTTTTTGTATGACGAATGTGGTAGGACCGTCGTGGCAAGGAACAATCACGCCCCAGAGAGTGTTGGCAGACTGTATTTTTGTATGATGTATTCGCAGTCTGACGCAGCTTTAGCAAAAGCAGCAGGATCTTAGCTTAGTTTGGCCAAGATTAGTTTCTTGATTCATGTCTACTTTGATGTATTAAAATGACCGATCTTGAAACTCCCTTCGGTTTCTTTAGAAATATAACCTCTCTGCATAACCATAGAAAGATTAAGCTCCTCGCTCACTTGATGGGCTTCTGTTGCTTTGTAAGCAACATACGTCTACGCGATAATTATAATGACAGCTCAAGAATCCTATTATGTTTAAAAGACCATATCAGAGTACGGCAACAAAGTTCAGTTCTGTTTTGGTTTTGGTTTTTGTCGCGTGTTTTCGCGAAATATTGAGCACGTATTCTTCATTCCAGAATCTTGTATCAACGAGCTCGTTTATTTTAACAAGATGAGCAACAATAAAGTAAAGGAAGAAGAACGGTCAGACCTTGGACGGGATGGCGGGGAATCCAGGTCAAGCGTGAAAGGTACGCTCTCGAAGACGTCCCCCGCTTTTATACGGAAGAAAATGAAGAGGATTAAAAGCGCCGTTGCGTCTATCCTCGATTGCCACTTTAAACGTAAGAGGATCAGGGTCGGACTCTAGACAGACATCGCGTGAACACACACACAATCGGACGTTTTGTTTTTCCCCTTGAGATCCGCGCGAGTTATGCTTGGGCCGAGGACAGAGCGAAGTTATCTCAGCAACTCGGACGAACTCTTGCGTGATTTCAACGTTTCCTTTTGGAAGTGCACTACTAAAGAACGAACGTTCTCAAAGTGGCAGACATCGTTTCGCCGAAAAACCGATAAACAGGGTGTTTTTTTCTGCTTTTTATTTAGTTTTACATAGTTGTTTAAATAAAAGTCGTGAAAGTTACACTTATGCGGTTTGTGCAGGCGAGTTATACAGCCAGGGGGACATTATATGGGTGGCAGATATTTGCGATAAGTAGCCTAATTAATTAAAATTTGTTAATTAACTTTTAATTAGTGAAAACAGACATATGGTTCCAATTAGAAACTAACTGAGCGTTATCGAAAACCACTGAATTAACTCCTTTTAGAACGACTTGAAGCTCGTGGGAACCGGGGGTGCACCAAAGTTACCACTCGTGAACCAAGCGCAAAGCTAGCAGTGGCGGAACGCGGATGATTAGGTCATTATCACTTTCCGCCACTGCTAGCTTTGTGCCTGCTTCACGAGTGGTAACTTTGGCGTGCCCCCGAGTTTCCCACGAGCTTCAAGTCGTTTCAAAAAGAGTTAATTTAGTGGTTTTCGATGACGCTCAATAAGTTTCTAATTGGAACCTAATGTCTATTTTCACTAATTAAAAAGTTGATTAACGAATTTTAATTATTAACCGACTTATCGCAAAGATTAGCCATCCACATAATGTCCCCCTGACCGTATAACTCACCTGTACAAATCGCAATGGTGTAACTTTCCTGCCTTTCTTTTAAACAAGGATGTAAAGCTTAAAAAAGAACACCTGTATAGCTTTTACAGCTTGTTCAACCCTAAAACAAATTTATAGCGAAACTTCCGTTTCGCTATAAGGGGCAGTTTCGCTCTAAGGGACAGCCCAGCCATAAGGGACAGTTTAGCAATAAGGAACGAAACTTGAAAAGGAACCTCACGAAAGCCTTGAACGACGAAACGCCTATAGGCTTCCAGGAAGTCACTTTTCAAGGCCTTAAGTGTAGTTTAAGTGTAATAGGCCAGTAATAGACATTAAGTGTATTACTGGCCTATTATTGCTACATCCATCATTCATTCACCGGTTCATTCGGTGACTCATTCATTCTGTCAATCACTCGAATTATTTGCTTGTTCGTTTGTTCTCTGAAGTAATCAACACTCTTTACTAACACCAAATAGCTTCAGAGACTTATAAGCACCACTTAATTGTGAGTAGAAACCACATTCACTTGAGATGCAGCGTCTGCACATGCGCATTGCTTGTGTGTGCGCACACACTCACTGCGTGTGTGTCATCGCAGAATAAAAATCAAACAAATGGAGATATCGCTCAACAAAGAGGATAAAAAAAAAGTTCCGACTCGGCCGGGTAACGGGAACTCAACCTTAACCCTCAGGTACGGCGCCGAAGACAAAAAGAAAATGCAGATATCTAAAACGAAGAAACGCGCGTGCCGCTAAATGAACGCCCACACCTCACACAACCTTCAATACAAGCGCTATAAATATTCCCCACGAGCTAAAAAAAGAAACAACGAGTAATTGAAAAGCAAGCAAATGCCAGGCGACTAACCTTGGCTGCCACCCCGAACCGTCCACGAAAACGCATCTGCGTACAACATCGTTCGAGCTCCGCTTCCGAAACGACCCAAGTGCCGCGAGGGACGAGCGAAGCCAAAGGGCTTACGGTGCACACACACGCGCACAGACAGAGGTACACAGAAACACTTCCGCATCACCTTGAAGCTCCAGACAGCGATGCTCATTAGAGAGAGGTGTGTGTTGTACGACGCATTTCTGGGCGCGATTAACATGCCTACCGGATATGCGGCGTCACGCATACATCCTCGTTCTCTCCCCACTTCTTCACCACCCTCCTTCCTCCGAAAGCGCCTCTTCAAGGATGCCTCGGCGAGACTTTTTTTTTACACTCCAGATGGAGCGAAGCGAAAGCTGCCAAGAAACGGAACCAATCTAAACGTGACCGAGGTCAGACGTAACTGCGGTTAACAGTAACGGCTAACCATACTTAAGCGTAACTGGGGCTTAGGAGGCCCGTCGGACACTTAACCGAAATTACGTCCGACTCAATCACGCTTAACTGCGGCTATAAGGGGGAAACTCCTCCCATCTCTCTTCACTTTAGCAGAACCATAGCCTCCTCCATGCTCACAAAGCCTGGCAGTTTGACGACGGAGTCATAGAGTGCCCGGTCGCAGATTTGGAGCGCGAGGATTTGGTAGTACAGAGCATCAGAGAGCCATCTCTCGAGGAAACTGGAAGTTCGCGCACAGCTTTTGTAGTGGCGAGGACCCGAAACGCACTTGTTCGCTCAGGAGAAGTGTGTTTCGGCGTCTCGCCGCAGCGGGGCGCCAGTCACGTGGCTCCCCCCTCATCCGTTGTCTGCCGCTTCACCGTGTTCATTTTGGCGGCCGCTTCTCGTGGCAATCTGCAAGGCTATGGCAGAACGAACGCTGGCGAAAGGATCGGCTCATCTTCAGCGTCCGCTCTGCTAAAGTCGAAAAAAAATGGGGCTTCCCCTGAACTCTTACTTAGCCTGTCACCCACTATAGTTACACGGCAACCCTTCACCGCAGTTAGATGTGACCGGAGTCAGATGTAACAACGGTTAAGAGCAGACCGTCTTGGCCAATCAAAACCGGCCTAGAATGGGTCCAACAGGTGTTGGACCTATTCGGCCAATTTAAAATATCAAACAATGCGCTTTAAATAAATTTTCAGTCCGACTAATTTCCCGCAGAGTGCTTGGAAAACTGATTGAATTATCGCTTCTTCAAGCAGGAAGGTGAATGCACAGGTTTTTTATAGACATGTAACGCATCTTCGAGTGGGATGAATGTGGTGTTTTCAACGTTAAACACTTATGTAACGTTAAATACAATACGTGCAGATGTTACATGGATACGTTACGCAGATGTCACGCACACGTACTTGTTACATAGATACGTTACATGGGTGTTACACACATGTAATCGTTACACGTATACGTTAAGTAAATGCTACATACGCGTAATTGTTACGTAGATACGTTACATGGATGTTCCATACATGCATCTGTTACGTATATCCTTACATACATGTATTTGTTTCATAGATACGTTACATAGCTGCTACATATGCGCGCATAGTACATACATTATACAGTATACATAGATACGTTACATAGATGTTACATTTACGTACATAGTACATACAACATATACATTAGCTGCATGCGTTATACATAGATGATTAGATACATGTGCAGCACACGTCACGTACATTTGTCACATATACACGTCGTGCACACGTTAGCTACATCAGTCACATAAGTATGTTATACGTATACAATATAAATACGTAAACGTTAGAAACGTTAAACTCTATAACTCCGTAACGCGTTTTTCTTGTATTCAATATGAAGTGTAACAAGTGCAGCACGGACATGCACATTCTGGAATGGCCTGACTTCAGTCCACCTCCGTGCTGCGATCGTGTAGCAGACTAGTGTCACGCCCTCATCCTTCTCGGCTCGTCCCGGCCAAGACGTTGTATACTGGTTGCGGAGTCGTGCTTTGGCAGATCGCCGGCCAAGTGAGCACGGAAAGGAAAGAGCGCGCCATTTTCAAGAAGCTGTTCGCTATAGAGGCGACGGCCTTGCGGTAAAGTGGCATTATAACGCACGCGCATTATTCCTTATACACAGTATTCTCCCCTGCGGTGCGGTGCCGCTTGCCAGACGTGTTACTAGCACGAAACGTGACCATATATCCCTTATGATTCTCGTTGTTTTCGTTGGGCGTCGGAGCATGCGTTTTACCTTCGGGGGCCGCCTTCTGTATACAGCCTTGGACGCGGGCAGTCGAAATTTACAACTGAAAAGGATTCCCCTTATAGCTCCGTCTTTTGCCGTTTCTTTTTGTGTTTTTCTGAACTCCAGGAAAACGGATGCGGCGGTAGTCCACAATCTCACATCTACCGAGTCTACGACTCTATGAACTATTACAACATCCGCCTTCTGGCTTTGATATATATAGTATGCACATTTAAAATCAGTCATTTGTTATTTTATCACAACCAGATCTCGTAACTCTGTGACAACCAGATATTCGAACCTATTACC
The DNA here is from genome assembly GCF_016920785.2 of Ixodes scapularis. Taxonomy (NCBI): domain Eukaryota; kingdom Metazoa; phylum Arthropoda; class Arachnida; order Ixodida; family Ixodidae; genus Ixodes; species Ixodes scapularis. Next base: position 102,620,241 of record NW_024609883.1, on the reverse strand, counting down.
AAAACCCTTAACTATCAACCTAACCTAGCGAAAACTGCCCGGCGTAAGAACTGCAAGCAACCCTTTGAGTTTTGCGTAGGCTCTTTTACTTTATATCTTGTCGCTCAAGCCAACTACGTCTACATTCATACTTGGCTACCACCGCGGAAAACGGTCAGTAGGTTCAACTCAACCGTTCGCGAGAATATACCTATGTGTGCCTTGCTCACCTTGCTCAAAAGAGCCGAGCTTCGTTCTTGACAACTCTTTCGAAGCAAAACAAATAAAAAGAAAAAGTGTTTACCTAGAGTGTGACAGGTCAGGGACGTCAGTAAAGCACGAGACCCTTTATTTATATCTAATCCTTTTTTCTTCCGAAAGATGGTGTAATTGACGAAGGGCGACGTATACCCGCCACCCGAAGGACCGGTTGCGAGCTCAAATTTTGCATGCAAATTTGGTCCTGTCGTCGTCTACGATCACGCAACACATACACGGCTTAGGTAGAGGTGTATTATCTGTACTCGATGTTTACTTAAGAAGTAAAATGCACTAAAATAGTGCCGTTTTACCGCAGTAACTGACCTCACAAGTTGGGGGGTTGCTCGTGGCTTCCTATACTTCTACGCCGGACAGTGTCCCCCTTCTCACAATACGTGACAAGAGACAGTTTTACGGAGACCTTATCGGCACTTTCCAGCCGACGATACATAAGTGCGCTTCGCGGCAGACGGCACAGCTGAAGCGTGACCTGATCGATGAAACCTACCAGGAACGAAAAGTCCGGGACATCGAAATAGTGTACTCGAAGTAGCGTGTCAGATTTCGTCACTCGCGTAGCATGTTCGGAAAGGCTTGTACCGTCACATCGCCTGGTTGACGGGAGGAGAGAGAGAAGGGAGGTGGACCCGAGGCTTACGTAATCACTCATTCGCGCGATAACCTTTACCCGGCTTCCACATTGGTTTTCCCGATAAGCGTAAGCAAATCTGGGAGCCGGCTAGCCCGTGAATCACGTAGGTGTGTTTACCTAAGTCTCACCCCCCCCCCCCTTCCCTCCTTCTCTCCCCGTAAACCAAGGTGATTGTCCATGAGAACGCGCCAATTAAGTACCGAAACTGGCCCGTTTTCTAGCTTCACAACTTGTTTTTTTAACGTTTTTTGGTATGTTTTTTTAAAGATATCAAGACAGAGAGTATACCAACACCAAGGACTGTCGGTATAGGAATCCAGGGTTCACGCTCATTACGTGACGCGCGAGCACGACAAGTTAAGGCAAGTTCGCACACTTGCGTTTGCTCTGGACCGAGCTCTTGTGACCTCTTACGACCACAGAACATATAGTGGCACGCTGGCGCCATCCATGACGTGGCCCCGGGAACAGCATTTGACTTAGAACGAAGGTTTTGCGATATATGCAAGATGAAATGTAAGTACAGTGTATAACAAATGGACGTTTATAGCATCGTAAAAAGTTTTCCAAAGCAACAGGAAAAAAAAAAGAAAAAGAAAGAAGAATAATGTGCGATAAAACGGTTACCTATAAATGGCACCCGTGCGTTCTTTCGCCGGATTTTAAGAGGTTTTAATGCAAACGGTCGTGAGCAATCGCAAGCGTGTGTACCGGCCTTTAGTGTTCGCGGAGGGCGTGCGTGTTTTCTGACTTGTCGTTGACAATGAAGAAGCGAGGTAACATCCCGAAACGCGGCGGCACAAGCAAGATTGCGCTATATAGCTTTCAACCAAACAATGCCTTGCCCGGAAGGCTTACTTTCTTCTTCTTCTTCTTTTTTTTTTTTTTTTACATCCGCTTTTATGTAATTATGTATTTAAATGCGGATAGTATCAATCGAGGGCACTAGGCATGAATTTAGAATGGGATCGTTGAACCGCGTGCAAACGGACCGTGTAGAGATTGCTCCCAAAACGTAATTTGGACTTGGATCGGCGATTGGGTTCCGGTTTCCGGAGGCCAGCGGCGAGGCTATTCCCGCGGGGCCTCTCGCGTAGTGTACAAATATACACCGGCGGTCCAATGGTTCTCGAGGACAGCGAACGCTTCGTAACGGGTGAATTTGTAACGGTTCGTTATACAGTCGGGAAGCGGTTTACAAAAGACTGTTGTACATTGCACGTTGAGACAATCGGCACGAAACAAGATAAGCTGACAGGAGAGTTAGTTGGGCAACATAACGAGAAACTCATACCACGGAAGCAGACAGTCGACACGAATAGAAAAAGGACAGCCGCACAGAGAAACAGTGTGTACGTCCTTGCTTCTATAAGCGTCTCGTTAGAGACGGTGTGTGTGTGTGTGTGTGTGTACGTGTTCTTTGTGTGTCATTTTTGTGCTTCGAGTTAGTTTAAGATTTTCCCTATGCTCGATGCCACTAGCAAAGGCAGGAATCAAGGAACGAGCAGACAGGCATGATATGAATCGCCGGTCATTGCACGCATCTCCTTCAAAGGCAGACAATAAAGTTGACTAAAACTTCGTTGTCTGGTTTTAAAAGAAGATGCCTGCATTCTAAAAAAGAAAGAAAAAATTCTGGAGCGTCCATGTTTCCATCAAGCCGCTTACAGATCTCGCTAATCGCTACGAATTCGCCGAACGGATTGCCGCAATTGGCTCTCCAAACTGCTTTACGGGAAAATAACGCTCCAGATTTCCCAAGCAGCGGCCACGCTGCTTGGGAAATCTGGAGCGTTATCATTCAAAGAAGAGACTGCAGAAAATGCCAAAAGGTATTATTTCATCCTTGTATAACGGTCCTGCCAGATTGATCAAGCAAGGACTTTCTGAAGACATGTTCCAGGCATACACATTTGTGCGAAGCAAACCTGCTGAACCAGTCATGAACCAACTGGCCCGCTTCGCCACCTTTGTGCTTCTAAGACGCTTGACGCGTGTCCGCGAAAACTCCTGTTTTCGCGGACACCTTGCAGCGAACACCTTGTTTTTTTATAATTCCTAAGACCTTTGCAAAAAAGACCGTCCTCTGCGCGCTGCCATCTCCATCTGCTGGGTTGTGGAACGCCTTCTGACCATGCACTGTTGCTCTGCTGTCGGTACATCAGATACTGCGCATGCGTCCACAGCTCAGTGACTCAGCAGTTTTCGCCACGGTGATAAGCGATGCAAAGGTCTGTACGCGGGCGACTGCCAATAGGCAGAGGCAGAGGGAGAAACCATCGGAGGACAGCGCGGTGTGGGCCCTCTTCTTCTTGCACAATTGTCCCCGACCAGGGAGGGGAAGGGAGGGTTGCTCAGCTGACGGCCGTCGCCTTTCATGGTCGCGAAGCTTCGCGGTCGTGGGCGACGTCCGGGCAGGCATGCACAGCCACACGCAACCGCGCGCCGTTGTTCGACGCTCGTGAAACTATAAATAGACTCGTACGCGCACTCGCCGCATACATTATCCTTAAATTTAGTCACCCAACTGCTTTCCGGATCGTGAAGTGATTGTTCCCGTCCTACACTCTTAAAAGCTCATACGTGCTGTGCACTCGAACACTATAGGTCACTGGTGGCTTAATCGTTTAATGGCTTAATGGTTTAATGGTTGCAGGGCCAATGCCGCATTTTCATTGGCTGCCGAGCGGCCATAGCAGGCTCAAGTCGACTCGCCTCGACCCGCGTTTCGTAAACTGTCTAATAATCGGTGTTCGTTTAATAGGTTTAGCCGATTGGAAGGTTTCGAGACGTCTTTATTACGCGTGCCTTCTCACCGGCGAAGGCCCGTCCACTCGCTTTGTCACTTGGAATGCGTGGAGCTTTGAACATGGTGACGACCGTCCTTCTCATTTGCCTAACTGATCGAACGGAAACCAATGATCGGTGTTCCGAGCCAATCACTGTGTTCTGTAAGTTCAGAGACTTCGGAAAGACTTATGACCGCCGACAAGCAGCGTGCGGAACATTTGCCTCTTTTTCTCATGTCCACCGAAAACACAAATGAACTGAAATAAAAAAAAGACGGGTCTTTGCCCGCGCTAGACATCTTATTATCGCTCATCAGTCACTGAGATTGCGACCTTAGACGATAAGGATTCCGAATCATGAATGACGAAGTGTGAACGTATAGTAAGCCACGCCTGCCTTTCGTAAGTTGCCGATGACCATACATAGTTGTTTGCGACCGTATACAGATGGACGCGACCCTTTCTCGAAAGCGCATTACAAACCGCCTGGCGCCAGGCCATGCAGTAGTCCACGTTAATCCCTGAAACACATTACTGGATAACCGCTTAAAGACACCGTTGTCCGAACTTGCTTGACCGCGAGCGTGCGCCACGTAATCCTTCGAGTGCTGGAAACAATTACCTCAATGAGTCTCGTTCGGGCCTAATTTGGAACAAGTCCCATGAAGTGCGGATTTCGCTAACCGAACGTACACGTGCGTATTCATCAGAGCGCCACCTTGCTCCAGATAAATGGCCGCTGTTTCTTCTTCTTCTGAGAAGAGTGTCCCTGACACGCCATCTCAGTCCACAGGCTTTGGCACCGCGTAAGAACATAACGGTTCGAGGAACAACCTGCTCCATCTCCACCTAACGTGGCGTCAAGGCCTCGTTGGCGAGATCACGCTGCGAAAATGTGTTCTCAATTGCAATACGACCGTAACGGTGTCTGTTCATGTTGTACTGATCGTTACAAAGGTGCTCTCTATTAACAAAATGTTTACACTAAAAATATATGAAGAAAAAAAAACCGCCATACTTATGAAAACCGCAACATATTCTGTTTTACAGGTTTCGCACCTTATATTACGGTCTTTGCTAAAAGCCTTAGCTTTTCTTCTATTCTTTTTTTTTTTTTTCTCTTTTTCACGGGCAACTTGGAACGGAACTTCAACGCGCAAAAAGCACCGTCAAAGGCAACGTCCTCGCGTGCTCTTTGTGCCACCGGGCGCGAAATACCTTTCAGACTGTTCATTCCTGACACGCCGCACCGATTTATATGAGATAATTGTCTTCCTTTCGTATTTTTGGCTGCCAATGAGTTTGTGCTCCCGTATCATCACAAACAACCTAAGAAACACCGGGTGTGACGAGCATCCTATATTCTCTCCGCAAATCAGAGTTTACCACTAGCCGACAAGAACGCCTATAAGAACCAATCTCGACGCAAGAAACATTACCATGACACGCCAATCTCCGCGTTTTTTAAACTCTCTATATAGACTATAGAGCAAATCTAGTCTGTTGGTCCTTCGGGACGACGCCGTCCGAAAATGGCGACGGCGGGAAGAAAGGGGGAGAGGTGCTACGCATGCGCAAAGGCTTACTGGGAAAGGTTCATTGACTCGAAGGTCATCCCGCTGTCACGATTGATCGAGCTCTTTTTCGTAATCACTCCCTTTCCCTCTCGATCGCAGACAGCGGCACATATGGAACATCACTGAACCTAGCCTCTTCTCGAACGGCGTGGCCATGCGGCCAGGACAGCCGTCGTGGTTCCTGGGCGCCATGGGCAAGACTAAGGTCATCTCCAAGAACATCTCGGCCCTCGCGCTCATCACGGAGGACGCCAGTCGCAACCTGGCCAAGCAGCTCAACCTGGGCCCGCGGGACATCACCTTCGGCCTGACCAAGCTGGACATCCGCGGCACCCTCGCGCAAGACCTGTGCCCCTACAAGAAGGGCCCAGAGGCGCCGCCGTGCAGGCCGCAGCGCTTCAGGGCGTACGACGGTTACTGTAACAATCTTCAGAACCCGTACTGGGGTAGCGCGAACCTTCGCTATCTCCGGTTCCTGCCACCCAACTATGGCGATGGTGAGTACGTACTTCCCTTCTGTAATCGTCTGGTCACTTTTCTTGTAGTTACAATTCATGTGAATGAAGTACGTAGAAGGGCAATGCAAGTAGCACCAGCGATTTATGTTAACTGCGGTGCCCAATTATTCTTTCAGCACTTGTCGTTCGGCTTTTTGCCGCCTTAAAAACTCGAAAAACAAACTTCTTTTGTCTCCTTTTTTTTTCTTTTTTTTGCGAGCATTTTGGAAACAAGCAAAAACCGAACAGACGAAACTGCACTATAAGTACTGGTTGTTAAATACCAACGTGAACTATTGCACGACTATACGTAAAAGTAATACCACAACGCGAAGCAATAAACAAGCACTTCTACTCTTGAAACTTTTCTAATCGATTTCATCGCGAGAAACCCGAGTATTTTAATGTCACAGTAGGCAGCAGGGAGAAAACCTCCCTGCTGCCTAACGCGACAAATTTCGCTTTTTCAATAAAAATTGTGATTTGCCATTATTGCGGATGAATGTGTTCTCTCTATAGCTTTCGAGAATTAAAAAAAAAAAAAAAAAAAACTGCCACTATACAGCATACAAAACTTAACAAAAAAAAAAAAAAAAAAAAAAAAAAAAAACGGAACTCTTGCTGAGAACTTGAAGGAAAGAACCAAACATGGCAGTGGCGTCACAGATGTTTGTCTTTATTACCGTATTTTCCGGGCTATTGTCCGCGGGCTATACATGTTTAAAATTTTAAATTTCTGGCTAAGCGAACTGTACAGGACTTTTGTTTTTGAGTATCGTTGATTATGACGAGACGAGACGGATTATGCGAATGGAAGAGTATGTTAATGATGATTTACGTATATTATGGGTTTCTTTGTGAGCTAAGAAAGCAGGCATTTTTCAGGGTGTGCCGTCTATGAGAAGATTTTCGTGTCGACTAAGCACCGGGTGTGGATAATGCACTGAGTGCGGACAATGCACCGGGTGCGGACTGTCTAAGTCAAGAATTTTATTTTTGACCCTAAATTTGCACCTGCGCACTATACACCAGGTGCGGACTATATATACGATAACACCCGATCAGTTTTATATAGGATACATGTACATCGTAGTTTTGTGAGTGTTAGCAAGTTGGCTGTGCCGAAGCGTCAAATATTCCCCGAGAGTGTGCGTTTATCACGTCCGCGAGAAGTTAATTGGACGACTGTTTACCTGTTGGCACAATGCAGAGTGATTTACCTGGACTTTAAGTAGGACTTCGCCTAGCTTATGACTCCCGAACACAATCCACCTATTTTAGGCTTTACCACAGAAAACAAGACGCCAACTGTGCTGCTCTTGATTGGAGTTCTAATCGTAGCAAATCATACCCGCGCTACCGCGCATCCTTCTCCCGATGTAGGCTAATGGACGTCCGCACGCGACTGCTGGTCTTCGAAGCGTGCGCAGATGCCCGAGGGAACACTCTCACGCGAGCGAGCCTCTTCGGCGGTCTTCAGCCAACTCGCGGCCTAAACATAAACACGGCGAGAAGGACAGGGCCACCGGCCCACACCGGAAGACGTCCTCACGGGAACCGGGTCGTGCCAAAGACAACAGCCGTCGGCCGACAACAAAAAAACAGGCCGACGAGGCGAGCCGAACAAGACCCCAAGAAACAAACAAGAACACCACCAGCAGCCGCAGATGAATTTTGAAACTAGCTCCGCGCAAAGAGATGGGGAAGAAGGCAGGAGACAGTCTTTGACGGACAAGCCTCGATTGTCTTCTCGGAGAGTTCGGTTGCTCTCCAAGAAGAAGACGAGCTGCCCGAAAAATATTTGCCGCCCTCTCGAAAAACAAAGGAACTGTCGGCAGCGACAATGGGGGGGGGGGGGGAACCCGCCCTCTTCTTTTGTCTTTCCCAACATTTCCGCTTGCGATCGTTGTTTTTGTTTTATTGTATATTAGTTGATGTCTCGTTGACGCTTTCTTTCCGTCTACTTCCACTCTCTCCGTGGCACGGTTTTAAAGTTTTAAGAACAACAAAAGAGACGCGGACGGCAACGGCGTGAAGACGCGTTGTTGGTCAAGATGCCGGTCTTTGAAAACGGCGCCTCTGCTCTTCTTTTTTGTCTTAGCGTCCGGTCGTGACAAAAGGCGCCCACGCACGCGGCGTGCCCGAACAAACCCAGCCGCCAAAAGACAAAAAAACAAAAAGCTCGTCGAAACGCGTTGTGGAAGTGCCGTCCTCGCTTTCAAACGTCTCAGCCAAGGCGATAGGGAAGGTCAGGATTGTTCGAAGTCCTTCGCCGAGAACCGCCGGCGTGAACGTGTCTGCACGTTAGTCTCGAGGGCGAATCAATCGCGCCGTCTGCTATTTCCTCTCTTTACGATTGGACAAGAGCCTCGCTCTGACGACTACAATGCTGTCTTGACCAATCGCGGTGGTGCGAATGATTGTCTGCTTCACACAGAAAGAAAAGGGTATATTTTTACACCCTTCGTCACATATAATACACCCCAAAACTCCAGTTCGACGTATAGCGCACTGATGTTGAACCGACGGTATACACTCCGTGCGGGAACTATAGGGGGCGCTTTGAAAAACGCGCGCAGCGCCGCTAGCGGAGGAGCTGGCGTTCGACAGTGAGGCGCGTTCAGCAGCCTGCGGCGCTTTTTCGCATGCCAAGCTGTGGCGCCGGGAGCGCGCACGGACGAAATATTTGCTTTTTGAGCCGATACGTTGAGGGTGACGTTGCATAAGTGCTGGGGCAGACCTAAGAAGGGCGTCTAGCTGCTCTCCGCTTCTTATATATTGAGTTTGAGTCGTTATTAGGGGTAATTTCTCTAGTTGCGGCCGAAAAAGGAGTTGGAGCAACTTTTCGAAAAGCAAGACGGCCGCCACCATAATTGCTCTGGGTGGGAAATTAATTTCGCTCGTCGCTGTAAACGTAGGACTGTTGAAACGATGATATTGGAGGCGAGTGAGATGTTCACTAAGTTTGTGCACCAAGTGTGCCAAGTTTCACGAAGACAGCAGGTGTGAAAGTTATGTTTCTAACGAATAAGGAAATAAAGCTGTACGGGATATCCAATATTGGACCCGAATGTTGTGTTATAGCGGGCTTGCAAAGTGAAGATTTGGGCACACAGGTGCTTGGACTTGACAGCAACATGACACAGCACTTATTATACAAAAAAAGGTGGCATAGGGAAACCAGGTGAAAATTTGGTTTGGGCGGCGTAACTCAATGGGAACCGGTTTTGACCATGAAAGGCTGTCAAGAGAATACCACTGGTCGGGGGAGGTAGAGACTTTAGAGGTAGAAGGGACTAGTGGACTGTACTTCCGATTGAAACAACTTTACGAAAGGTGGTTCCAAAGCCGAGAAAACAAAGTTGTCGGCCAACACACGGTTTGGCCACCAAGGGCTTTTGTGGTCAGCTGTTGTGTAATAACCTGTTGTGCGAGGTGTCGATTTTCGGCGCACTGGTACTTTGACATGACCGTAACTTGGCACAACACTTATTATAACAAAAAGAGTTGGCATAGCGAAGCCAGGTGAATATTTTGGGCGGCGTAACTAAATGGGAATTGGCTTTGACCGACAGAGGGTGTCACATAATACCACTTATCGTGGGAGGTGCACACTTTACAGGTAGGAAGGGACCAGTGGACGGTACTTCCAGTTCGAACCACTTTGCGATAGGTGGCCCTAAAGCCGAGAAAAAAAAAATTGTCGTCTACAGAACTTGGGGTGTCAGCGTTTCCACATCCAAAAGGAGGCTGATCAAGAAAGAAAGCACACCACATAAACTTCCATACTCAAACGTCGAGCCTCCAGTGATTCCGAGTTTCATTGTTGTTTTCTTTAGATTTAGATTTGTCACTTTTTTTACCGTTCGAATCTTTCTTCATGAAGTACAGATTGCGTGCCATACTTGTCCGGAAATATCATCGGCACGTACGATGTGGACGAAACTTCTTTGGAGGGCATTCCTCCAACGAAATTGGCACTGCATACCCGTGAGTGTGGGATGGCATTTCAGTTCGTCCCATCCCCGCTGACAAATGTAGGCGTTACTGGTACGAAAACAAACGGAAAGCGCAGAGTGGCAGTGTAGAATATGTCAGCCGTGCCGACACAGTGGCAGACATGATCGGGAGACCAAATTTAACGCGTCGTGCGGCACGGCTCCATCGTTGTAGCTGTCCCACAAAACATCGGCGAGGTGAAAAACTGTGAAACGTTGTCCCCACGAGATACGACGCATAACTATTGACGCAGCACAGGCAGCACTTCTCATGCTGTGAACCCAGCGCAACCGCACCGCTCCGACTTCAATGCGTACCAACGTACGCGGCGTGGTTTCGGTTTCGTTTTCTCTGGGACTCTCACTGCCTACCTTCGGTACCGGCCGCGCGGCGGCGCGCCAGTCGCGTCGCACGGAGTGTATAGCAACTTTCACGATCGGCTTGATAGCCGAGGGTACAACTTATTAAAATAGTTAATGTACGTGTAACGAACTGCAGGAAAAGTAAAAGATTTTTTTTGCCCTATTGCAAAACTTTAATGTTTCTTTTCTGTAGTCTTTGATACGCAGTTACTGTTTAATATGGTATATCCCACTGTCATCAAGCGTCTCGTAAAAGTTGGGGCTGTCAGTTAAACGCCGGTGAGCTGTACGTCGGACTGAAATTTTGGGGTGTCTTATATGTGACGAGGGATGTCATGGCTACACATTTCTTTTTATAGTGTTGATATTTAATAGGTTCATTGATGTGATTATCATTGAGCGCGTGATCAGGTCGGTCTTTCTCAGAGTTGATGTACGAGTTTACATTCTTGAGTGTAAGCTAGAACAAGTAGAACTCCATAAAGATTTTCGTGTCGAAATTGGAGCTTGTAGGGCCTTGTTTTGTAACTAATTTACATATATCATCAACCTGTACTGGACTAAAACAAATGCTGCGTCATCTTGCCACAAAGCCAACTAATATTGACTACATTTACGTCACGACCCGGCGAATGAAAAGATCGAAAGATCGCTTCGGTCTAAAAACCAAACGTGCGATAGACAATAAAAAAAGTAAATCGTGCGATATGAGTCTCAGAATAAAAAAAAAAAATGCGTAAGATCCACACTGACGCATCACAGTTGCCACCCTTCACTTTCTGCGAACATTTTTGTTTTCTCGTTCGCGTCGTGCTTAGGACGCTTTGAGCAAAGGTAGTACACGCGCGGGCGGTTTTTAGGATGTGTAGCCTTCCTTCCTACCTTGGGCACTGTCCATCGCAGGAGCGATATGTAACCGTGTATATTTTATCCCTAAGCAAAAAAAAAAATTAATAATGTTTGTGTGTCTCCTTTTTGCTCAGGCATCAGTCAGGCAAGGCAAGATGGCCGCGGCCGTGCACTGCCCAGCGCGCGGACCGTGAGCGCATCCATGTTCCAGGACCAAGACCGGCCGCACGACCACGCGTCTATGATGACCGTCGCTTGGGGGCGCTTCGTCTTTCACGACATCTCGCACACTGCGCAGGCCGCAGGTGAGTGGCACCTGCACAGCTTTACGGCGCGCGTTTTACCGAGGCGAAGAATGTCAGTGGGCTGCGGATGCAAGCCCGGCGTCTGATATTCAGCCTATATGACGTAGGTGTCAATACACGCGTATATACAGTGTGGGATAGCGCGTATATAAAAGCTTTATATGCGTTGTATTACATGCGCTGAGGAATTGAGGGAGAGGAGGAGACGAGAGGGACGTCAGAACGCCGAGCTCTGATTTGACCGATTACTTTCCATTACTTTCCATTGTACAGCTCCGCTGGTCTTCTTTCTTCACCAGAGTGGAAAGGCTGAAAGTTTTATAAAAAGGCTCATATATTGTATTTTCTTTGTATTGCTTGAAGTGTTACATTACCACATCTAAGTACATACATTTCTCATCTTGCTAAAACGCGTTTACTCCCATGGTTCGACACCGCAGGCCCTTTTTCTTAGTGAGTTTTTATCACTACGCACCGCAGGGTTCGAGGGTGCACGCCTCAAGTGTTGCGGCGTAGCCGAGGGCTTCTCCCACCCGGAGTGCATGCCCATCGCCGTGCCCGATCGCGATCAGTACTACGGACGCTTCGGACAGCGATGCCTGGAGTACGTCCGCTCAAGCGCTGCCCCCCGAGAGACGTGTGGACTTGGACCACGGGAGCAGAACAATCAGGTACGCTGACATTTTCTCGCAGCGATCAGTTATTCATAGACGATCTATCGTATCAAAAGTGCCATTCACCATGTCGGTCTTTATATAGCCGAAAGTCGCATTGTCATCAAACCCTAAGATGATCGAAGCAGAAGACCCTCTGGCGACACCAGTATTTATTTTAATGACTATTCATTTATTTTACAAAGCTGGAAGCCACATCGGGCAGCCTCACAAGTGTGTAATTCAGTTCAATAACCGTAGCTACACCAAGCTAAGATTGTAAGGCCGATAGAATGCCATCAAAGAACTGCGGTGACAAAGAACAGCGCTCTTGAAATAGCGTTGTAATGAACAATCTTGACAAGAAAGCCTGCCATCTAACGGTAACGGTCATTCTTGTAAAAATACAGCCTAATCCCAAAGCCGTAATCACACTGCCCCTATATTTAGCGGCACACATCCTACACCCCCAGGTGACCTCGTTCCTGGACGGATCGACCATCTACGGCTCTTCGGAAGCCGAAGCCAGGTTCCTACGCGCCTTCGAGGGCGGCCAGCTGCTCAGCCAACGGACCAACGACGGTGAAGAACTGCCCCCTCCGGACATCACGACCTTGGACTGCCGACGTACCGCCCAGGAGCCTCCCTGCTTCTCCAGCGGCGATCCTCGAGTCAACTCCGACCTGGGACTGGGTCTGATGCACACCGTCTGGCTCCGGGAACACAACCGCGTCGCCAGAAGCCTGCAGACTTCCAACCCGCAATGGGACGACGAGAGGACCTTCCAGGAGACCCGGCGCATCATTGGCGCTCAGATGCAGTACATCACGTACAACGAGTTCCTGCCGGCGTTGCTCGGACCGGAAGTGGTGGAACGGTTCGGGCTCCGCCTGGAGAACCAGGGTTACTTCCGGGGCTACGACCCCAAGAGGCTTCCGGGAGTCACGAATGTCATGGCGGCCGTCGGTGTGTGGGCCCTGGTGTCTGCGGCTCCGGCTCAGGTGGAGCTCTTCGACCCGGCGAGGTTCAGGAGACTCGGAAGCCTGCCTGAGACGGCGTTCAGACCGTTGGAGCTCTATTCGAGGCTGCAGCAGATCGCAGCGGGAGCCCTCATGCAGCACGCGCAGAAAATGGACAACTTCATGTCCCGCCATGTCACGGGAGACATGTTCGCTGCGTCCAACAGAGGTATGTTCAACATCCTATTGTCTTGTCTCAAAAATACCATTCCAATAATAGCATTTCTGCGCGCTGCCATCTTTGTCTACTGGGCTGTGGAACGGATTCTGATCATGCGCAGTATCCATACCCTGCTAAATATCAGACGTCACGCAATCGTCCTCAGCCCAGTGACTCGACATTTTTCGACTGAGTGATGAGCGCTGGAAAGGTGTGCAAGCTCGAGTTCTTTCTATAGTCTGTTACAGGTTAAGAATATACAAAAACAAACTACCCCCACAAAGCGCTCCACTCTTGCCGCTTTAGCAGAGCGAATGCTGGAGAGGAAACGAGTGGAGAGAAGGAGCCTACCTATCTATGGTATACATAGATACTAATGCTAGAAGAATTCTGTACGTCAATCCCTTAGTTTGTTTCGGTTTTTCGTTTCATTTACCACGTCCTAACAGACGTTCTTCTTCTCCTTCATTCACTAAATATAATTCGCGCACATTACAAAAACACTGCCGTACTTTGTCGCCCTGACCAGAAACTCTGAGACTGCACTTCTTCCACCAACCTTTTTTTATATGGACTGTTTACACACGCACGCTCCGAGTCATCATAACTTATTGGAGGAATAAAAACAACATATAAAATTTGAAAAAAAAAAATCTACCTCTTTCTCATCATGGCTATCGCACGCACTTTTCAAGCAGCAGGTGCAGCTTAGACATCCGTGTAACCCCTGAGGCAGTAATACCCAAGAAAATAGTTGAAGAAAAGAAAATCCCAATAGGACACAGACACGCATGGTAGGATGCGTTTCTTTCCAGCGACGGCGCGGCGGTAGAACGCCCGGTACACATTTGATTCCGCACGACGTTAAGGGGAGAAACCGTCTATGGGGGTTAAGGGGTCAGGGGCTCCAACGGCGTGTAAAAACTGCCGATTCCCAGCGCGTGTACAACCGGAATTTGTCTCTCCGTAAAACGATTCATAATGCAACAGCGAGGCATGGCCATATAAACTCCCTCGCCTATATCTATCTCATCCCTCTTTGCCACAAACACTGCGTTCTCCCGCGGGCGCACTGACCTTGGTTGTAGCTTCGGGCTACTCAATGAAAGACGTCTTCAGACAAAGCCAACGTCGATTTCTTCACCGCGCACCCCAACATAACGAGGATAAGACCACAATCGTTGAATCGTTAGTTCAATCTAGCTTAGCCACGGCAGCAGAGTCGCTATGGTACCCAGGTTTACACCAGGGTTGCGATATAGTCGAACGAGAACCGTGTGTGCTGCCAAGCGCTCGTGTTATCACAAGGTGTTCGCGCCGTTGTGACGCAAGCCGATGAAATGAGAATGAAATGAGTCGTTGGAATCTATCCGTATGAAGGACTTTCGCGGTAACAACGATCCATCTTGCTGGCGGTGACAGAGGATGAAAGCTACCACGTTCATGTTACGCGAGTGATGCAATAGAGTCAATGGACCGTTCGTCCGATGGTGCGCAGGAATTGGACTCCAACGGCACCCATGTAGAGCAGTGTTGAGAGTGAATTCTAGATCACTGTGTACGCGTACGACGTATGAAAAATTGCTGAAAAACACTTTTTAGTCTTAATTATCAGATTAACATGCAGAGAAAAAAAATGGCAGAGGCCTTTATTTTTTAGTTAGGAGCGCTGGTTATACTAGCGCTTTTAACTGTCATTAAGCCAACGACAGTTGACTTAATCGCGATCGGCCGGAGTTACATGGTGGCACTAACTGTCATTGAGCCGCTAACGATCATTAAGTTCAACTGAGCTGGCTACCTCAGTTAAACTCTATATCACCTTATGATGTACCGCAGGAAAGGCTACAAGCGCAAGCTCCTTGCTCTAGGGCACATCTCGGCGGCACAAGCTTTCGTGCATTGAGGGCAGCTGCCAACACTATGAGCTCGCGCCTCTAGCCTTTGCTGCGGTGCAGCAAAAGGTGAAACGGAGTATAATTGATGAGGGTGCACCCAATAAAGCTAAAGATGGCGGCGTCCGTGCATCGGCGCCCATGGCCAGTGCCAGCGAAGCTCTTATATTGCGGAAGAATTTGGAAGGTATCTAGAAAGTATCATAGCGGCAAATATTGTCGGAAAGGGTATGATTCAGGACCAGAGCTGCCGCTAGAACTATCACGGCATGTCGCGGAAGCCAGAGCTCGGCGAGGGCGGCCATCGTAATCTCGGTGCCGATAAAACTTTTGTTGTGTCTCTCTTGCTTGAATTCGTGTGAAGCGTTTTGATTCTCGTTTCTTTACTCTGAAAAACAAAAATGAAGTTAATTTGATTTTGTTTTAAGCGTTTATAATGAATGGAAAGTGTGCATCTAATTCATTTCCGTCGCTATCCATAAAAAGAAAGATAATGTGACATCAGTTTTGCTTTCATTTCGGTTTCAGCTGTGTCCCTTGAAGCGCATCTCAACTGGGTTTGCTAGGCCTATGTACCGTGCAACACCGGACAACTTAGTTGAGCTCAATGAAAGTTGGGAGATGTCAACGATCCTTAGCTTGACGACAGTGGAGAGCGCTAGAGTAACTAGGGTATTATAACTTACAAATAATGTTTTGCTTTTAAACAGAAGGAGCAGGAGAAAACTTTATTTAAAAAAGGCCCCAAGTCTGGGGCCAGATTCTGTTTTAAACGGGAGCTCTGTCACGTCAAGGTGAAACGCAACATTGAGATTACAAACCGTCACTTAGAAGCGAGGTGGCAAAGAGATTTGTCGGATACAGATAGATTTGTTTATAGCGAGTGTTTCTACTACACAAGATTCGAATGCCGGGAACACAAACCGAATCGCAAAAGAGAAAGACTGTGGCAGTATCACAAAAGATACAAGCACCACGCACAAAAAAAAAAAAAGAGAAAACAATGGCACGATCACAGTCAACGCGACGTCACTAAACTTAATTAAATGAATTCTCGTGATAAAATTCCCTGCCGGAATCGAAGTGCTTGAAACCGTCTTCGAGTCGTACACCTGAAATTCCCACAAACGAATGATTAGAACAGCGCTCTTCTACGTCCATGCCCAAACATTGCTTTGTTTTAAACCTCCACTTTAATGCAATTATTACAAATTGTTTCTACAACGTAATTATTCCCAGTTATACGTACAAGCGCTCACACGTGTTTCCATACACCTTACGCAGAGGCCGGCGTAGACCTGGCTGCCGTGGCAATTCAGCAGGGCAGAGACCATGGTATCACAGGCTACACTCGCTGGCGGCAATTCTGCGGTCTCCGGGCCATCGACGACTTCGAGGGCCTCAAGCGAGTCATGAGTTCAGATGCGGCCTTCCGACTCAGCCAGCTGTACTCCGCCGTGGACGACATCGATCTTCTGGCGGGCGCACTCTCTGAGACACCAGTAGAAGGCGGTCTTGTTGGTCCAACCCTTGCCTGCATCTACGCTCATCAGTTCAGGCATCTCCGAGTCTCGGATCGCTACTGGTTCGAGAACCCGGGCCAACCGTCCAGCTTCACAGAGGACCAGCTCCGCGAGCTCCGCAAGACATCTCTGGCACGTGTCCTCTGCGACAACGTCTTCTTGAGGACCGGAGGAGGTGTTGTCCAACCGCGGACAATGCGAGTTCCGGATCCCTGGCTTAACAATTTGATGTCTTGTGAAGACCGACTCCTAGCCAGTATGGACCTCGATGCTTGGCAGGATGCATCTAGAGCTGGTAGCGTCCCGCAGTCTCTGCTTCAAGACGCACTCGCGGATCTGACGGCCTCCCAAGGGGGGCAGTTTGGAAGACAAGGTGCTCGAGGTGGATTTATGAGGGCCACCGCTGGATCGAGGAGCATCCACAACCAGTCGGAAGCCCTCGAATTTGCCACGAGGAGACTACTCAAAGCCACGCGCAAGGGGGATAAGCGGCAGGATGTGATTCCCGCGCTTCGTCAGGTTGACCTCTCCAAGTTTGCCGCTGAGTTTGAAGAGCCCGCGGCCTGCGAAGATGAACCGCTCAAACCTTGCAACCCGAGATCGCCCTTCAGGTCACTTTCCGGAAGATGCAACAACCTGCGCAAACCGAACCTCGGCAAAGTCGGACATAGCTTCAGGAGAGTCCTACCGGGCTTGTATGAAGACGGCGTGTCGGCTCCCCGATCTCGGAGTGTTACGGGTTCGCCATTGCCCAGTCCCCGGCTCGTCTCTTTCGCTGTTCACGGCGACCTGAGCCACCCGCATCAGCGATACACAATGATGCTCATGCAGCTCGGACAGTTCATCGACCACGACATCGCCCACACACCACTCAGCGAGGGCGCCGACGGCGCGACACTCCGGTGCCGCGCTTGCAACTCTCCAGAACGAGTGAACAAGGAATGCTTCCCGATCCCGATCCCGTCCAACGACCCCCACTTCCCGAGTGTCAGCCGAAAGAATCCGAACATTCCGCAATGCCTTCCATTCACGCGCTCCATGTCAGGTCAGCGCACTCTGGGCAGCCGTGAGCAGATCAACCAGGTGACAGGATACCTAGACCTCTCCACTGTGTACGGCTCCGACGAGTGTGCGCGCGACGAACTGAGGCTGTTCAGGAGCGGGCTTCTGAACATGAGTGCACATCCGGCTGGCCGAGAGTTCAAGCCGCTGCTGTCCGAAGTGGACGGTGCTGCCGACTGCATTTCTTCTAACGGCCGCTGCTTCATCGCGGGCGACACGAGGGTCAGCGAGCAGCCTGGCCTCACATCCATGCACACCATCTTCGCCAGGGAGCACAACAGGATCGCCCGCACGCTCCAAAGTCTAAACCCGCATTGGGACGACGAGCGCGTGTTCCAGGAAGCGCGTAAAATTGTTGGAGCCATTTTCCAAAGGATTGTCTTCGCGGAGTTCCTTCCCCGTACGTTAGGCTGGGAGTCCGTGAGTCAGTGGGGCTTGCATCTCCTCGAAGAAGGCTACTACAACGGTTATGACCCCACCTGCGACGTGGGCTCCTTCAACGAATTCGCCACGGCAGCGTTCCGCTTTGGGCATACGCTGCTGCCGCCAGTACTCAAGCTCGTCGGTCCGGCGTACGACGAGTTAGGAGGCCTGAAGCTTACCGATGCCTTCTTCAACAGCCAGACGCTGTACAGAAAAGACAGACTCGACCAGCTACTGCGAGGTCTCTTGTCGACGCCCATGGAGAATTTCGACAACCATGTTACCGAAATGGTGACCAAGCACCTCTTTGAAGCCAAGAGTGTTCCCTTCTCAGGTCTTGACTTAGTCGCCATTAACCTACAGCGAGGACGTGACCACGGTTTGAGGACGTACAATGATTATCGCGCCTTCTGCAGTCAGCCGAGGGCCCGTACCTTCGCGGACCTTGAGGGCCACATCCCGAGGGCCACGCTGAGGGCGATCGGGAGTGTCTACAGAGACGTGGAGGACATCGACGTCTTCACGGGTGGTCTCTCCGAGTTCCCGTTGGCCGGCGCCGTGGTGGGACCAACGTTCAGCTGTCTGCTCAGTTTTCAGTTCCAGAGGCTGAGGCGCTGCGACCGATTCTGGCACGAGACCGGGGACCCGACGGTTCGGTTCTCGTCCGACCAGTTGGCACAGCTGAGGAAAGCGTCTCTGGCCAAGATCATTTGTCAGAACTCGGACACTACAAGGTTCATCACGAGGAAAGTGCTCGACGTCTACGATCCTTTCTTGTAAGTTGCTACTTCTCTCTGGCTTTAACATTTTGCAAGACTCTCAAAACTGATGCTGATGTTAAACTTTAGCAAAGTATTGTAATAAGAGAGGTCCAGGATCCTTCCTTTGCAAGTGTCCGTTCTTGTCATTCGGTTTACATATTAGCCTAACGTTTTTCTGCGGCTTTCTCGACGTAAACTTCGCGAATTTCATTGTACTGTGTTTTCTTTTACAATTGCATTCAAAAAGCAAATTAGCCCCTTTTTAATTTAATTTCGGGCTCCTTATTTCCTGGAAGGTTATTGCAAGGCATGCCGTTGTCGAGGAAAATGTATTCACTCAACTCAATTGTCATTAGATCACCAAACAGAATTTTGAACATTTCATTTCAGAAATCCAAGGGTGTCCTGCAGCAGCATACAAGACATCGACCTGAACGCCTGGAAAGAAAACACGGTTTAGAAGAACGCACAGTGCAGTGAACAAAAAAACAACAACATGAAGATGAAAAACAAAAATGGTGGACAATCCAGCGACATCGAGAGACTCGGTCAAGGATCGTGCTGGCAATAACGTCATCCGCTCCCGCGCGCAGCCGCTGTCCGTCTCCTCGCACGGAATTAACCGTCACCGTACGCACCGCTGCGATTGGTGGGAGCCTACACCACGTGACGCTTACTTGCCAACTTCGCCGCTTAAGCGTTCCATAGTCATCCCCACCTTAAGAGCGATAGGGCACGGCTAATTACGTCGGCATTCGTCGTTTCCTGATTGCTTTCTGGGTGTTCATGCCGGGCGATGCTGCGATCTCATTGGCTGTCCTGCGAAAATAAGACGGCTAGGACTAACCACAGCCTATCATTCTTAAGCAGTAGTAAGTGACTACCAAGCAGCTGAGTCGTCGGCAAATAGCTTCTTAAGGCAGGTCATATACAAACAAAAAGATCGCCTGACTGATTTTTTTTTTTATTACCAAGGAGATGAGTAGTCGGCAAATAGCTTGTTGAGGTAGATGGTCTACAGCCAAAAAGATCGCCTGACTGGTTTTATTGATTGTTGCACGAAGCAGGCAGTTGAAAGGAACAGCAGGGATTCACTTTAGCGTGTTACGCAGAAAAATAAACACAGGGGCATTGCTGCAGTTTATCATTCATTCTTCGAACCCAATTTAGAATGGCGTGAGATCCATAAACCTCGGCAAACTGCCGCGCTTCTGTAACGATGGGAACCGAACGACAGGGAAAAGGGTGGTGAAATCGGTATAATCAATAAAAGTGAATAGCTACGCTTGTCGCTATGACCGTTCTAAAACTAAACCAGAAAGCAGCACCACAGAAGAGCTATATCCGTCGACGCTCCGATTTAGGGACCTTCAGGAACCATTCACCGCGATTCTGGAAGCAGCTCCTTGCAGAACGAACTGGCCACACGTGTTGAGCTGCGGGCTTCGCGATAAACCCTCACTCGCCCTCGTTCTCTTTTATATCGAAAAGCACAGAGAGGCCATAGCTACAGAAGGAAACAAGAAAACTGAAAATACCGTTCCTCGTCACGCGTCACCGCGGGGCGGTGCTCAGAAACCAGGAAACCCGGAAGGCCAGCAACCGAGCATCGCCAATCGATTCCGGGTCAGACGTTGGTACGCAGCTTCGATCGCTACCCACCGTCTTTCCACGACATGTAAACATTACTTAGCTTCTTTCTTTTTTTTTTTTTTTTTTGGTACGTGAGTCTTTCAGATGGGTCAGCATGGTTTGACGACATATTTAAAATCCTATCATTGCGTGGAGTACGATATGCCCACGCTCACTTCAGCCGACCTTTATGAAGACCCTTACTATAATCACTACACTTGCTTTGTGATTCGTTCCTCGGTGCTCTTATTGACTAGTACTTCAATGTCACTAGCAGAGAAGCGATGATAAGAGGGTCTAGACTCGCAACGCTCTGCGTTTCTTGAGCCCTCAGTGATGATAAAAGTCATTTGATGCAAACAACCTACGGACTGGTGAACGCCACCTGGATAAGAGAACGCAATGCCCGTGATAAAACGCCACCGGCTAGTCCTCGTGCAGACGCATCGATAGAAAAACATGGGGTTGAATACTGACTCACCATCCATGCTCAATCGGTGTACGACGTTTTGTGACGACATGCGTGATGCCGGTCTCAAGTGTTCCGTGCAGGAAGCAGAACTACGGGTTTCACGGTGACGAGCATTTCGACAACAATGCGCTATCCTGGCGAGTTTTCGCGTACCGTAAAACAGCTTCGTCGCTATGCAACTCTTGTGTACATCAGGCTCTAAAATTGTCTTGGACGATCGCCGCTGGGTACCGGCTTTTAGTTGGAGAATGTTGTTGGAGAAAGTTTTGGCCCAAATAAAAGGGCTCGGCCGTATCCGTCCATCCATTCATTCATGTTAGATGGAGGGCAGGTCGTCGCCGGATTCGAAGGTTCATCATTCATTCATTCATCCATTCTTTCATTCATTTATTCATCCATTGATCGTTCAACACGGTTCCCTGCCACCGCTTATACGCCTCCGTGACCGACAAAATTCCGTGCGAGAAAGACAGAAGCTAACGCGCAACCCACGGACAGCGCGCACGTTCGGTGGCCCGTCGCTTGCTCGCTCACAAGAAGGACAGCTTCGGCCGGCTGCAGACTTCCAAGCCACGTCATGCATCAGCCTCCGAAGAAGCGCCAGGTTTTACTGGCACCCCCCCCCCCCCCCCCCCCCCCATCCCTTCTCCTTCCATCGCCTTTGTAAATAAACACGTCTACAACTTGATCATCTGCAATCCTCGCCTTTTGCTTCAAACTGGCTTTACGGCCCTTGTCTATTAATAGCAGAATAAAAGCAGACGGAAAGAATATGAACCTCTATGTATGTACGGATGTGTATATTTGCAGCGCAATTTTATGGAAATGAACATCTATCCTCACCAAAATTTTAAAAAAAAACATAACTTTTTGTTATCTAAAATTTGGAACTGGAAATCTATCAAGATTCTATCTGGATATCAGGTTTTTCAGAAATTATTCCTTTGTCTGCAATCTGGATTTCAGGTTTCCATTAACAATTCCAGTTAGATTTCCAGTTCCATAATCCAGATAATGAAAACTTATACAGGTTTTTTTTTTTTTTTTTGCTTGAGATAGTACAAGATAAGTCTTGTACGCGCGGTATTAAAAAAAATAGGCGATTACAACTACAATTGCTTTATTGAAAAATGTAACATACAGTAATAATTGACTGCATCACAAAAGTAATTGAAAAACTACTTTTTACGTTAGTTTTTTTTTTTTAGTTTGTATTACGAAATCAAAAAGGCATACATATGTTCAATGTGGTTACATTTTGTTTCTTTTTGTCATTCACACCTTGTTAAGCTTCAACTCCAGTTGTCGTTCGAAGCCGTCGTACGCGCAAAACTGACGTCAGGTGTTTATCGCTCCGCGTTCGAACGCGTTCGACGAGTGCAGTGGCATATAGCTTCCTCTATACTCACAAAGCCTGGCTGTTGGAAAACGGAGCCATAGAGTGCCCGCGGTCGCAGATTTCGAGCGCGAGGATCTGGTAGCACAGAGCATCAAAGAGTCATTTCTTCGGGGAACCTGGACGTCAGCGCACAGCGTTTGCAGCGGCGAGGACCTGAAACACACTTGTTCGCAAAAAGTGTTTCGGCGTCTCGCCGCAGCGGGGCGTCAGTCACGTGGCTCTCCTCTCATTCGTTGTCTGCCGCTCCATCTTTTCCATTTCGGCGGCCACTTCTCGTGGCCATCTGCCAGGCTTTGTCATATTAGGAGGCTATAGATGGTTTAGGCGAATTCCGGCTTCGTGCTGATTCAAATTGAACATCATATACTAAAGAAAGAGATAATTAGATGCACGGGGACCCGCCACGGCCTGTGCTTTTTTTAAGCCGTTCGTGCCCCTAAGAATTTGAATTCACTCGATTTCGAGCGGGAATCGGCGCGGTTCGGCACTCGCCCGGCACTCGCAGAAGATCGATCAAGAACTTGCGTGACAGCTATAAACGGACCCCCGTTTCAACGATGCGTGGCGTGACTAACCTTTCCCCCTAATTCTTTCACGGAATCGTATTCCCGTTCGCGCCTCGACGGATCCATGGACTGCCTGTCGGACGCACATCTTTCGACTCCTTCCCTCCTTGATTTAGAAGATGTACCGCAGGCCACCCTTGGTAAAAAGTAATCCATTCAAAGTGCACTCATTTCGTATCTTCATGTACGGCGCTCTGACAACACCGTACGCTTCCATCTCATTCTTTTCCTAAGTTCCTCTCCGTATACTTTTTGTACGACCTTATTTGCCAGACTGGATCGACGCGCGGACCGCACCGCTAAAATACGAAGTACACTAAAAGTTTATTCAAAGTAAACGTCATATACTAAACATACGCTAACGATATACTGTAGCTAACAATATGGTAGGAGCAGGGCGACCAAAATAAAAAAAAAAATTCAAAAAAGAATCTTGAAACTTTGAAACAATATTTATGGCACCTCGCGTCTATAGTCTTGAAATGTATAGCCAGTATAAGTTCCAAACAAGACCATTATCGTTTTACACGACTGCGAAAATCAGTCGCACGTTCTATAGCTTCGAGTCACAAAAGGGCGCGAAAAACCATAGAGTCGATCGAGTTAACGAGGATATGAACAATTGCCAGGCATATTCGCTTCAGGTGTTCCCTGCCAATTTATGCAGCAGCTGCGCAGCGTTCTTCATCTCCCCGGAAAACTTCGTTGCTTGGAGGAAATTCGACGATGCCCACGTTGTCTGTCGAGTCTCGATGACGCCGCCAGCATGCGCTTCCAGGTGTCGAAAAACCCTCGGAGCTGTTCGGAGCTCTTAATCACCCGCGAGAGCATTCACGCTGACTTCGGATGCGCACGAACATAAATGAGCGAAACGTTTCATCTACTTTCGCTAAATACTACTTAAGGCTGGTTCAAACATCCGCACCGGTTGCGATCACAGGCAACCGAAACGACCATAACGACCAAAGCAACGCCAACGCAACAACTGTGACTCGTGGATCGCTTCGCGAAGCTACCCCTTGCATCGCTTGCCGTACTGTGTACGGCGAACACTTGTCCCGGTGACATTGCCGTTACGGTACCGACACAGATGTGTGAACCAACCCCCTATTAGAATAATTTTTGGACTTTTTATTGAAAACGCGTCGACTTCTTATTGACTCTGATTATTCTGATTACTTTCTTTTGACCTTGACTTCCTATTGACATGGTCAACAGAAAGTTTCAACACAAAAGAAATTTTGTGTTGAAACTTGTCCGATGATTTTCTTCAGCCTGAGTCAAAACAAAAGCTGTTGACTTTCTATTAACTTAATACGTTAACTTTCTTCTGTTGAATTCCTGTTGACAGTGTCACCAGAAAGTCTGCAAACGCTCTGTTTACCTTGTGTTTAAAATGTTCAGTTGACTCTGTCGTCAGTGTCAACAGAAAAGCTAGATACTTTCTGTTGACTTTTTATTGAACATTGTACATCTCGACTAGGCGTCAAACGTCACTTTCTCAATAGTCTCCGACAAGGTGAGAGTGGTAGGGAGGAGCTTCAGTTCTGTCGCCTCCAGCGTGAGCCTTCTACCCTTGACAACGCTTCGGCGTCTCGCGCACAGTCAAAGCATGACGGAAGGCATGGGGCGCGTGCTGGAGGCCAGGAGTTCAAAGACACGTCGTGCCGTTCTCACTTTGTAAGTTACTATGTGGTGACTTTATTGACTTTTTAAAACGCTAGTAACGAAAAGCAAAAGCAAAAGCATATTGAAGTGGAGAAACTGCCTTGACTCGCTTCGTCCTGAGTGGTGCTATGTAGAAAAGCGATAACATTTCTTCTAGGAGCCGTTTTTGCGGATATTGTTTTAGCGACTGTGCCGAATTATTAGTTGTACCAACGTCTTTTAGTAAGAGATAAAGTCCACGAACTTCTAAACACTGTTTTCCCTAAGACGGACTCCCGAGAAGAAGATCGGATACTTGGAACCTTAATAAGTGCTCAGGTGGTCACCGGCCAAATGATTACGGTCAATACGTAGGCTATCATAAGCCTCTGGAGCAGTCAACGGGGCTGTGGTTCTGGTTTTGAGTGCTTCATGGTGTTTGTGTTCGTTTCTAATGTGTATTTGTGGGATGTATGTAGTGCGTCCAAATACCGCGGGGACACTATTTCTTAACAAAATACAAAATATATACAGTATTTAAAAAAATTCAAGTGTCTTTCACTTTTACGTTATTTTGTGGCCGCCAATTTAGAGCAGAGTGAAAAGGCGTAGTAAGCCTCCAAACCTTTGTTTAATAAATAGCTAAGGTGTAAAGCATTTATTTTTTTAAACGGCTGTAGTTTTTCAAACGAAAATCTGTGGCTTTTCAATTGGAAAGCTACAGGAAAAGCATATAGGAGGCGACAGAAAATCTTGACTTTTCTATTAAAAAGTGAGCCAATATTAAAAAGAAAGTAAAGAGAAAAGCTAGAGAAAGTCAGATGAAAAGCCGTTGACATTTTATATCTTCTCATGAGTTTTTCAACAGCCTTTCAACAGAAAAGCACCACAGTTTTTCGTGAAGACCCAGCCTTTAGAATAACGCCCTAACTTTGACAACAGAATAAACTTGCCTTAGCTTTTAATTCTAGACAATGGCAGTCGCCAAAATAATTCGAGAAATATGAGCGTTCATATCCCCTCAACTCTGAGCCAGAACCACGGTGGAAGAAACACATTTAGGTGATGACTCTGGCCGCTCTTCCCATGGGGAGCGAGCGACCAGATCGTGTTCGGAGCTAGCCTCGAACCAGGAGTAGTTACTCCCGCACCGCCGCGGAGGGCGCTGCGGTATGAGGTCCCTCCTCGGCGGCCATGGTGTGGCGGCGTAGCGTGCTCGCCTTTTTCGCGGCGTGGTGGTGTGGTGGTGGTGTGCGGACGATGGCTGGGGTCGTGTTTTGCTTTGGTGCTGTGTCGATCACAGGTTTCACCTTCGTGCACGAAGGTGAGCCTTAACCCGAAGAAGAAGAAGAAGAAAAAGGATGAGAACACAGATTTACGGACTTTGGCGACTTGGTGGCGGCGTAGCGGCAGTGAGGTACAACAAGAAGCGGTGAGCGAGAGAATGCAGGACCACCGCTGGAACAAACAACCGGAGCGGACGGTAATTGCAAGGGACCCGATACTTGGGCGCCGTCTATCCCCGTGCGAATGAAGCGCTCGGTGCGCCGAACATAATGTGGTCGCCGCGTCGGACAGAGAGTCATCACCTAGAACAAGCGGCCACGTGGCATGGTGCCTATCTTATGCCACCAACGTCAATCATAGCCACGCACTGGGGTCGGCAAAATAGAAAACGCGTGCTGAGCTGCAGGCATTGTTAAAGTTGGGCTACTCTCATCACCGCAGTGGTTGGAGACGAGCCCCTACCCCAGTGCACTCCGAGGCTTTGATTGTTACGAGCCGAAGTCGAGTGCTCGCGCAGTTCTCGCGTCCAATCCACGAGCCGCGCTTGACTGTCGTCAGGCGGGTAGTTTCGATCCCGCAATTACGACATCAAGCTTCGCAAAGACAAGGCTGAAAGAAATGGTCACCTTTTTATCCTCGCAATTTCACCGCGACGAAGAAGCTTCCGAATCCGTTGCGGTCTGTGCGAGCTGGGCGAGACTATATGGCCAGTACGCCTCTGTAAAGTCATGAACATCCCGATCCGATATCGTTTCATAACCCCTTCATTGTCACGCAAAAAAGAAAAAAAAAGAAGTGTATTAACAAGAGAAAAGAGGAACATAATGTGCTCATTTAAACCGCAGTCACTCTGTTCATACATACGGAGAGCAAGTGTCGTCTGCTTCTTGCGCGGGAGTTGCGATGACGTCAGAGTGACGCCGAGTTCTGATTGGCTTTGATTGAAAGTATAGTGGGTAGACCTCATTGGGCTTGAAGGCTTGAGGTCTACCCACTATTGTTTTTTTTTTTCAATCAGCCAATAAGAGCTTGACGTCCTGACATCATTGCAACCCCTGTGCAAGAAGCAGACGAACTTGCGCTCCGCATAGCCAAAAGACACGGTGTCTGCTGTGCAGACATGATGACAGAATTTTGTGCGGGCGCGCTTTAAGCATGTTCGAAGCATGGGTGCTCATGCACATGTATGTTTCGAACGTGTTTACAGACAGTTTTCACTACCAATGTGACATGATTGTCAAACAAGGATGAAACACGTCACGGACTAGTCATGCAGGTCGTTTCTCGTACGCGGTCAGCTTCAGGTGACCAGTCGTCTGCTTCCAACGTAGCCTCCATTTTGTGTCTCCGTTCTTTTTCGTCGAGGGGGGGCGTCAGCAAGGTGACCGCGGCTTTTGAACTATGCAAACGTTGCTAACAGCAGTTGCACTCTACATCTTCATGTCTGCGTTTCTGCTTCGTGCATCTCTCTGATGTATAACTAAGTCCCTGGGTGGCGCGCCACGTGTCGTCCTCATCGCGTTATGTTGTCGCAACAAGCCCTTGCATGTACAACCTCTGCCTCATCTCGTTGTATAGCTAATTGTTCTACGAGCGGGAGATTTGTTCCGGTTAGGTAACTCGACCTTAATTATGCTCTTTACCGAACCAAGAAAAAAAAAAAAAAAAAAGACGTTTTGCGTATTGCTCGTGCGCTGCGTGAATTAGTTCATACAAGATATGGTTGTCAAAAAAAGAAGCAATTATTTTTGACGTTTGAAACGCGTACGTCTGGAAAAAATGACATAAAGATAAATGATAAAATGACGTATCTTTTCCATAAATGAGAAAGGTAAGGAGTAAATGCGCGCATAAACATGTATAATGCAACGCATGAAGGAGAAAATTAGTAACGTTTCGCGAAAAAACGCGGACTTTTTATTTTTTATTATTTTTTTAGTACGGTTCTTGTGGTGAATACGAGAATAGTGGCGACGGCGCATTTGAGCAACTGCACCGAATAAGGGCGACCCAGCCGAGCAGTGCGCTGGGCAGAGCAATACCCGGAGACTCGCCCTTTTGAAATAATTAAAGCAACTCAAGCGCTGCCGACTACAGGCGCCATCTATAATTCGCTCGCGTTTATTGAGTCCACGGCGAAACTCCTGGGATTCCGGCGAGTCATAAAAGGGGAGAGGGTGAAGACTCAAGAAAGGGAACACCGAAGAGGGGTAGCAAAGACCGCAACAATGGGAAACAAAAACACCGAAGGAGGGGGAGGGAAGCTCGTATCGATCGATGCGAAACACTGAAGGAGGTGGGGAGTCGAGGCAACACGACGCGACGAACGGAGTCACCGCCGAAAACGCTGTCGTCTGCTCGTACATGACGCGGTCAACTTCAGGTGACCGGTCGTCTGCTTCCAACGTAGCCTCCATTTTGTGTCTCCGTTCTTTTTCGTCAGGGCCGGGGGCGAATGAATGGGTAAACGTGCGCTCATATCGAACGCAGACAACGCGAAAAGTACAAAATCCCGAGGGGCAGTCAAAAGTGCTGTCGTCTGGTCGCACATCATGCAGCCTGCTCCAGGTGGCTCGTCGTCTGCTTCTGATGTGGCCTCCATTTTGTGTCTTCGTTCTTCTTCGGCATAAGGCGGACCAATGAGGATTAAGAATGCGCTCATACCGAACGCAGACAACGTGAAAGGTACAAAATCCTGAGGGGAGGTTGAATATGCTGTCATCCCGCTCGTTCATTGCGCAGCCTGCTTCCCCGGTGCAGAGTAGCAAACTAGAACTGACGTTCGGGTTAAAATCTCTGCCTTTCCTTCATAAAGCACTACTACTACTACTGTTTCAGGTGGCCCGTCTGCTTCCAACCTAGCCTCCATTTTGTGTTTTCATTCTTGCTCGGCAGCAGGCGGACCAATGAGGACT
Source organism: Ixodes scapularis (assembly GCF_016920785.2). Lineage (NCBI taxonomy): Eukaryota > Metazoa > Arthropoda > Arachnida > Ixodida > Ixodidae > Ixodes > Ixodes scapularis. Next base: position 102,591,557 of record NW_024609883.1, on the reverse strand, counting down.
AATGACGCGTTTACACTTGCGGATTCGCGAGCGGATCCGCACAGGCGGAAAGCGGATTTTGGAGCCGGGTGGCGAAATCAACACGTCACTTCTGGATTATCTGGATATGGGTCCCGAACTGATCCAGATTTTCCGTCAGCGACGAGTCGATTTCTCCACCCCTCCACAAAATCCACTTTCCGGCTCGCATCGAACGCAGAAAGCTACAAAATCCCGAGGCGCCGCCGAAAATGCCGTCGTCTGCTCGTACATGACGCAGTCTGCTTCAGGTGTCCAGTCGTCTGCTTCCGATGTGACCTCCATTTTGTGTCTTCGTTTTTCCACGGCATAAATGGGAAAGATAAGGAGTAAGTGTGCGCGCAAATCGAACGTAGACGACTCGAGAGGTACAAAATGACGGTCGCTCTGTTCAAGTGCGGCACGCAATGCACTTGAAGAAAAGACAGGCGCGAAAGAATACAAGGTGTGATGGTGATTGCTACCGAGCACGGAAGTCATGGTTGTCGGGCGAGTCGCTTAGGGTCTGTTACTGGCGTTGAAAGGCGGTAACATGAAGAGTAGTGGGAACAAGTTCCGTGAATTGACCATGCCACTTCGGCAGACGTCATTAGTTACATAATTTTCAATATAATTGTGAAACAGAGGTAAATAAAATAAAAAGTGGTACATAACGCACGCTCGGCAGTTATGGTTCACAAAATTTTACCATCTAATGATACCGAATCGTGTGTTATAATTGAGTGATCTGGAATGAATAATCTAGTCAAAATATGTACAAGTGACACCCGCCTACTCCCAGGGGAGGATTTATGCCCGGCTAGAGAAAATGTCAATTTTATTGTTTTTTTTCCTTCTTTTTTTTTTTTTTTTTTGGGGGGGGGGGGGGGGGGGGGGATGGGAGGGGGGCGTGGTTGCTGCAAGGAGATTTAACGTCACAGAAAAAAATACTTTCCATTTCAAACAAGAACGAGGCCCCTTTTTCCAGAAAAAAGTCGCACTTCGAGGCCAAAGAAAAAGGGGCAGTCGCTAACCCCCCCTTTATGTCCGCGACTGCCTACTCCTCATAGTTACGCACTTTTCACTAAAGTACCGCAAGCGACAGAACCATCGCTGGGGCCTGGGAGTATTGCCTCATTGCTTTATATTTGACCCTTCTGAACGGCGAACAACAAAGCATGTGTGCCATGGGGGTGAAAGTAATTTCTGATAAATGGTGTAAAAAAATCACTTGGAGCGGATTTTTTTACTATAGCCGGTGACAGGTTAAGCATTCGAGAGAAACTCCTCCCACATCTTTCCACTTTAGAAGAGCGAACGCCGCAGAAGAGGTGGCCTCCTCCCCAGCGTTTGCTATGCCAAAATCAGGGGGGTAAGGGTGGGTGAGGAGGAGTGGCAAATCCCGTGCGCCGACACCCGGGGTCCCGAGTGAAAGATCGCGAAAGAGAGCGACAGAACACGAGAGAAAGAAACCGATGTTGCCAGCTGAAGGACGACAGTCGCAATGATGATCGCGAAGAGTGAAAACTCTCAGCAATATAAACAGTGATAATTTAACGTTGTAAACTAAATTCTGAGCTATTCTAACGCTTATAAAAAGCAATATAGTCATTACGCTGCATTAACTTCCCTTCTGTCGAAATCTCGGAAATCTGGTGGTTGCGCGGTTTCGTATTTCCGGGGCGCGGCCACTCGCGAAGCCGGTTATCTGGTTTAGTTTAGTGTTGACGGGAGGCCGTATACATCTGCGCGCTATGCAAAAAGAAAGCTTCGAAATTATCGCGAATATCTTTCCACCGGTAAGTTCGTGGATTGTTAAAGTTCATGAAACTGCTCTGATGATATAATTATATTCGTGAAATCAAAGGCAGTTGGTAACCATGTGTGGGACCCCGAGGGTCTGCCTGCATGCTCCGCCACTTGCGGCAGCCAGAATGCATGGGAAAATGGCGGACCTTTTCCTCTAGAGTTAGCATGTATGATCTCTATGGGTAAAGTGGACAGAGGTGGGAGGAGTTTCCCCCGAACTCTTAACACTGGATATACGAGAATGCACTCCGCTCATGTCTACTAGGCGGCGCGCCTGCTGCACCAAATCCTCCGATATCGACGTGGACGGAGCACGTCCGAGAGGACACATGCGCATCCCGTGTTGTATTTTGCATCATTTCTTGTGTGCGTGTGATTGGCTTGAGTAAAGAAGAAGATGGAAGTGTTATTTATGTTTCCAACCGGAATGGACGCTTGCTGGTCTGCCTGGCTAACTTAACCACGTATCTAAAGACGATTAGTCAGGTACCTTGGGATATATTACTTCATCCCACCATCCGCGCTTTCGTGCTGCTGCCGTTGTACCGTGATACCGGATTTGCTGAGGCACCAGAAACGGCTGTCTCCGCTGTTTCGAAGTCTGTCTACGAGATGGCGGCAGCCACCCCTCTCAATTCAATGGAAAAAAAACTCGAGTCTGAGCGCGTCCAGCCGTTCTAACTACGCAAAAGCTGCCAATTCAAAGCCATTCGATTTTCGCTGAGTAAGATGGTAAATGATTTTGCTTTGAACCCCCTAGACAGATGAGCGTCCTTAAAAAGAATTGAAATTTGAAGATGACGCGCTCCTGCCGACCGCGTACTAGGTCCAGCTGATAACATTGTATGGCAAATTAACGTGCTAATTTTTGAAGAGCGACTTCCGTACGACTGTGCTACGAGAGTATGAATACTAGAAACTCCAAAAAAGGCTTATATATGATACTCGTACAAGATACTCATTAAAGATAATCACATGAGATACACGTGACCGATATTCGTACAATGATACACATACGAGCTACACATAAAACGTAAATCACTGAATTATCTCGTAAAAGATATGCACACAAAATACGCATTTAAGGCTTCCAAGCTACCCATAAAATATCCTCATACAAGAGATATCAGGCAAGGTACTCAGCCCTGAACGATCACCTCAATGATCTGAAATTACTTTCTTAGAAAACTTTGGGTATGTCACATGTGATGAGGTAAAGAAGAGAAAACAAACATCGTCTGAATCTCCTAAACTTTCGCCAGGCAAGAAACAATTGTAAGCGTAATTTCGCACATACTATAGTGTTCAAAGAAAAACGTTATATTTGTTGTAAAGATGCTGCCACGGCGTAGGGCCATAGATGCGCAATTTGACCAGTGATGCAAGACTACTGACCTCTATTCCTTATCCTGAGCATGTGTGTAGTGTGCGACAATAATATAAATATCAGAGTAAATAGCATCATTAGAAGTCTCGATTAAGCGGGTACTTTCGAAAGCAACGTATATTTATTTCATAGTTCAGACGTATAGATTGCCTGTCATTCTTATTATTTCACTTAAAACTATTAAAAAAAAACTTTTGTTTTTAATTGTACTTTAAATTTCTTTGTATTGAGGAGCAGGTAAGGATGCAGTAAATGTTTTGCGCTAATCTATAGAACTTTATTTTTTTAATTATATATATATATATATATATATATATATATATATATATATATATATATATATATATATATATATATATCAGGGTGTCGAACCGGAACCGAACCGAACCGAAAACCGGAACCGAACCGGTATTTTTTCCGGAACTGAACCCGAACCCGAACCATTATATTGTTATCGCGATGAACCCGAACCGGAACTGAACCGGAAAACAAATAACGGTTACCGGCTCATGTCAAAACGGTTCGGCCACGCGCTGTTGACAATGAATGTGCTATCAATGCCATTTGTTTTTTAAGTGCCGTCAACTGACACACACCTCGCTTACATATTTTTCTTCTCCACTCAGTCTTAGGAATATAAACGCTGCATCCATGAATCTTGACATAGGAACCAGTATTGCGCTGGCCGCGGCTTGCACGGAAGTAAAAAAATTAGAAGGCTGTGCAAAAAAAAAAAAATCGCGTCACGGGATTTCATTTTTTTACAATCTCGTAAATCCTAAATGCTGCTGTGTGCTCATTTCATAACACGTTTCTAGAACGCGCGAGTTCTTAAAGCTTGCTTCCATCGGAATGAGAAAAAAAAAAAAGCTGTGGAGTTTGATAATAATGCATCCGGTTTCGTATAGGCACTTAGAAGCTAACATATTTGTGAGACAGCGAACTCTTCTATTTTAATATTTATCCTATTACGTCCTTCTGGCGTTGCGTTCGGTGAAGTGTTTTTCATATTCCGTATCTTGTTTAATGAAAACTTCTTTAAGGGTCTAATTTGAGTTACCGAAGGCTAGTTCAAATAAAGAAAGCTGTATTTTCTCCCCACTGTTCCTTCAGTTGCTTACACGCCGAGGTGGTGGGATAGTTAGCGAGTTCTACTTGTAAGTGGGTGTGTCAGGAGGTCGCGGATTTTACAGCTACTGCGTCGGACCCAATCAGATGAAGTCCGAATGCGTAAACGTCGGTGAGGTAACCTTTGAGTGCACATAAAGAAACCATTCCTGGTAGAAATCCCTGAGCCTTACACTACGATGTATCCCGTTTCGTATGTGCTGATTTCAGATGTTTTATTTGTAATTTATTTTGATGTTGCAATTTGTCATTTATAATTTCCGAACAGGTTCGCGAACCGGTTCAGCGCCCCAAACCGGTTCGCGAACCGGTTCGCGGATCGAATTAATCGAACCGGAACTGAACCGGAACAAAATAAATTTACCTGAACCTGAACCGTAACCGAACCCGTATTTTTTTCGGTTCGACACACTGATATATATATATATATATAAGAGGAGTTTTTAAAACATATTATTCGTAAAGCTCGTCGACGTTTCGGCCTGAGACAGACCTTTTCAAGACTCCAAACAACCGTCTTCAGTGCGTTTTTCTGCCGTATATACTTTTCGGCATCCTGCGCTACGTTTTCTCTCTCCCTCTCTACATATACTGTATATATATATATATATATATATATATATATATCAGGACAATACACACACACACACACACACACATATATATATGTGTGTGTGTGTGTGTGTGTGTGTGTGTGTGTGTGTGTGTGTGTGTGTGTGTGTGTGTTTGTGTGTTTGTGTGTGTGTGTGTGTGTGTGTGTGTGTGTGTGTGTGTGTGTGTGTGTGTGTGTGTGTGTGTGTGTGTGTGTGTGTGTGTGTGTGTTTGTGTGTTTGTGTGTGTGTGTGTGTGTGTGTGTGTGTGTGTGTGTGTGTGTGTGTGTGTGTGTGTGTGTGTGTGTGTGTGTGTGTGTGTGTGTGTGTGTATTGTCCTGAGATAAATCATACTTTGTTTCTCTCTCGCATTTTGGGGCAGCTGCAAAACAAGGAAGCAGGAATTCTTGTCGGGAGTTAGATTTGATTAATAATTTTTTAAACAAAAACATACTTTGCGCGAGTTGTACATACGTTTTCATAGAACGCGCTGCTTAATGTTTCGTGTCATTTCAGGTCATACATAGAAAAGCAAACTATATTTTATCCGGATGAGCTTATGTACGGGTTCATGGGTAAAGGCGGTGAACTTCGGTCCGGATCTGTGAAAAAGCCGGTGAGCTTTTGTACGGTGAACTTCTGTTCAGGAAGGGCCGGTTCCAATTGAGAATCAGATGCTTCGCTTGAAGGATGCGGGATACAACAACAACATAGGTTTGCGACGAGACTTGTAAAAGAAATCAGCGGGGTAAAAAGGGGGCAGACTACGAATCTTGACAAGGTAGTTTGTGTTCCGTTTCTCCATGGTTTCTTTCACAATTTAATGTCCACCGCAAGAAAATTCAATGTGAAAGTGGTCTCCACGAAAGACTTCAGGCTGTGAAAACTGATGCCTTTCGTAGGAGTGCACAATGTATGTCAGAAAAGAAACACAGAGATGCCTGTTGATTGCCTCGAAGGTGTTGTTTGTGATAATTCGATGGTTTGTGGATTTTCTTATGTCGGGCAGACTAAAGGCGCGTTCACACTCTTGCAACCGAGTACGACCGAGAAAGACTTCTTGGGACCGGATGCACTGAGCGGAGCTGGTCCTAAGAGATCGCAAGAGGCTTAAAAACCGGTTTGGTCTCTCTCGGTCGCACTCGGTTGCAAGAGTGTGAATGGGCCTTAAGCGTTGCGTGAACGAGCGTCTAAATAAGCACAATAGAGCTGTGAAAAAAAAAAAAATTCTGCTGACTTAGAAATTGCAAAGCACCTTCACGAGTGTAATAACTGTGTGGCGGAAAAAATTTTAAGACGAGCGTTGAATGATAGAATGCGAATTGTATCAGTATAAGAAGGTCAGCACTCAAGAACACTCGCTGATGCAAAAATAATTGTTTGCGGATGTAAACAAACAAGGGAACGGCTGTGCTTTGTTGGTTGAAGCGTGCACATGTGGCCAAGAGACAAAAACATCGATGCGTAGCGTGTGCAAACAGGTGAGCGGATGCTTGGATGGAGACGAATGCACATAAGCGGCGAAGAAAATTTAGTAGCTGCGTTTGAGACGTTATGTTTGTCCCCCTTTCTTTCCCTTCGTCTCGAGTTTCAGTATGTCTCTCATAATCTATTTGATGTATACGTACAAAAAAAAAAAAAAGTGTTGTATGTTTTGTCTTTTCTGAACGTACCGGTTTCTCAAAGACGTTAAAAGAAACTGCGGAAGGATACGCGGGTACGCTTGTGCACCTGGAGTGTCACACACGAGCGTCCACAAATAGATGCACACACAGTCACACATGCGCGTGCACGCACTCAAAAGCACAATGGTATAAAGCAACAAACACAACTATTTCACTTAGTATCAACAGAAACTTCTATATACATCTCATTTGTTTTTCTTTCTTTTTAATTTTGTGAATAACGGTTATTTGTCCGCTGTCCGGGAGAAAAACTGAGTTGAAACCTACTTCCAAAAAGCATACCCAGATTCTAAATTAAAAAAAAAAAAAAAAAAAAACGTTATGGTCTTAGCCGAAAACAAACGCCGAAATGACGGCCCCGTACTGTATAAGTCTTGATGGAGTGTAACCCGTCGTGTAAACGAGAACTATAGGTTGCACGCCTAATATTCTATTCCACGATTATTAACCGCTGTCAATATGCCGATCTCACCAGCCAGTTTGGGTACGCCACCGCTACCGCAATGCCATCGAGGGAACTTCAGTCTCTCTGCACGTGCCACAACCTCGCGGGAGCTCTGCGCGTGCAGACCACGAGATGTCTCGGGCACTACCGCTTGACTCCTGTCATACAGGGTGTATTCACTGGCGGCCATATCTGTGTGCGCTGATGCTGAGCACGTGCTGATGGCGAGCCTCCACAGTTATTTTGCAACGTGCACCCCGCACCATCAAGATTGCCGGTCTTGGCAGCCTTTTAATGCGAGCTCGTTCTGAGCATGCGCTCTAAACAGTGACCTCAAATATGGCGATCAGCTCTATAGGGAGTATTCACTTTCGGCCAGAGCTGTGTGCGCGAATGCTGAGCGCATGCTGATGGAGACCTTCCACAGTTCTTTTGCAACGTGCAGTCTGCACCATCAAGAGTGCCGGTCTTAGCAGACTATTGATGTGAGCTCGTTCTGAGCATGCGCTCTAAACAGCACCCACAAATATGGCGTCTAGTAAATACTCCCTATAGGGAGTATTCACTAGACGCCATATTTGTGGCGTCTAGTAAGTAAGTAGGGAGTATTCACTAGACGCCATATTTGTGGCGTCTAGTAAGTAGGGAGTATTCACTAGACGCCATATTTGTGGGTGCTGTTCAGAGCGCATGCTCAGAACGAGCTGACATCAATAGGCTGCACTCTTGATGGGTCGGAATGCACGTTGCAAAAGAAGTTTGGAAGCTCGCCATCAGAACGCGCTCAGCATTCGCGCACACAGCTATGGCGCCAGTGAATACTCTCTATACTGAAAAAGCACGGCAGATCGCCACGAGCCTCGGCCGCCGAAATTGAAAAGATAGAGCGGCAGACAACGGATAAGGAGAGCCACGTGACGGGCGCCCCGCTGCGGCGAAACGCCGAAACACACTTCTCCCGAGCGATGGAATGTCCGCTCGTGCTCCTCGCGCTCCTCGCGCTATCGCTTCTTTTCTCGTCGGGTTTGAAAACCACGTTTCGGGTCCTCGCCGCTGCAAAAGCTGTGCGCTGACGACGAGGTTCCCCGAGAAATGCTCTGTGCTACCCGATCCTCGCTCTCCAAATCTGCGACCGGGCACTTTATGGTTCCATCGTCGAACTGCCAGGCTTTGTGAGTATAGAGGAGGCTATGCTCCTGGTAACTACAGTTAAGGCGGCTTCACGCATGCGCCGAACGCTTGGTGAAATGGGTCTGTTCCCAGCCCTTTGCTGCAATCGGTCCCTCCCTTCGCCGAGAGTGCAAAAGTTTTCCAGGTCGTACGCCATGTGCAGTGGTTTGTCGCGCCGCAAAAAGTGCTGCTGCGTTTGGCGTCTTAGCGAACTTCCGGTCGAACGAAAGGACAAACAGTCCTCGCCACAGCCCCGCGCCTTGCAACGTTCATGAGACGACTCGTAGCCAGTTCTCAATGAGCTTAAACTAAGTATCGGTTAGAGAGAATTTTCTTGGGGATTTTTGAATACTCCTGTAAGACCCCCATCCCCTCGCATATACTGAACAACGTAGCAGAAGAGCCTTGTTCAAGGGGCGGTGCAACGATATTCAATTGGAATGTTTTTCATTTTTACACGAGCTTGCTGGCACTGGTGGGACTCGAGGATACTCGCACGCAACACCACTGGCCAAGAAACTCCTTTGTTGCGGTGGAATTTCAAGGACAGAAGCGAGCGTCTTCATTCGATCTCTCCTTCACAAAACGTGATGACGTAGCTGGGCGGTCGCAGTACCGCCCAGTGACGATATTTGAACGCGGCTCATTGGACCCAAGCATTGCGTGAGCACTCGATTTGGGTTCGTGATAATCGATAGCTCGACAAGCATTTGGGTAGTGGCCCGTATCCAATCGCTGCAATGACGACAATAGCTGAACCCCATAACAATGTCTAGAACTCAGCGCGTGTCCTGCGCCTTGCCAACCCCAGTGCGTGGCTATGTTCAACATTGGCGGCATATAATCGGCTCCAGATCACGTGGCCGCTCGTTCTGGCTGCGAGTTGAGGGATGAACGCTGCTCGTTTTTCTTTAGTTCTTTTTGCTACTTCGACGGCATGTTGTGAAAAACGAACGGGTGTTTCACAGGCTATTAACGTCAGGGATTCGTTTTAGGCGCTATTTGCGCAAAGTACAAAACTCGTTGCATCACCCCCTTAAACCTCCTTTTTTTCTCGTTTTTGTGGCGCTTCAAGCGCATGCCCGCCGAAACGAAGCGATCGGAAGTCTCTTGGGAAGCAAGAGACTGCTTGTGTTTGGAACATGACACCTGCCTTCACCGGCGAAGAAAAGCGTACCGCGTATCATAAAAATGCAGGGCAATGTACTTCAAATTATGTTAAAGCATGAAAGGCTTATAAACGCCCGCCCCCCCCCCCCCCCCCCCCCCCGGTTTTAAAGTTTCGTCCGTTCGCCCTTGCCTTTTCCACTAAATTTAGCGGGAAAACTGACGTTACAACTATACACCAGTTCAGTTTCTTCGCCTATATTTAGCGGGAGAAACTGACGTCACGTGACGAGTTTCCCCGCTAAATTTTGCGGGGAAATATAGGTCACGTGACACGGCAATTCCCCCTCTCCCTCTCAATGCTTCCTCTCCCTTCCCTTACCCCCTCCCTCTCCACTTGCCTCCTTTCTCCCCCCCCCCCCCCCCTTCTTTTCCTTGTTACGAACGTGACACACCAATTCAGAACGACTGTTTCAATATCTGCCAAGCATCGCTTCTAAATACTGCGTTCCATGCATTATAGTATACTTTAAAAACAAAAAGTCGTAGCCATTATTTTTTTTTTATTAGATAAGCTGCACTCCTAAATTGGGTACAGCGTTGAGCGCCGAGTGCAGCTGGTGCAGGAGATGCATGTAAACCGAACGCAGCAACTGGGTACCGCAGCTTCAGCCCTGACGTCATCAACTGGAGCAAACGCAGGAGGTGACGAGGAATGCAGCTTTAGAAAAGTGAAGCACACACGTTAAATTAATGATACTTCCACGTTAAATTAATGATGCGGGTATTTGTTTCTCCGTATACCACCCACGGTCTATGCATGCCCGACATTCTCACGATTCAGTGAAACGCCAGATGCACGCAGCGTACCTGTAAAAAGAGATTCGTGTTTTGGCCTCAACACCACCACTTGCTGCCGCCAGCGTATCCAACTGATAGTTAGGTTATCCGAAATTTCTGGTAGATATATGAACAAAAAAACAAGAAAAATTCCTACTTGCAGGTGCATTAAGCTTCACACATCTGCGAGCAACTGTGCGTCAGAAACTGTAGTTTAGCTACCGTGGGGGCAAAAACGCTCAATTTAGACGGCGTTCGCCGTGATGGTTTAAGAGCGCAACGGCTTCAGGCTTCCGCCGTGTTCTTTACAAACACTATCAAACTTGTCGCTCGCAATGCAATGACGTCAAGAACACGAACCGCAGGTGGGCGCCAGCGAGACACCTCGGCATCAAGAGGGTGTACACAAAAAGGTTTCATGAAAGGTACGTGTTTCATGCAAACGCAAAAAGGTTTCATTTAGACAAAATGAGCGCAGAGAAACATTCTATTGGCCTCATTTGTACCTCTCAGACTTGCAGTTCCATGCAAAAAGGTAAATAACAGGGAGTTTTTGCTTAAAGATTTTGGCATCGCTGTTTGGCTAGCGGGACATCGAGCCGTCACTTGGAGCACGCACCCGCAAGGCTCGCCATGCTTAGCGTGCCTTGTAGAAAGGGTCTAGGAAAACTTCACCCACTCTGTACTCCGTTTCGCCTTAAACGGTACCACAACGAAATTTCGGCGCTTATTTCTTGGTCTATTGGTGTTCAAAGGAGCAGTATCACACCAAACACACCAATCACTCGTTGAAAAAGACACAAAAATGAATTTTAAAACGAATTAAACGATTAGCAAAGAGCACCTGGTGGATGTCGCTGACGCCTCGTTTGTAATGCCCGTCTAAGAACCTTGACAGGTAGTGACGATAACTGTCCCGCCTCCGGCCACCACGAGAGAAGAGGGGAAGGAGGAACTCCCCTCTTTCCGAAACCCTCTTTTGTGTGTTTTGTGTTTGTGTGTGTGTGTGTGTGTGTGTGTGTGTGTGTGTGTGTGTGTGTGTGTGTGTGTGTGTGTGTGTGTGTGTGTGTGTGTGTGTGTGTTTGTGTGTGTGTGTTAGCGTGTGTGTGTGTGTGTTTGCATTCAAAATTCGGCGCGAGGTTTCGCTTGGAGAACCTGCACCCCGGTGCACACCAACTATTCTACCAAGGTAAGCTTTATTTTTTTTTGTATGCCCTATTAGCTCCATGCGGACTAAATTTGAGCAATCTGTGGTTGCGTTTTTTTTAACTAAATAAGTATTTACGTAACGGGATACGCGCGGGGCAAAACGTGACAACCTGACATTCTATGACGCGCACGTCAATTACGCACCAGTCTGCTAGTTGTTTCTGAGGCATATTATTTTTTCACGGTGCCTAGGATAATCCGAACGTATAAAAAAAAACAAAAAAACAAGGTTTTTATAGCGCGAAATTGACAAGAACAAAGCTCTTGGAAGTGTCAAGCAACAGCGTAACTGCCTTTGCACTGCTGCCACACTTTTTGGCGTACCAAAGGATGTGCTTCTAAGGCGAGCCAAACGACTCGGTGAACGTGAAGAGCAGCGGCTCTATACAAGACGTCTGGACTACAGATGGAGCGTTCTTTCCGACGTTTCAAGAGCATTTCTTCTGTACTTAACGTAGGATAGAGAAAGAGTTCAAGCAGGTCGGAGAGCAGCGCTGTTTTAACGTCATGTCGCTCTCTCTCCCCCCCCCCCCCCCCCCAAAAAAAAAAAAATGAAGCTGATGTAGGCGAAACTAACAAAGAACCGGGTTTCACTACCCCCTTCCTTTCCCCTCTTCGCCCCCCCCCCCCCCCCCCTTCGCATGCAGTGCTCGGTGAAAGAAAAGTAAACGCACTGTACCAAAACTTTTTATATATAAAAGGCTGCGTAAGCTGCCGCAACCGCAATCTTTACCGAGAAACGCATGCGGGGAGCGCAACGTTCTTATCATTGTTCGCGCGCACCTTATCATCTATAATGTGGTTTTGACACTTGTTTTGGGGTTTTCTTATTGAAAGAAGTGTCAAAACCCCATGATAATAATAAGACGCGCGTGAACGATGATAAGGCGCGCGCGATGGTTTTTTGTCGACTACTGTTCTGTCGACGGACACGAGAAAAACCCGACCAACGAGTCATATGTAGCTTCGCCGTAGTTGATTTCTTACTCGACTTGAATATTTTCGAAACGCTCGAACTGCCGGATTGCCATTCGCTATCTGTGGAGAGCGCTTCATTTCGTCATTTTTGATATTACTACAAAATTTCCTCTGCTTGTCAAAGAACTGTCCGTCAGACATCTCGCTACGTAACACCTCGATGTTTCACGCACTATGGTAAACGATTTCTTGCATTTTACGTACCTTTCATTTACAATAAGCTTTCGGAAAATATTCTCACGGTTACAACAAAAAAAAAGTTTGAAATAAATGTTATCTAATATTAAATATAATTTACCTTGGATTTCTTTTTTTTTTTTGCGTTCTTATACATTATTTTGGTTGTATTTACCTGTATTTATTTTGGCTCCTGCTTTATTTTGCTCCATGTGGCTGTGCCAACTAACAAGCGAACAAAAAGTATGAATCGACGTTTTCTTCATTTCTTTTATGATTAACGATTCAGCGCTTGTGTGGACTTTCTTCACCAATGCGCATGTGTACTGACCTTGACAAACTCGTCCGTCTCCGACCGAACTACAACACAATTTTGGACTGCGTCATTTCTTTTTTTTTTTTTTTTTTTGCTGTGTTTGTGTATGTAGTTGTCTTCAAGCTGTTACAACTCTAGCCGCAACTATACTTCAACTTCTCCACTGCACTCCGGCGAGACATGGCCATCTGTCTGTGTGTGTGTGTGTGTGTGTGTGTGTGTGTGTGTGTGTGTGTGTGTGTGTGTGTGTGTGTGTGTGTGTGTGTGTGTGTGTGTGTGTGTGTGTGTGTGTGTGTGTGTGTGTGTGTGTGTGTGAGTGCGCGCGCGCGTGTGAGTTCGTGTGTCCAAACGTGCGTGTTTTTTGCATGCACGTGCTTCTAAGCTACCGTCTGTTCTGCTACCTTTGAATGCAGGGTCTCGTCCTACAAGTCCTTGCTGGATTTGACCAGTCCCGAAAACTGAACTTGCTGCACCTACGCTCGCCATCAAAGATTTTTATCATTAGTAGTAGCAGTAGTAGTAGTAGTAGTATTTGAAGCCTTGGGAATCGGATAATGTTCCAAACTTATTTTTAAAAAAATGCCACGTGAGGTTTTCTATATACCTAACGCTAACATTCAGTGCTTTATCACGAAGTTCCGGTTCTTCCGACCAGAGCTACGCTCTTGCCTGTCTTCGAAGCTAGTAATCATTCCCAAACAATTACAGACTAACATCGCTTACATCCAACAGTTTTACAAGTATGGGAACATGTGGTGTCAGAATCCTTATACCAAATACGACTGTTTCGAAACTAATGCGGAGTGCAAATTTGTCTGCTTCTTGCAGCGACGTCGGAACGGCGAGCTGTGATTGGCTCTGTTTGGAAGGGTTCCGGGTAGACCTCAATGCTAGCTGCCTTGAGGTCTACCCACTGTCCTTCCGATCGGAGCCAATCACAGCTCAGCGTTCTGACGTCACTGCAACCCCTGCGTTAAAAGCAGACGAACTTGCGCTGCGCGTAACCCTCCTTACAAAAAACAGCGTGAATTTCGACAAATAATTTTTAAAGAGGCGCCTCTAAGTGAACGGATATACGACCTTTTGTAACTTTACGGCTTCCGGGGGCACAAACGACATATTTAAAAAAATGCCAAAAATCATTCGCCCAGTTTCGCATAGTAGTCTAAATTGAGAATCCACGTGTGTCCAAGAACATCTGCTGTTCTGCGAAAACATACAGTAGGGTATCTGAAAAGAAATGTTAGAGTACAAATGCAAAAATATTGTTTTGTTTAAATTATTATACGATCAGTATTACAATATGCAAACGTGATATGGAACGCCCACCAGAAAAACAGCATTCAAAAATTTGAAAGGGTATAGAGAGACTCGGCGGCTTGTATCATGCTGTTTATAGATATAAACAAACGGACTCTGTCGCTTCCATGTTAAAACAACTTGATCTGCTAAAACACATTTTAATGCTGCATCACGTTCACTTCAACGTCCAAATGTTCTTTCTAAAATGATCCAACCTTTCCTAAGCGAAACTATCGTGTTTCATTGTTTGCTCTATCCCAAAACAATAGATGAGCGAAACTCTCTCCCCCAAGCGAATTCAAAATTTCCTGTAGAATTTCTGAAACTCTTGAAACTCGTGTATACCTAAATTTTATTTGTTACTAGAACTGAGTAAAATTAGCTGATATTTCATATATATATATATATAAAGTTACATGCCGAGCATTTGTCTGTTATGAATAGTGCCCTGTAGGCTGCAAGTGTTCGCGTTGTATGTTATTTCATATTAATGTACAATCAGCGCACTCTTGTAATAACTGAAAAGTGTTCGACCGTATTTGGAAACAAATAAATAGATAAACTGGCAGTGAATCGGCGTCGTCTGCTCCTCTTCTGACCACTAGATATATTGGTACCACTAGCTACCACTAGATATCTATGTAGTGCTGGACACCACTAGATATCTAGGTACTACCAGATATCTAGGTGCCATGATGTAGCACCAGATATATAGGTACCCCTGGACACCAACAGATATACAGGTACCACTAGATAGCACTCGACACTACTACCAGTAGACATATAGTATCTCGAGGTCTGGTAGTGATAGGCTGATATCTGGAAAACAAACGCATCACGAACGTGCCTTCGGTACGTACCTTTCGACGAGTACTCCCCCGGCTGCCGCTCCCACCAGGATAAAAAGTGACTGACTGAAGAACACCCACGACATGGTGGAAAACACGGTCTGAGTCTTGCATCCCAAGTCCAGCAGCGTGGGACCAAGGAAGGCGACGCACATGCCAAAACTCCAGAAGACGAAGCACAGCGTCACCGTGGTGTGCTTGTGACGCCAAAAGAGGTCCAGAAAGAACTCCCGCTTGGACATGGACGAAACGCCGTCGACGGCCGCAGCCGCGCCTGCCGCCGCTGGAACGGCTGGAACGCTCGTCGCCTCCATGACCTCGCGCCGTCGATGCGATGAAACTTGCCGAGAGCAATGTGTCAGATTTTTTTTACTCGCAACCTCCCCTCTCGCAAAATTTCGAGCAGCGCCAGCCGCCTGCTGCGTTCGCGTCTTTCTATAGCCGCATTGTTTGGGGAGGAACTAAATGGGTATTAATTCGGGTTTCTCGAGGTTCCGGGGGAAAAAAAGGGGGCCCTGTTTCCGAATCGTTCTTTTAGGCGGTGAACGGAATCGACCTTACGTATTTAGGGAACCGCGATCCCTAACGGAGAACGAGAGAGGGAAATGAAGGTGGGGGGGCAGAAAATTCGACGCACCGCCAAGCGGAGGAAAGAGACAAAACGTGGTGGCATCTGGCGGTAGCTCTGGACAACCTCGACCGCGTCGTCTGCTTCACCCCAGCGCGAGCGATCGTCTGCTTTGGCTGTAGAGAGACGGTGCTGGCGTTTATAACGGTCAGAACAGCTGGCGTTGTCGCTTCTCTTCAAACGTCACCGTCAAAATAACAACGTTGTTAGGTCGGTGCAAAAATAATGAGTGAGGGAACTAGGAAAAGACTCTGCTAGCGATACGAACGAACGATTGTCATGCTGCGTAGCTTGCGGTGTGACACAATCAATTCCGGTCTGACCCCGGAAATCCGTCCGTGTGTGTGTGCGTGTGTGTGTGTGTGTGTGTGTGTGTGTGCGTGCGTGTGTGTGTGTGTGCGTGCGTGTTTGCGTGTGTGTGCGTGTATATATGTGTGTGTGTTTACATTATGTCAAAATGCGGGTTAATTCCGGATACAATTGGGTGGGCTATCTGCAAAAGCGAGTTCTGATAACTGCGACCAGCGAAAACTTCAATCTGACCAATCTCTTTCAGGCAGCATATGTGTGGCGTACTTACGTCAGGAATCAGCTTTTAGCTCCTGCGCGATATAATGTACCGGCAATATCAAACGGCAAAGAACAAATAGTTTGAATGCGGAAGGGGAGACAGCGTTTGGGAAGGATCGACATGGAGAATGCGCAAAGTCAAACCAAGGGTTCTTGCGCATGTCCAGAGCCATGGATTTTATCACGCAGGTTTCAAACAATTGTTTTCGAAAATTTGTTTATTGACTCAAATCACAGCCATCACCCTGCTGCAAAAACTGGCAAAACAAACAAAAAAAGGAGGATGTTTTATGTCATAAAACATCTTGTCTTCATTGTTCAAATGCTCACAAACTCTGCTCTACCTGCAAGCGTAAAGAAGATTAATAAAAACAGATAAGCGAGCGAAGAGGTCTGGCAACCCGTTTGCAACAAGGAAGATGGTTCACTCCGCGTCGACAAACAGCACGTCCTCCACCTCCAAAAGCAACTTGCGTCTCTTCGGCCTTTCTTTAGGTAACACGTGAGCAGGACTTCCAGGTGGCTTTCTGGGGCATACGAAACCTCGAGGTGTTGCCGCCTGAAGACGAACGTCTCGACTAGCCTGGTTGATTCGTGCATCTGGCACCGGACTCGCTGTTATTAAAGCCTCGTGACTCGCTCTGGGTTTTGCGGCATCTTTGCCGGCTCCAGCCGGTTGCGCCGAACGGCTCTGGCCACCGGGACTACCGATCACACCTTCGGCGTTATCCCCAACCCCTGAAGGTGCTTCGAACGTAGGAAGGATCGCTTCCGCTTCGCCTTCGTCCTCGCTGATCTCGTGAACCTCGTGGTTGTCATTGGCGGCCCCGCGATGCACGTCGTTTCTCTGTTTAGTCGATGATGGCTGAAAACCCACGACGGGCGTTGAGTTTCCGTTTGCTACGCCTCGTTCGTCGGGACTGGAGCCGACGATGTCGTCGTCGTTGCTGGTCATCCTGGCCTTGAGGTCCGTCAGTTCTCGGTGAAGTGCGGCGTACTTCTGGCGGCAGACGTCGTGTCCGGAGGACTGGAGCTTGCGCAGCTTGCCTTCCATCTGCATCAGCTGCTCGTCCCGTTCGAGCTGAAGGGCGATGAGCTCGCATCTGTGCTGCTGTTCCATGGCCTGAAATATACCGTAAAGCGTTTCCGTTAAAATGAAAAGCTTGTACCCTATACTTCGTTACACTTTAAGCCTGACCGCAGTCACGATCCGACGGAGGAAATCAAGCCCAAAAGTGCCTCGTCACGGCGCTGGTTGTCTTCCGCGGTCGTACTTAAAGGGGTACTCCACGATTTGTTGAGCTACCCCAACTAACTATATTTTTCGGAATCAGAGCCCTTTACCCTTTCTGGTAGGCTGTTTAGTATCGCGAAATTCAGAATAGTCATTGTGAAATCGGGAAGTGAAAATTATGCCAAAACAATCATTCAAATATACCCGCGCTTTTCAGTGCCGTGCCGTTAGGGGAATGCCGGCTTGCAGGTCGAACGGGCAGTCTAAAAATGGACCATGCTGAGCATATATTTAGTGGCTGCTGCGCGGGTGCTTGAGTGGGCTTCCAAAGCATTCATCTGGCACCATGAAACTGCTTGTAATCAGTTAGGAACAAATTCTACAGTCCAAAGGGTGAACCA
Source organism: Ixodes scapularis (assembly GCF_016920785.2). Lineage (NCBI taxonomy): Eukaryota > Metazoa > Arthropoda > Arachnida > Ixodida > Ixodidae > Ixodes > Ixodes scapularis. The sequence goes on along the minus strand of NW_024609883.1, from coordinate 102,573,736 downwards.
CTGCCTACCGCTAACGTCAATTTTTTTTTTTTTTTTTTTTGCTGGTTTAGGTTTGTTTGTTTTGTTTTTTCCTTAAAAAACACGGTGATGACCAAAATAGTAAATTCAATAACTTCGCGAAGAAAAGATTAGGCCCAATATTTGGGTTTCAAAAGCAGTGGTGAGCTACGTGACATCCTGTGAACTGCCACATCGCATATTAGGACACCGCAGCTTGAGGCTCGCCGAGCCAAAGCCCGGGCTGCTGCAACCTGTGAATTATGAGAACGAGTGAAACCCCCTTCGGCTTTCGCATGTACGGGCAATGCATGGGCGTGATTTTGTGTGATCACTGTTCACTAACGAGTGATGCACGCCAAAGACCCGTGGTAAACACTGCGGCCGAATTAGCACTGGTAATGATCCCCCACACACCATAGTGGCCAGGCGAGGTTTCATATCTAGGGCCGTACTGGCCATGCGCTGTAAAAACATCGCAACAATAAATTTCTTAAAAATGTATTTTTTGTAATAAAGAAAAACTAGTTAAAAAAAGAAAACGAGAGAAAGCAAGAAAATCTAAATATTGCCCCGAGCGGCTGCGCGAGATGCTTCGCCACTCTACTCCAGGACGCTGCGGGATGCCAACTTTAGGACTTTCATCAGCACGACAAGCGACGACTTTGATTCAACGACGAAGCGACCTTCCTCGGTGGCTCTAGCAATCTACCTCGGTACCGGTTGTCAACAAACACGCTTTTTGTGACAAGTTGACCAGACTCAAGAGTAAAAACAAGGTTATTAACAGGACCTGTTTGCGAGCAGTCTGCTCGATGCTCTAGCGCGCACGATGCGGTAGACCAGTTGCAAAAATCACCAGGGGCCGCGCGTGAGGCGCGTAACGAATTATGGGAACGTTCTGTACGTGTCTACAAGGTCGCCTCGGTCATCTTCTACGGCCGCTTCTATGCAGCCAGTTCCCAGAATTCCTTCCGGCACCACGCCGGACGCTTTGCGTTTAATAACATGTATCTTAAGTGACTGTCACACAGCTAAAATATCATACACAAACTCTCCATAGACAAATTTCGAAGCGTACATATACTTATGAAGCATACATAAGTGTGACTGTCATTGATTTAGAAAACTTGACACGATCGAACGAAACATCACCTTCATCTTAGCTCGCTGCGCTTCGAGCTCTTTGAGCACCTCGTCCATTCTCTCCTCGTGAGCCCGGCGTTCAGACTCGAGCTTCTGGTTCGCCGCAGCCTCGCAAGCCGAAAGTTCCTCCGCGTTTGCCCTAACCAGCCGCTCCCATTCCCGTTGCTTCTCGTCCATCTTCTCGTCGCACTCCAGGACGTTGGCGCACATCGTGGCCCGAGCGTCGTCCAGGTCCTCTTTGAGGGCGTCGTACTGGACTCGCAGCTTCTTGAGCCTGTCCAGGACCAGGCAGTGGTTCGACAGCTGAGACTTGAGAGCGGCGTTCTCCTGGCGCAGCAGCTTCTCGTTGTCCTCGAAGAGCTTTTCGTGGAGTCGCAGTCGCTCCAGCTCCTCGTGGTGGCGCTGCCGCTCGAAGGTCAGCCGATTGAAGTCGTGTCTCCAGCGCCGAACGGCGTCTTTGACCTGCGAGCGGCTACAAGTTGCAACGGGGCCTGGGAAGGCTCAGCCCAGGCGAAAATCTGCCCACTTCCAGCTGGATTATGGAACTGGAAATAAGGCGGTTCAGTTGGAATCCAACTGGATCCACCTGGAATCCAGCTGGATCCACCTGGAATCCAGCTGGATCCAGTTGGAATCCAGCTGGACCGCCTCATTTCCAGTTCCATAATCCAGCTGGAAGTGGACTGATTTTCGTCTGGGCGAGTTACGGCGCGAGCTATTACGGCCAACCACAGTGCGTGAAATCGAGAGTAACCGCGCTACAGTCCCCGATAGAATAAGAACGGCAGGGCGGGTCTTTCGAACGCCCGTGCCGCTGGAACACTCGAGGTACATCAGATGCCCAAGGGTTGTCAAGAGCAGAAAGCTGGCGCTGGATGTGGCAAAAATGAAGCTCCTCCCTACCGCTCTCACCTTGTCGGTACCTGCACCTGTTGCACCGGTGCAGAAAACTGTAGGGCGGCGTACTTCCGGTCGTATCTCAATGCGCATACCGGAAGTATACATTGCCCTACAGTTTTGTGTAGCGGTGCAGGACGTGCAGGTAAGTCGAACGAAGCTAGTAACTGTACCAGTCCCTTGATTGAACGCGCAGTTATCCAACCGCCGCGCCTCTAGCGGCTAAGCTGAGAACTAAACCCATGGAGACAACGACGACATTAACTTTTTTTTTTTCTGTGTTTTCTGAGCTTCGCCCGAACTCCGCGTCAGACTTCGGCCGGGGCTCGTGTTCAGTCGGTGAGGCACCAATAGACTACTTGCAAAATCCCAGCATGCAACACTGCGCGCGCTGCCTTTTTGTACCTCTTTGGCCATGGAGAGGAGTGGAATGGTTGCGGTTAGTAATAGTAGAAGTAGTATACATCTTAGTGCTGCGTGAAAATAAAGTCACCCCCTCGCTTGGATTGCACCCATTGGTCTTCGTGAGGGCCACCGTCGAAACACGGAATTCCGGCGGCCGTAAGGAGCTGTCTAGGCTAGGCAAGGAGCAGGACTATGAGAGCCCCTAAAACAAACGTGCCCCAGCATGTTATCTGTGATGGTAGACAACACATACATTTTACTATAAGCTTAAGGAAAGCCACATATTCCAAAATGAAACCGCCGTATATTTGATCGTAATCGGATGTTGTGAAGTTGGCAAATCAAAACCTAAACTGAGGGCAAGGGGTTTCCAGGAAGATACTTTGCACGATACTACGTCAATAACTCGTCTTGTAGGAAGGAGACGCCAAACGAAATCATGCGCTCACGAAAGTCTTGCTAGCCTTGAAAACTGAGCACAAAATAATTGACACCCTCTGTTCGAAAGTTAGGCCTATAAAACATATATTTAAATTTTGTTTTTAAACAGCTTAGATAGAAAAATAATGTCACAAAACAAATTTACAATGAAGGAAAAAATTAGTTTGTAGAGCTATATTTACGGCGCGAAACGAATTTGTATTTGGCACCCGTGGGAAAGTGGCCGCTATGGTCACGTGACTGGCTGCTATGGTCACCTGGTGCTTGCGCTATTTCGGGAGCTCCCTACGGTCTCTAAAACTTAATTATCATTCTTTGTTTGAAGTGCAACCAAAAAACAAACATTAACAAGTAACTTTTACAGCTTAAAAGAAGCTCCCGAAAGTGTGCAAGAACCACGTGATAGACCTCCAGAGGGTTCCCTTCCGGCGAACGTTGCTTCCGGCGGCAGCGTTGCGCGTACATAGTCAAAAAGGAAGTTGGACAGTACATTAGGCAGTACATAGTCTAATGTACTGTCCAAATTTTTTTTTAGCTGCAATTTTGCGTATTTGCTGGAAAAAAAACAACAACAACAACAACAAAAAAAAAAAAAAAAAACAGTCACATCGAAACCGAAATTAGTGTGTGGGACTGCGACGTTGGGGTGTACGGGGGTTGCTTGAAGTCACTCCTTGATACACACGCTCAGATGTTTTCACAGCGATATTACACAGCGATAGTTGTTCGTGGGACACTTCGCGGTTTCGCGCCGTTGACCGCGCTCCATATGGACGCGGGCCATTTTCGGCACTCCGCCAAAACATTCCACGGGCCGCCCTGATAACAAGATAACGTGCATGATCATACGTAGTAGCAAGATAACATACATGGCCAGTAAAACAGTCCCCGCAGGTCAATCTGGCAGTGCACTGGGGTGAGTGCCCACGTGACCCAGAATTGGCTCAAAGAACAATTCTGGGGTTGATACGAAGCTAAAACTGCCTTGGAATTTCTGTGTCAGAAAGCAGGGTGAAAGCAAGTGCGTTAGTGCCCCGTTAATGCCCATGACAAATACAATCTTATCCTCTAAACGAATACCCAGAAAGATGGTAATAATAGTCTGTCTTTGTTTCCATAAACCTTCATTTGAGAACCCCCTCTTTGCTCGTCCCTGTTTATTCGGCGCTTTTTTGTTTAGCAGGTGTGACTATTTGTTTCGAAGTGACGCACGAAAACACTCTCCTTTCTTACGCAGACAGCTGAAATGCTCTCTACATAATACACCCTCATTGGTTCCAAAACGCAATGAAATTTTCGTCCGGTGTGTTAGTCGGTTTAATACGAAACGCCCGTGCGGACTCTATGGTGCGCGCCCGCACCTTTGCCGTTCATGCAGTCCATCTGCTCCGAAATGGCACCTTAGCGGCACCGACGTTACACCTCAGCTGTCGTTTTTTCTTTTTCTATTTCTTTTGTATTTCTTTTAATCAACGTACGTGTTTTGTGCATTCCAGTGGGGTATAACAAAATTTCTTTCGGAGATTTTATTTTTGAATGGGAATATCTGCCCTAGATTGCACAGAACTTCGAAAATAGTTCAAGTTTCAATTAAAAAAAAAACACGCAAATGGCTGTTTTCATGGGGGAAAAAATAGTATATATATGTGTGTGCGTGTGTGTGCGTGCGCGCGCGCGCGTGTGTGTGTGTGTGTGTGTGTGTGTGTGTGTGTGCTTTTTTATGTGGTTAGGAGTTTGTTTATTGTATTTCAGTACTTTTCTCTTAATATGCTGGACTAACCAAACAAGCATTGCCTTGTTTTTTTTTTTTGTTTGTTTTTTTAGCATTTAATCTGCAACTGAGAGAGCTGAATCTTTGTTTTTACCAGAGGAGCGCCAGTTCGTTCTTTCCACCCTGACAGAAACAGCAAAAATTACTATTCAACCAAAACTACGTAAAAGAAAATAATCATCTTGACTTTTTATCTTTTTATCTTTTATCCAGTAGTTTCATATTTCTACCAACATTTCTACATGTGCTTGCATAGTGTATTTAAGAAAGTTCCGTACACCACCCAATACGTTAGTGTAGCGCTGTGCTTCAGAACAAAGACTGACGCGGCCGTCAAACGCCCCAACAAAATTGTATGGGAGTTACTACGGTTGTACATGTGTTTACTTTCCCGGACAAAACCGCCCCACAAAGCTCTCCACTCGCCATGGAACAGCCTTCTTTTTGTATGGGTATGCAACTTGTGTAAATTATATTCGCAGCACGTCAATACGTCACGGTCTCAACGAACATATCATTTCCTACCGAAGCAACTTTGAACGGGAACGTTTTTCTCGATGCAATTTTAGGGTCAGGCACACGCAGAGACTCACCTCATCCAGGTCCATAGTCGTGGTCAACGAGAAATCACCGTTACTGATGTTGCACATCGCTTTTTCGTGTCATAAAACGAAGTTTACTGCCCAAAGAGTGGCAGTTTTACAGAACTCCGGCAAATTCTACTTAGCAGACGACATATTCAAACCTCAAATCAAACAAGTGGATAAATGAACATATTACTGCTCTTTAAATTGGGTGGGGCCTTGCGCCACCTAGCGAAGCGGTTGCCACCTCTGACGACAAACTATGGCCTCCAAGACCTCTTCTCCGGCCGTCCCATTCGTGCGGAGAGGGCGTAATCGGAAAAAGAGAAGGACGCGGCGTCTATCCGCGGGGAGGCGCTCCCAACCCAGTCATCGACAGCATGGCGCGAGGCGGAAGAGTTCAAGAAAAAGTATTGTTACGTCGAGCTACTGCAACTTCTACTTACACATTTTTGTGTATTGTGGTAGAACGGCGAACAGCTGCTCTGGGGACGTAGATAGACAATTTGTAATGCTTATTTACTTAATTGAGATATTCACCTGGACATGTTGCGGCTAGCGCTACAAGCGCGCATTTTGATATATTTGATGGCAGTCTGTAGCACGTATAAAATTCCAGAAAAGGATTAGCTCCGTGCATAAAAACTTCGGATTTCCCTAAATAAAAATATTCATGCTGAATTTTTTTTTTTTTTTCTCTTTTGAGCCTGAGCACGAGGTTTGATACTACTATATAGTGAAGTCCGTGTTGTCCTTCTTTTAATATTTTTAATATTTATTACGCAATTTTTGCGGGTCGCATTGCGGTGTTCGCTTCTACTAGAAGTACCTTTAAAAGGGGGGGGGGGGGGGGGGGGGGGGGGGGGGGGGAGGGGTGCAACGATTTCCGGACTTCGGCCAAAGATTTCTGGAAGTTGCCCTCTGACACTTCTGAAGTAAAGAACAGAAAACCGATTTCGCCTGCGTGTCCTAGTTGTTGCGTAAAAGAAAGATAACGATTGGCATTTCGGCCACCCCTCAACTCACTCCCAACCTTCAGGGTCACACCTGGTCCCCCTCCTAGTGACGTCATTCGGAGTGCTGTGTAGCTTCCCGTGTGCTTTCTCGGAGGACGCTTCCCCTCCCTCTCTCCGCTGACATTAGCGGGCGTTATGCTGCAGCTTAGAGCCGAGCGAGGTCACGTAATCTTTGCGCCGTAGTTCCTTCGGCTGCCACTTGGGGCTGCAGGTGGGGGAAAAATCTCGACTTTTGCTTTGCGATTATGCAGCGGAATCGCGACATTTTTAATGAAGGAGTTATTTTCTCTATCCCCCGGGACACGATAAACAAGGTAAAAATGACGAGATGCAAATTCTTTTAATCGTAAAATCGTTGTACCAGCCGGGGTCACACTGCTTATACATTATACACAAGACAGTCTGCAGATACCAGTCACCACGATATCCATGGTTCAAATGCCGCGTGCCAAGTGTCTCCTTAAACTCGTTGCCTTGCGGCATTCGGAGCTCAGATCTCATGATGACTCGAGTTTGAATCTGCTTGCAGACTGTCTCAATGATTTCGCCATTTTCGTGTTTATAAACTTCGCCATAATTGTAGGCACCGATTGAATAGGTGGGGGCGTTACCTTGTAAACATCATGAGACACCATGTCAAGTGAAATTTCGACGTCAAAAGACATTGTGAAGTCACGTGACTCTGACGTTACGATGTCAAGTGCCAACATGGAGAGACCATAGCAGTTATCCCTGTAAAAATGCACAACACGTCAAATTAGCTTTGTAGAAAACTTTTTAGGAGGATCAAGGAAAAGCGGTTCGGCAAGTCTCAACAAAACAACCTTTCTCCCCCCCCCCCCCCCCCCCCCCCCCCTTCCCCCCCTATCGGCAGATCTTCTTCCTCTACCTATCGCGACTGCACTGCGTCCGCAAAGAAACATATATGGCTAGCGCGTGTGTTTATAGTTTTAAAACATACCTTGGCCTTCAATCCGTGTCCAGAAGTTGCCGAAAACAAAACAAACCGGGGAGCCCGGGTGAACGCAAGATGAACCACAACGCCGCTACTGACATCACTCACCCGGGATGCCTGCGACTAAAAGTGTGCACGGGCCGATATTTCGAAGCCCGCCCCAGCCTGGCCCGTTGTCTATTGGGCCCGAACTTGACCGCGGCCCGCTATCTATTTCCGACAGCCGGCCCGGCCTGACCCGAAGCTAATTTTCACGGACCAGCTGCGCTTTATTTTAGCGCAGTATGAATAGCTAACAAATTAAGCGGCATGGCAGCTCGCTTGCAACTGATACACATAAGTTTATTACGATATCCAATAGTAAATACTGTAAGCATTTCTTTCTTGCTGCTATTATTAGTTGGACCAATATGCAGGCCTACTACCTGGGCAGCTTGTTAAGAAAAATCACCCGATCTTCCTTTTCTGTGACCAAGCACGCGCGGAAAGGACGGGAAAACAAAAATGACAAGCAGAAGTAAACAGAACCCTTGTCACAGTTGGAAAGGAAGGGAAACATCGCGACGGATTCGGACAAAAGAAGGGCAAAGTTCTAAATTAGCCACTCTCGCTGCGCACTCCCTTAAAAAAAAAAAAAAAAAAAAGAAAAACCAGCAATGTCGTACGTCGTTTTTTTGCGGGGGTCTGCGAGAAATCGTTCAGGAAAGGTACCCCTCAGGAGAACCTCGTGCGTACAGATGGTTTACGCCGGCGAGGGTACGTATTGTATAGGCGCGTGTAGTACGTCCGTGTTTGTGGTGAGAAGCGATTATATAATGGGACGCGCCGCTGGGGACGAAAAGGAACGCCGCGCCTTTAGTCCTCTGGAAGAGCATTCGCTACACACTCCGAACCATACAAAAACATACACGCACACACACATGCTTGAGCATCTGCTTATCCCACACTGTGGTTCCTCTCCCAGCCCCGGAACACGCTTCTAAAAAACATTCCGCTAAAAAAAAAAAAAAAAAAAAAAAAGTAATGGCCGGTTTGGCCTGTTTTTTAGACTTGGATGCAAGGCCCGTACCCGGCCCGGGCCCTTCATGAATGTAGCCGTGAAGCCCGAGCCCGGCCCGAGGGCCGGGCCGGCCAGTGGCCTGCGGTCTGGCCCGTGCAGATCTCTACCTGCGACGCTGACGGCTCGCCCTTCTGTTATGACTCAGAGCAGTTTATTCAGAGAGTTTGGCCATACATTGGTTTGAAGAGGCGAGCATCTCGGGGCCAACCAGGGGCCGCGAAACAGCCCCTAGCGGTGGTCGTGTGCTCTAAATATGTGACACGACTAATTTGAGCCGTTTTAGCGTCGATAGAGTGAAAACGCTGCTCTCGGTGACTGAAAACTTTGTGCATGTGAGGTTTTAGTCACAACGTGCGCTATAAACCAGGGCCGACTTGCTAGAAACAGCGTCTCAGCTGAGACGGGGAAAGAAAGCACTGCCAAAGCCAGCGCACGAGCCGAGCGGGACTCCGCGTCTCAAGACGCTCTCGCGCGCCCCACTCTTTGCACTGTTTTCTTTCAGCCCGTCTCAGGACGCTCTTCTAGCAAGCAGTGCAGACAAAGACATGGGCACGAGCGCGTGGCTTTGGAAAGTGCCTTCTATGTACGAGTTCTCGTACAAACAAAAGCGTTTTGCTGAGCTAGGCTCACGCGCATGTGCCTTTGTCTTCACTGCAGACATTTGTGAGATGGAGTAGAGAGGCCGAGATTGAACGCGTTTGCAATACTGACGTCGCGGTGTCCTGATCAGGGTTGCCGGGTAGTTTCCAGCTCAAAATGCCAAATGCCAGAGGGTGCAGCCCAAAAGTAGCCAAATGCAAGATATTTATGTATCCCAAAAGTAGCCATATTCTGCAGAGCCCAAAAAATCGTGCGCTCGAGTGTGCGAGCTCAATTCAATGGTCCTGCGTCTGCATACTAGGGTTTAAATGCTGCTTGCAAGATCTACGACATCTTAAAATGTATTGAACGTTTTATGTGAAACACAAAAGTACAAATCTTTTTCACAGGCGCTTTTATAGTCACATAGTTGTGAAGCACTCGCTCACGCCCGGCTTACTCACCTCATACATGAATTTCGCGTTAAAACGGGCAACAGCTCCAATAGGGTTCATGTCCTTACAGCACTCGTTCTTCCCAAGGAATGCAAACTTAACATAGAGGACGTTTTGAAGACTTGGAAGGGACATGTTCTTTGTTAGGCCTGACTTTGTAAGGGACACGTGACTGAATACTCTCCCCAGGACGGCATTCGGCATTGACAATGTCGGGACCGCGATGGCAAGCTCGGATAGCAACAAAAACAGGGCTGCTGCTCATCGATCTTGGCCATATTGGGTATATTTATTGTCCCAAATCCATCGTCTTTTGTTATTGCTCATTATGCTTTAAGAAACTTCCATGTTTCACGGAAGTGCTTCCTTTGTTAAATCCGTAGAGCACGCGTTATCGGGCGACATCATATTCTGCAGGATGTCTTGAGCTGCCTTTAGTACCATTTTTTCTCGGATGAGGTGCCTCCTGTAGGAGGATGGTGGGAAACTCGAGGAAATAAGAGACGCCAGTAGAAAGCAGAAAGAACTTGGGAGCATAAAATAAGCCACAATACAAAAGCGATATCGTCGGAGTTGAATCTCGGTCACGGTAGCTCACTTTAGCTAAAAGGTTCTGGCATCACGCCCACGAATCTTCACGCAGAAAATTCCTGAAGGCAGGAATCCAGAAAGGGTGAACTGTCGCTTTGTGTCTACACTGAAGTTTCTTTTGTACATTTACTCTAAACCAAGCAAAGAAAAAAAAAAAACTTGTTGCGTTAAGATTTGAAATAGCCCAAAAATAGCCATATAGCCAACCACCACATTTCGACGCCAAATTTATGACGAAGTAGCCCAATTTGGCTATTAATAGCCCAACCTGGCAACCCTGGCCCTGATTGGTCGACGCTGTGTCTCAAATTCAGTTTACGCTCTAAACGCGTGAGGAACATTCGGCGCTGGCGCCTTTGCTCCGCCTATTGGCCAAACTCTTTATGACTGGGCAGACAGCGCCGCCTCGCGGCGAGCGATGGAGTTAGCGCAATTACACTTTTCTGCAGGGGAGCGACTCGAATGGGACGGCCGGAGAAACCTTCGCGCGCGCGCTTCGGGATCTAGGCTATGGACAAACTGCCGACGTGCCCAACCCTTCGGAGACAACGACACGGCCTGTCCTCTGTGCGGGCAGTCAAGCGAGGACGTCCCCCATGTGTTGCTGTGGTGCCCTGCCCTAGACCACTGTCGACCGTCCTGGGCGATCAGCGAAGAGAGGATTCCCGAAATGCTGGGATTCGGGGAAGGGGCCCACGGTACAATAGCAACCAGGCGCATTCTCGTGGAGTGGGAGAGACTGCCTGCGATCGTTATTCAGGGAAAGTGTCCCCAAAGTTGGAAAAGAACAAAACAAGAAACTAAAACTTTTACCTGTGTCGGCAATTTGAACTTTTGCTGACCCCCTTGTCTCAAAAGGGGTTAGGTACCGTTAACTAACTAAACTCGTTGGTTTTCCGGCCAAATCAAATTGGAGTTTAGGCCGTAGCGCGACATCAATTTTTTCAATAAACTTAGCCGGATATGTATGAACGGTAAACAATTTAGGATTTTAGGAGTTTTGTTAAGAATTGCATGCTATAAAAACGACACAACAGTACGATATGGCATATGTTATCTCCACAAAAAACAAAAAGAAATTCTTATTAAGCAAAATATTACTCTAGCTTGATAAAGCTGAAAAAGACCGAGGGGCACAGAACGTGTGGTAAATGAGCTGGGCACATCCTATGCGTGCGATATCACGGTGTCGCCTCCTACCCCAATGTCATGTGACCTCAAAATGTCACATGCCATCATGTGACATCACGGTGTTACATGGCGTCCCATGACTCGGATGTCACATTCCTTCGTGACCATTTTCTCACAGAATTCGGTTAATAAAACATTGCGTTAAACATAAAAGCACAGACTGGTCCGAGTAATTTTGGAACACCTTTTGGAGCAGGGGGGAGGGGGCTAGTGGGACATATTAAACTAACAACGTGCACATGCATCCAAACGCTGACAGTGTTCGGCTACGTTAGCCTAGTGCTGCGTCATAAACACGCGCAAATAATTCACATTGTACTCATGGGTTTAGTTCTCAACTTCACCGCTGGGGGCACGACGGTTGAACCTATTCCTCAAAGGAATCTCAGACCACTCCTCGAAGTACGTGGCGGGTCTGAAATCACCCCGACCTTTAAAGGGATAGTGCAACGATTTTAATGTTAAAAGAATTTGCAGTTTGTATTTTTTTATATTGTATATCTAGGCACAAGTGACAAAAACGCCCCAGAATCTTGCCCCAGAAAACTGCTATTCCTCTGCGTAATCGCAATCTGCACCTGCGTGTGGCGGTTACGGGAACCTGGGAAACACGTGGAAGTCAACGAAACCTCTCCCCCTCCGCCGCTACACTTGCCGTAAGCCACGTGACGAACCGTCTTATGTGGGAATCGCTCGCCGCGACCTTCGCGAGAGAACCCAACGGGAAAACAAGTGCCCCCCCCCCCCCCCCCCTCTCCCTAGAGCATGTCACTCGATAAAAGAGGCACCTTTCAAATGATTCGTCCGTCTTATGTCAAAAAGCAGTGGATTGTCAAAAGTGTTTTGAGTGGCACACACTACAAAAATGACAGGACATCGCTGGAAGACTAACAGAGGCCAATGAAGGTCTTGCTAAGAATGTTATATTGCAAGCTAGGGCTGTAACGTAAACAGCTAAGAAGTTACTTTTAATTTTTTCAGTACGCACCACGCTCGTGTGCTACGTCCTGCTCTGGAGGAGTGCTTTCTCCTTAGCACGCCACTGCACTGCGGCGAAGCAAGATACGCAAAATCGCGATATCTACACTGCGGTTCTCGCTTTACTAGAGTGCACCAGTGTGCGATGATAAGTGCACTCAACGAAGCTCCTAACCCATTAAAAAAGAGCACAAACATGAGTGAAAAAAAAAATTGCGACTTCCGAGTAATGTTGGTTTGATAGAGATCAAATCAAGTAGTACACACAGTAATGAGTGGCATTTGAGCTTTGTAAAAAGCTCAAAACCTGCTTCTTATGGCAGGTTTTGTAGCAGAGAAAATATTGATTTGGAGTAGCCACTGAGACTTTTGGAGCAGATGCCAACATTGTTAGGACCAATAACGTAACCAAGATTTTTTTTTTTTTTTTTTTTTTTTTGGGGGGGGGGGTGTTTAGGTGGCTGGGGACGTTTATGAATTGGGGTGCGAAGGAGCGGGGGGGGGGGGGGATACAGGGGGTCAAAGTGCATGTGTATATTACAGGGTCAGTTGGATTTCGGGGCCGGGGGGGGGGGGGGGGTGTTGAAGTTGCCTCCCCCCCCTGGATTCACCATTAAAGGGATACTACAACGAAATTTCGGCGCTCATTTTTTGGTCTATATGTGTTCGAAGGAGCAGTACCACATCGAACATAGCAATATCTTGTTAAAAAAAAGTCTCAAAACGAAATTTTAAAACGAGTTAAACGATTAGCAAAGAGCACCTGGTGGATGTCGCTAACGCCTCGCTTGTAATGCCCGTCTAGGAACCTTGACAGCTAGTGACGGTGAGTAGGGAGTTTTCGTAGATCGTTTTCGCCGTCCCGCAAGGCCGTCCGCAACCCGCTAGGACAGCGGGAACTCCACAGTCAAGGCTATCGGCGCGCAGGCGCAGTAGCAACTTTTTCGTTGCGGAACGCTTAGCGGAGGGGGGCAGCGCGGTCTACGAAAACTCCCTAATAGGGAGTTTTCGTAGATCGTTTTCGCCGTCCCGCAAGGCCCTCCGCAACCCGCTACGATAGCGGGAACTCCACAGTCAAGGCTATCGGCGCGCAGGCGCAGTAGCAACTTCTTCGTTGCGGAACGCTTAGCGGGGGGGGGCAGCGCGGTCTACGAAAACAGCGGTCTACGAAAACTCCCTAATAGGGAGTTTTCGTAGACCGCGCTTAGCGGAGGGGGCAGCGCGGTCTACGAAAACAGCGGTCTACGAAAACTCCCTAATAGGGAGTTTTCGTAGACCACGCTGCCCCCTCCGCTAAGCGTTCCGCAACGAAGATGTTGCTACTGCGCCTGCGCGCCGATAGCCTTGACTGTGGAGTTCCCGCTATCGTAGCGGCTTGCGGAGGGCCTTGCGGGACGGCGACAACGATCTACGAAAACTCCCTAATGTCTCGCCTCCGGCCACGACGAGAGAAGAAGGGAAGGAGGAACTCCCCTCTTCACGAGAATGCCCTCTGTGTGTCGTAGAAGTCGCTATTGTCCCCCTACAAGATTATAGAAGATTATCCCGTCACTCAAAATTCGTACAAAAGCAGCCGCTTCGGTGGCTGGAACGACTCAGAGCTCTGGAACGACTACGCTATCCTCTCGACGTCAGCCTCGCCGTAGCTTTGCTCGTCCCGAAACGCCTACGTCACGATTGCATTGGATGTCACGTGGTCTCCGCTGGGCCTTCTCTGAGCGCTTGCCAACAGTGGGCCGTTTATAACGAAAAATGCAGCCACCAGGCTCAAAATACAAACGTGCGAGTGTCATTTACGGATATAGTGGATCATATTCAACCTATTTTTGAACACGACGGGAATATTTCAAATTTCGTTGAAGTATTCCTTTAACTAAGACATCACTTGAAAATGGAAAAAATATTCAATCGATCGCTAAATTGGTTTATCTTTGATAATGACTAAAGTTACCTCTCTAATACTAAAGCATATTAGTTTACTTTTCCTAACAAGTATAGATATGACGCAAAAAGAACGCAGCCTTCTTTTTTTGAAAAGGGCTCAGGTCAGAGTAGGTTCCACTCACTTTGGGTATTAAAAAAGCGAGTTAAAAATCAAGCAGAGCAACACATCATGGGATAAAGCATCTCTGCCCCTTCCCATTTTACAGGTTTACTTAGCCTATTATTGACGTAAAATGCCAACAAAACCAGTACATTCAATAAAGTGCATCTATCAATAAACTACATCCCCCAAGTTTTATGAACCTACTAAGCTCAAGATTTCAACATCAAACTGCAAAAACAACCACCCACAAATATCGTAAAAATCTACAGTTCTGCTTTGAAATCTACAGTACTGCAATTTGCCGGCGTTGGAACCAGAGTCGAGTCAAAGTTTGCTATCCTCAAGTACTCCACGAGGATTTCCTTGATCAACGTGTTTTAATGTAGACCCGCACATTAGTTTCCCCTTTCTCCAAAGGTTGACCTGCAATAGCATTCAGCATAATTTCCGAGCCAATAGAGCTAACCCAGACCCCCCCCCCCCCCCCCCCCCCCCCCCCTCCCCCGCGACAGCCGCTGCTCCTAGTAACTCTGGTGCGAAGCGGAGAAGCTCGACACACGCTTAGTGGTGCGAGGCAGTGAACGTTGGACGCGACCGGTAAAAGAGAAAGGGAAGTGTTGAAAAGAAAGGAAGCCTTCGAGCGGTGCAAGCGTCACAGTACAATGATCCAATGATCTCTAGAGTAAAATAGCCTGGTTTTGTATTACCATGACAACCGCCACCCCACTATTTTGCAAAATTTTCTCTCGACTTTAGGCTTCGTGCATCGCCAACATCGTCTGGAAGTTAGAGCAATGACATGGCCAGCGCAAATGACGAGCAATCTCTATACTACTTTGTTTAATTTGAAGTCAAGGTGCAGCCGTCACTACGAGCCAATGGGAACAATCAAACAGCGTCAAAAGAATGACATCATGCTATTTGTCAGCACTCGGTATGCATTCATTTATCGGCTAAAGCAATCAAGCGAAGGAAATGTCCCGTGGCTTGTGCTTTTAGGACGAGTCTTCGTGGTTGTAGGTGTTCGAGCCTTCAACTGACTCATGATAAAACACTGTACGGAAAGTAAAAAAAAAAAAAAAAAAAAAGTCTGAAGAACACATGAGCACCATTTTCCTTTCCTCCTGCTAGTCTGAATATTAGGACAGACCAATAAATATTTTCATTTTCTTCGCCCAAGCTTATGTTGCTGCAAGCGTGGCACAATTCTTAGCAAAAATGGCATTTTGGCACGAGGCGTAGCAGAATTTCATTCATGCAACAGCCCTTCCATCACCGACATTATTAAAGGCGATAATCAAAAGTTCCGAAAAGTCTGACTGGACTCCCGTAATGATCCGGCCATGTAGCGGGGCCTCAGCCATTATATTTTCAGTATTAACCCCTTGCCTACCCAAACAAAGGGTCACTCGTACCACCCTTTACGGACCATAGCCCGATCTTGAGCGAGACTCTTGTTTCGATTTCGGCACTCGTTTAATGTGCTCTCTGGCAGGTGGCAGCACCATCCTTGTCGCTCCACTTACCTTAGGTTGTTTGCTCGTTTGTGCTGCTGTTTGACAGAGAGAGGGCATTCCATTGAGCCACGAAAAAAAAAGAGCGCGCTGGGCAAGCATTTGCACCAAAACGATATGGCTTCGGCGCAGGGGACCGCTTTAGCAGACGAAGAGATCAAAAAACTTTCCGCAACACATCGCACCTATTGAGGACCTGACAGGGGCATGCAAAGTATGCACATTCAAGAAATCAAGTGAAATAACATGGGAACGTGGACAGTGAAAGGCGGCTCTCCACCTTCCTGAATGTTTTCAATGCTATCACACTGAAGAACTGCTGAAGAGGATTAGAAGTCCTGATTTAGAGCAAGATACCACACCTGAAAGTCAAGGAACACTTTTGTCTTATTTTGATACAAATTTCCTGCTTACATTCCTTGAATTTGGCAAAATGTAGCAGGATGTGCAGCGCACTTCGGTGCAGCAATCGCATTATTGAAAGCACGGTGCATTTAGATCAGCATGCCAAACAGCTTGATGAAACACCACGAGACACCAAACCAGAAAGCACACAAAGTCAATTCCAAGCCCAATTCCGAAAAGAAAGACACAGACCACCGGGAGGTAAATAGAAAGAGCCAGTGTATTCCTCGGTTCAAATACACCACTTTCCTCAACGACCCCAGAGCTGAAAACTCCCCCTCTCGTCCAAGTTCCGCAGAGGACCTTCGTCACCAAAGAACGCTTATATTTATAGTATATATAAAACTTCCCCTCATTCACACCATCTCCTATGGACACAGAGCTTAATCCAGCAGCAGCACACAAACGAGGAAAGAACAAAAAAAAAAAAAAAAGGCCTGTCGACGAAAGGAACTAATACTGTACAAGAATGAGAGACAGGTAAAGCAACGAAAGTTAATCCTAGGAAAAAAAAAAAAGAAGGCAACGGAGGAGAGAGCTAGCCGAAGGTAGTAGTCGTCCTGGTAGTATAGTCCCGTCTGTACACATCACAACAGGGGTTGACGGCGGCTGCAAAGAATCCTCAGGCAAAGCCAAACCCTTCAGTGCACTCTTGAATGGCCTTGAGTAGCATGGTGCGAAGCTTGTCGTAGGTCTCGTACGCTGGAAGGTCCAACTGGTTAAAACTGCAACAAGAAAATAACATTTTTTTAACGTCAATGAAACTATGTGGAATACATAAATAATTCTTTTATAACCCCACAAGGAACTAACTGGTGAAAATACACTGCCTCGTGTAACAATATCTGTTTCAGTTTTATATGACTCTGACATAGTACACAGAAACCATGGACCTGGTACACAGGAACTGACGCCAAGAGACCAGACGCCCCAGAGGCAAGACGCCCAAGATACCAGACACCCTAAAGATTAGGGACCAGACACCTAAAAGACCAGAGGCCAGACGTCCAAGAGATCAGACACACACACACACACACAAGCCCAAACATGCATGAGACCAGACATGCGTGCGACCAGACTCCCAAAAGCCCAGATGCCCAGACGCCCATGAGCCCAGACGCCCATGAGCCCAGACGCCCATGAGCCCAGACGCCCATGAGCCCAGACGCCCAAGAGCCCAGACGCCCAAGAGCCCAGACGCCCAAGAGCCCAGACGCCCAACATCCCAGAGACCAAGCTAAGCCCCATGATGCACTCCTTAGATTCACAAGCCAGAAACTGGGAGTGGACTCACCAAGTGTGGGCGGACGGCAGACGGTCCGTAGAGCGGTCGTCCCTGTGGATCTGGAAGCGCTGGACCCCGTTCATGCCCTCAAGGGCCACAAACCCTTGCAGGGGCACCTTGGACGTGCCCGTCACAAACTGGAGGAACTTGGCACGATCCGCCTGGTCCAGAGAGCGCAGGGCCCTCCAGAACCATTGGATCTGCAGGGAGTTGGGCTGGTACTTGTGGTACTCCGTGTGGGCCCGGAGATCATCCACATCGATGCTGGGCAGCCCCGAGATGAGCAGCTCCAGTTCCTGCTCGTTGAAGATGGCAATGAGCCTCTTGGGGATGATCTCGTAGAAGCCCTCCAGGAAGGCATTGAGCTGGCGCCTGATGGCCCCCGTCATTTTCTCCTGGCAGACAAGGCGCACATACTCCTGTGTCGTCTCTTCCGTCACCGGGAGGTGGCGGCCCCCCGGCTTGAGGTCCCGGACCTCCGTTACCCCAAACTCCTGCACCTCCACGCTGAAGGTAAGCTCGTAGCCCAGAGCCCGCACCCCGTGCTCCAGCAGGAACACCAAACCCTGGTAGAAGGAGTAGTCCTCGCTTTCCATGTCCGTGTACTTGACCGGTTTGCCCAGGATGTGCTTGTAGAAGGAGCGCGTGAAGTAGCATTCGAGCAGCTTGTTGTCGTACACCGCCTTGGCAATGACCCGCCCCACAAACTTGAAGTAGGACAGGTGGTTCGAGTTGCAGTGCGACGCCGGGTTGATCATGTACGTGACCCTGTCGCCCGGCGACGTGGTGAACAAGGCGTACATCGGGTTGAAGATCTCGCGGGAGATGATGGTGTACCACTCCCGCAGCAGACCTCCGGCATCCTGGCCCTCCTCGCCCTCGAACACAATGTAGAAGCGGTTCTTCCACTCCTCCGGCGGCCGGCGATGCAGTTCCCGGAAAGAGTCCTCAAAGACGTGCTCGCGGCGCACGTGCACCGCCAGGTCTTCCCGGCGCGAGCCCTCATCGAGGCGCTCGAGCTCATGGCGGAAGTAGCGCCGCTTGACGTCGAAGTCGAGGACCCGCGTGTGGTCCACCAGCACTGCAAAGGGCCCGTCTGCCAGAGGCGTGCTCGATTGACGAAGGATCTGGTTGAGCACCTGGGTAGGCAGAAGGAAGGCGTTGGCACAGAGACCATCAGCCGCTCAAATTGACGAACCAAGCATACAAATTGGCGTTTATGGCATTTAGAACTTTCGCAGGCCGCGTTCGGAGGGTGCGAGGTGCCAAAGAGTCTCACCGTGCGGTGCGTCTCTGCAAAGCCCAGGAACTTCTGCACGTCCGGCTGAAGGAACTCCGACCCCTGGGCACCACCCGCGGCCCCGCCGGACGCCTGCGCGTTCTGGTTGTCCTGCAGGGGCAGGGGCGACAGGGGCGCCATTTCTTGGTGGATGTGGGCCAGCTGGGTCTCCCGGCTCTCTGAGCGGTACTCCCGGCGTCTGGCCGCTTCCCGCGAGCTTCCGCTGATGCCGGGGACGCTGGTGCTGCCGGGCGGCACGCTGGCATGCACCAGGAAGAAGGCCTCCACAGCGGGCTGCAGAACCTGCGAATGCAGACACAGCGGGTACCCGGAGTTTAAGAGCGGGAAATGTTTGAAGACATGTCCTCAAAAACCTGCCCCTGGACAGCCACACCCAAACCGAGTGCACATTCTCCATAATGGCCTGTAATAACCCAAGAAAGGACCCATCAACCCAAAGGACCTATACACGTTGGCCCAATGGTACTCACCAGGACAGCATGTTGGTCCTGGGTTTCAGCCAGTTCCAGGAGGCAGTCACTCAGTGTGCTCCAGAGGGCATCCAACCGAAGCTCCTCGCTGAGCGGCGGAGGTTCGTCGGCAGCGTCCGGTGGCAAAGAGCCTGCCCTCGTTGGAGTTGAGGACATCACTGGCAACATGTGCTGACTTCCTCCTGCCCCCACAGCAGCAGCTGCCCCTGGACGAGAGTAAAGTATGTTCTTCATGTTAGATGCTGAATTATTTCTACGAAGGCAAGGCCACCGCAAACCTGCGCGACTAGACTACGACTCGTCCGCACTGGTGATGCCAGTCCCGTCGTCATCACTGCTACGTTCTCGAAGCACGTTGTCGGCGTCGTCCAATAAAATCTCACACTTCGCAAATGGCAGGATCAACCGCATCTTCCGCGCTTGCTCAGCGATCGCGTTGGACGTCACGGGTAGGGACCGATTGCGCACGTTTGCGGCGTACGTTGCAAGCCTGAACTCCAACTCCGGAAGGCACCCCCACCTATCCAGACTTTGGCCTGCGGAAGCTTCTTCGTTTGCCATCACACTTTAAGATTCCGCGCCACCACAGACTCCACTGAAGCATCACCCACTCCGACGGGTCGAACTTGCGTCCAACAGCGCAGTTGTTCGTTGCTTCTGAGTGAAGAACGGCGATAAACAAGCACCGAAAACCTAAACTGCCAGGATCACGCGTTTCAATACAAATGAACATAGTTAGTGCACCAGCATGATCTCGTACCCGATCAAACGATGTGCGACCGTGAATCATGCGAAAAACTGCGAAGAGAAGCCGCGGCGTCGCGGGGTGAGCGAGCCAAGTCAGGCTATTCCAGTGGCCTCCGGAGTGGCTCTTACGAGAAGTGCCGTCACCCCCCGGGAGTTGGCCGCTCCATGCTCTGTTCACCGCCGTGCATTCGGGTTATTTTGCGAATCGCTCGTAATACTCGTTCGCGCAAATAAAAAATAATTAATTTGTAAAATAAGCGCACAAAACAGTGTAATGCTCGTGGTACAGCCGGCTGAACTCGTAACGAGCCGAGGTGTCCATGATATCGCAATTGTTTCGTTTTTGCCGGCGGTGGAATGCTTTGGCTCGATTATAAGTCGACCCCCCCACTTCAGATTTTCAAAAATTGAAAAAAGGGTCGACCTACATTCGTGTAAATACGGTACGTGTTATCATGCGATGTGACCTGCAAGAGGAACTGTGGCCTACTTTAGTAAAATTTAGAACATAGACATGGTGTTAGTAGCCATGCTCACCTGCTCCATCTACATCCATGTGGTTGGCATTGGACTGCACAGCACAAGGGGCGTTCTCCAGGCGCGGTGTGCTGGCCATCGAACCTGTGGACGTAGAGAGGGCCAGGGGCTCCGCCGAGGCCGTGGGAAGTTCGCAAGCTCCGGAGACTGTCGGTACAAGAGACAAGCGGAAGCAGGAAAGTATATTAGCCCAGGATCCTAACCCTTTAACCCACCGTTCGGCGCTAGGGCAGTTTTAACGAGTTCCAGCTTGAGTTCCAAGCACCACATTAATCTGGCAATGTCACCTGAACTTGACAAAGCCGTGAGCAGCAAGCAAAAATGGTTTATACAGTCTAAGCTCATTATAACAGACTTGGTTACAACAGACATTCGGAAATAACATACCGATTTGTGAAGTTCGGTTGGTTTTCCTCTTTGCACCATTGACTCAACTTCATATCTGCATACAACATACTCCTTTTACAACAGACCGAAATCTTGGTCAAAATCAAGGTCTGTTATAACGAGCTTAGACTGTAGTCCCCTCTCATGAAACACATTTGTATACAAGCAGAGGCTGTTTTGGAAAGAAAAAATGCTGTGATTTATTTGTTTTTACATTAGACAGCTGTCACAAGCAAACTTTCACAATAAACATAAAGTCAACCAAATTAATAGTGTTCATAAAGTTGTCTTGTCCTACAAGAAACTACGTAAACAAGCGAAAGAAATTGACATCAAATAAAACCCCTCATCACTAATGGTCGCCAAACCATTATTGCCAAACCAAACCTGCCAAATTAAAATTACACAAGCACTAAGAAGAATGCTTGAAACATGGGTACACATGCTTGAATCATTTGTTTGAAATATTTTGAGTAAACAACCAAAATAACCCACTAACAAAAGCATGTGCCATTTCTTTGAGGTTTATGTTTTAGAACAGATGCTGCTCCAGGCACCAGGATAAGTAACTATGCTCTCAGCATGCTCATCGAATAATTTAGCAAAAGGTCTATAGATCACAGTTCCTGCCCATCACACAGACAGTTGTACAGAATCTGTAGCGGAGCATGGTGAAGCAAATGCACTCACGCCTGCGCCGCCGTGCCTGGTAGTGGCTCTGTGCGGCCTCCCTGAGCTGGATGACCACCTTGAGCACGCGCAGGAAGAAGGCCTGGGAGGACATCTTGGAGGTGAGGGCGGCCATCGAGGGCAGCTGCAGTTCCCGCCCTGCCCCGGCTTTGGGCACACGACCAGCCGCACCCGCCGCTCCGCCAATCACGCCCCCGGGGCCGCCGGCACCAGGCAGCGGTGCCCCCGGTGCGGTGATCACCACCGTCGAGTGGGTGAAGCGGTCCTGGATTGTGCCAGCCGCCACCCTTGAACCTGCAAGACAGAAGCCAAAATCAGATACAACATTGTCCAACAAAACAAAAAAGAAAGAAGGACAAGGTTAATTGTTAGAGTTGCTAGTCAGCAGATGAAAATGTGCTCTTCACTTTCAATCCCTTTCATTCCCAATAGTGGCCAAAATGCAACCGGTCAGAACAAAGCGCCAACCCACGCACGTGCCTTGACAAAATTCTATAGATCAAGGAGCTTTAGACTCAATTGTGTGCCATCTGGACCCAAGTTAGAAATAAACGTTTACACAGCATTTGCATTTGTTTGCTGTGTTGCATCGTACGGACGTCTCAAACACGTAGACCTCGCATCATCCGCTTGGGGTGCCTCGTTGCCTTTTTCCTTCATCGGTGACAACAAGGCCACCATTAGTATGGCACCGATGCCATCCCTCAGACGACGATAGCGGTCGAAGTGACCAGACCGAATTTCGGGAAGAACAAACAGAAATTCCCTAAGCAAGCCAGAAAAAATTGGCTGTATATTTGACATTTCCCAAAAGTGTCCTCAATGTGTGGCGTTAAAGACACCTTTTACCCACGTCTACCCAAAAACGCAGTCTGTCACACAGATTACACGCAGCGCCGAATGGACTGTCCATGAAATGGCACTTCGACTGCCGGTCGGACGCTGATGTAACGACCACGGGCTTCCAGTTGTATGCTAAGCCCGGTGCTCTCGTTTTGCGGTCGTATCCCTCGCTCCTCCCTCTTACCCCGCGGCACCCACCGTTGTCGTTTTTGCACCGCTTTGGTAATGTGAAGGAATGTAATGCGAGAGCAATAACCTTCACATTACAACTAGTCTGCTTTGCCGCCGCTGAGCGCACACCGAGGAAAGTCTGTGTCCCAAGAGCAGTCGCCTGCACACTATCGAGGGTACTGTATTTACACAAATGTAGGTCGACCCACTTTTAAGATTTTTTTAAAAATCTGAAGTGGGGGGGGAGGGTCGACTTATAATCGAACCAAACCATTTCACCACCGACAAAATCTAAACAATAACAATATTACAAACACCTCGGCTTGCTACGAGCTCAGCCGGATGTACCTGAAGCATTGCACCATTCAATGTGCTGAATTTACAAGATTTTTTTTTTTTTTTTTATCTGCACGAGCATTTTTGATAGCGATTCGCAAATCAGCTTAAATGTACGGCAATGAATGACACACGGCGTGCCTGACTCCCAGGGGTCGCGGCACTTGATGTAAGAGCCACTACGGAATAGCTGCTAGAACAGCCTCACTTGCCGCTGCTTTTTGCACGATTCACAATTGCACATCGTTTGATCGGGTGTAGAGGTCGTGCTGGGGTGCCAACTATGTTTCTCTGTATTGACACTAGGCATGGGCGAATAGAGGATTTTGGGTCCGAATCGAATTCGAAGCGAATAGTGATTTTGACCGAATAACTTCAAATCTAATAGTTCGAATAGTACAAGCAACAAATACCACAATATATGTTTAAGCTATAGTTTTATATTTGCCCTTATTTGGTATTAGAAGTACTGTAATTGTTAATTTCAAGTGCATCGAGTTCGGGAGCACGAAATGGTCAAAATGGTCGGAAGCTTGCGCCACCTGGCTGGAAATCCAAGCCAGAGTAAGTCAAACCCGTTTATATCGAACTCGCAAAAAAAGTCTACCAGTTGGATATAGCGGGTAATTTGATATGAAAGTTTTAATGAATTTGACACTCGAAAATCCACTTTCTGCTGAAATATTACACAATGAAGTAGTCTTGCATCTTCAGCTGCTTTTTCTTCACTGCATCCGCGATAACAACATTTTTCTACGCTATCGACGGACTCCAAAATGCTGAGGCCGCTGCCTTCTATATTCGCGCATTAGCGCCGAACTATGCCGAGAGCACGGGGAACGTCCAAGCAGGAGCACCTTCTCCTGCAGAGCACCGTTTTGCTCTGCAAGTTGGCTTTCCCCTAGAACAGGGTGGGGTGGCTCGTTGGGGGAAGCCAACTAACAAAACAAGCTGTTTTTTTTTTTTTTTTTTTGGCGGCCGCGTCAATTGTTTGGAAGATAAAAAATATTCTCTTTTGCGGACGGAGCGGGGAGAGGGAGCCACGGAGCACCCTCTCTCCACTAGCTATATTTCCTCTCCTGGTCGACGCGGCCGCCCGGGAAAAAAGAAAAAAAAAAAGCCAGCGTGCTCTGCAAGCTGGTTTTCTCCCAATCGGTCGCTCGCGTTGGGGGAAGCCAGCTTGCAGAGCAAAACGGCGTTCTTGGCAATTCAATATATCGGTAGCGGCTGCTATTTTTGTTCGATGCAACCATAGTTTTTGCTATATATTATCACTGTAACATTACTGTACACAAAAATTTCTCAATATAAGGAATAATTCAATGTAAACGGGTTCGATATAGTCGGGTTTCACTGTATTTAGAAAGGTTGAATAATCCATTATTGTCGAATAATCCTATATTGTCGAATAATTCGATATTGTCGAATAATTCAATATTGTCGAATAATTCAATATTGTCGAATAATTCAATATTGTTGAATAATTCAATATTGTTGAATACTAAAATTCGATTCAAAGCGAATGCCGAATAGAACAGAATTCAATTGGCTATTCGTAATAACTGAATATTCACCCATCCCTAATTGACACGCATGATTCGGGCAGTTTAGGTTTTTTTGGTGCTCGTTCAATCAAAAGCAACGGACAACCACGCCGCCGAATGAAAGTTTGACCCGTCAGAGCAGGTGGTGCTCCAGTGGCATCTGCAACTAAGTAGTATCCTAACTGCGACGGCAAACAAAGAGGCTTTCGCGGGTCAAAGACTGCATGCTTTCTGGGGCTAGGTCAGGCTCGCAACGTACGTCGCAGAACTGCGCGATCGGTGCTTACCCGTGATGTGCAACGCGATGACCGAGCAAGCACGCAACATGCGGTTCTTACAATCATTTGCGAAGTGAGAGATTCCGTTGGACGACGCTGGTGACATTCTTCGAGAACGCAGCAGTGATGACAACGGGAACAACAGCATCGGTGCAGACGAGTCGTAGTCTCTAGTCGCAGACGAAGTGAAAAGGACGGGGAGCAGCTTCACTTTTCCTGGCTCCAGCGTGAGCTTCCTAGTTTCAATAACGCCTGGACATCTCGTGCGTCTCGTGCGTGCATGCACAGCCAGAGCATGCCAGAAGGCATCGAGCGTGTGCTGGAAGCCGGACTTTCTGAAGAGACACCCTGCCATTCTCATGTGCTCTCCGCAAAATGCGCCCCCTAAATGCCATTTTTTTTTTTATATTGCTGATGTGCATTCTGCAGGGCTTGACTCACAGTCGAGTCGACGTACAACCGTGCAAATATGGCACATCTAAAACAGGACCTTTTCCAAGTAAGTCTATGCGCACACGTACACCCTCTCCCCTTGCCTTGCTGCCTGCTGTTGCCATTGGTCAGCACCTATCTTTGAACATATTTCGTCTTTTCTGGCACTCCTTTTTTGAGGATCTAATATAGGGCATAAAAGCAATAAAAAATTGAGCAGTCTCGCATTAATCTACAGTACAGTCACTGCGATAGATGAGACAAGTCACGGCGAAGTCATTGCAAATTAGCGCGTCATGAATGCGACGCTGTTTTTTTATTTGCGCAATCACAAGCCTTCGGAACAAAATAGACACCTGACCCTTTTGTTCTGAACGCCTTTGTTTTTTCTTTTCTGAAGCATGTGAAAGCACATTTTCCGGCACAAGCTCTTGGCTTTATGGCATTTTGTTATCAGCCTTTTCTTTTTTTTTTTTCTTCCAGAAAGCCACTTTAGCGAGTGTCGGGTACCGCAAACGAGTTCTTAACGGTTTGGCATGGCTCAGGGTAACGTCTCCACTTCGCACGCAGGGTACCCAGGTTCGATTCCCGCAACCAGCAGGTGACCTTTTTTCGAGGATTCGGCAACAAAGACGACACGTCACCAGCTACAACATCAACAACGACGCCTACTACAACATCCAACTACAACTACTACAGTAACATCAACAACAAACTTCATTTTTCCAGTGGCGGAAAAAGCCATCGCCGTTAAACCAATTCATGGGCACAACGCCGTGTTCCGACGGGAGGGGGCACTTTGGCTTGCCCTTCGTTCGTAGTTCGCAGACAACTCCCCCCCCCCCCCCCCCCCCCCCCCCCCGTGGCGCTTGTTGCTCGAAAAAGAACCCCCAGGACGAGAAGCTCACCGGGGGCGGGGGAAGGCAGGCGGCCAGCGGCGTCGTCCCTTTCGTTCTCCTCCAGGGCCAGGCGCTCCGAGGCCAGCCGCGCGTTGAGGGTGCTCAGCTCGGCCAGCAGGGCCCCGATGGAGGCTCCCACCGTGGCCCCCAGGTCCCGGGCGCCCTCCAGCAGCAGGCGCAGCACCACCTGGCGGGCCGACGGGCAGCCCCGGGACAGCCGCAGCAGGAGGGACGTCGCGTCCTCCAGGCCCTCCTCCGAGCACGCCTTGGACGTCAGCGTCTGCAACACGCGCGACAGCCGTCAAGACGTTTTCCACAAGCACGGAGCCTGACTTCGTCCGCGTCTACACAGAGTAGACTCTGTCGGTGTAGAATCGACAAAATAAGTTATAGTCAGAAAAACAATATAGTTGCTGACCCATTTTTTGGACGCATATTGCGGACCTAAAGGAGGAACCATGACCTACCCGATAGAAAAAGTGCATATTCACGACCAACGTTTTGGGACAGCTTGAAGTCCAAAAGTTAAATTTTTCGGACAAAATCGTAACGAGCAATCAGCCTTACCGAGAAGCAGCCATTTTTAGATTCTTTGTTAGCTGCACATAGATTGGCTTGGTTAAGCAATGCTACTTGAGTACTGCTAAGTGACGCTATGTTACGTCTTTCTTTTTTTTCTCTAGCCGCGCATCATTATTATCATCATTGTTACCGTTTTGCTTTGTTCATTCGCCAGTCTGCAGTCGTGGACCTACGCCTCTCACCCCATCCCAGTGAATCGTGTTTTCACTCTGCTGACTTGGATGTCATGGCCTTATCTGTTCTTCGCCGCTGTGAAGTAACGCTAAGGAGCACGGAAAGTACTCTACCAAAACGCTAGAAAAGAAGACAGCAATTGTCAAGCTAATAGAAAGTAGCCGAACGCAAGCAGAGGCATATCCTGAACCAAAGCACTATTGACAGCTTTTTAAAGTCCACTTAGACATAATAAAGGCAAGTTTTTTAATCTGCCAAATTTTCGGCCTGCTACTTTGCTAGTTCTAGTTTGGATGTGCAGACAATGACATTTGGAACTACATTGCCCCCAAGTTTTGTGTTATTTGAGTGAGGATTTAGGTATACCACATAAATCTAAACTTTCAAATCAGTTTTTCTCTAATAGGTATTTTTGTCTGTTTTCATAGTTTGTGCACACAAGTTTTGCCACTTGCAGTTACTGTATTACAACGCAATTTTGCACAGATGCTCCTGATCGGTCATAGAAAGGACAAATCTTGCTAGTTGTACAATTCATATCTTTGAATTTTTATAAAAGACCTAAGGGAAAAGTAAAACATAAAATGCAATGACTCAATTTTTTTTTTTTCTTGAGGCACAAGTTTTTTTGTTTTTTTTGTTTGTTTAGATTTTTACATTTTACAGTTCACAAGGAACCAACCAGGCTATTTCGAGTTGTGGTCTTATATAAGGTTTAGAAAAAATTGTGTGCACAAAAATGGCATTTTATGCACATGATAAAGGCATAGCCATTTTACCAAGGTAATTATCAGAAAACTGATTGCATTATGGCAAAAGGACCTCAACATGCACCAGCTGTGCAAATTGCAACCTCCTAGCTTCAGTATTTAAGAAAATTGAGGTGGCTTAGCTCGGCTATGCAAGGATGTACGTAGCGTGAGCTTATGCGCACAAAATGAGAGGCGCTATCAAGCGGCTCCGGTGCAGCGTCAGACTTGGCTACTGCACAACGGAGGCGCACAGCTGGGCACACTGCGGCGCCAGTGCCTCTACAGCGGCTATGACGTCACTCCTCTGGAATGAGCAGACCGGAGAGGCGCACGCGGTGGCGGCGAAGCACGCAGTCTCCGGTGCGCCTGCTGTGCGTCGTGTGACGTCACTGCTCCTCGCGCTTGCACAGCACGGTTCATTACGCGAGCCACGCGAAACTGCTTAACTTCGGCCAGTGTAGCTCACGCTACAAAAATTGTCCCAAGGAGCATCTCCCCTTAAAAAGCTTTCTCAAGAGTCTCATTTTCTAATCGGCATGTGGACTTTGATTGTGAAACGAGTGAGGAATTGGGCACGCTTGCAATACACAAATCAATGTCAGCAATCATGGACAGGGCAAGCATCGTCGAAATACATAGCAGACAAATGCATGTTACTATAAACGAATGCTGGATCTAGTCAGTTTTCTGTTAAATCGGGGCGGGCTTTTCAATTTTTGGCCACGTGCACAGCCTCTTCCACGTGAAGGCTGGACTTCTATGATGTTTTTGCCCGAATAGTGTTTTTACTCTCGAACAAAAAGGTTTAATGCACTGAAACTGCGAAGAAATGCTCTTTCCAACAAGCATATAGTCCTTATTCTAGGGCATACCCGTGCGGAGCTATAGCAGTTTGAAAATATGAAACAGAGATTCACATTTCCAAAACACGATTTTGACACGTCTGCTTGCCGAAAATGTTTATTTCTCCATAAATACTTCAGATATTGCAATAAAACTGCGCAGGAGTGTGCACTATTAGTTGTGCAACCACAATACATAAAAAAAGAACAACAGGGTGTCTAGCAAGTTGTTATTTTGAAATTCCCCGACTTTTCCAAACTTTCCCTGACAATTTTCGGTGAAATTCCGTGATTATTGCTTGGGCGGTTAAATATACAACACCATTACAACACAAGACACTGAGCATTGAGCACTGTGAGGGTCATTTTGCAAAGCTTAATCCAACTCGCATATTCCGAAATATTTGGGTTCGTCCAGTCTGGATTAAACAAGCACTTTCTTGCCGCCGACATCGTCAGTGAAGAGGCCACTCCGGGAACACAATGAAAACGAGACACTCAACCAAACACGTCAATAACCTAATGGCAGCATGGCCGCCAGATGCACACTTTCGGCTTAAGGCTTGGATTGGCGTCTGCAGCTTTCCCATTTGTCACTAAATCTCGTAGCTCTAACTGGATCGAGCCTCGTGTCGCGCCCTAAATCCAAGGCAAGGTAAAGCAAGGCTTGGACTATATTTGTCGGCTGCTCTCCATCGGGTAGCACGCTCTACTTCGGGGGAGCAGAGCCCCCGCTCCACTCTAAGCAGAATTTATTGCCTATTTTTCTGCCCACCCAAGTCCTCAAGTCTTTGCTCAGGGCACTTGATGGCGTTTCCGGCTCATTTTCCCTGACTGCGCTGGCTTTGACAATATCCCTGACAATTCCCGGTTTTCCCGGTAGCTAGACACCCTGGAACAAGTCAGTTTTTTTCTCGAAAATTATAATTTTAAGGTGGTGTCCCCCCTCAGCTGTATTCAAACGTCTTTTCGGGGAAGTCCGAAAAATCTGTCCGCTACCGTACATGGTACTGGGCAAAAATCGCAGCACCCAAGGGAAGCTGGGCTTCTGAAAAATTCTGCCGAATGTCCCACCTCCACTGCCAGCTTGAGATGTTGCTCCAACACCACACTCTCCACCTCCGGCGTCTCTTCTTCAATGGGCACCTCCGGTGGCTTGCTTGCCTTCTCGGCTGCTGGAGCTGCAGTTGCTGGGGAAGGAACAGCAAAACATTAGACAGCTCGCTCAGCTGCAAGGGTAACCGCAAAACACGCTTGCATGCCTCAGAGCTCACTATGCCAACACAAGACTAATAATTACACCACATTTCTGCACAACTTGGCAAACAGCGAAGGTTCGGGCCGGTGAGCTATTTCGAATGCCATAGCCAGGCGTGACAACGTGCCATCCAAATGCACACCTGCAAAGAGCTGTGTGCCTAGACCTAACTGGCTCCCTAGGTCCCAGCTTTACCTACTCGCCCACTCCTATTGAGCATTGCGATGTACAGGTGCTAACAGCAAGGCAGACGCTAATCGTGAGGCAGGTGCGAACAGCGAGGTAACCAATCAGTCGCCTCGTTCCTCACCATTGGACGCTGCGGACTCCTGCCTGGAGCATGAGGGCACCTCCGTCGCCCTGCCAAGCAGCGCGCCATCCAAGTCCAGTGACGCCGACCCTCCGTTCGCCGTCACGGGTGCCGGCAACGCCGCAGCAGCCGCGGCGGCCGCGGCCGCCGTGGGCGGCGTGTTTTCCTTGCCCTGATCCGGAATTGCCATCGACACCAATGCCAAGAGCCGGAGCAGCCGGTCCGTGAGCAGCGAGCTCCGCTTCACGACTGGATGCGCCAACAGCGAGATGAGCTGCGCCAGTGGCGACGCCTCGAACGACGACGCGCCTCCCTCGTCGTCCGGCGGAGCCTTCGGGGCACGCTTGCCCACGTTGCCGCTCGTCGTGTTGCAGTCCAGGCGGACCAGCACGCTCCAGAAGTCGCCGTCGCGGCCGGGTTCCGTGGTGACTGGCGAGGACGACGACGTGGCGGTCACAGAGGAGGAGGTAGCGACGGATTTGACGCCACCACCGCCGCGGCACATTCCCTTGGCGGTTGTGGACGATCCGGCTCCACCCCCGCGGACTTTCTCGGGAAGGAAGTGGACGGGAAAGCTCTTGGCGAGCGAGATGAGGGTGTCTAGTACGTGCCTGCAAGGATGAATGAAAAGACGTGGTTAGTCAGAGACCAATACACGCAAATTTCGTTCCCCCCCCCCCCCCCCCCCCCCCCCCCCTCTGGCATTAATCACCGAGAGGTTACACACCCAGGTGTGCAAACCTCGACTGCACTGCGAGAAACGAGTTTGACAGACAAGTTTGTAGGCTTGCTCCAGTACGAAAGTGTGGAGTTAGCTCAGAAGCAAACACAGAAAGCATACAGAGACAGAACCACAAGATTCCATACATTAATTTCCCTCGTTCATTCAGAAGATCTGGCGAAAATGAATTGTGGTTATACAAGCCGCTTCATTAGCAGCTTATAATTAGGACACCAGCAGCCATGAATGACAGCTGGTGTCCAGGTTTGAAGGCTTGTTAGTTGTTCTCATAAACTCCAGTCTGTGGGTGGCTCAGCCTGCAAGTGTGACAGCAACTAAATCCGAGCGAGCAACACTGTGCGAGTGTGGGCATCTGTAGGAGGAAAAGATTGAAGTGTCTAAAGGTTAGTGGAAAGGTTAACAATGCCCAATATAGGACTGTAAGGGAGTATTCTGGGGGGTACCGTATACCTCCGACGGAATACAATGAGGAGAATACACTACGAGGGGAATGCTTTGGTACGAAGTACAGTGGGAGGAGTGCCCCTAAAAAAGCATCCCGTGAAGGTACCCTAGAACGGCTACCCCTGGAAGGAGATACTCACCTGCAGACCACGGGAGAGGCCTGCGGGTGTATGGACACCTGTGGGCAGGGCCGGCGGGTGCTGCAGTGCCTCACCACCTGGAAGACGTTGGTGCGGCAACCCAGCGCCGCATCCAGGCTGATCGAGAGCCAGGAGGGCTGCTGCCCCCCCTGCTGCATTGCACCCCCCTGCTGGGGGCCCCCCTGGCCCCCCCGGCTCCCTTCCGAGAAGGACCCCACGTGAGTCTTGCTCCACTTCTTGCCCCGATGGTGGGGAGGATCTGCAACTGCCTGGGAGTTGCCCTCCAGGGGCTTGTTCTCCTTGGTCTTCTCCAGGATAGACAGCAAGGACTGTGGGGGGGAGGGACAAAAGAATGTGCCCTTTAAGTTTGGCGATGGTCTCGAGCATTTGCAACACTCAGTTTCGTAGCGATAACAGGAGGCCGTCGAGGATGAAAGAAAACTTAAGCAGAAAGATTAAGAAAATTTTATTTTTGTCAGAACTTTCTTGTTGTGTTGCCTCTTTCAAATCTTCCAGCTGCCCCAAATCAGTTTTTTTTCAACAACAGAGATAATGCTCAAAACACAACCTTCTGAAACCACTTTCCATTTAAATCGGAGTTATAAAATAAGACTGAGAAATGTCATTCCTATTATGCCCATCCATTTCTGAGCTAATTTGGAGAACTTTTTTGACACCTGCCAAGCCAAAATCACAAAACAATGGTCACGTCTTACGAGTGGACCAAGAGCAGTGGCAGCTTACTTGCAGCCTTACATTTGGCAGCTTATCAAAGAGACGTTTGCGCCTCGTACGAATGTTTTCAGGCAACTCAGTTTCGACACAGCTAGAAATCAAAATCAACTTCGTTTGAACGAGTCGCTCGACTCTCTCACCAGCCAAGAGAGACGTCACCCACTTTCTACGCACGAAAAAATAACCAACGGCAGCTCCAATCCCTAGAGCACCAAAAGAGCCTACGCAGTGGCAACCATCCCCGGGACCCAAACGCACCTTGACGACCCAGTGCCTGGTGGGCGGGTGGTAGCAGAGGTTGCGCAGCACCCGGTGCAGCCTGCCCGTGTTCAGCCGGGGCTCGTCCACAAAGAGGAGCACCAGCAGACAGGCCAGGGCCTCGTGGTCCAGCAGCTGCCGCCCCCGGGCCCCTTGGGAGCCCCCCTGGCCCCCGCCGCCCCCCAGGGCCGTGGCGCCCCCCGAAGAGCCTCCGCCCCCGCCCCGGCTCGACAGGGCGTTCCAGGTCCACTGGCCCCGGTGGTGGGGCACCGTGTGGATCGTGTAGCGGGTGCCCATGCGACCAGCTGCCCACACGAGGCAAGAGAGACGCGGGAGTCAGAAGTGTGCAAACAACGCCGAGCCCTACAGCGCTGCAGGTGAGCCTACAGGTGTTTGCGAGCTCTTCAAGAAAAGCATCAAACATTGTCGAGTTTTGAGGTTACGTGCAGTGCGTCGCGGACGTTTGCGTGTCCCTCGAGCTCCAGAGAGCCGCAGAGAATCTGCGACCAGCCTACAGAATACTTCTTGTCGTTTCGGCAACGGATTACATTGAGCTCAAACTTTTGCCCATTTTTCCGCATTTTTTTTTTTCTTTTGCTCCGTCTTTGGTTTGATGAGCCAGGGAAGGTCACAAACAAAGCTTACGAAGAGGAAGACTTCACCAACTCAAACATATTGATGACAATGTAAGCGTTGTCATCAAACATTGTCAACGCTTACACTAATGACCATGTAAACGTTGACAATGTCTGTGTTTTGCTCGAGCATACTGATGACAATGTAAGCGTACTGATGACGATGCAATTTAGCAGTGCACTGACTGTTTGACATTGCCACGTGCTTAGCTTCGTCAATGTTTTGCTTACGGGGCTGTTGCCTTCCCCTGCCAAGCTATGCTGAAACTGAGGACAACGTCGTGCCGTCTTAACACCTGGCCGCCCTCACTTGGGTGGTATATTGCAGGGTTGGTAGCAAAGAGAAATGCCACCACAATCAATGGAGCTGACCTCTTACGTAACAGCAACAACTCGAAAACATCCCCAGATGTTTTTAGTACCCACCACTCAACTAAGAAGTTAAATCAAATGCACCATTATATCAATCGGTACTTCGAAACTCTGGCCTACTAAACACATCTACAAGGCAGGTCTCCATACCTACCACAACCACGCTCACTCTGAAGGTAAAATCAAATACACAAATATTCAAATCAATGTTGGAAATGCTAGTTTTTTCAGATATATCTACAGGCAGGTTTTCCCACCTACCACAACAACTCACTCTGAAGGTCAAATCGAATACACTATTATACGAATGGGTGTTGGAAATGCTAGTTTTTCAAACACATCTACAGGAAGTAGTCTTGTGCGAATAGTGGATTTTAAGTTCGAAGCGAATTCGAAGCGAATAGTGGTTTTGCCCGAATATTTTCGATTCGAATATCGAATAGTTTTCCACGCCTTTCACTACCATTGCATAATGCTTACGACGAAAACCCAGCTAAACTTGAAGGTTGTTCCACTTGTTTATTTATAAACAAAGTTTAATCTATCTATATTTATGAACTGTGACCTCAGATGGTCTGGTGTCTTGGGATGGCAAGTAAACAACGAATTTGACATAAAATGAATCCTGTAGAGATGGCCAGCTATACCCAAAGAAGTGAATTTACAAATCTTGCTATATAAAATATTCTTTCTTTAATCTCGAGTTAAAAAAGAAGGAATCGTGCATGATGAACGCAGGTTGTAAGGGCATCTCTGCCTAACATGGTATACTCGTGCATAACAGTTTAATTTTGAAACTTTTACTACAATGTAGATACAGTCATTCACAAACTTTTAATTTATTTTCGAATACAATCGGCACAGGTGCACCATCCTGCTTTGAATGTATGCTTTACTTCCAAGCACGGGATTACAATATTCATATTTCTCGAAGTGTTCATCGCGGCGGGTTACCCCATTGAGTGCGCTTCTTACCAAACACCAGTGCGCTGCGGAGAAGCAGCACCTGCAGAGCTCGCTTCCGCGGATATTGCTTCTCCGCAGTGCACCGGTGCTTGGTGAGAGGCGCACTCAACGGGGCTAACCTGCTGCAATCAACACGTCGAAAAACTCAAATAGTGCAGTTCTTCTCGAAGCGAATATTGAATAGTGTATTATTCGGAACTACTATTCGAAATCTCAAATATATGCACAACCCTAACAGGAAGGTTTCCACACCCACCAAAACCTTGCTCACTCTGAAGGTGGAATCGCATAAACTAATACTCAACTCGTCCTAGAAAATGCTAGTTTTTTTCAAACATATCTCCAGGCAGGTTCTCCCACCCACCACAACCATGCTCAGTTCGAAGGTCAAACCGAATAGTCATATTTGAATCTGCATTCGAAACTCTAGCCCATTAGAGCCCGTCTACGAGGCAGGTCTTCCCCCCGCCACCCCTCTTTCGACATTCCCGAGTCAAATGCGTCCGCAAAAGAAGGGAAGGAGGCAAGGAGCTCGCACCGGCCGAGCGCAGGATGCGGGAGAGGGCGGTGCCGCCGTGGGAGGAGAAGAAGCGCTCCTGCATCTGGCGGTGCCTGGCCTCCAGCTCACGGCGCAGAGAGTGTGCCTCCGAGGCCAGGTCGGTGGGCAGCAGGGCCAGCAGCGAGTCGTCCATGTCGGCCAGCACCTGCTGCCTCAGCCCCGGGGGCAGCGTCTGGATGAAGGACGCCGGGTCCACGGGCACGTCCGGGTTGCAGTTCTGGGCCGCCAGGCGCTGCTGCTCCGCTCGCTGCTGGGCCAGCACCTGGAAAGGATGTCGCACGGGTTTGGGAGTTTATGAGAGCTGCAGTCGGACGGATGGTGCAATGGAATATGGATTAAAGTGTGGGTGTGGCAAAAATAGAAAAGTGTGCGCTTGAGTGACTGTGTGCAAGTGCGCACGTGTGAACCAGTGCATGCGTGAGTGAGTGCACTTATGTCAGTGTTTGTGCTTGAGTGAGTGTGCATGTGCTTGGGTGAGTACATGTGTGCTTGGGTGAGTACATGTGTGCTTGGGTGAGTACATGTGTGCTCGAGTGAGTACATGTGTGCTCGAGTGAGTACATGTGTGCTCGAGTGAGTACATGTGTGCTCGAGTGAGTTAGTGTGTGCTCGAGTGAGTTAGTGTGTGCTCGAGTGAGTTAGTGTGTGCTCGAGTGAGTTAGTGTGTGCTCGAGTGAGTTAGTGTGTGCTCGAGTGAGTTAGTGTGTGCTCGAGTGAGTTAGTGTGTGCTCGAGTGAGTTAGTGTGTGCTCGAGTGAGTTAGTGTGTGCTCGAGTGAGTTAGTGTGTGCTCGAGTGAGTTAGTGTGTGCTCGAGTGAGTTAGTGTGTGCTCGAGTGAGTTAGTGTGTGCTCGAGTGAGTTAGTGTGTGCTCGAGTAAGTTAGTGTGTGCTCGGGTGAGTTAGTGTGTGCTCGGGTGAGTTAGTGTGTGCTCGGGTGAGTTAGTGTGTGCTCGGGTGAGTTAGTGTGTGCTCGGGTGAGTTAGTGTGTGCTCGGGTGAGTTAGTGTGTGCTCGGGTGAGTTAGTGTGTGCTCGGGTGAGTTAGTGTGTGCTCGGGTGAGTTAGTGTGTGCTCGGGTGAGTTAGTGTGTGCTCGGGTGAGTTAGTGTGTGCTCGGGTGAGTTAGTGTGTGCTCAAGTAAGTTAGTGTGTGCTCGAATGAGTGTATTCACCAGCAAGCGTGCACATGAGGAAGCATATACATGTGTTTGCTAACACCAGTGTGTGCAAGTTTGTGCACAGGTCAATGCAAGTTTCTGCAAAACTGAGCGCAAGTTCGTAGCCGAGCATCTGTGGAGAGAGAGAAGGGAAGGCAGTGGATGGGTGGAGACTTGCCTCCTCCTGGATGCTGGGTGGCAAAGCAGCCAGGAACTCCGGATTCACTTCCGTGAAGGTGGCAGCTCCGTCCGCCGAGGCCGCGGCTGCAGCCTGCTGCTGCTGCTGTGCTCGGGTGCGGAGCCGCTGCAGACGCAGCTGCTCCGCAATCACCTCTTGCCGAATGTTCTCCGGCAGTGCGGCCAGGAACGAAGGGTCCACACCTTCGGGGATCTCCACGTCTGTAAACGACAGTGAGCAACCCATCAGCACAACTCACATGCAACAGTGTCCCTTCCCCTTTAGAATGTCCCCTTCACCCGAAGACAGGCCACTCACCTCCGAGGATGCTGGAGTAGTCGTTGGATGCCGAAGGACCTGCCGATTCGCCTGCGCGTTGCTGCGGTGGTTGCGCGGGCACCGGCACTCCGGTATCTCTGCAGATGAAACGAGAAAGCCAGCTCAGCAAACACTCCGACAAATAATCAACCGCCTGCAAGAAAGAGTCTTCGGCTATCCACTCACCCGTCCTCCGCCGCTCCGTGGGTTGTCTCGGAGGTGACGTCATCTACAGCCGCCACAGCCTCTCTTGTGTCTGGAAACGAAAATTCAGGCTCTGTCCATCTGATAGGTCTCCGAAGCTGACCATAGCAATGTGCTCACCACAATCACTTGTAGTTTGCACGACAAGCATCCCCCAGTCATTGTGACGGGACAGAGAAACCGCTTGAGTAAACACTGTTCACACAATCTGTGCTAATGCGACACAATGATTCGCAACTCCTTTACATTTAGCAAATGTTTAGTTGATTTAAAGAAAAGTTAAACGTAAGAAAGCCAGCATACGGTGCAGCAATTTCCACGAAATGCTCCCCGATTAGTGTTGCTGAAGCCAACACAGAACATACTGCATTCGGTGCAAGACCATGTAAATGATCAAAGGAAGCCAATGCACCCACCTGGGGAGGCGGTGTCATGGTCACCCTCGTCTGTGCTGATGTTCAAGACATCTGCAACAACAAACCAATTGTTGTATTTAAAAGCAAACTTGTACCACACATTACCATCACAGTTATTGAAGTTTCAACTTCTGAGATGTGCAAAACAAGAAGAGCGAAATTATGGACGACGCTAAACAAGCACCCACCAAACATCGTACGATGTTATTGGCTGAAGCTGAGCATGTTGGTTCATTGCTTGTGAATGGGGCCAGCTGAACATGGAAAACACACAGAGAAAAAATATAACATTTGCACCGCTAATGCGAATGTTATATTTTTTCTCTGTGTGTTTTCCATGTTCAGCTGGCCCCATTCACAATCGTACGGTGCCCATTATGATTACAACTATCGGTAAATTAAGAGACAGGCAATGGTCTAGCAAATTCGGAAGCTCGTAAAGAAAACTTAAAAAGGGGCGGACACTATTTTACAAAATTTACGCCCAAGAAAATAGTATCGAGGGAGACAAAAACTTGGAGGATGCTTAACCTTCGCCTTTAAGAGTGAAATGCGATAGCGTTATAGGGCCCCATTCGCATCGCCTTCTCATTAGCTTTTCATGCTCTTTTCAAATGAATTACTTTATAAAGAGAAATAATTTGAGACATGTGATAACATTAAATTCGCATCACATGCAATGTTTTTAATCACTGTCATTCCACTCGTGACATCACGTTTTATGTGAGCGTTGGGAGTTGTTTGAAATTCCCGCGCAAGGTCATGTGGCTATGACGTCATGACCCTGTCAACCAACCGGGAGTTTCACCATCGCAACGCCACTGACGTTGACGCCGGCTTTTCTGCAAGAGAAGCTTTTTAACGCTATCACATTAAAAATTGGCAACCCAAAGAAAACCAAGACATTTTGCGCACTCTACTATCAACTTTGGCAGCTGCAACTAAGGAAATACAAAAGCCAGTAAGCAAGATTTACAGGAGTGTCCAGCGAACCACGCAAGACAGAAAACGTAACCGCCTCAAGATTCGATTGACACTGCTCATCTGGTGAAAAGCAGAACTACGCTTTGTCTAACACTTACTTGTAGCAAGACGAATGCTACGCACGCGAGGCCGGAGTCATGGGGGGCGCCAATGCAGCGCTCATGCACTGGAATCAACTGCCAAGAGCTCGTGCTCAGTACCCTTGCTCATGTTCTGTACCGCTAGTGTGGATGCTTTGTCTCATACCCGCATTGTGGACAGACAGAATCACTGCACCTCATAGAGAAGCATGGATAACCAAAAGCACGTTTCCACAGAATTCAGTCTGGGTCTCGAGGCCAGCAGACCCAAAACAGCAAGCCCACATAAAAGTTGAACAAAACATCTCGTAGCAGGTCCACGGCCGTCTCTGCACCGTCACTTCCAGGCACCTCCCCACACCCCGAAAGGCTAGACCTCGCAGCAAAACTACAGCAAAGCTGTAGTGCCGGAAAAAGAAAACCGGAGGCCAGCAGAAGGCACCACTAGGAAAAGAGGGCCGCTATCAGCCTGAATTCGCATCCTCGCCGACTGAACGCGCGTGCCAGCCAAATGCGGAGATAGCCCTCGTGTCCAATCCGAGCTTAGCATTTGCTTCTGGAAGGCGACATAAAAAGTCCAATACAGTCTTGCGATCTGGGGTTTGGCAGAATTACTCGTGCGCGAGCAAAGAGAACACACAGCCGCAACCCTTCGAACTGCCAAGCAGCAAACTGCCGCGTCACCTTCGAAGTCCTCGAAGGGAGCGCCGCCGGGGGTGGTAGCAGGGCCGCCCGCGCTGCCCGACGTGGTGGTGGTGGCGGCGGGCTCCGAGGTGTCCATGGGGCAGGGCGCCGTGCTGAAGAGGCCGCTGGCGCACGAGCTGGACTGCTGGAGGGCGCTGGTGACCGCCGACAGCGCCGTGCTGCCCAGCCCTTCCAGCCAGCTCATGGGCGGGGGCCCAATGGTCAGCGAGGGCAGGTGCACCACTGAGGACCAGAAACAGGAAACTTGGGCACAGAGCGACGAGACGCGCACTTCTACAAACACAGATCGCACCAAAAACATAGCTTAAAACAGAGTGAAAAGGATGTCCAGTCTGGGAAACGCCAAACGGACGAGCGGCAAACTGTGTTGTTTGCGGAGTCTTTGCTTATGCAAGTTGGGGCGTGCGCTCCAACTTACGTGGGTTCCGGTAATACGCCCCAAAAATGTGAGTCAAGTGGCCTCTCCGCAGTCGCACATTTCGGGCTCGCGCTCCGAGCATGCATTGGACCAGAGCGCTGCGCAAGCGCTAGGTGCAAACTTGGCGCTTGCGCTAGGTCTGCACCCGCCACTTGCGCCAAACGATGCCCAAATTTGTAGCGAACACCAGTGTTGCTCGATGCACTTTCGACGAAGGGTTAATTCAGAATTCTAAAATGTCTGTTCCGCGCAAGCTAATCCATGCTGTGGTCCTTCACCGAATGAGATCGGCGAGGAGGAGCTCCCCTAGTCCCGCCTCCAGCGAGAGCTTTCTACCTTCGACAACGCTTGGGTGCCTCGTTTGCCGCTAGCGCACGCAGCGAAAGCACGACGGAAGAGCGCGGGCCGCAGGCCGGGCGTTCGAAAGGTATGTCCTGCCGTTCTCACTCGGCGACTATGGCATTGACTCGGCTTTCTTTCGAGCCGGTCGCAGCCTCAAAACGTGGCGAGTTCTGGCGGCGAGCCGAAGAACTAGAGCCCACCTTGCGGCAAGGAGGTGGCAGGTTCAGCGGTCATCGAGAGGGCCGGACCCAGCACCCGTTCCACAATGGAGGCTGCCAGACGTTCCGTGCCCGCCAGGGACGAGTCGTTTGGCACTGCAAGTTCCGAAGGGCACGTCCGACTGGGGTCACTCACACGCGACGAACGTACGTCCCAAATTTTTGTGCCTCGGGACTTATCCCTCGTCGCGGGGAACTCTAGGGACTGGGAAAACTTAAAAACTAGTCGCAAGTTACACTTAGCGAAACGTGCAACCACCATGATGACGCAAACATTTTGGAAAGTTCCAAGCACCAGAGTTCAGATTCGAGAGAGCACAATGGTTATTTGATTGTGACGAAGCATGCACACTTTAACGTGCTGTTGCTTGCACGCGAATTGATGCAACATTTCCCGAGCATGTGAGTACTCCACAGTGGATCGTTTCGATTGCAGCCAACTAAAAAACTAAGATCTGGTAAGCATGACCATTAAAACATACAAAATTAAAGTGTGAAAAAAAAAATACTGGGTTTCGTCTTGCTGTCTAAAAATCAATAAAGGTGTCAAACTAAACTTTTTAAAGGTTCAACTAAAGAAACACTGAAGTCCCCCTACAATAATACATTTCTTACATTCAGAGCACTACATGGACGGTTCTCAAAAAAAGCAACACCCGCCGAGCTCGCTTCCGCGGGTATTGCTTCACTGCAGTGCACCAGTGCTCGGTAAGAAGCGCGCTACTACTATTCAAAATTTCGAATATTTGAACAACTTTAAATTTTATTAATGAATGAACCTGGATACTTAGATGGTCTAGAACTCGGCAAAATATTTTGGGTTTTTGAATTATCGACAAATATGAGCAAGTAGTAGTTCCTCGACTGGTCATTTTCTTGCAAATAACAAACCAGATTTTTAGTGGGGTAGTGGGCTATCAGACCGTATCCCATGAAACAGATATCGGTAAGCCTCTTCAGTGTCCCTATAAAAGACCCACACTCCGCAAGCGTCGCTCGGGATCGAGCAAAGGGCCGACTCACTTGGCTCCAGCGAGAATGCAGACTCCGCGATCTGCGAAGTCGCGGCGGTAGCGCCGGTCGCCGATGCCACATTCGTCGAGTCTCCGGTGCTGCCCGGCGCCAGCGGGTACGTCGGCAGCACCATGTCCGCGGGGGGCGGGTTAGTGTTGCGCGAGGCACCCGCCGCCGCAGTCGCCACGCCCGCCGTCACGGCGGTTGCGATGGCGCTTGCCGCCACCAACGATGATCCCACCGCCGAAGCCGCCGCCACCGCGTTGGAGCGCTCCTGCTCCTCGCTCTGGTTGTGGTTGTTGTCCTCCTTGGTGTTCTCCGAAGCCGCCGGTTGCGACTCCTGCAGCTTGCGGCGCTTCTCCCGACGCTCCGCCAGTTCCTCGTCGCGGTGCTTCTCGAGCACCTCCAGAATCGCCGGCTTCAGGCCTGGGCGCAAAAGGACAAGAGTCGCGGTTCGTTCCAACGGGCCTCCGGTCCCTTTCGGGAGGGCGGGTGGGGAAGAATATTCTAATACCATTCCAATGCGATTAGAATATCCCAACATTCGATCCGAGAATTTCCTACCCAGCACTTTGCCAGACCGAAGATTTATGCGCCAAGTCGGCAACAAGCACCCAGCCCGCCCCGGCAAACGATTAGGGATAATTGTTTTCTGGACGTGCAACCAAAATCTAATTCGCTCGAAGCGTTCTCTGAAATAAGGCTCCTTCAACTTACGGGACCGGAGCCAGCATTCCAACCAGCTTACCGAGGATCCGTTGGCCGGCAACTTGCGTCGGAGTTACCGAGATGACCACTTGGGCGTTTAGTCTGCATTCCATTTTTTTTTTTCTTCTTTTGACAATTGGGGCACAAACACATTTTCTAGCGTCGGCTATTTTTCGAGTACCCTAATTGAGTGACCGCCTCGGTAAGCTATGTGGAGCACAAATTCGTCCGCTTCTTTTGCAGGCGTTGTGGTGACGTCACAATGCCAAGTTCCAGTTCGCTCCGATTGAAGTATCAGGGGTGGAAGCGGGCTAGAGCCTTTTGTATCAGGGCTGGGAGCAGCAAAAGTCCCACTTTGGAGCAGTTTTGGAGCAGTAAAAGGCTCGCTTTAGAGCAGCTCGGGAGCAGCAAAAATAAGTTTTGTAGCCGTAGAAGTAGGTTTTGGAGCAGGTCACGGAGGTCAAACAGGTGACTAAAAGTGATTTGTTGTTTCTAAATGTGAAAATGTAGCAAAAAGATATGCATGCACATCCCAGAATAATTTTCAAGCAACATACATACACATTGTTCTATTTCTATTGCATTGAAATATGGAATATTGGCAATTTATGCAAAGGAAAGGCTTTGAGAACCATTCCGGCAGCAGGCAGTGTCATGACAGACTTTATATGGGAGGCCCCGACAATAAAAGCCTAGCTTGAGCCACGCCAGTACAAAACAGTCTACTTAATAGACCAATTGTAAACATGTATCCAGAAAACTAAACCACTGCAAGGTGTCAGATAAACTACCTTCGCTGACTACAGCTTTTGTTTAATAAAGAATACACATGTTCAATCACTACTTAAAAAGCCCTATATCAAGTTTAGTAACAAAATACAAGGCTACTGACATTTGACAAAAATTCAGATGCAAAATAAAATGTGTATTTTATATCTTTAGACCACCACAGTCACTCGTACATATGCAGCTTTAAGCATCGACTAGAAGAGCAACGCAACCTTATGTACTCCATAAAATGCTGTGCATTGCGTGTCTCCATAAAAAAAATTAAGGTACCACAACATGTTTCAGAATAAAGCAGTCCTTGCTGACCTGTTTTCATTAAATACAAATGTTCTTAATCCCTGTTCATAAAATACAGTAATCCCTACACCCAAGTTAACATACAAAGCTATATCTAATTACTTTGGATGGAAAAATATATTGTCTTAAAAATATCACATGCCACTAATACATATGCAGCATAAACACTGACTAGAAGAGCCCACAGGCTCCATGTTAAAAAAAAAAAGGGTTGTGACTAAGCTGAATCTGTGTAATTTAGATACAACTGAAGTTCACCTTTTTTTTTCAAAGTTTGAAGAGCAGAGTCAATTTCTTTTATGCGCTCGAGTACTTTGGGCAGTTT
This sequence comes from Ixodes scapularis, assembly GCF_016920785.2. NCBI lineage: Eukaryota > Metazoa > Arthropoda > Arachnida > Ixodida > Ixodidae > Ixodes > Ixodes scapularis. The sequence goes on along the minus strand of NW_024609883.1, from coordinate 102,530,868 downwards.
AGAGTTCACATCTCTTAGCAGGAGGTGTCCACTCCCCACCTTGTCCATGTCCTTAACTGCCTCACCCTTGCTTATGAGTTGTTGTGCACTCAGTAGAAGTGCTTTAAAAGAAGACAGTTTGAACGAGACTGAAAATGAGATGTAGCTGATCAGGCGCTGATCCCTGCGGGGCAGGCTGCCTTCTTACGTGACAAAAAGCCCACCAACTTCTCTCTACCCTACGCAACCCCCCCCCCCCCCCCCCAAACCAGAAACTTATACGAGTAGAGTGGCTATAGCAAGTTAAGGTGCGTTCTTGACAGGAATCGGCAGCGCGGGAGTGTTGTACGGCATTTCTGATGTAACCCCCACTCCTCCACGCCAAAGGAAAGAAGCAAAGAAGTGTGTAGCACTGCCAGTTAACCAACTCGCTTAAGATCGCGGGTATTGTTTTCGCCAGTGGTTTGACGGCGGTAGACAACACACGACAGTGTGCACATTCGCGCACACAATGATGGTTTTGGTTTCGTCTTGACAAGACAAAATGAGCTCGAGAACGGATGTGCCTGTGCTCGCGATTCTTCACGGCTAAGCGTCCAAATATGGTAGGCTACCAAATAACAGGTAAAGCTAGTAAAGACCACTTACTTCTGCTCATGTTAATGGCCAAGGTAGCCCACCGGTGCCGAGGCACCAACTCCCACGATCACGGCAAATCGGGACCACGGGCAACTGCATGCGCGCTCCAACCGCGCCAACCAACTATGCCCGAAACCAAACCGATGTGTTCGTATATAAACTCTTTGTAGTAAAAAACGACATCGCACTCTCGATGAACTAAAATCGACGAATCGCCCTGAGGTTAGACATGGTTCGGAGCCCCAGTCGAGTTGGTACGAGTCACCCGCAGTGACACCTAAGCAAAAGTACCCACCTCATGGTGGCCCGTGGCCAACCGTTTTCCACTAAATTTAAAGAAAACACACAAAAAAAAAAAAAAAAAAAGTTGAAATTGGCGTTTTGGAGCAGGCTGGCGCAGGGAAGTGAATTGGCGCAGGGTGGCGCAATTGGCGCAGCGCTTCCACCCCTGAAGTATACAGTCGCCGACCGATTATTCGGACTTTGCAGGGACCGAAAAAAACGTCCGAAGAATAGAGCAGTCCGAAAAATCAGAAGACTGAAAAACTTTCCTTCATTACTTGCAAGCGGGATTTAAAAAGCCGTAAATAGTGCCTTGCTTCAGGTTACGCCTCCGCTTGCCTTCGGCAACTTTCTGTTAGCTTGAGAATCGCTGTCACCTTTTCTAGCGTTATGGTCGAGTACTTTTTGCGCTTCTTAAAGACACATCGCGGCGGCAGAAAAGCAGACGGGGCCATGACATCCAAGCCAGCGTAGTACGAAAGAGATGAGAGGCGCAAATCCACAAGCGCAAAATGGCAACTGGCAACGCGAAAGTTGGGCGGAGGCACGAAGGGATGGAAGGAAACAAAGCAAAATCATAAAACTGATGATGATGATGATGATGTTCAGCCAAATAGGAAAAAAAGGGGGATAGCATAACGTCACCTAGCGGTAGAACTCGGGAGTACTCAAGTACCACTGCCAAACCAAGCCAATCCATTTGCAGCCAACATAGAACTCAAAATGGCCGCTTCTCGGTAGTGTTTCCCGCTGATCACTCGCGACGATTTTGTCCGAATAATCAAACTTTCGGACTTCAAACTGTCCAAAATATTGGTCGTGAATATGCACTATTTCTATGGGGTAAGTGACGGTTCCTCCTTTAGGTCCGAAATATCGAACAAGTCCGAATTATCGGAGTCCAAAAAAACGGTCGGCGACTGTAGTGGGTAGACCTCAAAACGGCTTGCTTTGAGGTCTGCTAACCATCCTTCAATCGGAGCTCGGTGTTCCGAAGTCGCCACAAGCCCCGCAAAAGCAGAACACTAGCTTGCGCGTAATCTCACCTGCCACACAGTCGTGCATGCTGTCCCCGTCGAGAACTCGAGACTCCTCCGTCCACCGCACCAGAGCCGTCGGAATGTTGGCCAAAGTCCCCGTGCCGCCGCTCGACACGAAAGTCGCTTGATCCTGTTGAGAAGAGGGACAGCCTCCGGTCAGCACGTGGCTGAGAAACTGCGTCGCATCACGGACACAATGCGAAACACTCGGCCCAGGGACTCAACGGCGTACAACTGGGATTCAGTGTTTTAGGCATTCGTTTTAAAGCGACGGCTTTGGGGAGGTCGTGTCGCAGAAAGGCCGGCGTCGGATAGCGAAATCCTGATTGGTCGATAGGGTCACGACGTCGAAGCCACATGACCTTGCAGGTGAATGTGAAATGACCCACGACGCTCACGTGACGTCACGCGTGAAATGAGTGATCAAAACATGACGTGTAAGGCGGATTAAAGGTCGCCACACGTCTAAGATGATTTCATTTTATAAAGTAATTCATTTGCCCTTGGGGGGGAAACTACCCAGGAAACAAAATTTCACGCAAAAGAAGTTGGTTTTGGAAAATGCTATTTCTACATCCACCAACATTTGGAGAGTATTCCTAGTTTTACTCATTGCCACTGCATAGTTATTTTTTTATAAATTATGTTCAGTACACCCATGCTAAAGGAAGGGGCTCGAGCACTTTGAAAGCGTTTTTCTCTGTTCCCACTTTTTGGCATAAATTTCACTTTAGGAAACACAATCCTAATGGGACAAAAAGAAACGCTCACTCATTGTTTTTCTTAACTGGAATTTAATGGACAATGCAACTGTGGAATTGTTCTTTACTTTGAGAGTGTCTTTTATAAAATATGCTAAGATAATGTCGATGTCATAAAAGGCAAAAACAGTTTACATTTTTCAGCGTCATCTCAGCACAAAATAAATTATTTTTCTGAAATTTTGATTTCAAAGTTGCACTTTCCAGGCCTTCTTCTGCGTATTTAGTAAAAAAAAAAAAAAAAAAAACAAGATGTTGGGTGTTACATTTGTTTTTGAACTATAGTTATTCAAGACAATGTCAGAGTGTTCCTAATAAAATGGACCATAACATATTTCACGATTAATGTACAGAGATGAAACTTTGCTCTCTATTCTGCCGTGCAACTGCCAGTATATATGGCAAATTTCATTCCTATCAAAGCAAAGGTTCAAAGGCTGACCCTTTTGGGTAGTGTCCTCCCTTGAAGAAAATATCCGAAGAAGTTTAGGCGGACACGAGTTCCCGCGTGTCGGTATTCACAAGAAACACGAAAGCCTACATAGACCGCAAGACAGAGTCTTCGAGTGTAGCGTCGCAGCTGTCCAGAACCAGCTTTGCCTTCGTCGTCGGTCAAGACCTGGACGGACTAGGCATCGCCGAGGTCAAAAACCGAGGGCCCTTTTGCACAACGACGGGCGGATTACTGCACCTGTATCTCGAAGAGGTCCTCGTCCGTGGCGAGAATCCTAAAGTCGCTGTTGGCAAACACCACCCGCGTCTGGGCGGTCGACGACGCCACCGGGTTGAAGGTGGATGTCAACTGCAGGATGTCCTGGGCAGTGTTCGGGCCCAGCAGCCTGCCAGACACAAAAAGAAACATCCACGTTTTAGTATTTCTGCCTCTACCACAGTTTGTGAATGCTTGTCGCAACTATTCCCTTATCCCAATCGGAATCTACGCGGCACACCTTGGGAGCCGAGTTCGATCGAAACTCGGCTCCTAAGGTGTGCCTGCGTCGCAGACTCAAAACGGCAAGCTTTTGCGAGATGTCCTTTTGCCTTTCAGGATGGCCAATGTTCGGTCAATGGGCAAGCCCAGGTCGGATTTGTTTGATTTCGGCAAGCTTAGGACGGGTAGGGTGAAGCTAGATTTGCGGAGCATAAATGAGCCTTACGTAGGCACGACCTTACCTCGCCAACTGCCCGTCCGAGTCGGCATTTCCCTATGCAAGTGCCCATTCGGCATAGAGTATGTAACAGCTTAAAAGGTACTTGGCTCAAAGAACACCCTGCTTAGTGTAAGTCCGAGCTAGTCTATGCCTAACGGACACAACGGCTGGCTCGGACATTTGCGTTGGAATGCAACCAAGCGAGTGACGACCGTTTTTAACTGCTTACGACCAGGCAATTGAGATTCTTGTAATATGTTGTAGCAAAACGCAAAAGGTCATAATTTGGGTTCCACATTTTCAGGATTAATTTTTTTTATATTTCGGAGGTAAATTTTTCTTTTTAGAGTTAACATTTTCCCCTTAAATTAGATGTTCTCCAATATAAAAGTTTGGTGACAAAAAAAAAAAAATTAAGGTTTATCGGGGGCTTGCATTGAAAAAAGGATATGGGTTTCGCAACCTCTGGGGAACATACGTAATGAAGACGGTCACACTCAAACATAAATGTGTGAACCAGGCCTAAGTCACATTGTACTGGGCCCGTTGCAAAGGCCCCGAGGCACCCACCTCTGCAGGATGGCGGGCGGGTTGGGGTGTCGGTTGGCGTACACGTGCCAGGTGCCGGAGCCGCCGGGTCCCGCCCCGTGGGCGGTGCCTTGCGCCCGGTAGCCCCTGGGCCGCCGGTGCAGCCGGGATGAAGGGCCGCCTCCCTGGGGGTCGCCGTGGCGCACCAGCAGCGGGTGGGTGCTCGCCACCGTGCCCGGCGGAGGAGGGATCGAGGGGCCTGCACGCGCAGACTCCACGCATTAGTAGAGCGCTCCCCCTGCCAGGTTCGCCTCGTATGAAACAAAGCTTGAAATGACCACTGGTCTTGCTGCACCACTTTACGCAGACAGTGCCAATGCTTCCTTTTTTTTGAAGGCCTACTCATTACAAACAGTTTGTCCTAAAACATCTAGTCATATGTATGGCATGTCGCAGATGAATCGGGACAAACCATCTTGTGTCAGCACGAGGTCGCGTTCTCATACATTTAGCCAGAGATCGTCCTAGAAACAGAAGCGGTCAAACGTGCAACAGCGTAAGGGTCAGATCTCCTATGGCGCCACAGTCCCACTCGAGCGGCACCACCAGGCAATGAAACAGCCCAGAAAGTCCCAACCCCAGCAATACCACCGTGGCAGCTAGACAGAGAGGTTACACGAGCTCCGAGGTGCTCGAACGGCTCACCCAGCGTGCAGAACACCGACCCATTCCAAGCACCGTGCAATAAATCAAGCCTTACTCCCAAATCTTTGATGCTACTCCAAAGCTTTAGCATTCCCGCAACCTTTCCCAAATTCACCCTCGGTCGTTGGAAGGAGCTCTATCAGCCTAGGAACCAAAGCTACATCGAATATAAGGAACTGAAACCATTTTTCTTTCCCGTTGACCTCTTGATCGCGCCATGAACTCGAAAGACAAGGACTTACTGCTTGTCTCGGCGCCGTTGTTGCTCTCGTCCGGAACAATGGGCAACTGGTACGTTCGAATGCCTTCAGAGCCCCCAAACATGATCGAAGTCCCTGCGAGGAAAACCCCGAGTTCATCAAAGCTTCGACGCACCTTCAACAAACGGTTGCAACTCGATCGCAACTACAAACGCCTAGACCCCAAAAACGGTAGGCAGTGTAGCTGGCACCGAAAAGCACGGCGCCACACGCAGCACTGCGCCATCTTTCAACCAGCCGTCCCCTTGTGTCCCGCATTAGCTCGGCGGCAGTGTCGCACGCTCTACGCGCAATGCCGCGGCGAGACTGCGGTGCCTCCCATCCACCTGTCTTCAAACCAAGAACCGTTACGCGTGGACTAATTGTCGCCTCTGACCCGCCATAAGATTCAATTCTATCCGTCGGCACCTTGCACTCAAAGTTTCGATACGAATCACAGCAAGAGAGGCAGAAGAGACTTTCCCTTAATTAATATAACTCCTAACTAATCGGGTGTGGTACACAAAGCTGAACTTGAGATCGGCACTTTCAGGGGAAAATAGGGACAATTCCCCAAGTCATGCTGGAAATAGGGACAATTCCTCGTTTCACACTTTGAACATTCACACCCGAAATACGATCAACTCCCATTTCACAACCGAACAAAGTATATAGAGAGTTCTTTGTATTTCAGGTGTGAAATAGAGGACTTTCCCTGTTCGAGGTGCGGAATCGGAAATTGCCCCAATTCCAGTATAAAATTGGGAATCGCTCCCATTTACGGCACAATTCCCCTTCCCTCTCTCAAAATAGGGGAAATTATTATTTGCAGTCACGGCAGATTTATTATTCCAAGTTTGAGCATCCAAAAAAGTCTACGCCACTCCTTTTGGCATCACCTCGAGTCGGAGCTCCGCCGGAGTTGCGCATGTACCTCGTGGGTATGTTACGGGACGCCCCCTGCACCCTTTCCCACCAAAACAAGGCTCGGCTAGAAAAGAGGCCCGCTCACCGGACGACGGGAAGACCTCCTCAAAGTGGAAGAAGAGGTTGTCGTCCCGGTCCTGCATGCGGAACAGGGCCTCCTCCAGATCCTGGTACTCCTGCAAATTAAGAACCCCGATGCCAGAATGCACGCACCCCACGAAGGGCACAAAGATGCCGCCAGCACCACGGAGGGTGCCATGCCCCCCGACCGCCCCACCTCGCGGTGAATCCACCCGCCTGTGCGATCGGGAAAAAGAAAGACAACTGTAAAGCACCTTCTCGTGTTGGCTCGGATCGGCTTAGAGACAAGCAAAGTCCAGATTACCCACCACCTTCCACATAGCCTTGAGAAGCACTGTGCACTTACAAGTCGAAATACAGGTTCTTGCAAGACTATGCAGTCATTGAGCAAACTGAGACTTAACTTTGGAACGATACAAAACACCGTCCGTGCAGTTTGGCTCAGATCAGCTTAGAAGCAAGCCAATCACGACTATTTAAAAGCATCTACAAAAACTTCAAGCACCGTGCATACTATCGAAGTCTGAATAATCCAAGTCCTCGGAAGGGCGCCCCAATCAAGAGACCCCTCTAAACGCTAACCAAACTGCCATCATTGCTCCGTCGTTGTGCAAAAACGAAGGCACCAGTAGCATTCCACTCGTCACAGTGCCAAAGGTGCCTCAGTCTTTGAGAGAACCACAGTCCTCACCTCCTCGTCTTCGTCGTCGTCCTCTTCCGCCTCGTCAACGTCGTCCTCGTTTTCTTCGTCCTGCTCTCCCTCGTCTTCCTCGCTCCTGCCGGAGTCGGAGTTGCTCTCGGAGTCAGTCGTTTCTTGGTGGGCCTCCTCCACTGTGAGGCAGGGGACAACGTAAAACTTGACCCTTCCCTTTCTCAACAATTCATCTGTAGAGCTGAGTATTACAGTATGCCGCAATGATTTGAGCTCCAATATTTCGTAATTCTGGTTAATTCGAACAAAATTTCAAAATTTTGGGTTGTCCCACTAAGTTTTTAATGCACACAGGTATTTATAAGCCACTTATTGTATTTTCCGGACTATAAGTCGCACCCATGTATAAGTCACAGTTCCAAATATTGAGCAGTTTTCGTTGGGGGTGTGCGAATATTCAAAACTTCGAGTACTTTGCGTAGTATGAATAGCGCAAACTCGCTTACTAGTGTGAACTTGCGGTTGAGTTACCTGTTTTGTTTTTGGACTGTGCAGTATGGTTTTAAGCTTGGCAAACCCAAAAAGCCAACCCAAGTGCCTTTTTTTGGTGTGTGAAGCACTGGAAAGTTATTTGCACGCGGTATCGCGATCTGTCCTTTGCTTGCCAGAATGTCTGGATTGCAGAGTTGGCGAAGTGGCCGTGGCACAAATGTTGCGATAGATTTGATCAACGACTACGATTTGCAATGGCACTTGCATCGTCGTGAGCACAAATGCGACGGACCACATTCACTACAATCCTTCCTACAGTCACTACAGCAGCCAAGGTGCTATGGATTCGGATATGGATTTACAGCCGACTTCAGCTATCGGCGATATCTGGCTCGTGTTATTTTCCGCTTGATTTTCCGGTTCATCAGTTTGAAAGTATTCTTTTTGTTATTTATTTCTACTCATTTTCACACTTAAAAGTAAGACTTGCTCCCTCTGCCAAAAAAAAACAAACAATGTATTCTTAATTTATTGCTTCTTTGAGGCGCCTTCTATCGGCACACGGAAAGAGATGCCGCAAAGTCCGTGCAGCTGCGTGGCGAGGTCTCCAACTCAGCAGTGGCCAGCCGATGCACATGACATTTGTCTTATTGCAATTAAAATAACCTTTTCATAAATGTTTGTTGGAAAAAAAATTGCAGTTGTTTTGATTGAGCATTCTTCTTTAATTCACATCAAATAAAAATATTAGTTTTCAAAAATGTTCTTATTCGAAACTACTATTCATATTCGAAAATATTCTATTCGATTCGTAAGCTTTATTATTCATTTCGATTCGCTTCGGAAGATTTTGATATTTGCACACCTCTAGTTTCCGCAGGAAAATTGGTATATAAGTTGCACCTTTGTACAAGTCTCACCTCTTTGCATGCTTCACGCAATGAGTTTTTTCGTTTTACACGGATCAGTATCACAAAATCGGAGTTCCGCACAATCGGCTAGTTCACACACACCATTTGATGCGCAACAACTTCCGACGTTTCCACTCGCGAGAAATGCCCATAGCACGGCACTGCCTGGCGAAGGCTATCGAGTGTTTCGCAGCAAAAGGACCTAAGCACGCAGAAGGAGAAAGTAGTCGGCTTTATTAGAGTGCACACATGCCGAGCGAACGGACGTTTACGTGCCATACGCTCGTGAATCAAGCTTGGGACCACTAGAACGAGCCTAGGCCAAGTTGCAGAGACGACGCAAGCAGTGTAGAAGAGTGCGGCGACAGGAGCGCCTCTTGGAAGGGGCAACACCACCTATGGCTACATACTTATGGGACTCTATGAAAGATGGCACATAAAAAAATAATGTCTCACCATGGATTAAAAAAAAAAAGCATATAAGTCGCATTGTTGTATAAAATGCATCAAGAAAAATGTTTGGAAAATACTGTGACCTATGTACCAAAAACTACTGTAATTCGAACGGCATTTTTTTGCAATTAATATTTTTGTTTACGCGGCCCGGTTGAGCGCGCATCTTTCTGAGCACTGGCGCTTCGCAGGCAAGCCACACCCGCGAAGCTCGTTTCCAAGCGTGTTTCTTCTCCGCGGTGCATCGCTGCTTGGTAAGAAGCGCGTTCAACGAGGCTAATAGTCCACAAAAATCTTTTTTGACGGATGAGCACACTTAATTTTGTTTTGAGGTGTCATGTGCTGCCTAAACAGTTCACGATAGATAACATTCTTGAGGAATGGCTAAACTTGTCTAATACAACTCACCAACGTGTCATGTGTGGAATATGGGCCGGCACAAACAAAATAATCAAATATCTGCTTTGTATGTGCCGCCATTCGCACAACGAATCGCATCCTCCTGCATCACATTTAGAAGGATTTCCGATAAATTCAAACGAAATCCTGGAGTTTAAATCAACGACGGTCTACTGTACACGGTACGGAGGCCCGCAGAAACGACAATTCACTCACTGTCGCGAGAGATCATGTCCCGAGCGATCATCTGCGAGTCGTGCTCCTCTTCCGTCTCCCTAAGCGCCAGCTCCGCACGAGCGGAGAGGGTGCCATCTGGAAACGGAAGAACGCCACAGCCTCTGCCTTACGCACCTCCAGAGCACGCCAGAGAGTAACAAATGCATTTGATCCCACGGACAAAAAATGGTATACAAAAAACGAGTTTCCGCACCATACTTTGGAGCCTGTGGCAGACTTGGCTCTTGGATTATGCGGATACAACGAACTGAGGGGGAGGAGACGAGAGCAATGGGGGAGTGTCGGAGCAACCCCCTCTGGTTGGAACGATTAGTGGGTACAGGTACTTTGCTGATCATTCCAACCAGAGCTCGGAGCACCGACGTGCCCTGCGCGTTCTCGTCGCCTCCTCTCCCTTACGTGATGCGCTCACCGGACGTGGTCACGTGGTTAACCGCACGCTTCCCGCACCTGGCATAACCGGGGTTTCTCTCTTCTTCGCGACTCTCCCATTTTGCACGGTGGTAGAGCGCCTGGCTTGGGATCGCAGGGTCGGGAGTTCGATTCCGTTAGGGTCGAGTTTAGAGTTTCGTGCTTTCCTCTCGATTAATTGCTATTCCTTCTCAATTACGCGTTTTTTTTAATGATTGTCCTCTGTGGTACGTGTGGCACGTTTCTTAGCGATTCCCGCAACGTCCCGTCGCATCTTCTTCGGAGACTTCAAACCCCAAACACGTTCCGCGATTAAAAAAAAAAGCTCTACAATGCAAAGTTATCCTGCAACAAGGGTAGTTATCCTGCAATAAGCGTAGGTCTTCAACAGATGGCTACGTGGGTTCCGCGAATAACCTCTTAGCACTCCACTAGCACTACTCGAGCAGACGCAGACGGAAACGCCACTACGCTACGCGACAGGCATCGCAACGAATGCCAGAAAATTTGTAAGTACATTACATAGTAGAGACGACAAAGACAACTGCACTCAACGGCGCTTGCCTCTGCTCTGCAATGAACGCAAGTACCCTTAGGCAGGGTCGGGAGTATGGCATTTCGCGTCCCTCATTGAGGGACGCGAAATGCCAAAATGTTGAAAGTGCAAATTCCATTAGGCTGAGAGAAAAAGAAAAAGAAGAATTGTAGTTGGTATTTTTTAATTTACTCGCAGCTAAGGACGAAATGCTACAAGGGCCAGTCCAGTTTGTAGGTCATTTACAATGAAGTAACTACAGACAAATCTTTTGTGTTGCGAGTAGAGCATCTCGGCAGTCTTCTAGGATTGCATGGAACACATCCTGAATATTGCCAGCAACAGAATAATGAGAAATAGAAAGAAAAAAGGAAAGCAATTTCAGTCAAGACAATTTGGGGCTCGTCCACTTACCGAGAACGGGAGTGTCGTCTTGGTTCCGGTCCAAAAGAGCATCCACAATACCCTCGAGGTCCACACTGTCAGCCTCATTCTAAAAAAGAAAAAGAGGTAGGGGTGTGCAAATAATTACAATTTTCTAATATAAATCGAACATGGAGAAAAAAAAATACTAACTTCGAATATGGAATATCTGTGCAATAATAAGAAATGTTGACAACCCTCCTCCTTTGCAATTTGGGCTGCTTCCTCTGTTGAACCATTATCAGTGTTTCTTTTATATTCTTCCATCAATAAGGGGCATTGTTTTAGGTGGTCTTGGAGCGTTGCGATGGTTCCCGTTGGTCTTTCAAGAACACTTCTGTATGTGGTTTTTCCCATTAGCGTTTGAAGAACACTTCTCTACGACACATTTGCCAACGGCGCGAGTTTTGTGCGGTACTGTCAGTGATGACTTTTTCCGGCTTTCGTTCCCTGCTCGCTCGGTGGCTCGTCAACTGTGGTCGAGGCCCATACCCAGAGAACATATTCAAACAAGGACAGTACCAGCATTAGCTAGAGCGGCTAGGCTTACAAATTGCCAAACAAAGCGCATGATGCAGTGGTAGCCACCTTGTCTGGCTTGAGTTGTCATATATGGCGATGCAACATTCTTATAGACTTTTTTTCTTTAATTTCCAAACATTTATAAATATTTTGAAAAAACATTCTCGAGATGAACTCAATATTTTGTCTATTTTTATTATGCAAAGAATACATAAAGCATATCGCTAAAAAAAACACTATGCAACTTGTTCGATAAAAGAAAAAAAATATATCAAAACTACCACTCTCTGGTGGGGCAGATGACAGAGTTTTGACCGAGTTTTACGCAAAACAGCAACAGAACCGACACAGAACGAATAGTGAATGCATCATGCATAGATTTCGGTGAATAGGCAATCTCCGAAATGCTTCGGAGCGTCCGGGGAAGACAAAAATATTCCTTATTCACCCGAATGTTCGGAGGCCCGTCCAAACATTCACCGCCTTTCGAGCATTCGGCTGCAGCCGAACATTCGGGAAATTCCAAACACCAGATTCTCGAATCGAACATGCGTCGAATAGCGAAAATATTCTATTTGCATTCGAAATTCTGAACGTTCGCACGCACCCTCACAATGAGACGACTCTCCCAAGCACGACGCCATGACCCACGCATTTCACGAAACGCCCGCACTGCAAAGTGCCGTCGCGTGCGCATCCACGCAAACGTACAGAGACGCAAAACACTCACGCATTCACGAGACATACAAACTCTGCCACACACGATCACGGCGGCCGGAATGAGTCTCCCGACCGGCACCTTCCGCGTCCCATCCCGTTCGTACACGAAGAGCGAGGCGGCAACGAGCGACGTCGCGCAAGACGGCCGTCGTGTCGGACGTCACAATCCCCCCAGTTTGTGCTTGAAGTCCCAGCAAAAAGAGTGAGCGAATGCGTGTCGCCGTCGTCCTGACCCCTGGCCGCGAAAGCTTCTGCGGATCGTCAGGCTGGAGGGTGAACTGCGACAAAACGCGCCCGCCACGTTCCCCGCCACTGCCGCAACAGCACGACGCTTCTCCGTCGTCGTCGGGCAGAAATGAAGGGACCACTTTCTGGGAAGCGGTCACACGTGAGGAAGCGTCCCAGGCATCGTACGCGCGACGAAGTGGATGGTCCAACTCACCAGGACAGCGCCGCCATCGCTGCAGACGACCACCGTTTCCTCGGGCACCGCATGAGCTGCGCCACAAGAAATGCGCCACCGTAACCACGATGGTCGGCCACCCAAATGGAATCGCAAACTCAAATAGCGGGCGTTTCGCTTGTTAGAGGAAATATCTTTACGGTGCAATCCCCTAACTACAACACCACGTATAACGACGCAAGGTCTAGCCTGTTTATAACAAAGTCGGCGGGAAATAAACCACTTCGCTATATTCACTATTTCATTAAAACCAAAATAAATATATAACAAGGCCTCGCACGACTGACTTGTCATATCGGTCGGAGAAAAACAGTCTTTAGACGTGTTCGAAGCATGGCAAGAAACTATGCCGTCCTGTGTGCAGCAACCACAGCATCTTTTGTATGACGCATAAGCAGTACGACTGGTTTAAATCACGTCGTAATGAACGTCTAGGACAGCACAGTTTACTTTTCGCTCGGTACCGTAACTGCGTGCACATGCTGCCGAGCGTACTTCCGGCTAGTCACGATGCCCGTTCCCGCGACCGAAGGGGGAAGCCCTGCTCACATTCGCTGTCGGTGTTGTCGTCCACCGTGGCGTCTCCGTAGGCATTGGTGGCGTCCGATGAGCTCATTTCTGCATTCTGGCTGCCAATTGCTGTTGCGGAAATAGAAAGGAAGCAAAACAACCGCGACAATTATTTTCCTCCCCCTTCGAAAAGCTCACCCGAGGTCCCATTTCGGTCCCGGCGAGAGCGAGGGCTTTCTTGGCTGCCAATAGACCATATGTGAAATGTAGAGCGCCATCTAGTAGCACGTTTCAAACTATGCCCGCCATCTTGGTAGCAGCAAGAAAACGAAACTGGTGACCCAAACAACAAAAGACCCTATGTAAACAAACGATCGCACTTCGTGCGAGAGATGCAATGCCAACGCGTCGCTGCGTTCCGCTGCGGATGCAACGATAAACCTTCGATTCGTGCGTGACTGGAATGCAAACGTAAACAGGGTTCACAATTTTTTCCTATTTTTATTCGTTACTTGAGACGCAGCTTTTGACGAAAACAATCTGTGACAACGTGAAGAAACGTGCGGACGTTATCGCGTGGCATGAAGTTATTTACAACTATTGAACTGGGTGCTAATCTTTTCACAAAGTTGTACCAAATTTGTTTCTGAACTTTTTTTTTTTTTCTTTTTTGATGCATGCTGTTGTGTTGGTTTGCATTTTTCTTGACGCGCAAGCAGCGCAGTGCATGCGGACGAGACCAAGGCTGTTATGCGAGGCAAAAAGACGAGTTTAAATAATCTACACCACCAACCATAACTGAAGATCCGTATGGTTAACAGTGAACAACAAAAGCTGAAAGCACCACAGAACCCTCATTTTAACGTCATATATTAAAAAAAAATTAATTACTTTGGAAAGCTAGAAAACAATCCGATTGCTTTGAAGCGATTTCTGTACATTTGATCTGGCGTTGGTAAACGAGGTTTGTAGAAAACCTCTTGAATATTTAAAGAGCGGTCATGTAGAATAGAAAACACAACAGATACAGACGTGTCTGTTTGTTCAACACTCGGAGAGAAGGGATTTTCCGGTCTTTTCTGTCGAGCGCCGCCACGTTCAACTTAGGTTCATCGCAGTGGCTAAAACTCTGCGACAGCGAAAGCTTCTGTTGCGGATGTTGACTGAAACAACATGAGCAGTGCCAACTTCATTTCACAATCTCCTTTTCTTTTTTTTTTCTTTTTTGTCACAGGCAAGGTAAAAATTTTGTTTAGTGCAAATAAGCTCGGGGAGTAGTTTTGAGAAACTGAATGCAGTTATTCTGCAAGGATCAAACAAATCTTCATTAATAGCACAACATCCGTCAACAGTGCTTGAGGTCAATGCTATCTGAAACCAATTGGAGCTCTTTGCAATGCCTGAAAAATATTGCCCAGGGTAGTTTTCTTAAATAAAAAAACTTCCGCCAAAAAAAAAAAAAAAAAAAAAAAAAAAAAAAAAAAAAAAACTAACTCTGAGCTGCACGTATCGTAAAAAGAATTGAAACTGTCCTCAGAGATGAAAGGCATGACGGCCTAGTCCTCCGTCCATGTTGGGTGATCAGAAGTCGGAAAACAATCAAGTTTCCGAATCGCACTTAGTGGTGGAGCGTCCATGCTCTGAAAATGCTAAGAAACCAAAACTCAAGATACTCGACGCTACCAAGATGGCCGCGTGCAGTGTTGCCAGACCAGAAAGCAGTTTCGCACATCGTCTAGTGGATGTGCCGTCCCAGCATTCGGCACGGCGAGCCTCATGAACCGATCGGAAATTTCTCGCCAGCTTCAGAGTCTATGATGGGGCACTAGATATTTTAGCGAGCACTTGTTGCCGACACGTGGACGGCGAGAGGTGTCGCAGCGTCCTATGTGCCCGTGCCGAGGGTTTCGTTATACACCCATGAATTTTTACTTCTGTACGGTGCTGTAACAATTTGAGATTTGCAGAGGAATTGGGACTGTCAATCGCTCTAACGTGAAAACAGTGGACGAACGCAATTTCAGCTTGTGTTCAAAATTATTTTGCCGCGGCACTCTGCTTAGAGCGGACTACCTTTTTCTTTCAGTTGTGTAAGCGGATGATACAAAGCTAGCTGTTTTCCTGCCTTATTTTCGTCTGCAAACTATGCTTCTCAGAAGACAAACCACAGTATTCACCTTAGTCAGCTCCTGTACTCCTCACCTCAATGTGACTACAACGACTTCACTCTCTCCATGAAAGTTAATTATACTCCGTTCACCCCTTAACCTGAAACTAGAAGCTCCGCTTTCAGCACGAGATTTCCGCCCTCGCTAACGCAAGTGCGAACGCGCAGGCACGCACAACTGAGGCACTGCAGAAGTCAGCGAACCCGCATCGAAGACGGAGCTTCTAGCCACAACTTAAAGGAGCTGTGCAACAACTTCAGGGCTTTGCTTAAATAATTGTGGAAGTTGATGCCTGACACTTCTGCAGTGAACTCCAGAAAACAGATTTTGCCTGGATACCCTAGTTTTTACTTTAAAAAATGAAAAAGATCCAGGTTTTTGCCACCTCTCAACTCGTGCATCGTCTTCCGGGTCACGTGCACAGTGACGTCACTAGAGTAGGCGCGGAGTTCCGGAAAAGTTCTCTCTTTAGAGCCATCAGCGAGCAGCGAGAACTCATCCGCTCCCGACCGCGTGACCACCCGTCCTTGCCCGTCCGGCGCTGTCCCTCCCCCCTCCGGCTTCTGGCGGCTGTTCGCGGTTTTGTGGACCTAGGATAGATGGCGCCACTAAAACTCCGTATAATAAAAGTTTTGTCGATGATACCAGGGTGTTGACGCATTTATATATATGTTGGAACGACAAGATTTATAAAAAAAGTTACCTTTTATCGAGCAGGTATTCGCACAACTTGCTATCTTTCTTACAACGACCCAAGTGACGTCACGCCGCTTGTTTCTCATGGCCGCCGCTCGTGGCTGCAGGTCGGGAAATATTCCAAGTTTTGCCTCGCTATTACGCGGCGGAATTGCAACATTGCGATGAAAGGAGGTGTGTTTTCTACCATTTGTGACACAGTGAACAATATCAAAAGCAGAAAATGCCAATTCTTTCAACGTTAAAATCGTTGCACAGCTCCTTTAAGGGTGAACGGAGTCTAGGCCTCGCTCTCTTACGTCTACCGAAATGAGACCTGCAGAGACACGGACTAAAGACTCACGCTCGAGCTCAGGCGGTCCACCGTTCTCCCTGCCGTCCCTAGGGTCCTCCTCATCCTCGTGCCCTTCCTCGTGGGAAGCCAGCTGCAGCGGGGTGCGGGCAGACCCGCCCCCCAGACCCGCCACCCCCTGGGACCCGGCCCCCTGGCCCGACCCTTTCCGGCCGGCGCCCCGGGGCGTGCCAGGCGCCCCCTGGGCGGGCAGGTTGACGATGCGCGACAGCGTCTCGAGGGGCTTCAGGGCAGAGTTGACCGTGGCCGCCATGTGGGGCGACGACAGGTCCAGGCTGTGGGGGATGCGTGCCAGGTCCGTCACCAGGCCCCGCCGCAGCAGCACCCGCACCATGTTGTTCATGCTGGAGGGGACGAAGAAGCGGCCACATTGGGACACCGGATCGCTGCCAACCGAGGTTTGGCCCTTTAATCGACGTTATTACTGTCACTGACACAACGAGAATGGCAGGGCATCTCTTTCGAATGCCCAATTCCGAGCACCTGCAAGCTCAAGACCCACGAGATGGTGAAGTGTTACTAAAGGAACCTTATGCTGGAGGTGACACAACTAAAGGACCTCCCCGAAGTTCTTATACTGTCGGTAACTAAGGACTAATGCAGTTGTCCCTTCCAGAAGAGGTCTCTTCACTAAGCCCCACTCTAGATGACAAGGCTGTAATGCCGTATTCTTTGAATCACGCACCCACTGGATGACGAGGCTGCGATGCTGGACCCTCTTGCGTCACCTATTGGAAGCCAGCGTGGGACACGTATTGATTGAGAGTGCTGCGTCAGCATTTGGCTGGGATTCAGGCCCCCAATTGAACCCGAGCCCCAGCTGAACACTGACGCAGTACTCGTTTCCTATTTGTTCCCCATGCTAGCCCGATGGGTGACAAAAAAACCCAGCACTACAACCCTGTTTGCAGGTGAAGTGTTGCCTTTGCACTTCACCTGAAAAAGAAAAGCGATCATCACTGTTGTCAACCAGCTTCTGTCACGCCTTTGAAGATGGCAAACTGCTATAGAAATATTTTGGTCATCGTTCGCGATACGATTTTTATCAAACAGTTTTCCCAGAATCAACAGATTTGTGCTGCATTTCTGTAGGTGGCCAAAAGAGTGTCCTTGCACACCACCCCTAGTTTTAAGAAAATCCATGCATCTGTGTCCTTTGCGCAGAGCTACCGCACTCTGGCTTTTGCAAGAATTCCCGTTAGCAGACCAAGAATCCCAATGTGCCAGCACTGCCACACCTGCACGACAACTGGACACTGCTTCAGATACTCTCCGTCTCACGGCGTCCCCCAATCTCCACGGCTCCGAACCCCGCACAACCCACCTGGCATGCAGCTGTCGGAAGGAAGAGGTGGCCTGGGCAGGAGGGCACGACTCTATCATGGTGCCCACCAGACCCGTCAAAGCCTGGATGCGGGCATGCTTCTCTGTGCCTTCTGGCAGCGCCAGCGCTCGGTGCAGGGCCCCTTTGACCTGTGTGCGAGAAAAAAAAAAATGATGGCCATTGGGTCAGATGTTTTAAAGGCACGCTCACACGTACGGTGCAGCAATAATACGGCGCGAATTCGGCGTCCTTAGCAAAGATGCAACAATTGCTAAAATTGCTAAATTCACACGTCATCATCGGCACGAGTTGTGGGTGAGGCAACTTGTCAGCCGTGAAAAAGTTTTGACAGTGCGAAAGAATCTGCCGAACACTCGCCGTCAGCGTACGCTTGGAGTGGTATTCACACGAGGGAGTAGTCCCGGTGATTCCTTCATGCTTGCGAGATGCTGCGATGTTAGCTTCGTAACTGAGGGAGAGAGGGAGGGATGCTTTGGCAGTACAAACAGTCCCAGTTTGGCGGCGGATCGGTTTGTTCCCACACCGAGTGTGTTACATGGCTGGCACCTAACCAAAACCGGTTAGGTTATGGTTAGGTGCCTCACCGATTGGGCACCGGTCTGCTCTGCTCTGTGAAACGAGAGAGCAAGAGAGAGCACGAGAGTAAAGGAGACAGAAAAGCGGAGGAAAAAAAGAAAGCAGACTCCTTTGCTGCAACGGAATGCGGCAGTTTCGAGCGTTTTGCCCTCTTCTGCTGCAAGCTGCCACGTTTCAATTGTTTCCTTTTCACAAGCTCCATCTACTGCATCTCGCACTCCAACAGGCTCTGAGGAGGTCTCGTTTACACCGCAACCACAGAAGGTGGCACCCGCAAGAAGAAACCCCGAAAAATACTTGCCTGCTTAATTTGCTGGACACGGGACTGCTTCGCACCATCCAATCTCCACCCGTGTGCAAGGTGTTCCACACTAACACATCGCATTCTGCATTAGCACTGCCTCTGCCACGCCAGTAAAGGGGCGACTTTTTTTTGGCGATAGTCCACCGTTCAACACCTTTACGTCGAGCGCAGAGACTGCTAAATTCGCCTGCGGCGGTGCCAAGAGTGGAAACCGCTAAATTGGACCCAAAACACTGATTCCTCCACCCTCGTCGTCATGAACAACTAGATGCCGCCGACAGCCGCATTAATTTGGCACCACGCATGAATCGCTAAATTAATTTTAATTTTAATTTTGATTTAAACGCGTGAACCGGTCCTCACGGTAGAAGTTCAACAGCTAGGTGGTGAGGCCGTCCCGCGAACCGAAACTACGTGCACCGCATTTAGTTTTTGAAACTGCGAGCCGGGACAAAGGCCAAGCGTGGCCAAAGAAGCGTCCCTCACCTCATTGACCAGGGCGGTCTGGGTGTCCGGGGAGTGATTGGCAGAGGCCAGGGCGGCCACCAGCACCCTGGCCAGGGCGGGGCTGTCCTTGTCGCCGGCCTTCTGGCACTGGGGTAGCAGGTGGTCCAGTATGAAGCCCAGGGCACTCATCTCCTGAGGATGAGAAAGGGGCACTTTAAGAGCCATCCATTCCTACAGTCTGCCCACTGTACTTTTAGGGAATCACTTTTGCACTTTCACGCATAAAATGGGTTACGAATTCTACAGGCTCGGTCGTGCCGACCAGGAAGCGCAAAATGTCGTGTCCCTAGTTTTTGTCGGCACGATCAACTAGCACAAAGCACACTATGCGTGTGGTTTCGACAAGTTCTTTCAACAGTTTTATTATCTTTCCTTTTTCCTAGAGTCTAAATTTATTGCTTCACTTTTGCTATTTCATTTTTGTCTTATTTTATATTCCATCATTCGTTTTATCTTTTTATTATTTTTTTTACCCTAAAATGTCACCAAAGCACACAGATTAACGTTTCCCAAACTTGGGAATTCTGCAAATTATACGTCAAGCGCCCGATTTGACTGGACAAGCACCCATGTCTACATTAATCCAGTTTTCAGTGAAAGGGGGGTGAGGGCTGCCTTAGTATTTTACGGTATGCATTCTTATTTCTTTATTATTTTCCCCCGCTGCTCTTGCTGGCACATCTTAATTCATATAAGAATTGTTTATCCCTCCAGACCAGCTGCGCTAACACGTTACTAGCTAAGTGGCTATATCCAACTGCCACCATGCCGACCCAGGTCTGATCCCTGCCGTGGCTCCTACGTTGTAGACTTGACATAAAACCTGAGACACTCGTTCCAATGCTCGTTTGTGACAATTTTCTTATAAGGAAACGCCCCATGTAGGATATGTTTGGGAATTCTCTCCATCAGACACTTCTCCCTCACCTCCGGCACCAGCTCCGTCTGCCCCGCCGCATACACGTGGTCCGCCACCATCCGCGCACACGGCGCGTACGACCGCACCAGCTCCGCCAGGAGCCGACAAACGGCAGACTTGGGCAGCAGGGGCTGGCTCTTGTCCTCCTTGGGGCCCGGCGTGCCGCCCCGAGACCCGGTCGACCCCGGGCCGGACCTGTCCTTGGCGGCGGCGCCCCCGTCCTCGACCCCGGCAGGGTCCAGGGTGGGCACGGGGTCCTCGTCCTGGGCCAGCAGGTCGTTGGCGCTGCCCTCCCGCACCAGGTCGGCTCCGGGGACGCCCCCGTTGCCGCCTGCGCCGGCAGCGCCGTTGGCAGACGGGCTGGCACCCCCGGCGTCCGACAAGGACCCCGCCACGGCGTCCATGGCACCGGCTGCACGTTCGGAAGGCGCAGTCGAACGAAAGTCTTGGAAATGCGCCAACGCTCTTCGATGCTCGTATAATTTGCCATCGTTGCGGCGTCCTTGTCGTTTCTGCAAGTCCTTCCGAGCACAATTCTAAGGGTTTTCGCTTTCGTTCTCAGTTCCACTCTCATGCCCGATCCGTACTCGATCCACAACGAGCACCCCGGCGCGTTGTAACTGAAAGTCGCGTTCTTCGGACTCGCTGCAAACTTTCTGCGATCTAGCCACACGGTGTACAAGTTGGTTGGCTTGGAAGGTGAACAACCCAATTCTCCGGGGAGGTTCCCACCAACAGTTGTCGCCGTAAAATGCTGATCCACCTACCCTATAGGCGTACACCACAAACAAGCCGGTGTTTGCCCACACCCGGCCTGGGCACTGTGCATCTTGGTAAAAAATTGCAATACAGTCACCAACTGATTTTTCGGACTTCGCAGGGATTGGAAAAATGACGATATAATAGAACAGTCCAAAATATCAGCAAATTAAAAATCTTGCCTCTATTACGTCGAAGCAAGCTTAAAAAAGCCGTCAATAGTGCCTTGCTTCAGGTTACCCCTGCGAGCCTTGCTTCAAATTACGCCTCCACTTGTGTTTGGCCACTTTCTATCAGGTTGAAAATTCACTGCCTTCTTTTCTAGCGTTATGGTGTACTACTTTTGGAGCTTCTAAGCGACACTTTGCGGTGGCGTAAGAGATGGGGCCACGACATCCAAGCCGGCGTAGTCCGAAAGCACGATTCACCGAGACAAGACGAGAGGTGCAAGTCCACGACTGCAGAATGGTGAATGAACAAAGCAAAGTGGTGATAATAATAATGACACGCAGCTAGAGAAAAAAAAAAGCCGTAACACAGCGTCACTTAGCAGTAGGACTTGGCAGTACTCAAGCGGCACTGCCAAACCAAGCCAATCCCTGTGCAGAAAACATTGAATCTAAAATGGCGGCATCTCAATAATGTATCCCGCTGATCGCTTACAGAAATTTTGTCCAAAATATCGCAACTTTTCGACTTCAAGCTGTCTGAAACATTGGCCGTAAATATGCACTATTTCTATAGGGTAGGTCACTGTTACTCCTTTCCAAAATATTGAACAAGTCCGAATTATCGGCCGGCGACTATTTTTGGTTGTTCTGAAGTTGCACATTTGGGGTCAAATACAGTCTAAAGTCCACTTGAAGGTAGAACGGGGCATGGATCGGAACAAGCTCTTCGAAACCATTCAGGCCGCGGATCGCCGAGCCAGTCCGGCTGAAACCCGCCGGCGCTCCGGAGTCACTCACCGTCCTGCGGCGGCGGGGTGGGCGGGAGCGGGGTGGGCAGCACGTTGAGGAGGTCGCTCATCACCTGGGCCACCACTCCTCCCACCGGGGGAGGAGAGGACGGCGCCTTGGCCGCCACGTACTTCAGGATCTGGACTGCGTTGGCACTGGTGTAACGGCTGTCGTCCTCCTCTGCGAGAAACGGGGGGGCTCGAGATCGTGCGACAGCCAAGGAGGTAACAACTGAACTCCTCAAACATTAAAGCGTGTGGGACATGTGGTGTGGTGCTGATCGTGCGGAAGAGAAAAGACTTCCAACACGTGGAAGTTACTTCTTTTCCAGAGGCAACGCTGCGCACAGAAACCTCACGTTCGTGCGACGGAGCAGTCCTCGAGCTCGTGAGCGGCGAAGATAAGTGAGCGACGAGAGCAGTTTGGCTCGAAGCAATGCGTGGATATGTGGCTCGGCCAACCTATAACTAGACTCGAGCACGAGCAGTCTAAAGTCAGTGACAGCGTAACAATGCAGTACGAAGCCCGCCTCAGGCACAAGCTTTCTGTCCTCAACTCGCACACTAAGGGCCCTCCTATACTGCACAGCGAAAGTAAGCAAGACCAAGAAACTGGGACAAACCCATCTGCTGCGATTGATTGGCAGCGCGTCGCCGACCAATCACAGCAGACTGCGTTTATCGGATGCCTTGGTCCCGCCTGGTCCCGCCGTGTGGCATAGGGCCACAAGTCAAAGACCAACACACAGGAACGAGTGCATTCTGGAGGCAGACCTACTGAATTCTGGGCCCGTCACGGACTATAAAAACACCTTTCCAGAAGCAGCCCACTATTTGCGGGGTTACCGACTTTTGAGCTAAACTTGTTTTCGCCGCAAGCAGTCCCAACCCTCGCGCTTGCAATCCCGGAGGCAGACCGTACACAACAAAAAAAGGTCCCAACCAACCTCTCTTGGACATGGGCAGGAGCGATATGCGCAGCACGCTGGTGGCCACCTCCCGGAACAGGTCGGCGTCCCGGCACGCGGCGGGCCCCAGCACCCTGAGCACGTAGTGCAGCTCCTTGGAGCTCATGGGGCTGTTGCCGCCCGCCGTCATGGTGCGCGCCACCTTGTCCATGGCATGGGCCAGCGTGGGAGGCTCCTCCACCACGTGGCGCACCAGCAGCGAGGCCAACGAGGCGAAGCCCGAGAAGGCCGACGCCTGCGTCAGGCCCAGCAGCAGCCGGGGCCCTCCCAGGCTGGCAAAGGCCTGGGCCGCCTCGTGGCAGCGGGTCAGGCGAAGGGACAGGCGCAGCACGCCGTGAAGGGTGTCCGGCTCCACGGGGAGGCCCAGGAGGCCCACGCACGACCTGCGGGAGCGGACGGGTTGGAGACGTTGCGGGCGGGCTTGAAACGCGACAGAACCCAAAAGTCTGGGCTGCAGAACCTGCGGCCATGACTTTTCGTACCTCCATTACATTCCAACATCACAGAAACGTGCTGCCTGCCGCGATCCTGGAGGTGGGGCCATGGCAGAAATGAGCGTAGCATATGCCTGTTCTGCCGTAGGCCACTCTCCAGCTCGACAGTCCACCAGACGATGTGACGACAGGCGCATTCACTCGTACTAGTAGTTGCCAGAACTTCTACGTCCGACTGTCAGAATGGCAACGGTTGACTGTCACTGACTGCAACATGCGACACCCAACAGCGTGACACGACAACTCTTGCGACTTAATTTGTTGCCGTTTCGGGACCCCTTTCAATGTGCAGGCGGCATAGGACACTACACAGACGGTTAAACGAGTACCGAGAAGAGCAATGGTGGTGCCAGGAACACATTCCAACTGGCCTTTCTAGTGCCCCGCACGAGCCAGGCATCAAAGCACCCTCCAAACTGGCAACAAAAAAATGCTGCGAGAGCCACGGTGCGGAAGTACAGATCGCCGCAATCGCAGAGGCTGGTTACAAAAGCTCCGCCGAAGAACAGGAGCGGAAACGCGCATCACCGTCTTCACGGCATCCCAACACACAGACTGAGGGGCTTCCGCGGAGCTTCTGCAGAGCAGTCGACTACAGAACGTGGCAGCACGAAACGAGCGTCAGCCACACCCACCTCCCTCACCACGGCACCAACAGAGCCATAATATCGCAACGCCACCAGTTGCAAATCGAGGCGACAATGAACGCGCGAGAAATGCACCAACGAGACACTCATACCGGGCACCACAACGCAACACCAACTTCTCCGGGACAACCAACACAAAACACCAACCTGATGAGCGTCGAACACTGCTGCGGCGTCAGACCTCGCACCACCACAGGCACAACCGCCGTCGTCGTCGTTGCTGCCGCGCTCGCCGCCGAATCCGCAGACGGGGCAGCAGCCGCTGCAGCAGCCGACACGGAAGTCAAAGCCGGAGCCGACGCAGTAGACGCCACGGTTGCGACCCTAGCTGCAGCCGCCGCCGCGGCCGCTGCCACCGCCGCCACCATGGCGTTGGCCACCACCTCCTCGCTGGCGGCTACGGTGGACGCCGTCGCGTTGTTGACGCCGGTCGACGTGGCGGGTGGCGGCGGCGTGGAGCTCTTGCCATCCCAGGCGAGCATGACGGGGCGCCAGTTGCCGGTCTCCTCGTTGATCTGCACCATGGTGGAGAACTGGACCGTGTACTTGCGACGCCCCGCCGTGAAGTGGACGCTGGGCTCCACGGCGCAGTAGGCCTCGTCGATCGCCTTGTTGTTCTGCGGCTGGTACGTGCTCCAGCGGCCCGTGCGGTCGTCGAACCACTTCCACTGGCGCTTGGGCAGCTGGGCGTACACGTTCCGGGTCACGACAACTCGCCCAACACCAACGACGGGACGCCTAACTCCCAAAAACATTTCTTTAGACTGTATCACAACACGCAAAAGTGCATTAAGTAGCTTCTTGTAACCATACTACCATCCAGCATACGGGTTCTCAAGCTGGGTCCTTAAGACAACACTCCCATCGGCACAAAGATAAAAAGGACGCGAAAGAGAAGAGGCCTCACCTGAAGCAAAGGAGCCCGACGCTTGGATGCCACAGAGGCCTTTTCGTACAGGTCCACGAGGAGCACCAGCGAAACGAGCCACCTGCAGGGAACGGACAACGCGGGGTGTGGGTCGTCAACAACAAATCCTTGTACGCCCAAGTTCAACTACAACTTCAAAGAAACCACGAAGCAATTTTGCCCTCGTTAGCCTTCTTTAGGGTGGCACCCGAGATTCGGCATTAAAACTTTAATATCTAAGGCACGGGTTCTAAAGCTCCAGGTGTTCCCCGGAGTACCCTCTCCATGCTCCCAGGTTTTCTCAACCGTCCTTACCACAAGGTATGCGTTATTCTGGTTTTTAAGCACCGTTCCAGCAGACCCCAGCCATCCATAGACACATAGCTACGAGCCGGACGCTCCACTCCATGGCATACGTGCATTGTTGTTTACAAGGTCTGTAGTCTCCTGCATTGCTTTACTGCACCAATGCCGAGACCAGATGGGGATTCCTCGAGATAGAAAAGTTTGAGGATCCCCAACCTAAGGAGCGTTGGCCATAGCCCACACAGACAAGAGAAAGGGAGAGTGGTTTCTCACTTGGGGGTGGCCGGAGGCTCTTTGGGCGGCACCGGAAGCACCAGCACCCGCTGCGCGGCGTCCACCAGCTGCACCAGGGGGTCGACAAGGTCGTGCTCTTCCAGCAGGCTGGCACAAGGTAGCCGCATCTCCTGAAAGGGGGCAACGAAGAGGCACGCTCGTACCTGCAGACTCACACCCTCGCGGCCGTCTCCGCGTGGCCTCTGGTAAAGAGTGCTGCAGCAACCGCGCATTGCAGAAAGGACACGCACCTCGAAGAGCAGGGTGAAGAGGTGTATGCGGACGGCGGCCATGTTAGCCTCCGGCAGGTTGGACAGTTGGGAGGCCCGCTCCGCCTGGGGCACCTCCTCGCGCCCAGCCACCTCCAGCAAGGCAGTCACCGTCGTGCGCACCTGCAGGGAAAGGCGCGGGGCCGTCGGTGAAACCGGCCTCTCCTAAACGGTCGCCAGAGTTTCCTCCACATTTCTCGGTTTCCCCGACCACCATATTGAGATCACCCCCAACGTGCACGAAACCTCCGCACTCATTACAGTCACTCCTTTTTCCCCTCGTTCTTTTAACTTTTCCGTACACTTTTGTCCACGGCATCTCGGAGACATCGGTACTACCCGAAACTGTCCCACTTTCCTTCTCTCACTGCCCAGATCCTCCTCGCCCGTCTCGGGCACGCACCGAGATTTCCGCGACCATTTCCCCGAGACCGCCCCGCTTTCCCTCATATTCCGAGATTTAAATAGGCTCTCCCCCAAAAAAAAGCCCTGGGCGAGCTCTGGCTTCCCCCAGAATTTCCCTAGGTTTCCCCCACCTCCTGGAGCAGGCAGGCCAGCATCTGGTCCCTCCAGGCGCTGCCATTGCGCGCCACCACGGCCCCAAGCAGGTCGCAGACCCGGTACACCGTGTCCGGCAGGGAGTCCAGCAGACGCAGGCAGCCCGGCAGCATGTTCTCCGTGAAGGCATCCATCACCCCGGGGTCCGGGGGCTCTTCCTCCACCTGCCCCTTCTCTTCCTCCTCCTCTTCCACTGTCCGGCTCTGCAAGAGAGTGGATGCCCAAAGTCAACCCGCGCACGCAGTGAAGCGGCAACAAAAAAATATTTAGCAGTTCCGCGTAACTTCAAAGTACGTTCACAGCGACGTATCACGGGGGTCATGACGGCAAGCCTTCATTGGCTTCCTTCTCCCGAGCATGCACCTCATTGTTGTACTTGCAATGAACGGTGAGTCGCGTTGCAGCCAGCGCTCTTTTCAGCGTCTTGCAACAAGTGTGACGCAAGCACGCAGGGAGGGTGAGACGCACATGCCTGCCTGCCACTTTGCACCACCTCTCGTCGAGCTTGGCGCGTTTGCCGCTTGGGGCAGCTCGGGGAACCCCTAACGACAACATAACGCGCAGGACCGTCTTCTAGGCGGCATTGGATGGACGGATACGGCCGAATCCTGTTAATCAGGCGGCAGCTTGCATCTCCGCGCCCAAGTTTTTAATTTTGACAATTAACTCCAATTTAATTTATAAGTAATTAAGAATGACAAAGAATTTTCTATTGTGGCGTTGCGGCAACCGTGGCCATCTAGCGAGCATTACTTGAGACTCATACGCACATCTCTGTTCCAGAAGTGGCGTATATGAAGAGGATTTTCAGAGCTAGGGTGCCTTCGTGTGCACTTTGCTTAGGGTGACAACCTCTGACCTTTTTTCTTGTTAAACGCTAATGTTTCTTTTTGATGTGGAGCGCATGAAAGAGAGTTTCTCGGCACGAGCTCTTGGCATGCCCGGCGGTATTCTGACAGTGCTACGACAACGTTTCATTATCGGCCATATTTTGTTTTTAATTTTTCCCCAGCGTTTGTTGTTGTTGGCGTTGGATACTACAAAGAATGCATAACCCTAAACAGAAGGACATTGAGGCAGCTTAGTCAAAGCTGTGGCATAGCTCAGTGGCAACACGCCCGCAACGAACCCAGAATCGAATCCCGCAGGAGGCGGGTGATCTTTATCAAAGATTTGGCAATGTCGACGGTGGACAGCCCGCACCCTATTGCAACATCTAATACCGTATTTACTCGCATAATGAACGCACTCGCGTAATGAACGCACCCTTCAAGTCGGCTCTAAAAATTTTGACTTTTTTTTTCACTCGCGTAATAAACGCACCACCAACTTGGACGTCAAAATTTTGACCGCCTCCCCCCACGCGCGGAATGAACACACTTTTCTATCCTGGTGCAGCGAGGTCGCGAATGCATGGGCAGCGTGGGCGAACAAAAACGCCTTGCAAAAGGCGTTAAAAAAATTCGCAAAGATCCAACGAAAGCAAGAAAAAAAAACATGCAAGAGTAGCTTTTTCTTTTTTTTTTTTTTTTGCACAGCGCAGTTTGGTTATTGGAGGCGAAAAAAAAATACCCAAGGAACTAAAAAAAAATATTAAGTTTTCTTTTTTTTTTTTTTTTTTTTTGCACAGCTTAGTTTGGTTACGGGGTCGGGCGCCGCGCGCAAAGAAATAAGAAGTTACTTCGATTTTTCAGGATAAAAGGTCCCGTTCATTATGCGAGTAAATACGGACGCCAAAATTTTACTTTGCATAATGAACGCCCCCCTCAACTTTGCATTGATTTTTCGGAAAAAAGTGTGTTCATTCTGCGAGTAAATACGGTATGTTAACTACAGTCGCCGACCAATTTTTTGGACATGTTTGATTATTCGGATGTTTTCACCAAACCGTCACTCACCCCATGAAGTTAATGTATAACATTGACCGAAATTTCGGAGCTTATTGCTCGATTTTTCGGACATAATTTGCACGATTTCCTCAGTTTACAGTCATGAAACAGCCGCCGCAATAGCATTGCGAGCTTGGTCGCCGCCATTTTGGTTGTTTTGATTTTGCCCTGTAGCCTCGATACCACGTCCTAAGCAATAAACATGCTGGGTTGAAATTAGATTGGGGTTTCTCAGTTCCGCTATAGCCAACATGGCTGCCATCTGCACATACTTATAGATCTTCCAGTTCTCGTGGTCCGCGTTTTTCGAGTGTGACCGTGAGAAGAGCGGCCGTCTGCTGTTCTTGTGGTCTTTGAGCGTGAAGGTTTTCTGCGGCTTAGTATTGAAGCAAGCTTGGTGGACTAAACATTGTCTCCAAATAGTGCCAAATGGCACCTACTTTAACTTCGCTATTTGAGCCAACAAAGGCGCCGACAAAGCGAGGCACCATGATTAAACGGATCAACAAACAAGTGAAAAGTGAACTTTATAAAGCAGAAGTTGCACGAAAACTTAAAATTTACGTCAAGCAAGTGGAAAGTGGCCAATATGCCGCGGAATATGCGTGGAAATTTGGTATTTTGGCCGAAATCGATTTTTCAAACCACTTGATTATTCGGATAATTTCGGCATCCCTTCAGAGTCTGAAAAATCAGTCTGTGACTGTACCATAAAATTACAAGCAAGCGCCCCCGCCCATGCAAGAGCTCATGCAAGAGCACGAGTTTATGCTCTTGCACAAACTCGTGCTCGTGTCAAGGTGTTTCATCAAGTCGAGCTCCGAGTGTGCGCAGGCGGTCCTTCCGGGATCGCCATCTCTGGGCGTGTTTCTTCTTAGTCTCTTCGATAGCTCTCTGTAGGTTGTCCATCTGGTGTTGAAGGCGTCTCATGTCCTATTTGTATATCTTCAGTTCCTCGTCATGTTATGTGCCTACTTCAAACTTAGTTCCCAGCATCAATATCTTCACTATACCAGTCTTCAGTATGAAAGAGAAGAGGTTGTACTGTATATCCTTTTTAACCTAGCTCTCGTAATCCCCCCCCAAAAAAGAAACGCTTGTCTTACACAATCTGACGCATACAACGCACCTCAGAGCTCTTGGCAGCCCAAACAGACTCGTGCAAATGTCTGAAACGTGTTAGAGGGCGTCGACAAAGTCCAATCGGTCAGTGGAAAAGGAAGGCAAGGGAAACGAAGAAGGGAAGGAGAATCGGGGAAAAAAGGAAAACTGGAGGTCAAGAGGAAATCCACAAGACATAAGGGAAAAGAAAGGCATCCTCACCTGCCCGGCCACTATGTTCTCTCCCAGGGACATAGCGATGGCCCTCATCACTTGGTCCTCTTCAGACATCTCAAGATCTGACCCTGGCATGTCCTGCGGACGTAGCGCGCACAACATTAGCCGGACACATCCGGACGACCCGCTGCTCGACAAGGCCCTCACCTTAAATGCTACCCCGAGCAAAATGCAAGTGCAAAAGACTCCAGATTACGAGACAATGCTGCAACTTTTGATGTCCGAGCAACTCGAATGCTATGCAAACATTGCATCGGAAGCCACGCAACTAGTATACCCTCTGTGGCAATAAAGATGCTTATGCTTTTGTCCGTGTCAGATTTCAAGAAAAGAGACAGTAAAGGAACAAGTGGAAACTATTGACTTGAAAGGGGACGGAGTTGACGATGAGGGGAGATTGAAAAGACATGAAATTCAGAAGGTTCACATGCAAAACCACAGAAGACTACAATAAATGCCCAGACGAAATATTAATTAAGTGCACCAAAGAGGTGTCCGTTGCAATCGTGCCACATCAGACTGCAGCCACAACAGCTAGATTTGATTTTGCTCCCAAACTGGCACATCACCTCAGCCCCAAAAAAAGGAAATAATCAGTATGTCACTAGTTCATTTCCAAGATTTTTTTAATGCTAACTGGGGAAACATCCGAGTAGCGAAGACCTGCACCAATCACCATCTGCCCAGTAAAAATTTACTTCTACAAATTTTAAGTGGTGCTTATATTGAGTGACCAATGTTCACCATGACCTCCAAGCATGGCTAGTTTCTCTGTCCTGGACCTAGGCACCCTGCCCTTTTAGCTGTCTCCCCAATTTTTGGAAACACCAACTCTTGTCAACTTTGCTAACTTTGTGGACCCCAACTCCCCCTTTATACAGTAAAAGTTGGCCCAAAGAAAAGCCAAAAGTGCTTACAAGAGTCTCGAAGGACGAAGAAGCGGTGCATGCAAGCAACTCACCGCACGTGCCGGAGTCCCGACCGCAGCCGTCAGAGGGGAGGAGCTGGCGAGTGGAGCGGCCGGCACCAGGGGGGTTGGGTGACTCAGCAAATAGTCTGTCGCTTGTTCTAAGGAAGCAGAGTGGGCAAGAGCTTCTGTGGCCAACTCCCTGCAGAAGCCCATGTCCATCAGCTGCAAAGAGCCGGAAAGGACGCAATGATTCGAGACATGCCCTTGTCACCGACGAACCGTCCCATTACAGCTAAATAAAAGACTAAGCATTTTTTGCTCGGTAAAGGTATGCTATGCATTGCCAAGTGCCCATACTCTGCCAAAAGGTAGCAGCAGAAGCATGGATAACGCACTTGTTTCGAAACCGATTACACTGAAAGAGGAGCATGTCTGATGGTAGAGGCATGCCTGTTTTCAGCTACATGTTTCAGATGGCGCAACAGGATGAAACGGACTGCCCTCGTGCCTGCTCATTACCACTTGTCGTCGACAACGGGGACATTGGAGCGACGCAGCAGACTACAGATGCAACCCAACTGCTTGTGCTGCCTGACAGTGACTTCTTGCAGAGCCTAATCAGTTTCCAACTTTTTATCCTTTCAATCAGATAACCCTTCTGGCTATGTCTGAACTTAACACAATGTGTAGCTTACTTTCCAAATGCGAGAAGTACCATTCGTTTTTCTTGCCCGACAACCCGAAGGTGCTATGGGCCTGTCCCACAATGCGGGATTTGCACTCACTTGCTGCAGGTGGTCCTGATTGATGTCCTCGTGCGAGGCCGGCACCAGTGTTGCCCTCGAACCCCTAGAGCTCCCGTGGAGCAGGGTACCCTCGGTGGCCCCCGTAGATGTAGAGCCAACAGCTCCGGACGATGTCGAAGCGGCCGCCGCCGCAACTTCCTCTTCCTTGGCCAGTTTTTCCTAGCGATGCGAAATGTCCGATCAAAAGAGACGCCTCAAAACATGCACGTCACAAGAACCGCTCCCTATACTATACTACCCTAATATCCTAATCATCACCCACCCCACTTTTTGGGCTAATATCGATTTCCAAGAAAAACACGGTGTCATCGCCCACCCGTACAAATACCACAAAGCGGACTCCGCGACCCGCGAACATTCATCCTACCCGAAAGACGCGGCCACGGACCTTACAGTTGGAGGATATCCGGGACAAAGTAGAACAAAGGAGGGAAAGACACTCCTCTTTGTTTACGCATTACGCATAGGTAGTGCTGAGTACGGGTTACGTTTCGACTTCATTATTACTGCTTTATGGTCGGTGAAATGCAGAGCCAGTGGTTCTTCTAGCGGATCAGCTTGGATCCACTAGAAGCTGTGGGAACACATCTCCACCGCTTAAGTCAACGGTCCATGTCAGAAAGAGAATTTGTGGTATGGAACGTGGTTATATACGCATTTGAGCAATTGACCGCACCGCCCTCTCGTCTATAAACGTTGAGCAAATGCATGCAAAGTTTAACGGGATTATATACGCAATTGACCGCAGCGCCCTCTCCTGTATAGACGTTGAGCGGCTCCATGCAACTTTTCATCCATGACATCCCCAGCTCTTAAGTTACTACCACATCTCAGAGCCCCCTAATCGTCCCGCAGTCGTGGCCAAGTGGTTAAGGCGATGGACTAGAAATCAATTGAGGTCTCCCCGCACAGGTTCGAATCCTGTCGACCGCGCTAACATTTTTTTTTTTTTTTCCTACACTAGCACGTGAGCTCACGATCACGAGCACAAGCACAAGCAAGATCGATGTGAGCACGGACGCCGGACGGACAAAACTAGACCCTAAGAAGCTTCGCCCCTAAAAAGAGGCTTTTTTTTTTCTCTTTTTTTTTTATGAGTTTTAGATGGCAGAGGGGTGGGCAATGACTCGGGATATTACAATATAATGTATTGCGCTAAAAAAATTTTTTTTTGGGAAAGCTTCATTCTGCAACATCCAAGTTCCATCCACACACTTGACAATGCCCTCATCATTTGGCATCCAACATCGCCAGTTCGACTGGACCGAGACAAGTAATGCGCAAAAACAACAAACGTGCACATCAAGTATAGGGAACTGCTTCAAACAATCCTCCTACTCCCTAACTTCCCAAACAGGCAAAATTGAGCAATTAAAATGTGCGCCCTCTACCTCAAACGACCGAGATTTCAGTCGCAGATTAATGATTCCCGGGTGGTCCAAATCCGTGCCCTTCGCAGGTTCGACCCGTGCCACCAACACCCGAAGTTCCCTCTTTGCCCAGAGGACAGCGCTGCCCATCCCGAAACTGCCTACCACACAAGGCACACCCCTCCCATATATAAAAAAAAAAAAAAAATAAAGCCAGAGCCAAATTTTTCTGAATTACTAAAAGAGTCCAAGGACCGGATGCGACAGCAGCGTCAGCAGTTGGCTGGTACTCTTGTCCCAGCCGAATGTGCCTTGAGCACGCTCAAGACTCATCCGCAGACAATTTTATCACCGTGTCTGCATCAAGCACCGCATCACTTGTACGGTGTATGAGCAGCGCGGCCACGGCCTGAGGCTTCCCAACTAAGAAGAAGACGTTCCCAGAACCCTGCCCAGCACCTCACCTTGATGAGCGCCTCTCCCCTGAGCAGGTGGCAGAGGATGGCCAGCATCGACTCTGACATGCGGTCCCCGTACACCTTTAGGGGCCGGCGGTCCCACAGCTGCATGATGGCGTCGAAGGCCCGCTTGTGCGTGTGGATCAGGTAAAGCACGGGGTTGAACGTGGGACCCGACGGGGCAGCGGCCGAGGCGGCGGCCTGGGCGGCTGCCTGGGCGGCTGCAGTGGCTGCGGCGGCCGCGCTGGGCTTGGAGGGCAGGGTGTGGGGCGACTCGAGGACCATCTTGGGGTTGACCATTTTCTCGAGGAGCATGAGCCAGGCGTCCAGGAACTCCCCCGTGCCCTCTGGCAGTTCGGGGCTCTCCAGGCCCTCCCCGACGGGCACCTTGCCCCCGCAGCTCAGGGCCCAGCGGAAGGTCCTGCGAAAGCGGTGAGAGGGTCTAGACTTCCGCCAAATTTTCGCCCCTGAGCAACTCTCTTCCCTAGACACCACTCTTTGATGGGGAACTGTTTTCCCTGGGCAACTCTTTTCCTGAAGTATTTCCTGCGACAACGGGGTCATCACTTTCCCCAAATTTTGTCCCTGAGCAACTCTCCCTTAGACACCACTATTTGAAGACAACTGGTTTCTCTGAGCAACTCTTTTCCTGAAGTATTACCCCTAGGCACGACACTCTTCCCTGGAGAACCATTTTCCCCGGGAAACTTTTCGAACCAACGGTTCCCCTGACTTCGTGGGTTCCCCAAGCTAAGTGTTCTTGTTTGCTCTGAGCTGACCATCAATGCATAACTATAAGCCACCCTAGTTTGTGCACTGTTGTTTACAAGGACTGGAGGCTTTTGCACCGCTTTATTGCACCAACGACGAGACTGGGTCCCCTGACCACCTTCGAGGCATAGGGCTCCCTGAAATCAATGAGCTTGAGGAACCTTGCCCGAGCAATTATTTTCTCCAAGTAACCTTTTTCATGACAAATTCTTTTCCCTCTGTGAACATAAGATGGGAGAACAGACGTCACAATCAGTGGACTATTTAACTTAAATCCGTTAACTTTCTAATTGACAATATCACAAACTTAAATTTGTTAACTTTCTAATTGACAATATCAATGGTCACGTATTTGCAGTACTGATGACAATTACTATTAGAGGCCAGACCAATTTAAAGAATTCAAGAAAAGGCAGCTGGCACGTTTTTCCCGCCAGATTTTAAAACCCAGCAGAAAATGCGCCACAAGCCCCATTCACAATCACGCGTTTCCCTCGTTAACCCTCCCAACACTCTGCCCGGGTAAAAGCACCTTTGGAAGGTGGCCACGTCCAATCTTTGCAATGTGTACCTACCTTGTCAATGGGCACTACAGCATGGACGGATGGATGCATGGTGGTTGTTCCCCTTGAATGGGGCACCAACTTGCGCCATCTAGCCAAATCCACTTTTTCTTTATCTCCAGATTACGTAATGTTTAATTCAATTTAATCACATTTAACCCTTCTCCATCCCTCGATTTTAGCCACCGTTGCCCCAACCTTCTCTGCAGTGCCTGGTCAAAGTCCGGAAAGGGATGCCCTCTGGGGAGACTCACTCGAAGAAGGCGTCCTGGCCGCCCGACGACAGGAACTTGTGCAGCATCAGGTGGTAAGGGTACTTGCGCTCATCAAACAGCATCGGAGAGGTGAACCCCACCGAGCAGATGTAGAAGGTCAGCCTGGGCACGTCCGGACAACACCTCGGCATCAATCCAAATGCTTTCCCAAAAGACGAAGTCGTCAAACACGCACTAAGAAACCCCGAGGACTAAATCCAAGTTGTTGCGCAGGCATAAGGAGCAGCAACGTACGTGTTAAAACGGGCCCCTACAACGTTTGTGGTCATGCTTACCGTGCGCAAATTCAAGCTTATTTTATTACTACAGACTGAAGACACCTTATGCGGCTTATGCGAACAATGCCGATAAACATCCGGCGGTGTTTATCGGCATTTGTAAAATCGGTTGCAACCGAGAAACACCGATGAAGGTCTGTCGGTGTCAGAATAACGAAATCGGTTAAAACCGAAAAGCACAAATCTTTGGAAATTCTTGTTCTAGCTCGGACCGGTTTTGTAGAAACCCTCCCCACTAGACTGGAACTCTCACGGCTTTTGTGAAGTTCCTTCACCAATAATCTTTGTTTATCGCATCCATCCAAAACATAACCGAAATATACAAATATTTAAAAAAACTGGAACAAAAAACATTCACCAATTTCTCTTACAAATAAACATCAGAAAATCTACTGCCTACTTACCATAAAATACCATGGAAGCGCCCACTTTCTTCAAGCACCCACTATTAACATTTTCCAAACTTGGGAATTCTGCAAATCGTACGTTAAGCACCCCATTTGACCAGACAAGCGCCCATGTCTAGATTATCCCAGTTTTCAGTGAAAGTTGGGTGGGCGTTCCTCCAGTATTTTACGGTATACTACACATGTGCACCCTACCTGACCAAAGGCTTTCTCCTTGGTAGCCAGCTTTGTTATCTACCAAACAAAATCGGTTCACCCGTTTCAACTTCAAGAAAAAGTGCCCGTTGCCAGTACTACGCAAAACAAGCTTGGACCACCACCAAACTCCTGCCAATAAGGAATGATTCTAGACACAACGTCACAAGTCACTGCGATGCAACTAGAACAAGGATCAAAGGTCAAGTACAACATCACGTCTCGCTGAGCCAGGAAAATGAATTCTTTGTTTAAAACAAAGACACTCAAGACCGCTTACGTGTAGGGATGCGAAAGCATTCCTACAAGTAGCGCGCCACGTCTTCCTTTTTCACGCGGCGCTCCAGCCGTGACATCACACGCCCCCACTGCGCAGGCGCAGCGAACCCCGCCGGCTTCACGACGGCTTCCATGACAAATCATCTGCGTTGCTGTGCTTTTCTTTGTGATTTATTTCTGATGCGCATCCGCGTTTTAAAGTCAAAGTTTGGGCCTTAAAAAAAAAAAAGAAAAAATCAAATTATTTGCAAGGTTTGCTTTGTTTGGAAGCTGGACCCACCTGAACTTGGGAAGTGGGGAGGTGAGGGGTGGCTCCCAGGAGAGGCCACTGGCGAGGAGGCGGGTCAGGGCAGAGGCTACGGCCCTCGCAGATGGGGAGGGCGCCGTGGGAGACGGAGGAACCTGCTGACCCCGGCGCTGACGCATAGGTGATCCCACGCACAGCTGCAGAGAGAGAAGGAGAGTGTGAGGGAAGACACAGAACACAGACCATCAGATGAAACTCAAATCACAACCAGGCACAGGCCCATCGAGCGAAACCAAGGTTTGTAGAGAAGCAACAGCTATAAGGGTGCAAAGTTTCGACACTGAGAGTATAATGAGACAGCTCGCGATTTGACTTTATTCGCAACATACCTGTATAGTTCAAAGTTCAATTAGTTGGAATGTAAAAAGGTAGAAATATTTGAAAATTAGAATACAAATAGAATAACTTGCGATTTGATTTCATTTGCAGTGACTGCACACACACCGTTCAAAGTTTTCCGGCAGTTTAGTTCTACAGTCAAATGCCTCCGGCAAATTTTTTCGTAGTATGTGGTAGTTGAGCATGAAAAATCAATCGTGCGAAGCCGAGTTTATATTTGCACGACATTCGAGGGGTTTTAGGAAAAAGTATGTAGCACTGAATAATAATAATAGACAATATAGTATGAGTGACATCAGAAACAAGGTTTGACATGTTGACTATTGACAATCAAAAAAACTTTCAGCCTTTCCACTCTGGTGAAGAAGGAAGACCAGCAAAGCTGTGCTATGGTGGGACGACCTCAAGGTCGACTTTTTGAACGACCTCAAGGTCGACTTCTCGGCCGACCTCAAGGACGACGACTAGAGGACGACGCCTAGGACGACCTCAGGGACGACGTCTAGGACAACCTCAGGGACGACATCTACGACGACGTCTAGGACGACCTCAGGGACGACGTCTAGGACGACCTCAGGGACAATTTCAAGGACAACCTCGAGGACCTCGACAGAGTGTCTAGCAAATTATTATATTGAAATTCCCTGACTTTTCCAGGTTTTCCATGACAATTTCAGGTGAAATTCCCTGACCGCTGTAGAGGCGGTTAAATATATAACACCATTACAACACAAGGCGTTGAGCACTGTGAGCATCATTTTGCACAGGCTTAATCCAACCTGCATATTGGGTTCGCCCAGTCCGGATTAAACGAGCACTTTTTGGCCGCCAACATCATGAGTGAAGAGGCCACTTCCGAAAACACGACGCCCAACCACACAAGTCAATAACCGAATGGCAGCATAGCCCATAGCCATGGCCGCCAGATGTACACTTTCTGATACTTTCGGCTTAATGCTTGGATTGGATTGGGGTCTGCGGCTTTAAGCTCTAACTAGATCAAGCCTAGTGTCGTGCCCTCAATCGAATCCAATCCAAGGCTTAAACTGGATTTGTCGGCTGTTCCCTTTGCATAGAGCAGCACACTCTACATCGGGTGAGCAGAGCCCGCGCTCCACTCGAAGCAGAATTTATTGCCTATTTTTCTAACCCCCAAATCATCAAGTCTTTGCTCAGGGCACTCCAGCTCATTTTCCCAGACTGGGCTCGCATTTTGACAATATCCCTGACAATTCCCCGATTTTTCCCGGCAATTAAAATTCCCCTGACAATTCCCGGTTTTCCCGGTCGCTAGACACCCCGCTCGAGGACGACCTCGGAGACGACTTCTAAGACGACCTCAAGGACGTCGTCCTTGAGGAGAGGACGACTTCTAGGACAACGCCTAGAGAAGCTCAGCCTTTCCACTCTGGTGAAAACTAGAGTGGAAAGGCTGGAAAGGTTGCCGCCGTCGCTTATAGATGGCGGTAGCTGTCAGAGTTCTGTGTCGACATTTATTTGGTGACGGACACGAAACTGGCGAAACTGGCCCTTAACAGCTCTGCTGTGAAAATCGTGAGCCATTCCACTCAGTGAAAGTGGATGACCAGAGAAGCTGTATAGCACATGACACAGACCCGCTCCGAGGAACTGAAGGAAACCAGACACGCAACAGGACCGCCACCCGGCGGAAAATACACGCACGAGGGGACTGCCACCTCGGGAGAGCGGAGGGAAAGGAAACTACCGTAATATCCCGAGTCATCGCCCATCCCCGAGCCATCGCCCACCCCATTTTTTGGGCCAATATCTATTTCCGAAAAAACACCGAGTCATCGCCCACCCCTTCAAATACCCCAGCGCGGACTCGGCGATCCGCGAACACTCATCCTACCCGAATGACGCGGCCGCAGACCTTACAGTTGGAGGACGTCCGTGACAAAGTAAAACGAAGGAGGGAAAGACACTTCTTCTTGTTTACGCATTTCCTCCGCGAGCGACCCCGAAGTGGTCGTGTATCCGTGCGAAAAGAAAGCGATGGAGATAACAAAATAAGAGTTTGTTAATGTATCCGCGGAGTGTTAGGTCAAAGTCTGTCTCCGCCGAAGTAAGGTCACCGCGAACCCGTTCCTTCTTCCCGCCCGTCGCGACCGCGGTTGTGCAATATTTTAGGCAAAGCCAACGCGTAAATAAAGCTTTGCTGGAACGCCCTACACAGACGTTTTCGGAGCGTCCCAATAGCCCGCCGTGCACGGACGCACGTATGTACGCACCAAACAAGAAAGTTGCGCAAGAGCTTGCAATTGACAAGGCGCCCGACTTGGCCCGACGACAAAGTATTTTCCCAGCTTTCCCAGCATTGCTCTTTGTCGCTTCTTTGGTCCGCTCGCTCGCTCGTTGCGCCTAGTCGGTTTTTCTATTTTCTTGTACTTTTCTTCTTTTTTTTTTTTTACTAACTAGGAGAACATAGTGGTGACATTCTTTCACGGAACAAACGTTCGCGCTATATGCAGATCGGCGGTGTTTCTAGCGCGTATGCAAGCAGCGAACTTCGCTATAGTAAAATATTCTTTCGTGAGCATTTCTTTTTTTATAAAACAATGAAACTAAATCGAGTTTTGAGTTTGATGTTTCCCTTGTGCATCAGCGCTAGATACGCAGAGAAAAATGGGCAATTTTTTCCGCTTTTTTTCAAGTGTTTGTGCTCACCCACCGAGACGTGGCCCACCCCACTTTTTTAATGAATTTCAGGCGGTAGGGGGGTGGGCGGTGACTCGGGATATTACGGTAGTCACGCAAGCGCTCGGAACGACGACAAAGAGGGACGGAGCAAGCGTAGACATGGCCGACGTAGGTCGCACAGCAGCAAATCTTTGAGAAACCTTTATTATCTACACGAGAGTCTACTGATCTTGAAAATGATGTCTATTGACAACTAATCTACTGAAAAGACCTATTGCTAAATTACCCAAGCATCAACAAGAATGCAGAGAATAGTGTTCCATGTGCCGCACGTGCCGGCGTGTGCAGCAGTAACTGTTCGAAAGCAAAAGCCTAAAACAAATGGCATCTTGCATGCGCGTTCGTCAACACTTGATTTCGGTTATTTACATTGAATCTTTTATACGGGAAGGCATGCGCGTGGGGCAGGGTTGCGAGCGAAGAGCTTTTAGTCACTGCACATGAAAAATCCACAGAACCCTAGCTATAAACAGCTTCGCCGTAAAAGTCTGCAACCTCTCTTGGTCATTCCCGACAACCTTCTTGCACTCGTATTCGCTCATACTTCTTGCCGGGACTTGAAAGCACCAACCAACAGGATCGCAACATTTGACAACACAACGTTCTGGCAACACCCATTGTTGCCTATTCGGGACCACTTTTGACGCATGGGCGGGACGAGACGCTAAACACGCCAGTCGAAGACGCGTTGCGGCGCCCGCAACGCGACCATATGTCGGCAGCCTCGCTCTCACATGCATTCCACGGTTCGGCGGTTGCCCGATCTCACCTTGACCAGGAGGCCGAACAGCTCGGCGAGGGCACGCCCCAGTCTCGAGGCTCCCGTCAGCAGGGGCTTGATCTGCTTCACCGCCGCCTGGGAGCGAGCCTTGGCACCCTTGGCATCCGTCGACGAAGAGCAGGACGCCGCGCCGGAGACTCCGTCCACGCCGTCCACCTCCATCCCGTTGGACAGGGGCCCGTCGTCCGCCGGGACAGACGTGCCACCCGCTTCGCTCCCCAGGAGGTTCTGCGCGGGCGTCGCCACACCATTTGCAGTCGGACACATCGTCGCATCAAAGTCAAATTTGAGGGTCTCGTGTGTCAAACTAGCCAAGGGCATCTGGCACGCACCGGCGGAGGACCGGGGATTAATTTCGACCGCCCAAGGATCTCTTAACTTGAAACCAGAAGCCCGGTTCCCCGCAATGAGCCCCCCCGTGGAATTGCGGACATCTTGGTCAGGATTTGAAAGCATCACCCGCGAATCCTTGCAGGCCGACACTTTGCCTCGAAGCAGTTGAGGCGGCATAGCGTCGCATAGTTTACCCCCCAGACACGAGCTGCTGGTAAAAGTTCTTCCAAGCTGTCGTCGCACCGTTTAGTATTCGTCACGAGGTAGCAGTGAAGTTTCTGCCAGGGTATGATTATACCAATTACCAGTGAACACAAGCGAGGTTGAGACTGGTAGGAAGAAACTCTGAACCCTAGACGAGTCCAGAGTTATTTTCTATTTGACACGTACAGAGTACGACGTAGTCGGCTCGAAAGAGGTACTGGCTTACTTTTCAGTTTATTGCTCTCCACGCCTGCAACGCCACGTTCAAAATTACTACCGCAGTGCGTTTTTTTGTTAGTACGGGGATGCCCATCCAGCCGAAAATTATGACGTTCAACACTAACCCATACGAGCACTAAACTGCGAAAAAAGCGCCAATGCCGCGTTCGCTACCAGAACATCTCATATCTTAGAAAAATTCAGTTTTTCCGTATCAATCGAAAAATTAAACAACCTGTTGATCTGCAACGACAAGCAAAATGTAATGGTGCAACCTGTCGAAAGGCCCAGACGAATATTTAGTTTCTAAACCTTCGTAAAAACCCTCAACCATGCCGTCGAATTACTCGAGACTATAACCGCTATGGAACCTGTGAAACACAATGGCGGCAAAAGTATTGACAC
Source organism: Ixodes scapularis (assembly GCF_016920785.2). Classification (NCBI taxonomy): domain Eukaryota; kingdom Metazoa; phylum Arthropoda; class Arachnida; order Ixodida; family Ixodidae; genus Ixodes; species Ixodes scapularis. The sequence continues at coordinate 102,489,954 of NW_024609883.1, read as the reverse complement.
TTCAGGGAGACCCCGGTGTGCGACATTTCAGGAACTCACCTGCAGGGTCCCCTGCAGCCTCTGCAGCTGGTGCCTGCCGAAGGGGCAACCGGGTGGCAGGGCGGAGTCGTTGCAGAGAGCCAGCAGCACCGTGCTCTCCCAGACCAGGGAGGTGTAGAGGCGGGAGAGGCCCCGCAGCACACTAAGGCCCAGCTCGGAGCCCCAGTGGCTCATGGAGATGGAGCGGATCTCGCTCTGGGGGGAGGAGTCGCAAGAGCACGGGTTGGTCGGAGCAGTCGCAAGCACGACCTAGGGGAACGCAAAATTCTAAAACTCACCTGTCCGGTCCTGCAGACGTGCACAAACATGATGATGTAGGCGTGGGTGGCAGCCATGGCGTGGAGCAGGGGAGACTGCCCGCTACCTTCTCCGGCCTCCGCCGTCGCAGCGGGGAGCGCGGGAGCGGCTGTCGTCGCCGCCGCCCCGCCGGAAGAGGGGGACCCCGCCGGGGGTGCCGTCGCGGAGGGGGCTGGCGCCGCAGCCGCCGAAGTGGGGGGAGCGGGAGGCAGGGAGCCCAGCAGCTCCTCGAGCAGCACGGAGCCCCCCGGCGAGTCCAGCGGCCTGTGGAGGGGCTCCAAGGTGCTCAGCACGCCCCCCAGGTGGGTCAGGCCCTGCTGGAGCACCTGGGCCTCGTGGGCCAGGTTCTGCGGCGGGACGTCTCGTTTCGGTTGGCGTTTCGAGCGAGCGAGAAGGGCGATCACAAAGACCTGAGGATTCTTACTAGAGCCAGGATTGAAGGAATAAACGTGCGAGACAAGGACAGCACAACCACATCTTTCTTGAAAGATGTGGTTCTGACATTTATTCTTTCTTCAATCCTGACCCGCACCAATACGCTCTTCGTCTATCAACACTGATTCTATCGAGGGGAAGAGAAAGCGACCAACGGCGACGTCTGCATTATGAATGCATTTGCGGGGTGAAAGAAGAGATGGGAAGAGCATCAGTCAACGAGTCACACTGATCGGCCCTCCTCACTACGAAAAAGAGGAATTGTCGGAGGAAAGGCCGAGTATGATAAAGAGGAAAAAGAGAAAATACAATTGCCAAGTCCAGATTTAAATGCTCGATTTACATAGATCACGGATAATGACAATATACCCGGAATGTTTTTGCAAGCTGCGTCGCATATGCAGCCCGCAGGCCGTGTGTTTGAGACCGCTGGTATAAATAATAGTAAATGGGGAAAGTAAACACAACAAGTAGAACAAGGAAAAGCACAGAGACAGTGCTGTGTTCTTGTTCTTGTTTGTTCTATTTACTATTATTTATACACAATGTGACGGAAAGAATGAAGACAAAATATACAGCATCAAAAAAGGAAGAGTGACAAAGTGCAACCGAAGCCTTTGAAGAGCATAGCAAGAACCAAATAAAATAAAAGGAAGCGAGAGCAATGGTAACAAGATCAAGGCATAAAAGACAAAACGAAGAGAGACACTGACCAGGATGGACTTGCAGACGGAGGCGACGGCCTGGCAGGCGGGGGACACGGGGAAGTCCACCGGCAGGTTGGGCAGCCCCAGGATACTCATGAGGGGCACCAGGCCCTTCTGCTGCACAAACTCCCGGCAGTGGTCGTCCGTCGAGTTGTTGCTCAGGATGGCGTCCACAAAACGCATCTGCACACCGTCCCATTCGACATCAATCGGAAAGGTTCCAGTTGCCACAAAGGGTCGCTGGCCATTCACTGCATACCAGAAGTTGTACGTGGGGCTGACTGTTGTCATTTACAAAGAGAGGATGAGTTATTTTTCTTTTGGCCAGGTTATTTTTTTAGGTGATGGGTCGTCCCACTTTTGTTTGTGGGGCTGACGGTTGTTTTCAAGACGGGGGTGAGTTCCCTATGTAAGAGGCTGTTTCTGTGAATAAATTTTGCAGCTGCATTTTGAGACTTTGTTGCGTTTGTCTTTTTCTTTTCCCTTGTTTCGGGTTACTTTTAAGCATGAACATTCACCACCTAGCCTGCACCACAACCCTTATTTATGACAGCTGGTCAACTGCGCGGCAGCTGCCATTTTAGAAACATAATTTATAATGCTCGTTTTAAACGTTTCATTGACGTCGAATGCCAAGGCGAAGTAAAATTAAGTTTCTTGACGCTGAACATAGAGGTGAAGTGAAGAAAAGAAAGCATTTTGTGCCTACACCCCTTAAAGGAACAATGAAGACGATTTTATTTAATTTTTTTAAATGGCGTTTTAATGCTTCTTGGGAACATAGCATGCCGCCCAATTTTTTGTAGACATTTATGACGCGTATTTATGTGCCTACGAAAGAAGTAAAGAAACCGAAACTGAACCATCTTCAGTCTCGTTTCTGGGCCTCCGAAAGCGGAGGTGACGTAGGGAGTGACGTCAAGTGTGAATAGTCGATATCGGTAGTATTTAGGAGATCGAGACTCTGATTACCGCGGGTGGCTTATAGCAGCGCGATGGCGCGGTCGTTGCGCCGACTCTGTCAACGTGGACGAATGCCGCTCTCGCGAGCGAGTTCGAGCTTCCGTTGAGTGACCGAACACCAACGGAACGGGAGTATGTGTGTGGCGGCCTCTGCCATCACCCGACGGAGACCACCCAGCCGGCAACGAGCGGCCCGCATGCCGAAGGACGGACGCGGGGGAGATGCCGAAGGGAAAGCGGCAGCGATCCCACCGTTCCGGGATCCGGTTTTTCCGCGGACTTCCTCTTTTCGTCGTCAAAGAACACGAACAGCAACCCACACGTGAAAACTAGCGTCGCCCAAACGAATACTGGTCTTCAGTCAACCGTTAGAACAGCCATCTACACCTACCATTTTCAAAAATCTTTCGAGTACCGTGTTCTTTTTTAATTTTATTTGTTTGCCCATAGTTGCTCGTTGCCGGTTTCGCATCCAGCGTAGCAAAGAAAAAAAACAATGATGCTGCTTTATTTACGGTTTAGTAATCATTTCCGATACGATTTATACTTTTGATGGTTATTCAAGCGGAAAGTAGAACAGTATTTCTAAAAATCGCGAACCAAAACGTGACCGAGGGCACGTTTCTCGTTTCGACCAATCGCTGACGCGTCTCTTGTGACGTCGCGCTCCTTGGCCCCGCATCGGTCACGTGAGCTCCGCTTCTCCTGGCTTCTCCCGCAACTCTTGGGGCGTCGCCCCAGTCGATCCCGGTACGATTGTTACCGCGACTGTTGAATTGATTTGCGCGGCACACAAGCGCCGGTTTCGGCTGAAATTTGGGCAACATGGTCTGAGACGTGCCTGGAACCCAGTTCAATCGCCAAAAAGATCTCCGAAATTGCCTTCATTGTCCCTTTAAGCACCAAATTTTTTTTTTTCCAAAAGTAACCCAAAAGTGCCATTCTTTTTTTATTTTGAATTGTTATTCCTTTAGTGTTACAGATAAAATTTGAAAAGTTCATTACGCAAAAATCAGCGGAGGCAAAAAAAATATTTGCCAACTAAAACGAGTGCTGCCATCTATGATCAGCGCCACAAAACTACTCGGACGAGCCTAGCTTGTCCGTGGAATTGAGGGCTACCGAAAAAACCACTGGACGAGCTGAGCTCATCCACAGCATCTTTAGCCAGAAAGTGGCCGACGAGCTTTGCTCGTCCAAGGCGGGGTTAAAGGGATACAAGCGGTTCAGCGTTTGAGTAGAAACACCAAAATGATCTTCATTTGGCATCCAGGATCACGAACATAGAGATTATTTTTCAATTCGGTGCACAGAGGCTGCAGAAAATCATTTTCAAAGTACCGCCGAAGCCCCTCCATCCCAGAGAGTTTCGTCATAAAAGCAGTTTTTGGAATCTTTGCTCTCGTGTATCTTCAGCATCTACCAAAGCTATGCACGCGCACTCTTGCAGTTTTCAAAAAGGTCAGAAAAAAAGTGTCAAGTCTAGTGTCAGTGCGGAGGAATGTACCTGCAAAGCTAGCAATTCCACGCACTGCTCACACGAATGACACACGGCGAGGCTGAAAGATCCTTTTATGACTTAACAATCGGTCAAAGGTTTTTCGTGTTTTCTCGCATTTGGTTACATCTTTGGGGAAGAAGAACGTGAAATTCAGATTCACGGGATGAAAATACTCTAAAATACACTTCTAACACTTTTTTTTTTCAAGAACATTTTCAGCTTTTCTTAAGGGGGGGGGACACTACGTTGAATTGCACTTTTTTTCAAAAAAAATTCATATTCAGAACTGCAGAGTTTCGGCATGTACGGATAACAAGGAACACCCTCACAAAGCCTTGTCAATGTGCACAGACAAACAATGTCAAAAATAAGTATCCTTTATATGTTGGTGAGGTGTGCTGCACTGCGTAGCACTCTCATCCACAAGTGAAAATGGCTGAAAGCAATGTCAGTATATCAGAAGAAGTTTGAGGAAGACATCACGACTGGAAAGAATTTGACATTTAAGATGCAAAAATTAATTTTTAAAACGTCATCTTGAAACTTCAAGTGCATTTATCTCAGCTTCACTTTTGGCAGCAAATCCCACCTTAATAAAGCTATTGTTTCAGTATGAAACTACCGAGAGACTTAATATTTGCGGATTATATGCCGAAATTTTATCGAGCCGGTTACTATGAACTTAAATTTTGCATTTTCAAGTTCCTTTATTAAAAACTTTCATAAATTTTTTTTATTAAACAATGCATATTTGTTTTTATTTCTTTTTATAGCAACCGGCAACAAGTATTCCAGTATGCATTCCACCAGAAAAACATGTGGTGATCAACACCATTTCTCAATGATAGATCATTGAGCAGATTCCCTACAAAGCTACGTTCTAGGGTATGGTTCACAGGGCTGAAACTTTGCATGCCCTCCTTCTATATGGCTACAAACACCACCTGCAAATTTCATGCCGATTGAGTGAGCAGTTCAAAAGTAAACATGCCCAGGAAGTGTCCCCCTTTAAACATGTTGAGAACCCCCCATTCATACGGCGGTCAAACCCACCACGTTGAGGATGTAGTCCACGAGGGGCACGGGGGTTCGCGCCTCCGCAGTGGCCGACCCTGCCAGCCCCCCCTTGCCCTCCTCGGCCGCCTTGGGTGTGGAGGGCACAGTGGAGGCGGGGTCCACGTCTTCTTCCTCCTCCTCCTCGTCCGAAGAGCCCGCATCGTTGGCCAGGGCAGAGCCCCGCCCCGCCCCAGAGCCCGGTCCGGAGATCCCGCCCCCATGGACGCCGGAGGAGGGGCCGGCCCCTCCCCCGGCCCCACCCACTGCCTCGCTCTTGGCCGCGGGTCTGGAGCACACGTAGGCCGGGTTGCGCCCCACCGAGCAGAGCTCTTCCAGCAGCTGTCGCAACGGGAGACAGGAAAAGAGTCGGGCAATGCAAAATTAGAAGAAAGGAAGACCATTACAAAGTCTACCATAACGCTCCAAGACCTGTAGCGGGACTCGAGCCATTATATTTTCAATAGTAATAAAGTGAAATCAAGTTTTGGCCCAACGTTGGCACAAATTCCTCCCATTCGGGCAAAATGCAGCAGGACGCAGCAGGGCAAGCCCTTTGGTGCAAGCGGCGCGCCAATCGCATCACCGACTTCCTCTAAAACAACGGTGGGACAGAAAGCGGGACCAGGTGACCGCCTCCCCTTCACCACCCGACCCCTCTCTCCACGCGGGCGAGGGTGGGAGCGAGACTGTGCGGTACAACATGGACGCACGCCAGCTTAGGTTGCAAAACGGAGCGTAGCCTCCCCACCTTGATGATGGCGGCCGTGGCGTCCACCCGGAGGCTGGGCTGGTGGCGCATCAGCTCGTCCATGGCGTTGCCCAGGTTGGAGGCTGTGTCCCCCATGGGGTCGGAGGACCTCCGGCGCCGCATGGCACCCAGGTAGTCCGGGGACAGCAGCACCTTGAAGAGCCGCTCGAAGGGCCGGCAGGCCACAAACGCCTGCAGGCCCCTGGCGTTCAGGCAGAGGGCGCTGAACACGTTGGGCAGCGACGCCAACACCTCCCGCGTGGCGGGGACCTGCAACGGCGGTGCCCGCACCCGGCGTAAGGCCCTTCCACTCTGGACGGACCCGTGGCACCGCGATGGACCCTTCACGGCACAGATGAGAAAAGTTTCACACGCAACTATGCAGCCAGAATTACGAGAAAAGTCGCCTTTTTCTCCGCATTGGCTGTGCGTGAAAGCTCGAGGCTCTGAAGAGCCGTCGAAGGTGGGACAGCTGGGAGACCTCCCGGTTGTTCTCATCTGCAGTTACTATAGCACGAAAGAGACACACAATTTCACCCCGAGCCGGAGGCACGCTTTTGCATCGACTCGTTGCTGCAGTGATGCAAAAGCTGCCGTCACTCGACTAGTGTGCGGCGTTGCGACAAACCTGTCAGAGGGTAGCTCGACAAAATCTATGGCGAGCCTTTGAACGATGCGAGGTGAAATACATGACCGCGCTCGAATTCGTGGTTCCGGTGAACGACGGCAGCAAGTTGTGGCGAACAGAGGTTGCCGCAGTCAAATGTATGGCTTTGTCACGGAGACTGCCGACAAAGCTGGGAAGCAAAGCATGGTGGTCTGCCATCTGATGCAACCTCATTTGTTTTATACAATTGATAAGTTCCTCTCTGAAACGAACATCGAACGAAGCGTTGGCACTCGCATAATCGAAGCTAATGAACGAAGCAATCTCGTCGACAGATCATTCCTATAGAATTATTTGAGGATGCATGTCGCAAGGAGTGGTTTATTCAGTCTGAAAAACCAGATGTCCTTACGGGAAACTTCATTACCTCTTTGACGAGGAGGGCATGCAGCACGACATCTGTAAGCCCGTTGTCTTGCAGAGAGGACAGCAGGGACGGTTCTTGGAAGACGTACACTGTCACTACGTCAGTGGCTGCACACAAAAACGCAAAAGACGAAGACAGCAAGTGAATGACCCGTCAATGAAAAAAAAGAAAATTGCGGTGGCTTAGCTTGGCTACGCCAGGATATACGTAGTATGAGCTTATGCGCACAAAATGAGAGGCGTTATCAAGCGGCTTTGGTGCAGCGTCAGACTTGGCTACTGCGCAACGGAGGCGCACAGCTGGGCACGCGGCGGCGCCAGTGCGTCTGCCGCGGCTATGACGTCACTCTTCCGGAATGCGCAGACCGGCGAGGCGCGCGCAGCAGCGGCGGCAGCTTTGGCGCGCCAGCTGTGCGCCATGTGACGTCACTGCTCCTCGCGCCTGCGCAGCACGGCTCTTTGACAGCCACGCGAAACTGCTCAACCTCGGCCAGTGTAGCTCGCGCTACAAAAATTATGCAGACATTTCTCCAAACGTCTGCAATTCAACTATCCCCATGTGCAAGTCTAAGCATCAAGTTCCTGTAGGCTACAGCAAAAACTGAGCTCACCAGTCAAATCAACTGCTAGGGTAGCTTCACATGGCCCCAGCAAAATCACCTTCTAAAGCAACATTGCAAGCTCACTAGACATAAGAGGAAAATAAAGTAGCATACAATGACTCAGCTCATTGCTGCACCAATGCATCTGCCTATCCCTGGAAGTCACCATGCAGGTACCAGAAGGCCCCCTATGGATTAAGTTGGTCGTTGATTCACCAAACATGTATCTGCGCTTGGGCACCCTTCGTAACCGGCAGCAACACATAGAAGCCGTAACACTCAAAAATTTCAAACAGCTGTCAAACCCAAACAATTATTTTCTCTTTTATAAAAATAATACAAGAGCCAAGGGATAAAAAGTAGGGGTGTGCGAATATTGAAATTTTTGAGTACAAATCGAAAATGAGTATTTACAAAAATTTATTTGAATATTGAATATGTCTTGAATATGAATGTGCCACCCAATAAATTTAAAAAAAAAGTATTGAAGCACTTCTTTTATTATTTTTAAAACCAAAAATGATAACAAATTCAAGTACATAAATGGAACTACCTGACTAGGCAGCATATAAACAATGCCTTTTGTAAGACTACCCTCCCAGAGGCGATGGTCGCGCACCCATACAAGCGCAAGAAGCACGGCACTTAAAACGTTTTATATGAAAGCAAAGATTACCTATGTGGAGAGTGAAGAACCATCGTCGGACTCTGACAACAGCAACTAGTCCATGGTATTTATTTTTGAGTCGGCGTGCGTTTCATAATATCTGTTCTATGAGGTGGGGTATGTGTTCAACAATATGATCTGGCAGGCTAGTTGGTTGTCCATTATGAGGATATGTACGTGAAACAACGAGGAAGGAAAGACTATGCAGACAGGACGAGTGCTCATCCTGACTCCCACGTCCTTTCCTTGTCTTGCGCCATGTATCCTCAATGTGTGTTCAACCTTCATTATTTTACCCGCACACTAGAATCGGCAGCAATTTACTTTTGGAATATCTGGGAGCTAAATCTGCCCGAGTCACATTTGGGTGCTCATTAGAATTATGCAAACATGATAATTCTATGCATAACGTGAACGGCAAAGGTTTACTGTCGAGACCGGTTATAACGAAGTCAACGAGAATCGGAGATCACTTCGCTCTATCCGCTATTACGTTATAACCGACTTCGGTTATAACGAAGTGCAAAAGGGAATGGGAAATCGTGATCGCTTCGCTGTAGCCGCTATTTCGTTATACCCGGGTTCGTTATAACCGGTCTCGACAGTATAGAAAAATGGCTACAATAGACACAATTTTAGGCGACTCAACACAGCGTTTAAGAATGCTTCGAATGTTCATGGCATGTCCCAAGCGCAGGTTATTCGCCAATTGCCCGCATATTCGTACACTGCCCAAATATTCGGGCGTAACCGAATACTTTGAAATTTTCGACTATGCAATTCTTAAATCAAATGCGAATCGAATAAAAAAATATTCTATTCGAATATCTTGTACAGATTTTAAGGGGAGACGCGGGTCTTAAAATGGTCAAAAAACGCGAAATTTCACGTTTTTCAAAATTCACATATTTGGATTAATTGTAGTCTAAGGTACCTGCCTGCAAAGTTTCAATGTCGAATTCAATGTCTAAGCATGAAAAAAATGATATTTACGATGTCCCCGCAGAGCTCTAACACAGCGAGTTCAATGAAAACAAGTGAAACTTCGCGCCCCGCACGTTTCGCGATCGCTCGTCGGATCGCGGCCATCTTGGTCTTGTTGGAAAGCCGCTTATTTTCCCCACGTCCCCATGCCATTCGTTATCGCGACAATATCGGGAAACGTCCGCATTCCGCGGGTTTCGAAGGCCCCAATTGCGATCGCTCATTGGCCGGCTAGCAAGGTGCCCGTACGTCAAAGCACGCGCGGCGCCTTGCGCCCCTGCTATTGGCCTAAACGCGCCCCTCCGCTCTTTTTCTCCTTTCCTCCTTTCCGTTCCCGCGCTGGCGAGAGGTGCGTCGTCTGCTCCTGGGCCCGTCTCCGCCCGTCTCCTTAGGCCTGTCTGCTTTGTTTCTTCCGTGGTCGAGCGCACGTTTTAGTTCCCGTTTGCGCGCTTGCGTTGAACATTGTTGGTTCGTTTTCCTACGAAGTCGCGCATGTTTTGTTTTGTTTCACTTCGAGTCCTCGAGATGCCGGACGACGCTCGGTTGAAATCGAGCACGCGGCAAGCGTTCGGAAGGAAGAGGAAGCGACCATGGAACAAGAAGCCGAAGCTGTCTGCTGCAAGTGCGCCACCGCGATCGGCACCGCCGGATGCCTTGGATCTTCCGGAAACATCAGCCGGAGACATCGCGACTCCATGCAGCAGCGGCGGTTTGTCGAGCTTTGCGAGCGCGGTTCGTGTCGACACCGCATACTACTCCACGGCCGAGCAGGCGCAACGAGTCGCACGATCGGACGAATGCAGGCGTGCGCTATCGGAAAAGTCGGCGACCCAGCGCAAATTCGACCTTCTCGGCGTCACCACAGGAGGCCAGACGCGCGACGCTGGGACACAGTTCAATGTAGTGGACATGAAAGCTCTCAACGACCTCTTCGCGCAGGCGAAGTGCGGAAGCTGCGGAAACTGGAAAAGCTGGGGACTACAGTCCTGGACAGCTGTGAGGGGGCTCCCCTTTCAAGTGCTACATGAACAAAGGCCCTTTTCAGGGCCAAACAAAATCTGCTTTCGGAACGTGCAACCCTTGGTGCCTCCTCCCGTTGTCCCTTATAGAGTCTACTCATTCTTTTATAACTTTATTTTACTTTCAGACATTATTTCTCAGTTTTATATTATTTTTTAAAGGTTCTTGTGAACGGATTGCAGAATTTTTCATCTCAATTTGTTCAGATAGAACTATGCTTCATATTGCTGAACATTATTGCATGGGATCCCTTACTCAATTTTATGCAATGAGTGTCAAAACTTCAACTGCAATTTTCTCAGCTTCGCATTTTTCGTCTACATGCCTAGCCTTACGGTTGTTTTCATGAGACTATTCTTCAAGGATTTCTATAAACTTTATACCCTTGAATTCAGAAAGAAGTGAACTGCAGGGTGATGCTATTTTTGTATGACAGTATGGGCCCGAAATTTTATTATTAGTGATAATGTGACCTCGTTAGGCTTTGTAAATAGTGTACTTGACCTAATTAGACTAGTTTTATACAATGATCTATCTTTACAAAAATATAAATAGCATCATCTTGCATGGCAGGTCTTTAGCTACAAATCCATATCACTTTTGTAAAAAAATTAGTATTAGAAAGTTCCTTAATGAGTCTTAAGAAATGACCTAATTAGGCTTCATTATTTTCTTTGTAACTCAAAAAGTAATTGAGATATTGCAGAACTAATTGAATATTTGAAAAGAGGAAGCCAAAACACATATACACACTGATTTTCATTATAATCCATTCATAAACAAAAAAGTCGATTTTAGAACCAGTGTCTTGCCTTAAAGCGACAGCTTTAGGGGCGACACTTCCCAGAGATTTCAACTCCGTGAATTGTCATCGCCGTGCAAGCGAAAAAAGGGAAAACCCTTCTTTCCCTTCTCAGCACGAGGAGAAGAGACCGAACAGGGCAGCCCTGGCGTCCCGTTAAGAACGGCGCGACAAAGGGAGACCCTTCCTGTCGTCCGGTTCAAACACTTGGTTTCCAAGTTATTACTTGCATTCCACAAAGTCCCACTTTGTCAGTATCCAGTTGCTACGCGTAATGTTAGATGGTTTTAGGAAATTCCACCACGCTTACCCGTTTATTTTACGGATCCCCGAGCACATGTGGCGATCGTCGGTAGCATCTACGACGCCAGCCACGACGGCTACGAGAATTAACTTCGTCGTACCTCCGTCCTCAGGTACGTGACGGTACTATTTGCATTGCACGACCGTGTTACAGCTACCGCTATTGTTTCTTCCCACACTGTGGGCGACATATCTGTCACCTTCGTTATTTGTAAACTCTCAAATTATAAATAAGAAATCATGAGCCATTCCACTCTGCGAAGGTGGATGATCAGCGAAATGTTTAGCAGACGACACAGACCCACCCCAAGAAGCCGGAGAAAACTAGACACGCGTGACGGGACCACCACCCGGCGGAGAGTAGACATTTTTGCCAGGCCGCACAATTTGTTGTCACCGCACACGAAAAATCCCCAGAACCCCACCCATAAACAGCTTCACTGTAAAAAGGAATTACTAAAAACTGAAGGGACTCACCAAGGAGGAAGAGGGAAGGACCGTAGTACTCCGAATTGCTGATGATGTGCTTTAACGACCGGGGAAGGGATCCGTCCATCACTGCAAAGTCAAGGCCAAACACGGAACGTGAGCTGCACCGCTCACCACATTTACAGGAACCCAAGACCTAAACCTAGCCACAAACACTTTTCCCGAAAATACTTCGCCACTTTCGGCTAAAAAACAAGCTGTCGGATTTCCCGTAATGCCGCCAAAACACACACACACATTTTGGTTTCTGACAAGCGGAACTTCCAATAATTGGAACGTGTCCAGGTTCTTGGAACTCCAACTTTGATCTTATCACAAAAATCTCAGAGCAATGGAAGTTGAGGCATAACAGGGGCCGAGTTCCAAAATTTACTCGATCCGACTCCGGAGTAAAGGTTCCGTATCGTGGCATTTCAAAACTTACTCGCGCTTAGTCTTTGACATCAGAACACTCGCTCCAGAAGCAGGTTGTTTACTCCGGAGTAATTACTCGCGCTACCCTCCTCAATCAGTGAGTAATGTCCGATCAAATCGAGTAAATACGTCACGTGATCTATTAGTCGTCTGCTTTCTGCACTGACAGCCATCAAAGCTTGTATGCTCAGTCGGATTTGGTGGCAGACGTACGAAATTACAAAGAATGAGGTGCAGCCATTTATGCGTGGTTATTGCAATTTGCTGCAACGCAGGAATTGATTGTGCACCACATCCAGACCGTGCACCTTCCCCGGAAGGTATACATGTCATTATCAGACTGCGAGCATAGCCACGATCATCTCCGCATCCTCACCCTCGGCGTTGGATGGAACTCCGAATTCTTACCTTCAAACCCGAAGATGTTCAAACTCAGTAAATGTAGAAGCTTTTCTTTTTTTTCCTCCAGAGTGTGTGTAATGACGATAACGCTTATAAAGCAGTGAAGGCTTCAAAGACTTCATGTATATGATCAGTCAAGATACCCACCTTATTTCCCTCCCTAAGAATTTGCCTATAGCAATTTGGAAGTTCTCTCCGACTTTGTTATCCTAATTGCGTCAAAGCGAACGCAAGTTACATATCACTGTTGAGAAAGCCCTCTGCGCTGTATCACTACACAGTGTAGAAGCAATTTCTGCAAAACATAATTGGCGCAAATTACGACGCGTGGAACTTGTGCGTTTAGGGCACCTGGGCTAGACTTACAGCGATCGTACTGATTAATAAGAACATATCTTTGACGTCAAACTGAAAGGAGCAAGTAATTTTGATTTCAATGTACAGCCCAAAATGAAGGTGAGCAAAAGGAGCTGGTGGAGCCGCCTCAAAAAACACCGCGTCGTCACTGTAAAAAAAAAAAAAAAACCTTCAAAGCATTTAATATTTTTGTCTCTTCAAGTGCTTTCTCCATGATCAAGAAAGATTGTCTGCTATTTTCCACCATCGCTGCTACATTTTCTTTTTGCCATAGCCCAAGACGAAGCCTATCCGCATAGTATCCAGGCCATTACCCGGCCGTTACAACATTGAATCGCGAATCGTTTACTCGCGATGTCACGTGGCATTACCCGCCGACGTAGGAGACGGGTCACTCGGGTAAGATCTGGAACATAGCCAGAGTCTCCAACCATTGAGTACAACCTCATTAGTATAGAAATCTTGTATATGTAGTACATTCCGATGCGATTTCTCTCTCCGTCTCCAAGTGTTTTAGGTCAGAGAGGGACGACTCACAATGCCTGATGCTGTCGGCAAAGGATGGATCCTGGATGGCTTTCTTCAGGAAGTTCAGCATCGACTTGAGCAGGGCGGCACGCTGGGGAAAACACTGCACTCCTGCGAGACGCAAACATACAAACAAAGTCGGCGTTACGAAGCCAACGCTTGGCACCCGAAAGCTGCCGAAGGGTTGCACGGCATCGACGTACCCCTCCTGCGTGGCTCTGGCTCTTCGTCCGGTTCGTTGGGCAGAGCAGACAGCGAGAGGGCGGATCCCTCCACGGCGTCCACGCCAATGTCTCCGCGGGCAGACGTGGAACTGAAAGGTTGGGGACAGAAGTTTGAATGCGTGGTGCGGTCGTGACATTATGCCACACCCTCACACTGTTACAGTCACAACGACCCTACGTCGACGTCCTGGTGAGCCATGCGGGCAAGATGGTAGAAACGTAGCAATTCGGTCGTAGCGGAGACGGAAAACAAATGCGCAAGCATCCAGAAAACAACTCTTGTTCCGAGGCCGTAATCTCAGGTTCCCAATTTCACGTTGGTGCAGCTAATGCCCTCGTGATGTTTTCACAACGATGTCGCCATGCCTTCCATCAGTATTGCTTTCTTTCTTTCTCGTTCATGCAAACGAGACTTTTCTCACCGTTTATGTGAGTCGCACCAGTATCGAACATATCGCCAATTCCACCCGAGCACCGAATGAATCGCCACCTAGCCCTCCAGGAATTCAAGTCGGGAGAAGACAAAGACAATGCCAAAGCAAGAGCAGAGCAGAAACCCTCATTGAAGACAATGAAAATTTAAAACACAAAGGCTACAACCAAACAAGCCAAGACAAAGACAGACAGGCAAGCTCCACAGCCATGCAGAAACAAGGTGGACGAGGCAGAAGTGCCCGACTAACGTAAATGCAAGACGAGAGACCAAGAAAGGAAACAAGTCATGCACAATAAAACAAAATGCAAAAACAAAAAGGCACACTCTTCCTATAAAGCTAGCCACAAATTTCGAAATAAGAGCGTCCCCTTTAACACGCAGACAGGAAACCAGAGACTCACGCCACAGACTCCCGGGGTGACTGGGACCCCTGCGGTGGCGGGTCCACGTCCATGGGGGTGGGGTCCAGCGGACCCCCTTCGTCCGTCGAGGCCACCGAGGATTCCCGGTGCCTGGGCCTGATCGCAAACGGCTGCTCCTTGCGGCAGTGCTCCACCTCCAGCTGAGCGTGCACACAGGCAGCTTAGAAGCAACTCTAAAGCAAACTCGCTCTAAGCAACTCCAGGGCCCGTTTTCTCAAATGCGGACCGTGGGTTAAAGTTAACTATTGTCCCTAGAAGAGGGAATTCTAGGTCGCATGACTGGGAGACCAGGAGCGCCGAGGGAGGAGCAGTACCTACAAGCAAAATGGCCGCAACGTCGCTTAATGAGGGCTAATAGTTCTGCTTGGTTCTGCTGAACATTCATTTCGATCCGGCTGTTATATTAATGACTCACCATCAACCTATTAGCAAGTCAAGCAAAGCGGTAGTTCAGAGGAACTACTAAACTAACCGACGGCAGCATTCCACGAACGCATCACTCTTCAGCAGTCCGGGATCCAGGACATATGACGGTACATAAGCCTTGCAAGTGTTTTTATGGCGAGTAAAAAAAAATGTTTTGCGAACAAGTGCTGGTATATGTTTATACTAGCACGTTTAATTCATTACAATATGCACGCCAACTCGTGAGCAGTGATTAGTTTGCGAAGCAAAGGGGTTATCCTTGATAAAGTCTTCGTTCCGGGTGAACAGCTCGGACATTGTACTGTTTTTTTGTTTGCAGTGCGCCAGCAGTATGCCGACAGCATCGAGGTTTGAACATATCCCCGGTGGCCAGCAATTCAACGGTGACGAGAAGCTCAGCTCCTCGTCACCAGTGGATCGGTTGGGCAAAAGGAAAAGGGGGCAAACAGTTGAGATCACCAGGAATCGAAGAAACCTGCGTCGCAAGGAACAAAAACGAGACTACGGCACCAGCGTTGCCAGACTGGAAAGCACACGGGAAAGTTATGCGTTGTTCATGGCGAAACATATTGAAGGAAATGTTTCTTACATTTTCGAATATTCGTCGGCAAACTCTAGCATAGTAACTAAAATTCCTTCGTACCATCTGAAGCAAATAAATTGGTCTTCAAGTACAGCATTACTATATTTTGACTTAAAATACCATACTATATCGATAACAACCAGCGGAATAAGAGGATAAACAAAACGACTGGCTTGTTCCACCGATAGATGGCGCACCTTACTGCCCAATCGAAATTAATTATTTTGTTCTATATCCAGCCGTTCATTACAGTACCTAGGTACTTTTTCCTTCCTAGGCACCGTGGTTCACCAAAAAAAATGGGTTTACCATCGCTTCGAGAAAACCGGCCTAGAAGCAATGTTAAAGGCAACTCTAAATGAAACCAACTTCAAAAGCAAAAAACCTCAGACACCTCTAAAAGAGTCTAAAAGTAGCTTTAAGAGCAACTCCACCTTAGGGGCCACTAAAAGTAACTCCATTTTAGAAGCATCCCTACAAGCAACCTCATACTCATTCAAAGTAATGGGTGCCAACAGGTGTCACAGACGTAGCACCCACCTCTAGCCTGCGAATGAAACTGTTGAGCCCTCCATGAGCCTGGAAGGTCTGCATGTCCAGTCCGGTGATGAGATCTATGACCCGTACTGCCCGGGTCACAAACTGCAAGCGAGGAAGAACGGTCACAGTCAAGCTTTCAACAAACCCGGTAGAGCTCCCGAAAAAATTTAGGCATCAATATCTCTTCAGCTAAGAGCAAGGTAATGTTTTAACGGCAAATATATGCTTCTAACAGTAGGATTCGACTGCAACTCAATGCGAGAACCTGTTTTAACTTTGTGAACGCACCGTGACGTGTTCCGGCTCTGTTCCGTGCCAGCCGATGACCTTCAGTAAGGACTCCACCATGCCGCAAGACACAAGGGCTTCCCCACCTGCACGGCACAAAACAAAATAACCCACATCAAAAAGCAGCCGTGAAACTTGGAGTGGATTTCTAAAGGATCTGAAAATAGGGTGGATTTCTAAAGGATGTTGGCACCCAAGATGCCAAGATCCTTTAGAAATCCACTCTATTCCATTGACAACTCTGCACCGTCGCCAGCAGGGTTTTCCCCAGGAATTTTTTTGTGGTGAACATGACCAACGTGCAAACGGCACGATCTGGCGTGCCGACAACGCACTTTGCGTAGACTCACTGACTTTGCGGCCCTGTGAGTGGCGCCACGCCACGGTGATAAAACAGAAACCAAAATGCCTTGGGAAAAAAAAGTGAGGAAGGGAAGGCGAGGGGTGAGCAAAGATAAAGCAAGCCATGACACGAGCAAGCATTGAGCACTGAAAGTCCTCTCTGCTTTCTGCCACTCACTGCCTGCAGAGAGTACTGCAGCGCAGTGCACGTTCGTTGCATCCGTTTATTTTGTTTCTGCTCGGCCGAGCACCCTCCTCCCCCCACCCCCCTCTCCCCGCACTGGCAGCAGCTCTCTGCGGCTCCCTCCCCTTGTTTGAAAGAGTGGCGGCAGTGGGCGACGCCGTAAGACACGACAACCTGGCGGTGTGCAGGTCTGCCGAGTACGACGGTCTGCAGCCATCCACGCAGGCAAAATCGCATCGTCATCATGCGGCATAATCGAGTGGTGGGCGGTCAGAGCAATGGGCGGTCGGTTAGTTGGAGTGTTGAGCGGCAAGGCGACTGCTGCCCACCGTGGGGAGAACCCTGGTTGTTAGTAAGGTAAACTTCCTAAATCAAACAGACAAGCCACCTCTACACTATCAAACAGCTGGGGTAAAAATTATTGTACATTCTCAGCTTTGCGAATGGAGTTCTTTGGCCTGAGGCCCCGATGTTACAATTTTGGAGACTAGACGAAAAACTTTGTCACATGTTATCGCACTACCAGGCAGATTTGCTAGAACGTTAGGCAGATGAGTGAATAAGCACGGAGCACCACGTACCGCTCTCGTAGCTGGCCAGGTGGTACAGGAACGAGAAAAGTGCTGTCGCAAACGGTAGCGGAAACGGGTCACCACTCGCTTCTGAAAGGAGACAAGAAAACAAGCAATGAGGTCAAAGAAATGCTTCCCCTCAAACAATCGCCGTTTAGACCAAGAACCAAACTCACGGTCTCTGATATTCCCAACAGCAGGGTCAACTGAGAGAAAGAGAGAGAAGAAAAAAAAAAAAGGTAAACAAGAATAAACCACGTCATTCCAGATCACCGGTGCTACCTCGCACATTTCCCATTTCCGAGAAGAGCAAGCTTCAAGCCCTTCCCGTCCCTGCCTGCACAGCCGTCCCACCCACCTGTGAGCGACTGGATGCAGCTTCGCACAAGAACCGGCAGGAAACCGTGGTAAGACGCCGCTCCCGTGGCGTCCACAATTGCTCCAAGCCTGCGGCGGAAATAGCGAGAAGGTATCAGAAAAACAAAATCTCACTTTGCCTGCTCGAACTCGCACAGTGTGTGCTCCCTAGTGCAGCGACGCAGTCTTATTCCCTAGAGCAGGCGTGCTACCCAAAGTCTACAAAGAATAGGCATCATTTTTTGTGCATCCCTTTAGATGCCGTAAACAAGTCGCAGACAGCGAGACACCCTTTCTGGCAAAACCGACACGTAAAAACTGCCTCGAGAAACAACTTTCCAGTGTGTGCAAAACCGATAATCGTCGGAAAAAAACAGTTACCTCTCACCCTGCCTCGAGACAGAGCATGTTCTTGGGACTAACCTGAAGCATGTCTTCAAGTCTAGACTAGACAAGCAAACACACAAGGTCACCGCATCATTCCACCGAGCAAGCAATCCAACACTGCTAAACAAACACAAGCTACGACGACAAAGAAACAGAGCCACAACGCCGACTCACTTTGGATTCCTGTCAAGGTGGATGATGGATGTAAGGGTCCTCAGGGAAGCAGCCTTGATCTCCTGCACAAAAAATACATTTTTAAAAATTTATAGTGAATTAGTAGATATAGGTAGGATTCTGCGTTTTCAAGGTTTATTCCTCGTTAAATTTGGAGGGCGTTTTTCGGAGTTTATTTTTCGCTGCAAATTCTGGGTTTATAGAAGTTCATTTTTGTTAGCTTCCCAACTCCCGGAAATTTAAGTTTATTTTGGTGTTCTTACAATTTAAAAATTAAAAAACGAAATAAAAAGAGTTTGGGTACCATGAGCCATTGTAGTGAAGAAACCTTGAAGCACCAAAAGGCAAACCCCTTGTGTAAGTAATTTGAGAATTTGAAGGTAACTGAAGTGTCATCTCCTCAGGACCACTGACCCTGTGCTCTTATAAAGCTTATTTGCAAAAAACAGTTTTTTGCTTTTTATTTCGTCGTCGTGACCACAAAATTTAAAGTTTTCCGAATAAATCCGAATCGACAGAATATTTATGGGCGAGTGTTCTTCGAATTTACTTGAAAACATGGGACCCTAGATGTAGGTGAGGATATGATGCATTCCTTAGAAGCCTTCCAGCACAAAAGACTAAGCAACATCACTCACAATCAGACTGGGATCCTTGAGTTCGAGCACGTCTACCAGCTCTTCGATGAGGCCGTTGTAGAGCAAACTGTTGATGTTGTCCTGGATGGCACTGCAGTAGACTGCACAGAGGAGCAAAAGGTAAAGATCCGGTCGCAGCAAGCAAACCACTGGTAAGACGAGGTCATTCCTTGCCGCAGGCATGACCATAAGCTCGAACGCATGCAAAGTAGACCCACCGTGTTTGCCACATGCTCCCCACAATTCTGTGGTGCTTTTTCAAAGCTTAGGAGCGAGAGCATGTGTCCTTTCGATGCCTGAAGAAAACCATGCACGCCGAATCTCGGCTTTTTAGAACAATTTCGGAGCCAGAATGCAACACCACGACCTGTTCTGTTCCACTCAAGAGTACAAGTGCAGCAAAAGCCTGCTAACTCACAACTGTTGTTTTAATATTCATCAACATATGAATATTAAAATGGAGCATACGAACACATTCCGACTATGGACAACACTTTAAAAAATGGTTGTAGAAACTAGCGATGGGCCGAACTATTGCCGAATGGAAAATTCGGCGCCAAATCTTGGGATTCTGCAAAAAAAACAATTTTTGCAGAACTTTTCTAAATATTCCGCAAAGATTCGGCAAAAATACATTGTTGCCGGACCTAAACGTTTGTTTTTTCACGCGAAAAGAGATTTTAGAATTTCTTTTAATGCATATTGACACAGTTATTACTAAATAAGGTGATATTCCACAAGATAAATGTATCGGTGTCACTTTTGCATGTTTAGTGGCAATTTTAAGGTGACCTTTTGCAGAAGTGGTGACAAGGTTGGGTACTAGCGGCGCAGTCACGGTACGCGAGTTTTGGTTTTGAGGGTTCATCAGTGCAAGCCTGCAAGTGTCTACATTGTTGAAATAAGGGCAATAACACTGTTATTTCTCTGCAAGTCACCGTTTCGTGCGCAAAAATGAATGCAACTGCCAGTGATGGAAGTGCAATTTGACCTTTTGGAGCAGGCCTTGTAGCAGGCAAAATGTTGTTTTGGAGCAGTTAGTGGCCCTTTTGGAGCAGGGTCCGGCATATGTTGGCACATTACTTGAAAATGAAATAATGCTGCATTGCTATAGAAAGCCCATCTCTATTATTGGAACACAGCGCCTGTCGCCTTTTTAAGACTATAAAATTCAACAAAGTAAACGCAAAAAAAAACATTTTTTTTTATATAAAGTTTATCTGCTCGTCAGATAAAAAAAATACAATTAAATATGTCACACTGAGTTCTGATGGTACAGGATATTAAGTTTTATCAGCATGCACTTCTTTTAAGGTATCTGCAGCAGCATCTAACGACCCTCACAGTTGTGGAATGTTTTAGTTCAGATTAGAGTTGTCTTTCGGGCAGCAGCTTCAAAGATTGCGGTATCTGATATTCGCTTCAAAAATTCCAATTCATTTTCGATGTGCTGGCGAAGTCACGATCGGATCACGGCGAGTTAACCCGTTGAGCGCGCTCCTTGGCATGCAACGACGCGCTGCAGAGAAGCGACACCCGCAAAGCAGACACCGCAGACGCGCGAGACGCGCAGTGCTTTGTGCTCCGAAAAGGACGGTGAGGCTTTACCAGCACTACATGCAGAGTTTGGTGCAACTCATCTATACTTTGTTTCAGCTTCGGTGCGAGTGCAGCCGAAGCTACAAGCGCGCGCATGGAGCCCGTAACGGTGCCGACACTGCACGAGCCCACGCGCGAGTCAGGAATGCACAGAGCATTGGGCTCGCGCTAGCTTTGACTTCGCTGGTAGCTAGCGCACGGGAACAGGGCGGGCCAACATTAAAAACATCCACAAGCTCGACCATTTTTTTTTTTTTTTTTTTAAATAGGCTGTTTAGTGGGATGGTTCTCCGCATTGTCTCTGCGGCTTTGGTCTCAGATGTTGCTAACGTTGCTCCTTTCAATGATGATGATGATGATAATGCGCCCTCGCAGTTTCGGTTTGCGTAACAGTTGCGTCGCGGAGAATACCGCGGTACCACCACGCGCTCTGATAAGACTTCAATTTTTATTTTTTATTGCTACATCTCATCTCGGCGCAGGCATGGCGCAATTCTTCGGTAAAATGACGATTTGGCGCTACATGTAGCAGGATTGCGTCCTTGGCGCAATTTGGCGCAGTTGGCGCAGCACTTCCATCACTGAACTGCTGCTGAGCCTTCATTAGAAGAGATAACAATATTATTGCAAGTATGCACGTTTTTCAATTTGACTCACTTCATAAACGTGCGACCCATATTTGCAACGTCTCGTTTTTAACTTTTAGAATAGCGGTTTATGATGTTAGGAGACACCGGACGTTTAGGAAGATGGAAAGAGTTAGGAATGGCGGATGCGCAATGTCGAGCATGATAGTTCTGTGTTTAGTTTTATGCGGATGGATGAAAACCGCGAAATAATGCTCATTGAAAACCAATATTATTTTGTTTTGGCACAAACTACTTGCGAGCCGAAAACAAGGCTGCTATAATGGCGAGGAGTGCTTGAAAGTACTTGTCAGTGAATGTTGCAACTACTTCGTTGCACCACTGGAAAGATCAAATGAATTTCACATTAACCCGAATGTACCACATCATTTGTCACTTGCACCCAGTCTGGTCTATCGTCTGTTCTTGAGGCCGAAAATATTGAAGAGAACCACACTCACAAAGGCTGACAAACACACGTTACTATGTCACCCACACCGCACCTCGCCGTAACTGCTGGTAGCATTACACTGTACATTGGTAACCGCACAGCACTCATTTGCAATCCATAGCCCCATCGCATTCTCGCGCGTGCGCAGACGCTTGCCAAATGTACAGTTCGGCGTGTGCCGAACTTTGCCAAACTTTGGCAGATTCGGTACATCACTAGTAGAAACGAAAAAAAGATGAAAAAAAGTCCCTGCAGTCCGTGTTTGCAGGGCGCCCTCGCAACGCACCGAAGTCATACCCACCCAGAATAGAGAGTGCTTGGAGGCGCGCCTGGACACACTGGAGACGTTTCGTGTAGCTCGAGAAGCTGTGAGCCAGCCGCACGTGCGTCAGGAGCAGCATCTGCCGTACGGGAATCGAGCGTCGCCACAATTACTCTCGCCGCCGGGCCGAACACGAGAACAAAACGAACGAGGTTGAATGCAGGGACGACAGTGGGCCACCATCATCCGACCCTAAAAGCCACAGTTAGGGCTATTTCAAGTGTCGATTGTGTTCGGAGGTCTCGACACGTTTGAGACGACGGATGATCTTTGTCGCGAGTCGGACCTCCGGCATCGGTTGCGTCGGCCCAAAGGAAGCGTGCACGACATTCGAGTATTGCAAAACAATTGAGCAGCCCTGTGTTAATGCACAGTACGGTCACAGCGATAGCTGCAACCAGCGACATCATTAAAGGGGGTTGCCTGCAGGCAACTGCAGGCAACTGGGCAACGAGAGGGCAGGGGCTGTTGTGGCAGGCCACCGACCCGGGTGCCGCCGACGCTAGTGATGCCACTGACTGCAACGAGTTGGGTAAAGTAATTGGGCGTCGGCATCGTGCACCGTGGGGTGCGTGAACGAAACCGTTTGGAACAAAATAGACATCTAACAATTTCGTTCCAAACGCCTTTGTTTCTTTCTGTGTTCCGGAGCGTGTGAAAGCACGTCTCACGGCACGAGCTCGTGGCATTGACAGCGCAACAACAACATTTTGTAATTGGCTTCTTTTTTTCTCTTGGAGAGTGCATGCAGTGTGTGTAGTCTACTGGCAAAGCCTCCACTTCGCACGCAGCAGACCTAGGTTTTAATCTTGCGGGTAATCTTTGTTAAGGGGGGAGACTACTCGGAAAAAAAAAAACATTTGTGTAAAAAAAGTTGATTTTGAAAAATATCATATTTACATCCACCAACATCTATCCCCCAAATCTTTTATGCGTTTGCACTGCATAGTTTTTTTTTCGTTATTATTATTATTTTTGGTTCACGAATGCTACAAAAAGGTAGAGGTTCGAGCACTTGTTTTTCTCAGTTTCACTTTTTGGCATAAAGTTCACTTTAATAGAACTTTTTTCAGTATGAAACTAATGGGACTTAATATTTGTGGCTCATATGCCGAAATTTTATGGAGTCTGTTACTACGAACTTAGACTTTGCATTTTCAAGTTCTTTCAATCTGAAAAATTTTCATTTTTAAAAAACTTAACGAGAAAAAGGGTTTCTTTTTCCATGAACTTTTTTTACCTGAAAATTGTAATTTTCTGAAATATCTCTCTAGTAGCCGGCAACAGTTATTCTAGTATGCATTCCACCACAAAAATGTATGGTTATCAACATCATTTCTCAATAATAGATTCATTGATCAAATTCCATGCAAAGGTTTGCTTTATTTCATTCTGGGGATATAGTACTTCAAGGAATTGGTTTACAGGGCCAAATACTTTGTATACCCTCCTTCTATATGGCTACAAACATCACCCGCAAATATCACGCAGATTGAGTGAGCAGTTCAAAAGTGGACATTCCCAGGTAGTGTCCCCCCTTAAGAATCTGGGAACATCAACGACGGATGGCCTGCATTGCCAACTACAGTATTAACTATAACATCGGCAACAGGCATGATTTCCAGTGGCGGGAACAACCCATAAAAGTTATCGCTGTAAAACAACAACCTTGTGTTGGAGGCCAAACAACTCAAAGATGTTCCCAGCTTTTCTAAACCTGCAGCCGACCTTAACGGCGCTTCCAACCTCCATTACCATTCCACGCAAAGGCTAGCTTCCCAGACATTCAACACCCGCTCGCTGCTCAACATCTTTGCACCAGGCATTCACGACTGTCACAAAGAGACAAGTGGCACTTACATGCTTGGCGGCAGGCACGGCGTGAGTCTCCAGCAGCTCTTCCATGATCTGGGACGGGTTCTTGTTTGTGATCTGCGCAAACAGTCAAAGCAATGTCCTTGAAAACACCAATCAAGCTAAAAACAGACTCAAATCTGCTTTGGCACTGTTAAGAAATAAAAGAATGCCCGCAAGATGCCAACATGAAGGCACACCCATTATATTGCCAGTTTTTTTTTTTTTTTTTTTTTTGCAAGAAATACCACTGACAATATTGGACATTCTTGACCTTGCGAAGAAATGGCCGTTAAATCTAAACGTCTCTGCAAGTCAATCCCCACCGAACGCACAAAAGACAATACACTTTCATGTAGTCGTCAAAGTCTCGGCAAATGGCGCGACGATTGCTCTTCTGCATGTCATGAACAGATCGACAACGAAATGGTTCCACTACTAGCCGAGCAGACGTGCCCGATTGAACCAATATTGCACGTTTTGTGGGGCAATAGTTACAGGGGCGAAACTGCATCCGACGAATTCAAGAAGGCAGTAGGGTTAGAAAACGCGTCTGGAACGGTCCCATTCATGCGACGTTCAAGTGTATCTGCTCCTCGGATGTCTTGCGCTCTTTTTTACCCTCGAGGTTTGCCCGCATGCTTTTGTGTCCTCCCCGAACATGATCGATGAGGCACTCGCTTGGCCATCTTGTCGCGTGTTCACCCGGTTGCCCTTTCATTGGCGTGCTCCTCTTTGCGTTTCGATGCGCCTAAAAGCGTTTTCTGGAACGCTCTCTCTCCAAACTGCTGCTCAGGTCTCGAAACGTTTAAGAAGAGCAGACGGGAGAAGCCCTCACCTTGTCCACGTTCTCCATGTGAATGACTGACACGGTGTTGACCGGAAGTTTCTTGCCGCTGCCGTTGGTGTCCGCTGAATCCATGTAGAACTCAAAGTGAAGCGTCGTGGCACTTGCTGGAAACTTCTGCATGTGAAGAAAAAAAACACATACAGCACCGGCAGCAAATCCAACTCGTCCAACATCCAATCCAATCTAACATCAAAAGTCAACGGCAGAGTGCGGAATCACACGCAGCACCGATGTGAGGTAAACATCGGCAAGCAAATTACTTGTACACTCCGTGACACTGTAAGTGCAAACGAGCCACCGCTGGTTTTCTGTTTTTAAGGACTGCCATAAAAAAAACTACTATAGTCATGGAAAGTGCTCAGTTGGGCTACTAATTTAAGCGGTAAATTTTGATACCTGTCTCTTTTGCATTTTGATAAAATGCAAAAAAGCGCCAGTCGTGTTCGTGCTAGCAGCGCCGTGCAGTGCAGTTCCACTTGCCTTTTAAGTTTTCACAGTTTCGGGTTTTCTACGAGAAAAACTGCTTCCACCAGTGCACCCATTCTTTTTTGCAGACGCCAAATTCCTTCACGATCTTAATGACAAGTTAAAGGGTACAGTCGTGCCAAGAAGAGATATCTTGCTGCCAGAGCTCTAAACGATGAACTCAAAATATAGGAAGTTATTAGGGATCCGAGATTAGTGGGCCTCAAACCATGTTACCACAAACGTCGGCATTTTTAAGCTCCAAGAGAAACCCGAAACACAGATGGCATTGGGCCTTGTATCTTATCTATGATCAGACACTTCACACTTCAAGCTCGCTTCTGGACACACAGAACATAGGAGTAAATAGGATAAGATGCCACATATGCGAGTGGAGCCAGCACACCTCGAACGAACGAACGAACGCCGTTAAAATCCAAGCAAAGCTTGATTCTATCAGTTTTGGGGACAGCCTCGCTTTCCTAGCATGACTGCCAGCATTTTTAAACTCGTCCAGAGGAAGAAACAAAATATTGTACAACCTTGATCATGCCGACAAAACCAGGAAGCATAGTATGTGTCCCACACAAACTACACTCCGTGTGTGGCTTGCGTTAGTTTTGTCCTCGTGCAACACCGAGCAAACGAACGCATCGCACAGGGGCTACCTCATACGGCTCTTGCACGACGCGCGACGTCACCGAGGCGAGTGGTCACATGGTACGAAGTCGCTCTCGCCAACACTTTTTGCCGTGAGCACAATCCTTCCAGAGTAGCCGTGTTACGCAGCTCAGTGGCTCTATCCGACTACTACCGCACCGACCCCGGTTGAGCCCTGCTGGGGAGCCTCCAACGTCAACTTTACATAGGCCTCTGCAAGCTTTCAATATAACCTTCACATTGTGCAATGCACCAAGTGTTTAGCCCTTTCCCAATCCTCGTTCGTTACAATTTTCTCGTAGAAAACGACCAGTAAAACGCGTTCCGCATTAAAACAAAAAACGGCAGCAAAAGGAAGTTTCAATGGACATTTTATTTGACACATTTTTTAGGAAATTACACAAAACATATGAAGCAAAACTGCATGCCAGCGTGACACGATGGAACCGACTTGCAAAGAGGTAAATGTAAACAAACAGGTAGAAATAGCTTTCCGTCCATACCTGTGGAACAAAGACCCGTAAGCACGTTTTTGTTCCACAAATATTGTACAGTCTAAATTGGTTATAACAGACCACGATAGTGACCAATATTTCAGTCTGTTGAATCAATGGTGCAGACAGGAAAACTAACCGAACTTCGGGATGCAGTATTATGCTATATCCAAATGTCTGTCGTAACGAGTTTATACTGCATGAAGAGGATTGTCAAAGCTAGGGTGCGTTGATCTGCGCTTTGCTCAGGGCGACGACGTTCGACAGTTTTGTTTCGAACGCTTTCGTTTCTTTTCTGTTCCAGAGTGCGCGAAAGCTTTTCTCCCGGCACGAGCGGTATCGACAGTGCTACGGCGGCATTCTGTTACCGGCTCTTTCGTATTCTTCCCGAGAGTGCACGCTGTCAGCGTCGAATACCACAAAGAATGCGTCGCCCTAAATAGAAGGATGTCGAGGCACCCCGGTCGAAGCTGTGGCGTAGCTCGGAGGCGACGCGCCCGCTTCCCACGCGGCGAACCCAGGATTAAATCCCGCGGGAGGCGGGCAATCTTTTTTTGAAGGACCTGGCAAGATTGACGACAGGCAGCCTGTATCCCACTAGAACCACTACGACAACTACAATGGACATTATTTCCTGCGGAGAAAAAAACCCACGAGAGCTGTTGCTCCAAAATCCGTAAGGGACACACTTACGTTCATCGGAAGGTCTCGGCAGCACTCGGCCAGTCCAAAGCCGTTTTCCTTGCCTCCCCAGTTCTGCAAGACAGAGAAAAGAGAAATTCACTAAAAGAAACGAAAATGCAGAAACTGCTGTGACCCCATGAAATGGACGCTTATTTCCTCCATCTCAATAAGTGCTGCAATCTCCCTCCAGCTACGGGTTGTTTTGTACGACATGGCTCCATCACCTTCGCACCGAAGTTGTTCTCTAAGCATCATAATCACAGTGTTTTGTTGTTGTTTTTCAATTGTGCAGTTTCACTCACCTCGGCCAGGTAAGTCAGCCTCGTCAAAAGCGCCTGACGCCTCTCTGGATTTAGCCTTGTGATGAAGTTGGAACGTTTGCTACGGAAACAAAAATAGAAGCCTCATGTTAGCCACAACTTTTCGCTAAGAAATCTATGATATGCAAATGAAGCTATTAAGCACCATTTTGACTGCTTGAACACAAAGTGGGGGATGTGGGAGTTTGGGCTATCTAGTTTTTATAACTCAAATATAAATATTTCGGGAAGAGTTATTACCTCAAAATATGAGATGCATATCTGTCCTATGTCAATTTTTTAAAACATTGTTTAGATAGCTCGATTCCCCAGTAAATTTCAGTTCAGAAACATCTTAACTGTGGTATCAGAATAATTTTACCTTCGAACAAACTATTCCTTCGTATGAAATTTGCAGCAAAAAGTGGAACAGAGAAAAATGCATTCAAACAATGAACTCCTTTACTTTGGTACTGCCTCACAATGTGTTCAAAATATTTTATAGCAACGTAACAATTTGGCGTATGGTAATCACATTTAATGTAAGGGTGTATAATTAATTTCTAAAATTGAAAACCTCAAAAGTAAAAAAAAATTTATTTAGGCCCACATTTCCCCTTGCTAAAGAGTTTCCCGGCTATATGTTACATTTTAGGGCAATCTTTTTTTTTTTTTTTATCTCTGCTCTTGATTATGAGCACATTACAGTCTAAGCTCATTATAACAGAAATGGTTACAACAGACATTTGGATATAACATATAGATCTGTGAAGTTTGGTTGGTTTTCATCTACATACCATTGACTCAACTTCATATCTGCATAACATACTCCTTTTACAGCAGACCAAAATCTTGGTCACAATCAAGGTCTGTTATAACGAGCTTAGACTGTATAAGCTACAGTACAGAAGTCCATTGATCATTATTATATATATGGAGATGCCTTCACCAGCTTTGTGAGATACCTCAACTACCATTTACGGAGGTTCACTGTAATCTGCATGCACTTTGCAGTGAATGCATCAATTTGCCGACCGGCCAAATCAGACGACGGGAGTTTGAGCATGTGACCTTATTCGGCATTGTAAGTTCCTCAACAAGTGCTCCATTATTAGCGCACCATACGGTGCCAATGAATCTCGTGATTGGACAGATTTATTTTTGGCTTGTTGGCCCAAATTTTACATCATACATTTTTAACGTCTACTAAATTTCTCTCCTCTATATTGACCCTCTCCAGTCTTCCCATTTGGTAGGTGGGAAACTACATCATTCTATAAACTAGATCACAAGAAGATATCTTTACTCAAACCTGCTTCGAGCATGCCATACCTCAAGCAAGCAACAAACAATTACTCAAAAAAAAAAAAAAAAAAGCAGAGTGCATTGGATATTTGTTGCCTCACCTGAAGACGTAGAGAAGGTTTAGCACACCGAGCACAACCAGCATGTCGCTTGATGACAGCAGGGCTGTCAAGTGCTGCACGGAAGGGAAGCTCAAGATCAAGTTGTGCAACTCCGTACCACACAAGTCTGGTTTGCCACACAGCCTCGCCGAACTGAAGGCTTTGGGAACAAGGTCCCGCATCCGCTAACAAGTGCGGCAATTACCTTCAAAGTCAAGTCACAAAGGAGACTGCACACAGGCTGGGTAAGTACGACGTTAATCAGCAAACACAAGACAGCTTGTCTAATAATATATTTCCTCCACGTGAAGAAGGACAAGTTGAGCAACTAATGATAAAAATGGTGACAGCCAGTGCAGCACTCCTAAGGGGAGAAGGAGGGCTCATGACCTACCTCCATGGAGTTGTAGAGGTGCCTGGAAAAGCTGTGCTCTATCAGCAGTGCTGTGAACTGCAGGATCAGCAGCAGGAGCTCTTTTTCCTGCACAGGCCACAGACAGAAGACCTTTTACATTTCGTGGAGTGGCACAGTTTGCAAGAGCCCTGACACATGTCTAGCTTCAGTATCCAACTTCCTTAGTTCTCGCCGCTTTACGCGTAATCGCGCCTTCGTAAAACACTTCTCAAGTTTCCTTAAAGATCTATAGCCCTTTGAAATCATGATACATTGACAGTTGGTTCCAAGTTTATAAGCCAAAACACCTGCTTTTTCAGGATTGGAAGCCAAGCTTATGAACAGGTCAAAACTCACAACGGCACCAATCTGCAGTTTCTAAGAGAATTCTCCGTGAGAAACTAATGGAATTTTTCCCAGTTTTCAACCCAGTTTCTCAACTACATGTTCCCTCAGAAGCAAAAATGCTTAGACCACGAGATCCTACTTTTTTGACAAGATGGCGGGCGTGCTACAAATCTTACAGAAGTAGTAGATTGGAGTTACTCTAGGAGGTCCTATAGCATGGCAATGCAGGCAGGGAAATTCTTAGCATGGGTACATTTTCTAATGCCAAGTTACGGAACTTCTAGTCTAGAGCAAGATCAAGCGAATTTCGCAACTCAAGCAGTGCCTCCACCATCTTTTCACCAAGGCTTTTCAACACCCCTCAATCTCGTGGTCTAGGTCTTCTGTTCCTTTTGAAAGCTAGGAGAGTCCTCTGAAATTTTACAACTGAATCACACCGCTCAGCAACATACAAGACTAAGAACTGCAAATTATAGCATGCTGCAGGTTAAGAATAGAAGGATGACAAACTCCTTCCATAAAGCCCTCCACTCTTTCCACTCAAGCAGAGCGAAACGGTGGAGAGGATTCGAGTGGAGGAGGAAACAACGAATCCTGACAAGCGGAGAGTTTGGGGAGAGGTTCTGCTCTTCATCCTCTTCTGCTGCAACAGACTATAGGTGGCGCAAGCTACTGCCCCTCACAAGGGGCATGGCTACTACCATCGATCCACCCAAGAAAAGAGTGCGGCAAAGGGCGCACCTGCTCGTGTCCGGGCGAGTCGCACGGGAGGCACCACTGTCCCTCGTGGCTGGTCCGACAGGCTGCTTCCAGCAGCGAGTCGAACAGGTCCAACACGTCAATCCAGTGGTACAGCTCGCACTGAAAATACGGCGGAGGAATTAGAAGAACCAATCAAACAACTCACGCGTGGACTCCACCCGAACAAAGGCTACAAAAGGGGACTGAAGATTCCGTAAATAGAGTTTACATAACAGCCGCACTCGAGAAGGCCACATCGGAAATTGGAGTTAGTTCGACCTCCTGACGCTGACCTCTCAGGACGCGACACTCTGACGAAAAACGAAACGCAAAAACATGTTTAATAGTTGAGTGCCAAATGAAAGAATAAGGTTAAAGAAAAGATTCAAAACAACCCCGACTCCAGTAGGAGTGGTTTGCAAGAATCATGCTTCTCGGTCCGACTTGCCCTTGGTGGGGTTGGCATCTCGCTTTGACTGAGTCTTGTCCCGTCGACAGTTTCACCTCAACACCGCCTCTCGCGATAGCGTCGCCCGCTTAGCTGATTGTGGTGATGGCGACGGACGACTGTGACAATTGTTCCAAAACAACCGATGAATGCACGTATGGTCGTGATGCAGCGCTCGGTTCTGTAAAGGCCCACGAGGTTAAATGTCAAAGCCAGTCCAACACACCAGATACGTGCGGTGTTGTATGTCGTCCGATTTCTACTCCGCACAAAGGAAGATGGCTTAAAAGTAGCGTGCATTTCAGTGCTTTGCCCTTTTCCGTTCCCCCAGGTTTTTGAGCCGACAGTGCCCAAGATTGCGCGCCATCGACAAGCCCAGGCTATTACCGCACTAAAGGGGTATCTGACATTTTGCTACACCACGGTCAGCCTTTTTGATCTTGAGGGATGCTCGCAATGATTTTAGTGTCGAAAGAATATGCAGTTTGTATTTTTAACACAAAAAGAGCAAGGCCATGAAAAGAAGAGGGAAAATGAGGACCTACCTTTCCCCAGTTCCAGCTCTTGATGGACTGGAGCTCCTGGAGCAGCTCATCCTGGGAGCAGCTCTTGAGCTTCTCCACCAGGAGCTTGCAGTCCAGTGGAACCTCCGACGAGCTCTTCTTTAGCCGCCCGCGCTCTATCTTCATCGTGGCGCTCTCCTCCGTGGCGTCCCGCCGCCCAGAGGGGTCTCGGGGGAAGAGGGGGTACTGGGGGTGCCCTCACACGGGGATCCAGCCCATGACCCTCGCACACCCTGCTGTCAGGCCAGAGGAGGGACCAACGAAAGACCAAGTTTCAGAACTGCCACCATCTCTCAGGTTGGCGAGTCTAATTTTCTCAGCATCTTAATGCAGCATCTTAATGTTGTAATAGCAAACAATTTAGCCAGGAAAACAGTCCATTGCAAACAAGAACAAAGTCCAATCCCGTGTGCAGTTATTGTCGTCGCAAGCACAGTTAATCGGTGCGACAAAGATACTGCGTCCCCGATTGGCTGCCGTCATCTAGACCGATCCCCGCAGTTAGTGTTGCAGCATGAGGATCTGGACATGTCTCAGGGTGCAGATTACAAAATGACCCTGCCTGAAATGGGCCTATCCGCTATTTCTCGCTCGAGTTGAAACGCGCTGGTGCAGCGTGCCAATAGCCTTCAAACACTTCCGGTCTTGAACTAGACGGCGAGTTTTGCAGTATCTGCGAGATCGAATCTATGCACCGCCTTCGGGAAATGGCTGCTTGTAGCACTGTTGGACATTACTCACTCGTGGTAAAAAAAATGACTAGTAAAAAAACTAGAAATTGCACGTCAAACGGAAGTGTGCCAGGGCTACACGAAAGATGGCGCCAATAGGCTTGTGGCCAAACAAAAAAAAGAGGGCAAACACTACCAAGCATCAACGTGATTGTCAATACAGCTAGAGCGCTCGCCAAAAGACACTACCACAAAACGCGAGGAACTTGGACGACAGAATGAACGCCAACTTCTTTGTGGTCATTGCGCAAACGGTTGACAACAAGAATTTGTGTTTTCCCGCAATCAAGTTACACCCCCAGGACCTGCCAAAGGTTGAGGCAAAACCCCGAAAGCTACGGACTCTCACACTTGTATTTGCTTACAACAGAGCTCTTGTGACCTCTGACAACTCGCACTTGATCGTAAGCAGTCATAAGTGTGTAAACCAGCCCTTATAGAGAGAAATAGTATGTTAGTTACAATATCTTCACAAAAAAAAAAAAAGAAAAGAAATTGAACGAAAGACGAGCATGTCTCTCTCAGAACTGTTTTTGATAGCCAGGTCATTATGTTGATCCTTCGTTTCGGTTATTCGTGCCATCTAGAACATAGGGGTCCGATTCTCAGCAGTCAGAAGCATGCAATGTGATTGCAAGAACTCTTGACCTTTTCAATTCTTCCCTAGCCCATTATATACTGCCAAAGTGGCAATGTTTTCCTGGCAACTTCGTTCATTGTTCTTTCAGGTTTTGCAAGAATTTTAGATAGTTCTTTTTGCCGGAAGGAGTGCTCATCCAATCCCAGTGATGGAAGTGGCATTTGACCTTCCGTAGCAGGTTTCGTAGCAGGTTAAATATTGGTTTGGCGCAGTCACGGGCGCTTTTTGCGCAGAAGCCAACGTCTGTTAGCACATCACATGAAAGCGGAAAAGTGATTGCATCGATTGCTAAATGAGGTCATTTTAGATATTGATTGTACCTCCCTCTCAAATACTGAGGGAAATTACTCGTTTTTCTAACAGTGGTGGAGGAACCGACAACTAGTAATTTAAAGCAGCTCTTGAAAGAAAAAAAATTGGGGTGTGGGCATGTTTATACAGCCTGAACTTAGTCCGCCTCAATGGGCAACTTGTCTCTCAGCTGTGGATGAGAAATTTAGCCAGTGCAGTGTAACCGCTAGCCTGGGATTTTTAACGTGCACCACACAGTAATGATACACGACCGCACGCCGGTACGATGCTCATCCAGATTGAAACGGGCAGACGTGGGGATTGAACCCAGGATCCCTGGGAGCAGTTCTTGTAGCAGGGAACAAGTTTTGGAGCAGGCATTTTCAAGACTTCATGTCAGAAAATTTTATCGATCTCTTCGAAAGTTAGGCTGTGAAAAAAACTGCAGTTGTTGGAGTGTTGGAAGACTATTTAAAGTGTCATACCTAAGGGGGACCTGGCCACTACAGATATTTATTTATTGAACAATCGTACGCCCCTAATTTTGCAATGTCTCAACATATTAGGATTACAGATGGCGTCTTCCCTGAATGTTTGACATAAAAAGATGTTTTTGGCTACTTTGTAGGGTTTGTATTATGGTGACGTAATTGTTGCGAGTTTGACATCAAATGAATACTTTTTGAGTTGAATGTGTCTCATGCTGCCCTCACTCATTCAACCTGCCACTGTTCACAAAGCAGCTAAGCAGAGAACATAGCTACTCTAACCGATCACAACAAGTAGAGCTAGATATTCATTGCGATCGATGTGAGCACCGTTCGCACAAAAACCTATAACTCTTCGCTATGCATGTGCAAATAATGGATAAAGTGTATAGTGGTTTTGCCCGAATGCTTTTCATTGAACATTGAATTGTTTCTGCACCTTTTTTCACGCCTTTCACCACTGCTACACCATGCTTAAACGAAAAGCCAGCTGAACTCGTGAACGTTGTTCCCAAGCTTTTAACAGCCCACTTACGAGCTCTGTTAAATTTAATCTAGCTATATTGATAGACTGTGGCCTCAGAAAGTCCAATTTCTACATTAAGGTGGGAAGTAAATGACAGATTTTTCATAAAATTAAACCTGTGAAGAAGCCCAGCCATACCTAAATGAGGGGATTGATAAATCTTATTACTATATAATTTCTTTTTTTCAATTTTGAAAATGAAAAAAATATAATGAACACAAGTTGTTAGAACATTGCTGCCTAATGAACACCCTTGCATAATAGCCACAGTTAAATTTTTGAAGATTTTACTGCAATGTAAATATCAACAATCACAATGTTCCCTTTTTTTTTTTTCTTTTTATTACTACATGCACGTCTGCCATACCTTTTTGAAAATGTGTTTTTCGCCTAAGTGCTCGACTGCACTGCAGCGAGACGAGTCGCGAGATTGCGGTGTCAGCTCCGCGGTTATTGCTTCTCCGCAGTGCACCGGTGCAAAGCGGGGAAGCTTTACTCGAGCAGAGTTGGTTTGAAAGTGAAAGTTGATGCAAGCACCGCAAGTACCACGATACGCTGTAACCGTAGCCACGGCACGGAGGCATGTGGCAGTCATGAAAATTACGTGATCTCGTCAGGAGTAGAAGACCCTGGTTCCATACCATTACAGTAGCTGCCGTCCCACTATTTTGCACAATTTCTTTGCGACTTTTAATGGAGACATTGACTGGAAGATGATGGTGACGGGGCTATGCGGTATACTAGGAATCTCCATACTTTGTCTCATTTTAAGTCAAAGTGCAGCCAATGCTACGAGCCAATAGGACCAATCAAGCAGCGACAAAAGTGTCACATCATGCCATTCATAACCTTCCTGTAGGTGTTCTTTCATCAGCAAAATCAATTAAGTGCAACAAATGCCCCGTGCCTTGCACTTCTAGTGTGCGTGTTTGCGGTTGTGTGTGCACGCATTTGAGCCTTTGACTGAACTCTGACCAAAGATGAAAAAGCTATATGGTGAGTAGAAAGGTGAAATACATATTTGTACCATTTTCCTCTCCTACTCAACTAAATACCAAAATCAATTAATAAAAAAGCTATTTTGCTTTTTTTGCTTGTTTATCTTGATGCAGGTGTGATACAATTCTTAGCAAATATGGCATTTTGGTGCAAGATGCAGCACACTTTCAATCATGGCACAATAAACCATTCGTTCAATCCCCCAAGTGCCCTGGCCCGCACTAGAGGAATCACGGCTCCCTAGTGGTCGGTATTTTCGACCAATTCCATGGTTACATTTCGAGTAATTCAAAGTAACCTTGAACAAGCGTCATATAGAGCCCAAGGACCTGCAATATCACTTAAAATTCCTCGTCTATGTCAGCGATCACTATACTCTGTTTCATCTTATGTTGTACCGTAGCTAAGGCTACAAGCGCGAGCTCATTGCTCTGGGGCATATCTCGGCGGCACAAGCTCTCGTGCATTAGGGGTGACTGCCAACGCTATGAGCTCGAGCTTCTAGCCTTCGCTGCGGTACAACATAAGGTGAAACAGAGTATAGGGAGCTGAAGGAACACCGTTCCCATGATTCCTCGGGTGCGAGCCAAGGCACTTCCATCACTGAAATTCTCATTCTATTTGTAACAAATTGTTTCGTAATCTTCACAGCAGGGGATTCACATACATACAACACATTGTTTCTGAAGAAATAAAAACTATTTGGTACAAACAAAAAAAAAGCCTAGATGTGATGGGACATGTAGAGCAAGTAAACATTCAACTTATACCTTGTAAAACATGACCTCGGGTAGAATGCACACCCGTTATATCCTCATGCACCATGTTAAGTTAGGAGAAGCTCCATCATTAAACTATAGGAACTTAAAAGTTAACAACAAAGGAAGAGTAGAAACTTTGTACAATTTTGTACAAAAGAAAAAAAAGGACCTTGCATAATTTTATTAGTTGACCTGCGAAAATATCTTACTAAAATGGAGTGATCCTTACAAAACCTTTCCTTGGAATTCTTGCATCAGAAGATCACTACAAATCATTTAGCTCCCCTGAAACTGAGTTTAAGTCGACCAGCTTCCGCCCATTAAGTAACTTCAAGTATAGGTCTCTCCGAAGTGATAAAATGAGTACACTGCTTAGGAAAGCGAACATAGTCTTTGGGCCATCCGAGTATGCATTCAAAACTCCAAGCATTTTCCAGATGCACATCCGAGCACCAATCTTTTACAATGACCTCAAATAACAAACTTTAGGCCCATTCACGCAGCTGCCTTTGACTGCGCTAAAACTGCTGCAACGAGCTGCTGCTATGGCGACCCTTACGCAGATGCAATGGAGGCGATGTGTTGCATGACGCAATGCAATCGACGCAACTGCGTGAAAGAGCCTTTAGGGTACGAATTTTGACACAAATAGTGTATTACCTCAAACTATCCCTCGCCAATACAACCTGCTCAGAATACAAGGAAAAAACATTTGACCAGAGGTTAACACCATCATACAAATCCCTACATAATGTAGATCGGTTTGTCCTTTTCCCATGAGTAGAGCAAATAGTCTGCTTCTTGCGTAGGAGTTGCAGTAACGTCAGAATGATATCCACTCTGATTGGCTGTGATTGGAAGGATAGCAGGTAGACCTTAATGCTATTTGCCTTGAGGTCACCCACTACTTTTTTTTTTTTTTTTTTTTATTATTATTATCGTAGGAGCCCCAGTGCGAGAAGCAGACAAACTTGCGCTCTGCGTTTGGGCACCTGCAAACACGAAAAGTTTTGCGTGCGTACGCATGACGCAGCAACTTCCGCGACCCGCCAGGTTTTGATTGTTGTGACCTCCACCCTACTTTACCCCCCCCCCCCTTTTTTTTTTTTTACAGTATGACGTAGAAGAAAACAATAAATCCCTAGAATGGTAACAATTACACCAGGCAACTTTTTTTTTTTCTTTGCGTGTAGTTGTTTGTGCATTGTTTGTTTTATGTTTCAAACTTCGAAGTCAAAACGAGAGTCCTCAGACGGCAAAATGTCAACCGGTCGGAACTCAGGAACAATGCAGACAAGTTTAGGCACCCCGCGACCATTTTGGGAGGAACGCAAGCGGCGAATGACCGACAACGCTACCGTTGCGACTGAGGTCTTTTGTTGTTTTCCTTTTTGACAAAACGGTCTGCTTACACACGATTGCAACAGCCTGACACGACCGAAAAGGGGCTCTCGCAGACGTTTGGACGGCGAAAAACGCATCCCCAACAGCGGTCGGTTTTGGAAGCGAGCGGGCAGACGCTAGGCAATCGCTGCTGTGATAAGAGCGTCATCGAACGGCCTTCCAAGCCTTTCAGATCACTAATCTCCCGAAAAGTAACTACGAGCGTGTATCACCCCAAAAGTTCATGCGCTTTTTTTTATATTTTTTTCCCGTCGAGCGAGCCCACAACCACACGACGCGCCACACCGCTGATGACTCGTTGTGATGGGGCACATCTCGATTAGTTGAGGTTTACCAGACGCTGCGTCGACAGTCTATAAGCAGGGTTTAATGCCGGAACATATGAGCTCCAACGCCGTTGGGGTCACGCGAGCCGAATCGGACGGCACAAAACCGAAAAAGTAGCGACAAGTGACGACCGATTTGCTGGCGACCTTAGGCCTAACGCCTTTCAACGAGACGCGAGAGCACGCGGTTCTGGTCAACTTCCGAGACGAAGCACAGGTGTTAGGCCCCATTTCGAGGCTGATACTGTTGCCTGCAAGGCACAATCGGTCGCTGTGTATGAAACGCAGTCGGCCGCGGGCCCCTAACAATGCGCTCTCCGGCGAGTACAGGCTCAGTGCCGTCGCCATTGCGAGTTGGGTGAGTGTTTACGCGGACCGCGGCTGACTTGCAGGAAAGCAAGGGGAGCTCGTTACCTTGTTGCAAAGAGAGCGTCGACGTTCCTCGCGAGTTTAGGTCCGTTGCGAGGAAATCAGTGGCCGTAGCTCATACCAGTAGCTCCGAATAACTGCAATGAGCACGCATTACCACCACCGATCAACGAATCGCACACAAATTTTTAGTCAACA
Organism: Ixodes scapularis; assembly: GCF_016920785.2. Lineage (NCBI taxonomy): Eukaryota > Metazoa > Arthropoda > Arachnida > Ixodida > Ixodidae > Ixodes > Ixodes scapularis. Next base: position 102,452,097 of record NW_024609883.1, on the reverse strand, counting down.
GGGGGCTTTCGGGTATGGAAAGTCTCGAACCCAGAGCGATGTTGTGTTTTTGTGCGCTTGTGGCGCCCCTGCCAGAGACGACCTGTTCTAAAAAGATCAGCTTGGCCGCTGGCTTGGCGATTAGCCCTTGTCTCTGTTTTGTGTTGGTCTTCTTGAAGTGTGACAGGAATACATGAAAAACACAGTGTGACCATGACCTTCGCATAATTTATTTCGTTCAATGCTATTTGCCATCTCTCCGTGGTCTCACAAAGAAAAGCTATCGGTGCGCAGCGGTGTGATGCAAGCAAGCTAGCACTAACTAGACCCGAACCCCGCTCCGTGATTGCGGCCAGAGGACGGCCATCTTGCACGCAGAAAAATAGCTTTTTTGGAGCGTTACAGAGTCTGGCGGTAGCGTACTGAAGACACATTTTCTACTCGTTCGTCATCAGTCGGGGAAGAATCTTTCTTAAAACCATGTGTAAATAGTGAGACTTGCCGTTGAGAACACGTTGAAATTTTTACGAAAGCGCAGTGCCGCAGAAAAGAGGCACAACTCGTCGAAAAAAAAATTCGCCGGTCTCGCGTCGCGGCGTGATCAAATCTACCTTTGCATACCTGAAGTGCTGCAGCTCTGTGCCTTCGCACGCTTGGATACTGATCAAGAATCGACGTCGCAACAAAGTTTTGAAAGTGTGTCGAGCGTAGATCTCTTTGCATCATATATCGGCCACAAAGTCCTGGATCGTCCTGCAGCTCTGTACGGTTGTTATTATGCACTCTACGTTCCATTCCAGATCTACTCTAATGGATCACATGGGAGCACAAATTGGGCAAGGCTGTGGAGCAAGGAGGGGTCTCCAATGCCAAAAAACGCCCCCCCCCCCCCCGCCCCCTATTTTCGTCGCCACTGGATCAAGCTCGTTTCTGGACCGCGAGTGCCGCAAGTTACAAAAACCCTCAGAGTAAAGTAAAACGCCGCTCCAGAGGCCTTCACGCACATTGCTTCACGCCTTCACATATCTTTTCTGCGGCTACTGTTCTTGCTAAAAGAGCTGTGGTTGCGAAGTGTCGGACACTAGCCACAAGTGACAGGATTGAATTCCAAGCACAACAGAAACAGAGTCCCAGTCCTTTGCTTTTATGTCTCTGAACGCTCTAACGTCAGCTTTCGGGAGATTAATTAGTTTCACGTTCGGCAGTTTAACGTTCAGTGGGGCAACCATCTCTGACGCCGACTTCATCACCGACTTGGTGTGCCGTCGGGGGTTGTACAACGTTGTTTGGTGCTTGACATCGTACATTATAATAACTCTATGCTTGACATGACCCCCGATTCAATCGCAGGCACTCTTGCCATGTCAAGTTGCGGAAAAAGTACTCCTCGCTGACGTGTATTTGTGGCTCTGCAGCTCGTTGGTACTTGGTACCATTTTCGCGTGCTCTCAACGGCACGTTTCAACGTTTTATATTGGTCTAAGATACTTCTTCGACAAATGACGATGAACGTTCAGAAAACGGAAAACGTGTCTTCAGTGCGCTGCCGCCTGCCTCTGCAACGCTCCAAAAACGCGATTTCTCTACGTGCAAGATGTCCGCCCGGTGGCCTCACTCAGTTAACTTTGTGAAAATCTGCGCAGCTTTCATGCAGTCATGCAGCCGTGTCGAGCCTCGAGCCCGTTAAAAATTAATTACAAACATTTTAAATTTGGCTTTATTCATTCGGATTACAGCGAAAATATAAAAATAATCAACAAATAATAATGGCTTGCATCGGATCGCTATGTGTGTAGCTGTCAAGTATTTAGCCAACACTATCCAATAATTTGTGCGCTGGGGTTTCGCGTTTGCCGGAGTAGACCGCTTTGGCTTTGGACCTGACGACCTTCTTTAGCGTGTACGAGGAAGTTGTGGCGAGTGTCTGAAATGTTGAGTCTATCTCGAAGAGCCCTCTGGAATCCAAGCGTACGCAGGCAAGTGTCACTCAATGTCGGCTTCGTCAAATGCTGATAGAACCCGTCCACTCGCCGCGGGGACGTCTTTGCTCCACCGAAATGCAGAAGCGCGACCGATTCGCTGCCCTTAAGGCGTAATCTCTCACACAGGGCTAGCGCCGCACTCAGGCCTTTCTCGGCTGCCTCGCCCGCCGAGAAGTTCAACCAGGCCGTGAAGGATCTGAACAACGTTCCCGAGGAACCTTCCAACGACGTCAAACTTCAATTGTACGCTCTCTTCAAGCAGGTATGCAGATTTCGCTTCGTCGCAAATACCGATGTTAATTTATTTTTCAAAAGGTACCTGAGGGATGATGTTGCTGGGAGACTCACTACTGCTTGCCCCCAAATATATTATTAAAAAACATTAATGTTTCTTCTCGATTTCTTTGTTTTCTACCGCAGAATTAAAGATGTAGTCCAACGATTTTAATGTTAAAAGAATTTGCAGTTTGTATTTTAATTTTGTTAGGCGCAAGTGACAAGAAATGTGCCACCTTGCCCCGACAAAACTGCTATTTCGCTGCGTAATTGCTGAGGAAAAACCTAATTAATTGCCGATCTGCAGCTGCGTGAGGCGGGTAAGGGAACCACGGTGAAACGTCAACAAAACCTGTCCCCTTCCGCTGCTACACTTGCCATCAGCCCTGTGGCGAACAATCTTTTGTGTAGATCGCTCGCGGCGCATTTTTTCGGTCGCGCACCAGCCACCTAGCTGTGTTTGGAGATTTGTGTTTCTCTTTTACCCCCCTTATTCCCCTTCTTCTGGGATTATTTTTGTCATTCTTGTCCAGCTCGCTTGCACCTTAATTGCTTTACCATCATAACAACTTTGTTGTAGTACACTTCATACTTCATATCTATAGTCATCATCTGCAGAGTCTGTTCACATATACACAAAGTAACTTGTATTAGGGAGTGATGGGATGGGGTCGAGCAGAGAGGGAAGAGAAGGGGACGTTTGTGATTGGCTCTTAGAATCACGTGATATATAGGCGGAGAGAGCTGGGAGTGTTGGTACTGATTCACATTTAAGAAGACTAAGTGCACAAAAAGCGCAGACGACGAGGAAGGGGCGGTCATCATTTGGGCCCGTTCTCATTTCAACCTGCTCATTTAGACTTCCTCAAAAGAACCATTCTCAAAGCACCCTCCTTGGTTGGGCCCGCCACACTTAATTTCGTTCTCGTTACATCATTCGTGTTTCATCCTCTAAGAAAAAAAAATAAAATAAAATGGGGGCACTTTTAGGTGTCGATGTTATGGCTGGGTCACCACATATCCCCAAAGAAGCTTCTTCAAGTTTGCCCCTCCCCTCTCCCAACTCGCCTATACGCAAGCACTCACATACACATGCACATGTGAAAAGCGGTTTGGCTAATGGTTGCTGGAATACGTCCCTTCTGCTCTCGAAACATGTAGCGGAGGTGCGGACCCGCTTGTTGGGTTGCCCGGATCTGATAGCTGGCACCAGCCAATAAATCACCGAACTGCTGTTTTGTGTTAAAGGACAGGAGGGTGTACCCCTACTCCATACCCTATTTTTTTTATAAAGTGGATGGCGGTGCGTGCTACGACCCATCGGATCCAGTCCAGGGCTGAAAACGTGCCATGCGCCGTCCGGTTCTGGAGCGAACGGGACCAAATGCGAATAGGCCCAGATGCGCCAAAAAACCCGTTTGGATGTTTTGAGAAGGTTCAAACGAAGAGGTCTAAACGAGAATGGGGCGAAACGAGAAGGAGCAAAACACGAATGGGACGTTTCGAGATGCACCCACAAGAAAGACAAGTAGAACGGACGAGCGCTCGCTCTGAACTGGAAATTTATTTTCATGAACCGTGAAAAGGTAGCATCACACCCAGTCCACTCATACACGGCCTGAATCCCCTTATCTCTCATCAAGGAACAGAATACCCCTATTGTCAATCGCATAAAAAGTTGTGGAAAAGAAAAAAAAACTCAACTTTTTGCACGATTGACAACGGGTTCCTTCCACTCCTTGATAAGAGATAGGGGGATTTGGGCTGCGCATGAGCGAACTGGGTGTAATGCTTTCTGCTCACGGTTTGTAAAAATAAACTTTCAGTGACGAGTGAGTGCTTATCTATTGTGCTTGTCGTTCTTGTGTCCGTGTTTCTTGTGTGCTTAATTTTTAATTGCTTGATACATTACGTCTGGCTGTTACCCTGACCACCGGCTTCCTTTCGAGTGCCCTTTCTTATTGGGGACTTGTTTTGGAGCCGCTTATCGATCCATCACCTCTGTCTCATCTTTCTACGTATGATCGGATAGAGGGATTCCCAGATCGTGTGGACATTGAATGATCCCTTCTGTAGATGCAGTCATGTTTCACCGACGGCCATGCTGAGGACACGAATGCTTAGCTCTTGTAAGCATTTCCCAGCCAGTTCATTTTGTGAATTGGGTGAAATAGTTCATCAGTCTCAGATTGAAAAGGGTGTCGGGGCTTCTGTGTTGTGTCACCATGTTCCATTCATCGGGGCCACCTCTGCTGCTATTGCTGCCATAATTTTTCTGGATCAGCGTTTGTACAGACATGCCGCCAGTGCTGTTACTCAGTTTTGCCGGAGCACAGAAGTAGCGATCGTGCCTTCTATTGACTGTAGGCTACGGTTGGCAAGTGCAACGTCGCCAAGCCGGGAACCTTTGATTTTGTCGGCAAGGCCAAGTGGGACGCCTGGTACAAGCTTGGAGACATGTCGCAGGTTGGTTTTGTTGGCTCTGGTGATCGAAACACACTTTGGTTCTTTACTGACTTATCTCTTGTGTACATCGTCGTGAAAGCCAGCATGTAGTGCTTTAGAACGTACAGTTACTTTCAAAATTCTTCTACTTCTAAACTTAATTGATTGAACAAATGTATGATGCTGGTCAGGGATAGGGACCAGACATCCCTCACCGCTTGACAGTATGCACCCTTGCTTCCGTCTCGCCCAGAGACCTAGAAAAGGGAGATGATTGTGTCATGTAATATGGTTCTCTCGAATCAAGTAGTGTACAATGATTTTCAGTTCTCCTTATCCCTTTCTTTTGGTCGTGCCATAACCTCCGAGGCCGAGCTTGCAGGGTGGTTCCTGTCGGAAGCAATTATCCTTTTGCCTTGCCTTTACATTAGTATTAAAATAATTGTTAATTTACAAACATAAAGAGGTCAACCTGCTTTTCAAGCTGATTTGCTACTTTGCAAAAAAGAAAAAGAAAGGGCAGAAGGTTTCTAGACTATTCTTGAAAGAACAGAAGGGAGAAAAACTAAAAGAGAAGAGATGGGTGTAAAGAAGAAGAAAAAAAAGCACGCACCATTTGCACCAAAGTTCAGGGCATTTTGAGGAAATGAGTATTAGTCGGATAATTAATCGTTGCTTTTGCGACCTCATCTCCATTCTTCGAGTGACCTCGGGGGGACGTTTTCAGGACGACGCACAGAACGAATATGCGGCGATCGTGACAAAGCTGGCCGGAGAGAAGGCATCCGGTCCTGCACAGTCCCAAGAGCCAGCGACAGCTGCGTCTTCCGGCGTGGAAGGCCTTGTGACGACGTTTCAAGATGGCGCCTTCACTATCCGCTTTAACAGGCCGAGCAAGAGGAACTCAATTACACTCGAGGTACTCCCCTCACCGCATTTTAATCTCCGATCACTTTGAAAAGCTCTCTTAAGGCAACAGAAATCGTTGGTGAGGTTTTGCAGCAGATCCCGGGGCGTGTTTCACCCAGGGTCATGGCATCATGTCGCAGTCTCACGTGACATCATTAAGAAATTCTCCGCCAAATTTGGTGGGGAAATTTCTGCGACGTCACATGAAACTGTGATGTCGGGTGACATTGCGGCATTACTTTGCACCATGACGTCGCACGACTTCGTGGTTAGTGTGCAGTGTGATTTTGTGTAGTCTGTGTGTGGCACCTCTGCTGTTACTGCAGTTTGTTTGCATTACTCAACAAGGCACTTGGAATATTTTTTTTATATAATGCTTGAAATTGTTTTAGAGAAGCTTTTCATTAAGGAAGCAATCGACATTCGTGCAGTCAGTGGCACGATGCACAATAAAGTTCCTGTTACAATATTTGTGCCGATGGAGACAAAATTTGCCATGTCGATTGAATCGAGTGTACCGCAACTAATGTGGAGCGCAAGTTTGTCTGCTTCTTAAACAGGGGTTGCGAAGATGTCAGAATGCCGAGCTCTTATTGGTTGGTTGAAAAAATAGTGGGTAGACCTCAAGGGATCTTGCATTGAGGCCTACCCACTATCCTTCCAATCAATGCCAATCAGAACTCGGTGTCATTCTGACGTCACTGCAACCCTTGCGCAAGAAGCAGACGACTTGCTCTCCGAATAGGGACTGGAATACGCCAAAATGCACACAAGCAAATTATGTTTATTGAATGCTGTCAGTTGTGTAGGAATATACAAACAAGCTCGTCTTTAGTACTATGGTTGTCATGTCTCAAACAGAAAGAAATGGCCTTTGTCTTTTTTGAACATAATTGGGTAGTAATTTAAGTACAGTAATTGGATTGCTAAAATTAAATTATTGAGTAATAAAATATTAAGGTGGGTTAAGTGGTTCAACAAACTAAATATATGAAGCTTAAAGAAAAGACGAAGACACGAAGAAGTCAGGACAGTCCTGTCCTGTCTTCTTAAAGGATATAGTTAGTTTATTGGGTCATTCGTAATTGTAGTTAATTACTTTTGGCCAAAAGTCGTTGTAGGTGATACTCAATCACTTTTTAGCCTCAGTAATTGCAAAATATTTATACAATTAAGACTTACTTTTTTCTATGATTTTGTCAAGCTGAAGCTTCGTTGTATACGTCACTGATAGACAAAAATACACTGAGTGTCTATCTTATTGCCCTTCTGCCAACTCGTGAAGCTTTGTAAAACACCGACTGTGGACGCACAGTCGAGCAACTGTCAAGGCCACGTCGCCCGCAGGGGGGCACAGACAATGCAGGGAGGGTGACTCGCATTGTCAGGATTGAGAGAGAGAGAATCGATGTGACGTGATCGTGTTGTGTACAATGAATGGCTTATCACAACTCGTGTTGGCCGTTTCCAGAATAAGTGAGACTCTGAGCCTCTATTCGATGCTTACCGATGCTAATAATCACTGACTTTGAACTGCCGCGATATAAAGAAGACTGGCAATCTCGATGGTGTTGCAAAATAGTACAAAAGACTGACTCGTATCACACTCGGAGCTCGACTCTCATATTATGGTATACCATTAAAGGGGCCCTGCAAGGACTTTTTACTGCTTTTTAATTTGCACTGAACCTGAGCGCACTGAACGTAGTAACTTAGTGAAACTTTTCTTTTCGCGAAATTCGCTTTATTTTAAAAGTTATAGGCAATTTAGAATTACAAAAACAAGCAAAAAATAACCTCCTTCATGACGTCGTAGGTCCTGGCTTGAGTGGCCGTGAAGTAAAGGAGGAATAGTGAGCTCATCGAGAGCTCACGGCCGCCGCACTCTGCGTCGACGGCGCCAGAGGGCGCCACTAAAGCATGTTCTGGATAGGCTGTATGCAACGGGCAGCCAAAGCGGCTTTCATTGCGTTTGCTGCGCGATTAAACACTAATTCGGCATGACACTTCATTGGCCACAACAACAGCAAACACGGGGTAAAGATGAGTTCAGAATGGGAGCCACTTCGCGCTGCCATACCGCGAAACGGCCAAACCGCAAGACAAAGCCTCTCGCCGAAGGCCTTCGGAACGCTCGGAGCCGGTCGGATCCTCCTGTCCATACGACTGCAGCACCACCGCGTACATCCGGGATTTTTCCGTGTCAGCACCTTATCCCACTACTCCTTTCTAGTATGCGCTGCCTTTTCCACCGCTTGGCGGTGGGTATGTTGACGGGTCATTTCTTGTTTCTGTACTTTATAAACTGCATTTCTTTCTTTTTTACATCTATAATAGTGAACAAAAACTACTTTTATAAATAATTTAAACGGTTTGCACCACTTATATTTTGTATTTCGACCAAAAAGAAGTTTTTAGTGGCTCTGACCAGTAGTAAGCCCAGGACCAAAGACGTCACATTTTGCTCGCTTTCGGTACTGCGGGTCGCCCTCGTCGGTGGAGGAGGCTTCCGTGTCGTCCGGTTAAAATACGCCGCACTGATATTTAGCTACTCTTTCCATGCCCGCTGGCTTTCCCGAACCCCCAAGAGACATGGAAACCGTATAAAAGGTAGACGCCTAAATATGATTGCAGGGCCCCTTTAATAAACTAAGTAAAACAAATGCACGAACTGCAACGAACGCAAAGTGCCACATGCCGTATCCGGAGTGATCAGACAAAAAATGGACAAATACATTTCATTAAAACAAAAAGTCGTTGTGCACATTTTCTCATATCGAGCAGCTGTCCAAGAAAGTGAATTGCTTTACTGCCTGAAAGTTATATATAATTGTAATTTGTAATTAATTGCTTTCTGTGTTGTAGTAGTTCTAACTGTAACTATAAACACTTTAGGACAATGTAGTCGAGAGTTTTAAAGTAGTTGTAATTATACTTAAAGGGAAACTGAAGCGGTTCTCTATTTGAGAAAAAACATTTCAATGGCCTTCATTCTACCTCCAGGATGAGGAATATCAAGATTATTTTTCAATTTGGTGCACGGAGGCTTCAGAAATTAATTTTTAAAGTACCGCCGAAGCCCCTCCTTCCCGGGGCGTGACGTCACACTAGGAGCCTTCGGAATATCTGCTCTCGCGCATCTTCAGCGCCTGTCAAAGCTATGCACGCGCACTCTTGCTATTTTCAGAAAGGTCAGAAAGAGACGTCACGACTGGTGTCAGTGCGGGGAAATATACCTGGCAAGTTTGCGTTGCACGCGCTGAACACACGAGCGACACGCGCTTGGCGGCCCGAATATCCTAGTATGACGTCACGACTGGTCGAATGTTTTTTCGCTTTTTCTCGCTTTTAGTTGCATCTTCAGGGAAAACAAAAGTGATATCCAGATTCACGGGATAAAAATACGCCAGAATTCACCTCTAACTCGTTTTTTTCAAGAAGTGTTTCAGCTTCCCTTTAAGCAGCATTTCTAAAGTAATTTATACCCTTGCATGATTTTGGTCAGTCTCCGACAGTTCAAGAAACGCAGTGTATGACTCACAGTCGTTGCGCTTTGTCTTTCGGCCACACTTGGGTCCCCCTAGTTCCAGGAAGCTCATGTAACCCAGTATCGTAGCACGGCCCTTAAAAAACGCTAACACCCCCCAAATAAATTTTTTTAATTATTTTTTGCCGTGAGGAGGCGGAGGCACGCGCACAGTCTTGAGAATGTGAGAGCCAGTGCTGTCACATGACTATAACACGCGCAAAACGGAGGCCAATGTGGCCCCCCCGCGTTGGGACGCCGGACGGTGGTGCCGCTGAACCTTGTTTTCTTTGTTTCCTTCGTTTTTCCGGCCGTGTGAAGCAGACAAAAAACGGGCACGTTGCACATTCAAGCTCTTACCAATTCATGTATGTAAGGTGAGTGATGTCTTCAGCCAGTGGAAGGGGCGACGACTCGGAGACGTCTTCGTGCGTATCAGCTTTGTGATCGGGTGCATCGTACGGAATAAATCCTAATTGTTTTGATCGGTAAAAGATTGCTCTTTCAAAGCTAGACCGATTCGCCGGTACCGCAAACAAAAATTCTGAAATAGAGGTCCCATGCCCGTCTTCCGCCACCTTCGCTTAGTCCGCTTCGCTCAGCCATCCAGCCCGCGACTCCTGCTATACAATGTCATGTTGAGAATTGCGCAGAAAATGCACAGAGTGCTTCCCGTTCTCTGTGAAGCTTTTTATTTTTTCAATCAACGTGTTTGCAGCTTTTTAGAAGCCATAAAAAAATGGATATAATATTTGTTTCTATTTTTAATGTTGAGTGCGTGCCTTCGATGACCCACGACTTTGATTATACTTGGTGCATGTGTCTAAACCATGGAGAAGGGCACGTGACCACGAAGGAGAGAGTCTGGACAGTTCTCCATCGGCGGTTTTTGGGTGGAAAGAAAACGAATTTCGAGCTGCAAATTGTGTTCTAGGTAGTTGGGCTCTCATGTGTCATGTACAAATAAAAACCTTGGCGAGCATAAATACCCTGTCAGCGTTCCTTTAAGCCAGTGGTCTCAAACTCGTTTGAGTGTTGGGGCCAGATAGCCAACACCAGAAAGGCCGAGGGCCAACGTAAAGTTGGGAGGGGGGTCTTAAAATGGTTTCTATTAAAAATGCCAACGTGCTGGCATTTTTAAAATGCCAGCACGTTGCCATTAACTCAAAATTTAACGAAGCTGAATCTTCCTCTAAAAAAAAACAAAAAAAAACCAGTTTTTTTTACAGTTCTTGCTTTCTTGACGATTTTTTTTTTTTACAACACCCTGAACGAATACTTTTCTTCTTTTAATGGTGATACCCAAGCTCGTAGCTTTATCATTAGCAGTTGCTTCACCTGATCGAGAGTTCGCGCAGCCAAGATGCATCCTTCAACGAAGTTTAGTAGCGGAATTGTTGCACATTTCAAAAAGCTGGTAAGCAAAATAAGAAAGCGAAACAAAGGGTGAAGGAACACAGATAAGCATAAACTATGTGAAGACATTAAAAGAGCAGAGCTACTTTTCGAGCGAAAGTGAGTCGGTAAGACCAGATTACTGTGGCGCATGTCATTTCTATGGCGCTCGAAACATGGGAACCGGGACTCGTAGACAATTTTCCGCGGGCCACGTCCCAGCGAGTCACAAGCCGCATGTGGCCCGCGGACCGCATGTTTTTGAGACCCCTGGTTTAAGCCATCGATGACCAGTACGTCGTCCCTTGGTAAGCCGTCGGAATTTCGCAGATGTACGAGGAGGTGATCAAGCTGCTGAAGGATGCCGGGCAGAGGGACGACGTCAAGTTCCTCGTGCTCACCGGCACGGGAGAGTTCTTCTCGAGCGGCAACGACCTCGGGAACTTCGCCAAGCAGATGCAGACGGGGCGCTCTCAACTGGAGCTTGCCAAGGAAGCCGCGGAACTCGTCAGGTATCGGCTCGTCAAAGGGTCTCGCCAGCTCGGCTGATTCCAAACCTCGGTATACAGTCTAAGCTCATTACAACAGACCTGGTTAAACAGACATTTGGATATAACATACCAATTTGTGAAGTTCGGTTGGTTTTCCTCTATGTACCATTGACTTAACTTCATAGCTGCCATACAGCATACTCCTCTTACAACAGACCGAAATCTTGGCCAAAATCAAGGTCTGTTATAATGAGCTTCGACTGTACTTGATCTCTCTTGTATTTCGTTTGCCCTGGGGCCACTAAACTAGTTATGCTTTGCAGTAATAACTACACTTCAGCCATCTTGGTCCTTAAAAGCCATTGTTGCCAGTTTTGTGATGCTTTGTATTTAAAATCGAAGGCTATCGTCCGATCTTCCCAACACTGTGCCTAAAGCTGAGGTAGTCGCATATTTTAATTGCAACTGTCGCCAATAGCGCCCTCTCTGCACTAAACAGCAACGTTTTTCGGTCTTTCAACATCTATAATTCATCGCTAAAAAAAAAACAATTTTTAGGTATGTTCAGTTTTTCTCGTCGAAGGAGGAACGATAGAAATGGAGCAGTCGAAACGTGCTTCCTTTATTTGTCTTCCCAATTATTTTGATTTTGTTTCTCGGTCTCATTACAAACTGTCACTACTGTATTTGCTCGAGTAATAGCCACACCATTTATGAACAAGGCCCTTGCGTCCACTTTCCCACAGAACAGATATACAGCCAATCATTGCATTGCGCATAAATAACATAGCGGATAACCAGATCGAGAACACGATTCTCCATATAACTGCAATCTTCACAGATGGTATCTTCGCACGAAGACGTTATCGCTGTCCTGTAAACAGCTGGAGTCATGCTGTCGATCGCGGTGATTGGCAAACTGCGTGCTCCACGGAAAAGCGAACCCTCAGGTTTTCTTCATAAACAGTGTGGCTATTACTTGAGTAAATACTGTAGTTTGCTCGTTCTTTTTAAACGTCCATCCCCTCGTGCACTTGATTTTTACTTTTGTACGTTTCGATTTCAAGTTCTTTGAGTGTCGTGCTCCGCTAGCACGGAGAGGGATAATTTGGAGAGAGGATTACTGTAAAGTTCCGAAAGAACGCCCACCCAAAATGAAGAGACAGATGGTGAAAAACATGGGGTGGGCTATCTTTGAAAATTCCACAGCAAAGTTTTACCAAAAATTTATCATAAACACCCGTGCACCCACTACAAACCACGTGACGCGGAAAGTGATACTCCAGATCGCAGACACCACAAATTCGCGTTTCACGATGCGATAAACACACGGGAATTCGCCACATACTCCTGTGTCCTGGGAAAGGACACCGCAGGTTGCGGACGGAGCAGATTTGCGTTTTACCATGCGAAGGACCCGCGGAATTCGCCGAGAACTTGCACCTCACGGGAACGAATACCGCAAATCGCGGACGCAGCAGATTCAAGTTTTATGGTGCAGTAAACATTCGGGAACTCATTACGAACTTACCTGTCACGGGAACCGATATCGCAAGCGCAGATCGCGGACAAAAACGCGGGAACCCGCTACGAACTCGCTTATTAGACCTACTGGTACAGCAGATCACACGGTTGGACGTCGCGTGACGTCCGACGTGAATCGGGGAGTTGGCAATGTTTCTGAATTTTTATGTTACAGATATTCAGACAGAAAACGGGATGGGCAATCTCTCGGGGGCAGGCATCCTCTCGAAACTTTACGGTAACTGTTTTCAGCACCTCTCCGTCAGGTTGTAAGAATGGAAATATGTGTCAGCTGCTCTCATGCAAGCCCTAAACATGTAGGTAAAAAAAAAAAAAAAAAAAAATGCATCTCCACGTGGTGAATGATGTCGATTGGGGCGAAGCTCTGGTGGTGCTTGTCTGCGTAGACGCTGAGCCGCAGCATGCCGGGCCTTTCGTTCGTTTTCATCCATGTCACGCTGCGGTCAAATGCTCAAATGCATATATAACCACGTTCCATACCACACATTCTCTTTCTGACATGGATGAAAAGAAACGAAAGGCTCGGCATGCTGCGGCTCACAGTGTACGCAGACAAGCACCACCAGAGCTTTGCCCCAATCAACATCATTCACCACGTGGAGATGCGTTTTTTTTTTTTTTTCCTACATGAGCACGGGAGCACGTGCTCGTGAGCACGTGAATGCGTGAGCTCAGAAGCAGGAGCACGAGCCCCCGACGCCGGACATCGGACGGACATACGGACATGGCTAGCCCCTAAGGAGCTTCGCCCCTAATAAATCTCGGGACCCCTGAAGTTGGGCGTACACTCGTGTTTGTGCCAAGCAGGGATGGGCAGTATTTCAAATACAAGTATTTGAAATACGTATTTCAAATGCTTTGTGTATTTTGAATTTGTATTTAATTACAAATTGGGTAATGTATTTGACGTGTGTATTTAAATACTAAAACGTGGGTATTTCAAATACAATTGTAATTAAATACAATTTTGTGGGAGAAAATACGTCCCTCAAATTTATTGTCACTGTCCAGAGCAGGAAGAAAACTATGTTCTGCACCGAATGCAGTATCTCTCAATCAAGCACAAATGTTTAGTGACTTTGTGATTACGGTGCTTGCTAGTCCAGGGCAAGAATAGTGACGAAATCGACGTTCACAGGCAGACTGGCCAAATAAGTGCCTGTGACAACTTGTGATGCTTTCCAGCCTGATTTTAATCTATATCAATCCATATTTTTCCTGGAACATTCTAAATGCGCAAGTCGTCCAGATTTTCGTGACTGGTGCGAGTTGCAACAATAAAAAATTCTCTAGCTAGTGCTGCGCGTCTTGGTCGTCTCGGTTCTTTATTCGTCTATACCAAAATGTAATCGACAAAAAAAGCTGCTTGAAGCTCTGTACTTTTTTCACCAATTACGTCCAAGCTGATTACATTTTTTTGTGATTATATTTCTATTACGTACTAGAGCCTCGCACACTAACTCCCGAGTGCGCGATGCAAAATTGAAATGAGATACCCAGAAACCCGTTGCAGGTGCCCTGAAGTCGCTGACGCAAATTTTGAGGAATGTATTTGGAACAGTATTTGGAGGAGACCAAATACATTTGGTTGTATTTGTACCTTGCACTTAAATGCTTTTTTTGGAAATGTAATTAGATTTGTAATTAAATACATTTTTGACGAAGTATTTTGTATTTGTATTTCGATACATATTTGCATGTATTTTGCCCATTCCTGGTGCCAAGTATATTTTTTTTATGGGGTAGACTGCCCGCCACTGTGAGCACAAGTGTCATTATGGCGCTTGTTCATATTTATTTTTCGAAAGGGTACTGGCGGGCATCAAAATTTACCACTCAGGCTAGTACCTTGTCCGAGCACTTTCCACCACTTTAATAGTTTTGATTGCAGTCCTCTAACGATTAAAGATAAACTAAGAAATCAGCTGCTGTTTATTTGTGCTAACAGTGTCGTGGAGTGTGCATTGCCCTTGGTGTTCCTTCCGACGCTCGTCATATTAATATATTTTGCACGTGGGAACAGATTGTGAGACTAAATTGGCTCCCTAGAATTAGTGCGGCTTTTATATAACCGCAGCGTAGTTGGTGAGAGTGGCGTTAATCGATCGGCTGTGGCTTTCTTCCAAAGGCGATACGTGGCGGAATTCATCAACTTTCCCAAGCCAGCCATGGCGCTGATCAATGGACCGTCAATCGGTGTGTCCTGTACCATTCTCGGGCTCTTCGACCTTGTCTACGCATCCGACAAGGCGAGTCAAAATGTCGTCAAGTTCAAAACCGAGAATGTCGGCCGTGGCGGACCCCTTGGAAGCTCGTGCATGGGCAGTGTTGCCATCTGTGTGGGGCCTGTACTTAATTAAAAGTACAAGGATGTCGGTCGACCTTTAATTGCACGTCTGATTTCAACTGCAAACTCTTCCCCTCTTTCCGCAGGCGTTCTTCCAGACTCCGTTCACCCAGTTGGGGCTGTCACCCGAGGGATGTTCGTCCTACACATTCCCGCGGATCATGGGAATTGCCAGGGTGAGATGCGAGGCGATCGGCGACCGAGCGCTTGAACGTGCCGCAAGTCGGCACGCGAGGAGCGAAAGCTCACGCTGCGGGACCGGGGCCTCCCAAGTTCGGCGCTCACCCTGGCCCGTTTCGATCTGGACGAGCGTCGTGCCGGCTTATGGTCGTGCATCGTCACCACGTGGTGCAAAGACCCCCAGGCTAGCGGGGTTACTGCACTGGCAAACTTTTTCGTCTACAATGGAGACATCAGATGCCCATTGGGCCTGACCAACTTCCCACTGTCTTAACGTACATGTATACACAACACAATTATTACTAATATACAGGACTGGCCGTTTCAGATCTCCCTGAGGGTAATTTAAGCGGTAATGATGCATGGCAGTTTCCGAGCCTTGTAACCGGTACCGGGCGTTCGCAGGCGTGCGAAGTCCTGATGATGAACAAGCAGCTGAGTGCTAAGGAGGCCGAACAGTGCGGCTTCGTCTCCAAGTGCTTCCCGGATGCCAGCTTCCAGGAGGAGACGCAGAAGAAGATCCAGGAGATGGCCAAGCTGCCACCCAAGGTTTGTGCGTGCATCCTTAAGTGCTGCCATTACTACCGCGTCTACTCGTGCGGTTGGGCGTCCTCTACAAAGAATGCCCGCATGTATCCGTGTCTGCTTCCCCGCGGGGCATGCGGATATGGCCAGACGTTGGATGAAAGGCCGATGAGTAAGCTAATCTTGCAAGCATTGTAAGATTGTGCGAATATTCAAATTTTCGAATAGTATTGTTTGGAATAATACGCCATTCAATATTTGCTCTGAGATGAACTGCAATATTCACATTTTTTGAAGCGTCGATCGCAGTGAATTAGCCGCGTTGAGCGTGCTTCTTAACAAGACACCGGTGCACTGCGGAGAAGCAGCACAGGCGAAACTCGCAGAAAGCTTGCACTTGTGTGCTGTATATGCACGTGTGCAACATCTGGATGTATGTACCCGATGTAAAATTGCTCGCGACATAAAAGGACGTATGTGTGATGTATGTATTTGAGCACCAGCATCTGCATGTCAGTGATGTATGCAAATGTGGACCATACAATATGCTTACATACTTTCCGCCCCAAATTAAAAAATGCCTCGTGTGCTGGTTCTTCCACAGTCCCTGATGCACTCCAAGACACTGGTCAGGGCACCCATCTTGGAAGATCTCCACAAGGCGAACAACCTAGAGTGCGAACGACTCGTCGAACGCTTCACTTCGGAGGAGATGATGAAAGCTGTGATGGCCTTTTTTCAAGGCAAGGGCAAGCTCTGAGTGGCGAGTCACGTGACCACGGCGAGGCCTTATTAAAGACGACTGTGAAATGAATTTTTGGCTAGGATAAATTGGTATTTTACTAATCGCATATCGTTTAGTCTACCAAAAGAAAACTAGTATGTGAGGGTAGAAAGCCAAAAGCCTGCTTTTCGGTATTAAATTTTGTCAGTAATAGCGGAGTATTTCTTACCTCCTTTCCTTCGAAAGCTCTCCGCCTTTTCACTGCAATGCATCCGGTGGCCAATAGTGCCGTGACAACACTTATCATCACTTGCGAATGACAAGTTCCATGGTGTGCTTAAAAAGCAGGGTGGAAGCTTGGAGTAATCGCATCCGATGTCCAAACACGTCACAACCACGTGATTTCTCATTTTGCTTTTGGGTTGAGGATTGAAACTAGGGAGGAAGAAGCTGAAAAATCATTTCATGGTTTCTTTAATGATACCGCATACTGTTACGGTTTTAATTGGGTTCATGGTGGGTTCTAGAATAGCGTCGTCGCCATTGCGCATGCGGTGAACACTAACCACGTTTTGCGCTCCGGGGAGGGCTCGTGATGTGCAAGAAGTTGGCTAGAGCCAAGACGAGCACAGTGAGAAAATGGCGGCTCCCAGAACCGCAGCAGTCGTTAGCGCAACGTGCTAAAATGGCGTACATCATTCTAGAACTCTCCAACATGAGGCCCACAGCTGTTAAGAGGACCTCAGAACTTTCGGGGAATCGTTTATCGAGTTTACAACTTGTTTCTTTTTTCAAGAGACCAATGTATTCTGGTCTAGACATGAACTAGGTGTTCCCTAGGGGTGTCGCACTGTCTTTCAATAAAACATTTTTACATTCCTTTCGTGGATGAGTTCTTTTTCCCAACGGAAATGTTGCAAAGCGTGTACGTAGCTTCCATGGAATGAAAAGTAGTTTTGGGTTTATTCATTCAACTTGTTTTTGTTCACATTGTGATTAACTGTTATTGACATTATTATCTTAATGGTATAACCTTGGCAATGTGAAGTAGCTGTTAAATAATTTTTTTTTTTCTTTGGAAGTTGTAGTGTACTAGGAATTAGCATTAAGTGCAATTTTCACCGAATGAACATGGTGCAGTTCGAGCTGTTTGAAAGCTGCTTCGTTTTATTAAAACTTGATATGAGAGAATCTGGCAGACTTTTTCATAGAAAAATCAACCCGTTGTGTATGACCCATTTGCAGATATATCATGTATAAAACGTTTGTATGCGATGCTTAGCGCCAGCCATGCGGAACATGTACGTAGAAAGTTCAAGGCTTTTTTGCACATAAAATAATTAATACCAGCGTGCAAAGGGCATGGGGCGAGGAACCTGGGAGACAATCCAGAAGCACTAGAAAGTACACTTCATACTGACACCACCGCTATGAAAAGGATGTAAGCAGAGGCAGCACTACTGTTGAAATATTTTTCAAATTAGAGTATTTAAAGGGCAACTCTGGTCGGGAAAACAAAACCAAAATAAATGACTGGTATCGCTTTAGTGGCACGAAATATGATCACAGCTGAAATATTACGTTGAAGTGAAGCTGCATACTCCATTAAAACCGATTTTAAAGATGGTACCAGCTGCTCTTTAGTGGGCAGCAAGCGGGTTAGCTTTTAGTCAAGGAACACTGGTGCAGCACCCTTGTGACGTCACGTCGCGGCCGTACGGCTGATGATCAGTGTTGCCATCCCTCTAGCAGATAGTTTCGGTTTTGTCATAGGCGCCCGAATCCAAACTTTGAGCCGTGATATTTATAAAACTACACACAGTATCGAGAAAAAAAAAAAAAAAAATTTAACTTTTTAATTTAGGGACACTGCTTTAGCTGAAAACAGTCATAATCCCAATTTAAAAAATATTAACAGAGAGCGATTGTTTAAATTTGTCTACAAGACATTAAACAATCGCTTCGGGAAGTGAAGAAGAACCTGGTTTATTTTTATCAATTTCCCCGCTACATTTAGCGGAGGAACTAAAGGCCCGTTCACACACTTGCAACCGAGTACGACCGAGAGATACGAGACCTGTTGAAACCTCTTAAAATTTCTTAGGACAAGAAAACACACTGGCACGCTGGCACCATCTATGCGGTGACCCTGGAACTGCATTTCACAAGACCGAAGGTTTTGCGGGATTTCTGAGGTCAAATGTGCTTAATACATATGAGAAAGACTCGTTTATAACGTTGACAAAAGTTTTTGGAGCCGAGAAAGAAAGGATAATGCCCGAGAGAAATAGAAACAAATCCCGGACCGCCAAGTTTACACTGGTACCCAATAGATGGCGGCAGTGTGACCTCGTCATAAGAGATATTAAGAGGTTCCAAGGTGGTTCTAAGAGGTTGCGAGTATGTGAACGGGCCTTAACAGTGCATAGATCACGTGACATTAATTTCCCCACCAAATCTAGCAGGGAAACTATGCGGAGAGCAAGTCATGTGCTTCTTGCGCAGGAGTTGCGGTGACGTCGGACTGATGCCGAACTCTAATTGGCTTTGATTTAAAGGATAGTGGGTAGACCTTAATGCTAGATGCCTTGAGGTCTACCCACTATTTTTTCAATCAGCCAGTAAGAGCTCGGCGTTCTGACATCCTCGCAACCCCCGTGCAAGAAGCAGACAAACTTGCGCTCCACATAGGTCCTGTGACATGTCACGTGACGTCAAGTTTCCCGGCTATATTTAGCGGAAAAACTCAATTGGTGATTGTCACGTGGTATCAGTTTCCCCGCTAAATTGAGCGTGCGGACTGAATCGGTGCATAGGTCATGCGACGTCAATTTCCCAGCAAAATTTAACAGAAATTTAACAAACAGAAAAACGGACGGACAGAATGTTTTGGATTGGGGGCTCTATTACAAAGCGTTTTATGCTCTAATACACTCTAGCACTTCTTTGGCTATTAGCAGTTTGCAGATGCTCAGCAATCCCAGTCATGCTAAACTGTGCAAGTTCTTGCTGTGCATACATATGCCTGTAAAACTTGTTCGAGTGGTTCAGATTAGCGTTCTTCCTCAACGTAACTCCGGTTTAAGATGCCAGACCTTTCTGACGTGGTGCCAGTGTGACGCAGGAACCGTTGTGTTTGCTTGCGCGTCATTTGCCGGATGACACCGAACCCAAGCACCACTTGGAGTAGGACCAGGGTTCCCATTGGAATGTCCACCGCCCGCTCTAGGGGCAGAGGCATGGCACCGGCTATGGCAAGGAATGCCAACAGCGGTAGCTGGAACAGCAAGCTCAGCAGCCAGCAACCAGCAAGTGCTGGTACCTGCAAGATAGTAATTTGGGGTTTTGTATCTACAGGGTGTTTCCAAGCACTATTGGGATGTAGAATTTGGTTTTATAAATAAACCAATTAGCTAAGTGCAATTAAACTTTTTACAAGAGTGTCTTTGGGTGGTCGATTTGTCATACTCAAACTTCACGAGCACATGTTTTGGGAAAAAAATGTGAGCCTAAAAAAACAATTTTTTATCCATGCACAGGGAGGAAAACATTAAAAACCGCCCCATTGACGTTGTTGCTCACAGATGGCGCAACATAAATTAAAAAACGTGGAAGATTTTTCTGAGGTAATCTCCCGAAAGCAGACGCAAGCATGCGCGGTCCCATCTTATTTCCGTTCTCCTTATTGGTCCTCTCCTTATTGGGCTTTGTCTGCTACGCCATTCTCTTTATTAGGCTTCGACGTCTTATCAAAAAAAAAAAAATGTATGTTTAAAAGTATTTTCCTGAGACCCACTCATAAAATTTTAAATGCACCACCTATTTATGCTTTTGTGACAAGCTTAAATGCCTTCCGTTGATTGGTTTACTTTTGTAAATATTTTGTGCCCCAATAGCGGTTGGGAACAGCCTGCACAGCCTGGACCCGATGGATCGAATCCACTTTAAATAAACCTGAAAAATCATTTCCATATGCTCAGACACTGTAATGCGGAACAAAAATGTAACTGGCTAACACAATTTTTTTACCTCTTTTTTTTAACATTGGAGAGAATTTGCTTTTATCAAAAGTTACAACTAAAAACGTTTGTTTTACAAAGTGTGCTCGAAAGAGGACAGTTCCCTGAGCTCCTGTCATGCTGCGCCATCTCACGGCATTTTTTAGAAGTGGGGGAAACCTTCGACACGCTTGCTTCATGGCAAGCGGCGCCGTTTAGACACTTCTGTTTTCACCGCGTGCTTGATCGTATTTACAGCTATACTATGTGAACCGTACCTATTGGACATGGTAGGTTTAAAAAGGTTTTAGCACCTCTTCGGCAAGGTTTCCTAAGTAGCCGAGATACAGCCGAGGAGCTTCCACGAGTGACATCATGGCCAAGATGGCGGCTGATATAGTCTGCTGCATCACTGACAGACGGTGGTACTGAAACAGCACAAAGAAACGTGAAAATGGCTTTCAAGATTGGTCCTTTGATCTCTCTGTTCACGAAGACAAGGAACTGAGGAACACCAAAAGAATCACACAGGTGGCACAGAGACGACACTTTCTTTCATTCATCCCACCTGTGTCTTATTCTTTCGGTGTTCCTCAACTCGATTAACACCCTCGTCCGTCTACAAGACAAGGAACTCGGCCGTTACAAATTATTCTAGTGTCAATTTGTTAATTTGTTATTTCATTCCCTCAAGACGAATTCAGTCTGGTGCCAAAATAACTTACCTTGATGTAGAGTGATAAAATGCGGCTTATTAGCCATAAAGGTGAGTAATGAAGGTTGAAATAAATTAGCATTTGCAGTGGCAAGCTTGTCATAAGTTCTTCGCCTGGAAATGGAAAAAGCATTGCTCCGTTTATGAGGACCCAAAGCAAATGGAAAATACTATAGAAAGTAAGAGCGCAAGCAAGCTGGTATATATAGAAGATGATTACAAAGAGCCCCGAGACAGTCAAGAGGACAGCAGAAACACAATGGTTCAAGTAAGAGTTCTTTATGTTCGTGCTGTCCTCTTGGGTGTCGGGGTTATTTTTCGATAAAATTCTTACCATGTCGAATTGCAATGCCATGCCATTTACTGTATGTTAGATGTAATCCTGGAAACACGGTCTCGGAAACTGCCTCTATTAAGCTACGAACTGAACTCATTGATCAAGTATTTTAAAGTTTTCTCAGAAATAACATATTTGAAAAACCGAACTCGTCAATGAGCGCTCTTCAATGTTTCGGTTTGAGCGTCGCTATGGCAGCCACCCAATTAGGTTTTTTGGATTCTGCAAGTGTTACAAAAAAAAAAAAGTCTGGGCTTTAAAAAAAAAATTAAACGAAATAAAAACGAGATGCGAAGGATTCTAACGTTTTAAAAAACGTAAATTAAAGCGTAATAAAAAAAAACGTTTTTAAAGCAGCGTTGAGGTGGCGCAAGCCATTGCCCAACTCGAGTAACTGTTTTGTTTATTTATCCATACGATCCATACTACTTGTAAAATATACCTTTATTTGCACCTGACAGGTGGCGCAACCTGTACATTTTTTTTTCTTCTGGTGTACGCTTCCGATCAACGGAGCTTGAGGTGTGGCCGTAAGCGCAACGATTACCTCCAAAGTTATGTTCGCGTGACGAAGTTTTCTTTTAACCGGTAAATGCCGGATCACTCACGAACCGTGCAGCTCACCCTGTGAAAACACCGTAAGCGCCCCTTCAACACACCGTCAAGATTCCACCTGTTGGACCGCGAAACAAATTCTTGTATTTACGATCAACGGTCGCTTGTTTTCCGTAGCATTTTCCATGCGAATTCCGACGTTTGTCTCGCATAGTTTTAAGCGTTTCAAGTTTTAATTCGGGCCTTGAACGTTGACAGATGCCTTGGAACAGCGTGTTGGTCGTCGGCCTCGTCTCCTTCGTTGGGAGTGGTGAGTTTCTTTCGCTGACATGTGTCACGCATACCTTTCGTGTTGACTCAACCAGTTGCATCGTTATGCATGTTTGTGCTCTGGCGTCAACACCACCACCCTTCCGTGATTCGCGTTGTTTAGAGATCGCGGTCGCAGCGGTCTCTGTTCGCGGCGAACTTACTTTTGACCAAGTTCCCTCGAGTTCGCGTTTCTTTTTATTGTTTTTGTTTCGACTGGGAAAAAAACGGCACCGGAATGTTTGAAAGTGAATACATTAGCCTAGAGTGGTTGGCCTTATTAAGAAAGAAAACAAGAATCGGGGATAGTTGACTGACTCAGAGGAGCGAGTGAGCGCGGGAACAAACCATTTAACTGTTAAATTACGTTAGAGCAGTGTATGCTTTTTCCAAATGAAATGTGTGTGTGTTTTTAAAGTTGTACTGCTACTTTCCCGAAGCTCCTACGTGTCAAAACGTTTATTGTAAACCATATAACTCGTCTTAGAAATTACCAAAACCGACCCACCTAATTAACTTGCAAATACTGCAAAACCTTTGCTAGTGAAATGCAGTTTCAGGGCCACCTCATAGATGGCGCCAGCGTGACAAGAACGCGGTCGTAATAAACGCAAGTGTGAACCAGCCTTAAGACTCTAGTTAAAGTTGAACTGTGCATACAGCAGTTTGTGGAGCTGGCTGTAATGATTAACAAAATTGTTACTTGTAAGAAGCAATTTGTTTTATGACAGTTTGTTGTATGACAGTATAAATCTAGTCTGCCTCAAGAGCATCTGACTTCCCTATCTGCTGTAGATACAAATTGCAACTTCTCTTTCATTAAAATGAAAATATCTTGAGGATGAGGAAAATACATTCGGCCTCAAAAAAGGGGGTGGTGTGGCCATTGCGCATGCTGATGCGGCGGTCATGTGCATACCGGGTAAAAGAAAACAAAACATCATTTGCAGCGATCGGCCAGAGCTGCCCGAAAGGGTGGGACGACTATGGGACGTCCTGTTACAAGTTCAACCGATCTCCAACGCGAACACGGGACGGCGCCAAGGAAGCCTGCCAGGCCTACAACTGCGAGCTGGTCTCCGTGAACACCTTCGAGGAACACCGCTTTGTTGTGGAATGGCTCAGGGAACACGACCCGCAACACCGGAGGTTAGCGTGTGAATAAAACTTTTGCCGCCTGTACTCGTACACAGCAGTAGCAGATGAACGTCTGCTATTTTTGGTGGTGTGCTTTTGCGGCGATCTCGGTGGCCAGGGTAATCGAGTGTTTTGCATTGCAACATTTTGCAGTTCTGATCCACTGTCGGGTACAGCAACAATGCAAGCGTGATCGTGAGTTAAACATTTTCGGCGGCCTATCAAAGACGTTGCCGGGTTGGCCAGTAGATGGTGCCAGACATTTTGCGGAAATTTTTCACTCAGCTCGTCTGCAAACATAGCTAATATTAAAAATGCATATATAATGACAGTTGCAGTTGCTGTGTATGGTTATAGAGGCCGTGTCTTCCTTATTTTACACGCGCTGCGGGAAGATGTTTATTGGTTTTTTATGCACCCTTTTATTTAACAAAAACGGACCCTTTTATTTCCTGAGAAGAGCATTCAACTTCCTTTTGATCTGTGTGGTGGCTTTTAATGTTCAATTGCACAGTTTGACACCTCTCGTTACAGTAATTTGATAATTTTTTTCGTTCGTCTTGCAGGTGGTTCACCAGTGGATTTGAGAGCGGAGAGAATGTCTGGACCTGGGAGGGTGACAACACACAGTTCAGCAACATTGACTCCCTCTGGCTGCCTCAGCAAGACGGCTACCTCTGGAAATACGTCTCTTACAAGTGAGTTATCTGTCCATGCTGACATGCGATAGTTGTTCTATGACTATTTCTTAACGAGAATGTTTGTTGTCTCTACAGTTGCAGATGTGTCCTGACAAATACCAAAATCATTTTTGCACTCCTGACTTTTTGGAAAACAGCTCTAATGATTCTATTTCTTGTTTCTGCACTCAGCTTCTCGACCGAGCTGAATCGCTGGGGACTTCAGAAAGTGGCTCCTGGCGATGAACTGGCTTTTATATGCGAGATTCCAAAAGAGCGTCTCTTCCAGATCTACATCCAAGAGCGTCCAATTGGTACGCTGCTCCTTTCTGCCATTTTTCCTCTCTTTCCTTCAACCGGCTTTCGTGTCTATTGTGAACTTAGCGATTTGGCTTGGAAATCTAAGTGGCTCGACTTTCTCGCTTCAAGAAAGACGCAGTCATAACACAAACTCTACATGACGTCATAATATATGAAAATGTAGGATGTAACACAGGAATGCACTTACTAACTTACTAATCTGACTTTTTTTGTTTTTTTTCTTATTCTTGTTACTGCTTTTATAGAGTGCTGCATTGCCTTTTTCAACTTCATGGTATTCTTTTGTTTTGTTCCAAATCCATGACCTAATGTTTGATATTTGTGGCATTTTTGTTTATTAAGTTTCATATAAGTGTTTTGTGTATCTTTTTTTTATTATGTTTAGACCCCTTTACAATAATGCCCAAAAGGGTGCTGTAGGTATTGAATAAATAAATCACCTGAAGTAACTTCGAGAGTTGGGCTAGGTGGTATTCATTGTTTATATGTGGAAACAGCGCAAAAAGCATGGGCGGGGTGAAAGAAACTGAGAAACAGGACGAATGCTGTCATATTTGCGTTTTCCTTCTTCTCCATCCGTGTTTTTTGCGCTGTTTCTACATTATGATAGGTAAATCACATCTTCGTGGAAGATTACAATTCCTGAGGTTGAACAGCCAACCCATTCAGTGCACTAAATAAATTGCACAGTAAAATTAATCGCTCTCTATGTTTTTTCCTAACATAACACTGAAACATTAGCACAAATTTAGGCATACAGTCAACATTGGGCACGACGTTCCTTTCTGCAGATTTCGGTTACATCATCACCAACCGGGAAGAGGTACCTCGCGGTCCCTATTTCACGGAGGAACCGGAAGAGGTCATCTTCGATTTGAGCGGGCGCAGCCAGATGAACGAGATCTCGCTCCGTTGCGTCGCTTCCGGTTACCCGCCGCCCGTCTACAAGTGGTTCAAGGTAGGCGCCTCGCACCACTGCATTTACGCTGCCTTGCGTCTTTGACCGGGTTGTTGTTGGTAGATGTTCGGATAGACAAGGTGTGGCGTTGACATCCCGCGGATGTTCGTTGCCTTCCAGGAGGAGTACTATGACGACAAACTGCTGAACATCTACATCGATCCACTTTCGAACGGACGCTACACCCAGACGGATGGCACACTCGTTATCCACGACCCAGACCAGGTGACGATGCGACACTCGCGAAAATTGCCAAGTTTGCCGCGATTACCGCTTTGCCGCTGGCTAACATATCCTAGGATATCGGCCCTTATTTAACGTACTAGTTAGTGACAAGCTGTAAAAAGAGTGACTCGAAAGGCTGAGTGTCGTGCAAAAACGACAAGTAATGAGTAGGGTACAGGGGCTTCAAAACCATCCCCTTAAGTCTCAAGAAATAACTGTAGAGCTGATTTAAAGTCAAGGAAACCCGATAAACCCCAAATTGGAGTTGTCCTTGACTAAGGAGACCTCGAGCTTCACGGGAAAAAAAAATCTTCATCTACAGTCATATTTTTTGTGGTCCCTAAACACAGCGTCCACTGAACTGTCCATGAGGCTTCTGCTTCCTTTGGGAACCGCTTCCCTTATTTTACTTTACTCTCTTATTACTACTGGAACATTTTCCGAGCGTTCGGGTCAAGTGCACATTCTTTGGAGGTTTGGATAATCCCATGCCTGTGTCCCGTTTTCTTCCACCTGAGCTCAGATAAACTCGGATCTTCTGTGCAACACTAAACACCGAAGCTAAAAAGGAATAATCCCCCAAAAAGCACTTCCTAATTTTGAAAAAAAGAAAAAAATAAAGCCTGAAAACATAGAAACGTGGTGATAATGAGGATGGGCGCTGTGTCGCGACAACTGACACGACATCGTGGCCAATTTTGGTGCTTCGCGGTGCAGGCCAAGGACAGGGGCAAGTACCACTGCACGGCCGAAAACAAGTATGGCCGCGTGCTGTCCCGGTCGGTGTCCCTGGGCTTCGGCTACATTGGCGAGTTCAACAAGAACAGGGCCGGAGACAGCGGCAAAGAATACTGGGGTATGTGTATACATTTAAGCCTGTACTTTAATAAGAGTACATATTTTTTCCTTTTCATGTTATGAAGATATTAGAATGGGGGTGGGGGAGGGGTGGGACATGCAGGTTTCATTCACCGCATACTTTTCTGACCCACAGGCAAGTCGATCGCCTGCGATCCGCCGCAGTTCAACCCGTCTGTGCACTACTTTTGGGTGCGCAACTCCTTCCCTGAGTTTGTGGAGGAGGACAACCGAGTCTTTGTGTCGCACGACGGCAACCTGTACTTCTCGTCCCTGGAGAAGATAGACAACGCCAACTACTCGTGCAACGTGCAGAGCAAGATCTCCTCCACGGGACGCACGGGACCGTACTTCCGTGTCACCGTCGACCCCGCCTGTGAGTTGTGTCTTGTTGGAAATGGCTTTATTGAATGAGTGTGTCAAAGTCATCTCCAGAAGCGTGCCAAGTGATTTTTTTTCCCGCCGTCTTTTTTAAAACATTCCCCTAGCTGCGATGCACAGCTTTAAACCTGGCTCTTGAAGAGAAAGAATTCACTATGATGTTAAATTTTGACATTCAATATGGATCAGTCTGCTCACTTTTTTTATAAACACAAGTGTGAGTGCATTTGAAGTGTTCATTATCGTGTTGATTATAGTTGACAGAAGTGTTGTATATGTGCGAGTCACCCTCACCTAACTTTTTTATTTGATGTTGAAATTGTTTGTATACCACGCCTGCTATAACCTGATCAAAAGATGAATTTAAAAAAAATTGTTTATTTATAACTTTACCATAGTATTTTATTACAAAATTCTCAAGTGCAGTGATAACAATGTCGATCAGTAGTTGTGATGGCATTCCATTTTATTTGAACTGCAGTGAATGATTGTCCTCTTAATTTATTCACCTGTAGACATCCGAGAAGCAGTTCCAGCCATCAGATCAGACAATGGCGGAAAAGCACGAGCTATTGGAAAATCGTGCAAATTTCTGTTCCCAGTGTTGCCTCAGTAACAGTTGACCCATTGGCAGCCCACTAATGAGTTAATATTAATGTTTTTATTGCCAGCTTTACTGTGGTTGTCGGCATCATTTAGACATGATATTGCAACTGTAATCCTATTGTGTCCCAGAGGAGTCATATGGGCCATTCGTTTTGGTGCAAACTTTGTATAGGCCCCCCGCAAAAAATACTTCCATCTCTGGCATTCCTCTTCCAAAGGGGAAACTAGCAAGATACAGAACCGGTTCGTTTTGAATCTGTGTATAGTTTTATTAGTGCTTTCAAATGGCTAATAGATTTATTTATTTCTTGCTTTCTGTAGCGAGCGGACAGAAACTGCTGTTCCCCAACAACTTCCCCAAGTCGTTTCCCGAAGCTCCGTTGGCAGGAAACGAAGTGCGTCTCGAGTGTGTCGCATACGGATAGTGAGTGCCTCCTTTTATTCATAGTGTAATGCATTGCAAG
Organism: Ixodes scapularis; assembly: GCF_016920785.2. Classification (NCBI taxonomy): domain Eukaryota; kingdom Metazoa; phylum Arthropoda; class Arachnida; order Ixodida; family Ixodidae; genus Ixodes; species Ixodes scapularis. The sequence goes on along the minus strand of NW_024609883.1, from coordinate 102,424,229 downwards.
CACTGTGAATGTACTGGACAGCATGTTTTTCGCGAAAACAACTTGCAGACAGTTAAAAAAAATTCACTTATGTCCCTGCAAGTTGCATGCAATGCTGGCACCCAGTGTTTCCGATGTTGCATGCAATATCAGGCACTCAGATTGCCGAGCATGCACAAGACTCCCAACTAAGAATGGCTGGGGCTGAGAAAGTAACTGTGCAACCTGCGGTGAAGTTTCAGCATGCAAAACTGATTTCAGCGTTGCATGCTGACAACAAGAAACAACGTGACTGAAGATGCACAAGCCAAAAATATGGACAGACACCCTGTGTGTCCACCTCTTCATACCTTGTTGCTTACGACACCAGCACGCAAGAGCCCAACCTCATGTCTCATTGCATGCAACACACACAGCCCATAACCAAGTTGCACACAACACAAGAAACTTGCAAGCCAATGTTGTGTGCAGCTTTCTCCACTTGCGTTACCAGTGTTGCATGCAACCCACAGGGGCTTCAGCGGCCCGCTCGTCTTTCCGCAGCCCTGTCCCGAAGTACAACTGGACGCGCCGGGGCGGTCCCATGCCCCGGGGGGCTCGGATAGAGTCGCGGGGACGAGTCCTCCTGCTTCCACGGATCCGTGTTGAAGACATGGGGGAATACGTCTGCAGCGCCTCGACGGGGCAGGACGCCATCCACAAGGCAGTCACCCTCAGCGTGCAGGGTGAGCGCCGCTTTTGGGTAACCAGGCGTCCCGTCTTGGCCGGGACAGTCCCGTTTATGGGGTCCATTTCTGCCACCTCGCTGGATTGTCACAAAGAAGCCTCGTGTCCCGGTTTCGTGGGAACGTGCACGTTACGGAATCAGTACAGTACTAAGTGGGTCGAAAAAAACAGAAAGATTGTGAAAACTTGTTACGGACGTGTTTTCATTAGAATTAACCTACTGTGACAATGGTACACCCCGCCGAGTACAATTTCAAGCTTTTTCTGCCGACCCACTTGGTTTGCATAGGCATGTGTACAGGAGAACTTTTCTAATTTTCTAAATTTGGCATGCTTTGGTTGAGAGAATAGTTTTTCTATTGTTTAGAAATGGGCAACCGGGGCATATGTGTTCTCAATGTAGCACTCCAGAAAAATGTGTGTTTTTACGTTGAACTGGACAGTAGATGAGCTCTCTTCCCTGCCCTCCACCCCCCACTTTTCTGTTTTCTACTTTGAGGGACATGGTCACTTTCTACTTGCATGTCAGTCAACATTCCATCAAGTTATATGCTGAAATTCTTTTTGGAAACCATAAGAGTTCAAACAAAGCGTCATGTGGCACTGGAGTTGGTAGCACAGGTAGCTTGTGTTTTGAAGCAGCAAAATCATTGAGCAAAATGATGGAATTTGCAAGCAGACTGTTTTTTTGTTGTAAAATGTTTGCGTATACCCTGTCTTTTTTTTTTTTTTTTCGCCTCTTTTATTTTTAGGGCATAGTTACGGTTACATAATTGTCAGTGCTTTCATACTTTGGGGTCATTTTTTCACGGCGGATTTTGGAGAGGTGTTTAAGTCCTCGGGTCATGGCTGTTTCCTGTCTTCCTTTCTTTGTCGCAAGCTGGTTTTTCACGTTGGGCCTGCTCCCAAATCAAACTGCCTTAATTTTCGGAAGAAAAATCTGCCTCATATTTGAAGACTGAAGGTTAGTGAAGTGCGGCTGCTCGTTAGCAGTGAAACCTGCACCACCACTAAGATTAGCGTTTCCCCGATGTCACCAGCCGCTCCGGAGTTCACGATCCCGCTGGAAAATCAGGTGATGGACGAAGGGACCAAGTTTACGTGGACCTGCGAAGCATTCGGGATCCCCGAAGTGACATACGACTGGTACAGGAACGGCGAGCTACTCGTGGTGAATAGCAGCAGTGATCAGCAGGCACGATACAAGGTGAGCGATCTTGACAAATATGCATACTAGATTGGCTTATTGGAGCTACTCGTCGTAGCATAGTTGTCTTCAAGGATGCAAGTAGGTAGTGGACAGGTTGTGACAGATAATTTGACTGAAAAAGTGGACCAAGGAACAATTCCTCTTTTGTTTGTTTTGATACGAAGAGCTCTTCTGAGTGGCACTTGTTGTGTCACACATGCGGAGGCAGAAAATTTGTCGTTCATTCCTTGTTTCAGTTTTTTTTTTTACAATATCGGTACGATTAAAGCAAGACCTAATTTCCATTTCATGCTAATACTTCGCAGCGCACAACAGACAACACACCATCAAAACAGATACACACAAAGAAACAACACTCACGCAGCGCTGACTGTCAACTCTCGGATATATTAATCTTCGTTCTTATCTTTCACCCTTACGCACTAAAAAAGAACTAAATGTTAACCAAGGAAGAACAGCGAAAGAAAAATAAAAATAAAAATAAAAAGAAAGGGGAAAGATTAATATAGGAAAGAAAGATGGAAAGAAATGGAAGAAAATAAGATCTAGTCCTACTACAGTAAAATTACTGAGGAGGTTTTCCTAAATAATATAACTCTTTTCTTGATAAGCTAATCGACGGGGTACTAACGCATACTCCGTCTAGCAGGTCTATGCTCGCGGCTTCGATGATTTCTCGAGTTAGTTTGTTGTTGCTTCGTCCCAGTACTGTGCAATTGCCAAGAAGGGGGGAACATCCACAATCTCTACAATGAATGCCCAGATGGCCTGAGTTAGCGTTAATGGCGTTGCAGTTATGTTCCCGGAGCCTGTCATTGAGACAGCGCCCCGTCTGCCCAACGTAACGCTTCCCGCACGTAAGAGGGAACGAATATATCACTCCCTCTGCACAGGAAACGAACTTGGTCTTGTGATTTTTCGTGCAGCACTCTGTTCGAATAGGCTGCCCATTCACCCGCTTGCACAGGCTGGAAAGTCTCTGCGGAGCTGAGAAAACCACGTCGACGTTGACTCTGCTAGCTACTTTTTTAAGCTTGTGTGACATGTTGTGAATATAGGGCACTATAACAGGCCTTGTAGTGCGTTCTCTTTTTCGGTAGTTAGAAGCTTCGGCTTGCTTGACCTCCTTAAGTAGGCATTCTGAGACTGAAATTAATATCGACAAAGGGTATCCTGCTGAAACCAAGCGAGTTGTTTGCGTTCTGAAGCTCATGTCGGTCATGTGCACGCAGGATTTCTTGAGGGAGTTTTTTAGGCAAAGTTTTGCAATGCCTCGTTTAACAAGTTTCGAGTGTGCGGAACTATGATGAAGTAGTGGCTTTTTTGCCCTCGGTTCATAAGACCAGCAGATGTGACAGTTTTTAAGGAACAATCGAAGGTCTAAGAATCTTATGGAATGCTCGACCGGAAGTTCGTGGGTAAGTTTTAACGGATCAAGGTATTTCTGGAAGGTAGAAAGAACATCGGCCACCAAGGTGGGGAAGGTGCGACTGTTACTGTCAAGAAAAACCAAGTAGTCATCCACGTAACGAAAAACACGCACTATTTTTGAACTGTCTAAGTTTTGCTGTAAGATTCTGTTGTGGAATGCCAGAAAGAGGTCGCTGAGCACAGGAGCTATACAGGACCCTATACATATTCCTGTTTTTTGTAAATATGTTGATCCATTCCAGGTGGCAAAGGTAGAATGCAAATAGGTCGATATTAGGTCCAGGAAACCCTTAATGGACACCCCTGCTGCATTTTGGAAGGCTATTACACCAAAGGAGTCAACACTGTCCTCTATGCACATCAGGAGCCGATCTTGAGGTAGGGCATAATAGAGATCCTTTACATCAATAGAAAAAGCCATGAGTCGTCTGTCCTTTGGTTCTTGAAGAAATTGCAAGACGTCATCCGAGCTTCTAATCAAATACGGATCATTTATGTCAAGAAGGTTTAGTTTTTCTTGAAGGAACAAAGCGATGGATTTTTGCCACGTGCCTCTTTCAGACACAATCACCCTGAGGGGGCACTCGGTTTTATGTGTTTTGGCATTGAAGAAAATCTCAAGGCTAGACAGTTTTTTACGGTCAATGGATGAAGCAAGTTGCTTCAGGTCCAGCGAATTACATAATTGCTTGGCTCTGCTTTTGATTGTACTTAAGGAAATGTCATAATGGCACTGAAAAACGGACTCTACGGCTGCACAGGCCTTAGTGCCAAACTCGCTTTTATGCATGAGCACGAAACCACCTTCCTTGTCCGCAGGAAGAAGAGATAGGCTATGCTCTTTTAAGTATGCTTCGACCTTCTTTATGGACAGTGGTCTTACCGGATGTTTATGATGTGAAAGAACGTCTACACCTTCTGAAATGCACCGATCAACGTCAGTGAGAGAGGTTCTCTGAGATACCTGCCGGACCAAAGATAACAGCTCAGGTGCCGACTTGCGGGGTTCAACCGCAAACTTAGGGCCAAAGCTGAGTACCTTTCGCACTCCTGGAGGCAAGGAGATGTCACCAATGACATGAAGAGGTAGGCTTTGGGTTCTTGTCTTGCGAGGAGTGATAGATCTAAGATGCTTTAGGGTGAGTCGCCACAGAGACTCAGTTGTACGATCCGTCAGGATGGAGTACTCGCGCCACACTCTTCCTCCATAGGGTGGACTCGCTTGGTTGTGCAGAAACACGTACAAACTGTTCCTATAAAGTCTTGCCTGTCGATACCACTCAGCTTGTAGAATCTTGCAAAGCCTTCTGCCGTGGCCTACGGACGGGGTAAAACCTCCGAACAGGACCTTGACTTCTGGAGGTAGAAGGTGTACTCGGAGGCAATAACTGAATGTCCGCGCTTGGCAAATACCAATAGCAATAAGGGTGACCAGGACGTTGGGATGCAAATGGTAAAACTGAACGGAGCCCGATGTACTAGAAATGAACTTGGTCAATACTTCAGCTTGGGCGAGTTGGTTAAACATGCTAATACTTCGCAGCGCACAACAGACAACACACCATCAAAACAGATACACACAAAGAAACAACACTCACGCAGCGCTGACTGTCAACTCTCGGATATATTAATCTTCGTTCTTATCTTTCACCCTTACGCACTAAAAAAGAACTAAATGTTAACCAAGGAAGAACAGCGAAAGAAAAATAAAAATAAAAATAAAAAGAAAGGGGAAAGATTAATATAGGAAAGAAAGATGGAAAGAAATGGAAGAAAATAAGATCTAGTCCTACTACAGTAAAATTACTGAGGAGGTTTTCCTAAATAATATAACTCTTTTCTTGATAAGCTAATCGACGGGGTACTAACGCATACTCCGTCTAGCAGGTCTATGCTCGCGGCTTCGATGATTTCTCGAGTTAGTTTGTTGTTGCTTCGTCCCAGTACTGTGCAATTGCCAAGAAGGGGGGAACATCCACAATCTCTACAATGAATGCCCAGATGGCCTGAGTTAGCGTTAATGGCGTTGCAGTTATGTTCCCGGAGCCTGTCATTGAGACAGCGCCCCGTCTGCCCAACGTAACGCTTCCCGCACGTAAGAGGGAACGAATATATCACTCCCTCTGCACAGGAAACGAACTTGGTCTTGTGATTTTTCGTGCAGCACTCTGTTCGAATAGGCTGCCCATTCACCCGCTTGCACAGGCTGGAAAGTCTCTGCGGAGCTGAGAAAACCACGTCGACGTTGACTCTGCTAGCTACTTTTTTAAGCTTGTGTGACATGTTGTGAATATAGGGCACTATAACAGGCCTTGTAGTGCGTTCTCTTTTTTTCGGTAGTTAGAAGCTTCGGCTTGCTTGACCTCCTTAAGTAGGCATTCTGAGACTGAAATTAATATCGACAAAGGGTATCCTGCTGAAACCAAGCGAGTTGTTTGCGTTCTGAAGCTCATGTCGGTCATGTGCACGCAGGATTTCTTGAGGGAGTTTTTTAGGCAAAGTTTTGCAATGCCTCGTTTAACAAGTTTCGAGTGTGCGGAACTATGATGAAGTAGTGGCTTTTTTGCCCTCGGTTCATAAGACCAGCAGATGTGACAGTTTTTAAGGAACAATCGAAGGTCTAAGAATCTTATGGAATGCTCGACCGGAAGTTCGTGGGTAAGTTTTAACGGATCAAGGTATTTCTGGAAGGTAGAAAGAACATCGGCCACCAAGGTGGGGAAGGTGCGACTGTTACTGTCAGGAAAAACCAAGTAGTCATCCACGTAACGAAAAACACGCACTATTTTTGAACTGTCTAAGTTTTGCTGTAAGATTCTGTTGTGGAATGCCAGAAAGAGGTCGCTGAGCACAGGAGCTATACAGGACCCTATACATATTCCTGTTTTTTGTAAATATGTTGATCCATTCCAGGTGGCAAAGGTAGAATGCAAATAGGTCGATATTAGGTCCAGGAAACCCTTAATGGACACCCCTGCTGCATTTTGGAAGGCTATTACACCAAAGGAGTCAACACTGTCCTCTATGCACATCAGGAGCCGATCTTGAGGTAGGGCATAATAGAGATCCTTTACATCAATAGAAAAAGCCATGAGTCGTCTGTCCTTTGGTTCTTGAAGAAATTGCAAGACGTCATCCGAGCTTCTAATCAAATACGGATCATTTATGTCAAGAAGGTTTAGTTTTTCTTGAAGGAAACAAAGCGATGGGATTTTTGCCACGTGCCTCTTTCAGACACAATCACCCTGAGGGGGCACTCGGGTTTTATGTGTTTTGGCATTGAAGAAAATCTCAAGGCTAGACAGTTTTTTACGGTCAATGGATGAAGCAAGTTGCTTCAGGTCCAGCGAATTACATAATTGCTTGGCTCTGCTTTTGATTGTACTTAAGAAATGTCATAATGGCACTGAAAAACGGACCTCTACGGCTGCACAGGCCTTAGTGCCAAACTCGCTTTGCATGAGCACGAAACCACCTTCCTTGTCCGCAGGAAGAAGAGATAGGCTATGCTCTTTTAAGTATGCTTCGACCTTCTTTATGGACAGTGGTCTTACCGGATGTTTATGATGTGAAAGAACGTCTACACCTTCTGAAATGCACCGATCAACGTCAGTGAGAGAGGTTCTCTGAGATACCTGCCGGACCAAAGATAACAGCTCAGGTGCCGACTTGCGGGGTTCAACCGCAAACTTAGGGCCAAAGCTGAGTACCTTTCGCACTCCTGGAGGTAAGGAGATGTCACCAATGACATGAAGAGGTAGGCTTTGGGTTCTTGTCTTGCGAGGAGTGATAGATCTAAGATGCTTTAGGGTGAGTCGCCACAGAGACTCAGTTGTACGATCCGTCAGGATGGAGTACTCGCGCCACACTCTTCCTCCATAGGGTGGACTCGCTTGGTTGTGCAGAAACACGTACAAACTGTTCCTATAAAGTCTTGCCTGTCGATACCACTCAGCTTGTAGAATCTTGCAAAGCCTTCTGCCGTGGCCTACGGACGGGGTAAAACCTACGAACTTACCCACGAACTTCCGGTCGAGCATTCCATAAGATTCTTAGACCTTCGATTGTTCCTTAAAAACTGTCACATCTGCTGGTCTTATGAACCGAGGGCAAAAAAGCCACTACTTCATCATAGTTCCGCACACTCGAAACTTGTTAAACGAGGCATTGCAAAACTTTGCCTAAAAAAACTCCCTCAAGAAATCCTGCGTGCACATGACCGACATGAGCTTCAGAACGCAAACAACTCGCTTGGTTTCAGCAGGATACCCTTTGTCGATATTAATTTCAGTCTCAGAATGCCTACTTAAGGAGGTCAAGCAAGCCGAAGCTTCTAACTACCGAAAAAGAGAACGCACTACAAGGCCTGTTATAGTGCCCTATATTCACAACATGTCACACAAGCTTAAAAAAGTAGCTAGCAGAGTCAACGTCGACGTGGTTTTCTCAGCTCCGCAGAGACTTTCCAGCCTGTGCAAGCGGGTGAATGGGCAGCCTATTCGAACAGAGTGCTGCACGAAAAATCACAAGACCAAGTTCGTTTCCTGTGCAGAGGGAGTGATATATTCGTTCCCTCTTACGTGCGGGAAGCGTTACGTTGGGCAGACGGGGCGCTGTCTCAATGACAGGCTCCGGGAACATAACTGCAACGCCATTAACGCTAACTCAGGCCATCTGGGCATTCATTGTAGAGATTGTGGATGTTCCCCCCTTCTTGGCAATTGCACAGTACTGGGACGAAGCAACAACAAACTAACTCGAGAAATCATCGAAGCCGCGAGCATAGACCTGCTAGACGGAGTATGCGTTAGTACCCCGTCGATTAGCTTATCAAGAAAAGAGTTATATTATTTAGGAAAACCTCCTCAGTAATTTTACTGTAGTAGGACTAGATCTTATTTTCTTCCATTTCTTTCCATCTTTCTTTCCTATATTAATCTTTCCCCTTTCTTTTTATTTTTATTTTTATTTTTCTTTCGCTGTTCTTCCTTGGTTAACATTTAGTTCTTTTTTAGTGCGTAAGGGTGAAAGATAAGAACGAAGATTAATATATCCGAGAGTTGACAGTCAGCGCTGCGTGAGTGTTGTTTCTTTGTGTGTATCTGTTTTGATGGTGTGTTGTCTGTTGTGCGCTGCGAAGTATTAGCATGTTTAACCAACTCGCCCAAGCTGAAGTATTGACCAAATTCCATTTCATGTTTCGAGCTATAAGGGACGTGTTCCTATCTCTTGGCGGATAAGGCTAAAAGAACCGCCTGTATCTTTGGTGTACCCCAAGGATGCACTGTACACCTATGTCACTTATATTACTACCTAGTTCCTCCGTGGCTTCACGGTGTCACATGATGTCACAGTGCTTCATCATGTCACCTGACGTCACAGCGGGACATAATGCCATGTGACATATGTGGTGCCATGCCGTTAGTGTCATGTGACATCATAGTGTCATGTGACATCATAGTGCTATGCGACATCATAGTGTCATGTGACATTATAGTGCCATGAAACATCATAGTATCATGTGACATAGTGCCATGGAACATCATAGTGGCATGTGACATAGTGTTATGTGACAGTATAGTGTCATGTGACATCAAATGCCATGTGACATCATAATGCCATGTGGCATAGTGTCATATGACACTATAGTGCTGTGTGACATAATGGTGTCGCATGTCAACTACCATGTTGGTCACATCATGTGAACACTGATGTCATCACAGTGTTCACATGATGACATCACAGTGACCCTTTTGAAAAGCTATCGACATTGAAGGAACATTGCAACGTCATCAGCGTGATGCTACAAAAAAGGCCACGTCTCAAGAAAGTACTAAGAGCTGGCCCCCAAAAAATTGGTTGCTCCTCTCTTTAAATGTTACCTTTTGTCACTGTTGCCAGGTGGATAACAACATCTTTATAATAGAGGAGTTGGTGAGGAAAGAAGACGAAGGGATGTATCAGTGTTGTGCGACCAACACGCTGGGGTCAACCTACTCCTCGGCTCAGCTGAGAATTGTCAGTAAGTATCCTTCGTTTCAACAGCCATCTTTGCCTCGTCCCAGAATTACTTGAGTCCCAGGTAATTCTGCATAGGAAGCAAATTTTTTCATCAATCTAAATAGAAAAAAAAAAAAATTTACATCAAAAAACAAAATTCTTTTGAGAGCTAAATTTATGGTGCGAGATGATGTTTTATCATGCAAGGTGTAACGGTCCTCCTTTCTACTTTTCTGTCTCGCGCCTGTGCGCTCCGCACAGGCGCGAGAGAGAAAAGTAAAAGAGAGGTAAGTTGCTTGGATTGGCTTGGCTGCTCGGCTAAAAAACGTATGCAAGCCTCGTGCGACTTACGCTCAACTTCGGTGCGCTCTGTGTGCTTGGGTTTTTGTGCTGGTGGTGATAGCAGTCGTAGTCTGCGTCTTTTGCGATGGATCCGGAGTTGAAGCGTAGATTTCTCGAATGCATCAGGCAGCTAGGGCTTGGCCCCTATGAGGACACGCCTCAAAGACCAGTGAATGTCCCCGCGGAAAGCTTCGAGGCCAGCGATGTGGCTGTGGACAGCGGTGCCAGTGGGTCACAGCTCCCACTCGAATCGTATGAGTCAAAATGGTAGCAACAATTTTTTTATACTTGTTGTTTCTGAAACATCAAAATATTTTGTTATAAAAAAAAGTGCAACAAAAAACGAAGATTATTAAGTAACTTTGGAGCCGGTAGGAAGCTCCCGGAAGAGCGCAAGCACCATGTGACTATAGTGGCCATTCACGTGACTGGTAGTTGCCACTTTCCTATCGGCTCCCACAGGCTCCCGCGGGCGTTAACTAGAAATTCATTTTGCATTGTAAACATAGCTTTAAAAATATTGTTTTTCTCTAAGCTCTTTAAAAAAAAATATAATTCCTTTGCATTTGTTTTTTAAGGTGTAACGCTTCAACTCGTCTCTTGTTTGCATTTGATGCATTTCTTTTTTGGAAGGGTCATACTTTTGCTGACTTTGCTAAGTGAACTTAAAACTTTTTTGTCTAGTTTAAAAAGACTTACTCTAAACGACTTAATTTTCGCGAATAGCCTACAGCTTGTGAATAATAGGTCCCGCAAACAATTCCGGTAAAATGTAAACACATTGGAATCTATATTGAGATCTCACCGTGTCGCAAAAATCGAAACCCGCTAATTATTCCAAAACTTCAGCTTTGACCTAAATCGCAAACTATTGAGCCCGCAAAAAATAACTTGTTTAGAGTAATTGGGATGCGCCGCGGTGCAGCATTCCCTAGGGACTATAACTGTTGCTACCTCCGCCTTTTACACAGAGCGTATTCAGGGCTAAAATTTTGTTTAAAAAAAATGTCCCAAAAATGTGTACTGCAAAAGTTGACACGCTAAATCTAGCAGACTTGCTTCATGCAGCTAATTTAAGCGAGAGGCATTTTCTCGCTAAATTTAGCGGGGAAATTGAATTAGTGTATAATTATAGACCGATTAGGCTAGCAGTTGTCACGCTGAGTTTTGTTGATTGATCACGGTAATTTTTGCTGGATTTAGCAGAATTCAGCTTGACTCCCGAGCTCATGAAAACTCTGAAATAAACACCTGGTGCATCGAGCACACACTACACATCCTGTGTCTCTCGACTTGATCTCTAGGATTAAAGGACACATGCAAAGGAAAAAAACATTTTTTTAAACAGCTTAGATGGAAAAAGGATATCATAAAACAATTTTTTCAACCAAGAAAAAAAGATTTCAAAACTATAATTACGGCGCTATACGAATTTGTAGTTGGCGCCGGCGGGCGCCGCGGAAAAGTGGCCCTTGACGGGCCCATATTTGTCACGTGGTGCTTGCGCTCTTTCGGAAGCTTCCTATGGCCTCTAAAAGTAACTTATTCATCTTTGTTTGAAGTATAACAAAAAAACTAAGATGAATAAGTAACTTTTAGAGCCCAAAGTAAACTCCTGAAAAAGCGCAAGCAGACGTGATAGACCTGTGCGCCGGTCAGACGACGGCGGCGGCGCCCCGAAGCAGACGAACTTGTGCGGCGGTGGCGACGGCGGCTTGGAGAAACGTGTTGAAGCGGCGTTCGCACAACGCTCAGCGTGCGGCGGCGACGCAGCGCGGCGGCACGCGGGCCTACCACGTGACTAGCGGCGGCTCTCGCAAGCGCCAACTACAAATTTGTATAGCGCCGTAAATATAGCTCTAAAAATGTTTTTTCTTTGTTGTAAAATCGTTTAATGACATCCTTTTTCCATCTAAGCTGTCTAAAAAAAAATGTTTTTTTCCTTTGCATGTGTCCTTTAAGATAAATGTAATTATATTGTGCCCACCCCTGTTCTGGAAATGAGCAGTCCTGCTCAAATCCAAAGGTAAAGATTGCTGCAACACTTTATCGAATCG